>NC_081412.1:304744369-305486869 GCF_030272615.1 Cryptomeria japonica
TCTCCCCCTTTGACATTAATGGCAACACTAGATGTGAAAAACATCCAAGTGCTAAGAAATGCCAAACAAGTCTCCCCCAATGGAAGACAACCAACAATATCCCACACAAAGATATAGCAATGAAGTTCTGAAACAAAGACCAAACTTCCCCTGTGAATGATATCTTTGTAAAGCTTTGTTTTTCATGTATATATCTCCCCCTTTGACATCAATGCCAGAAATCTGACAAAAATATCAAAGCAAAAACAAAAACCATTGGATCACAAGGCTAACTACTCCCCTGAGCAGTAGCATCCCCACATCAATGTTATTCATTCTGGATTGAATAATATCTTTGATAATGCATACCGGACTGATGCCAAAAAGCATCAATCAGTTCTTTGTCAGAGGGACAAAAACCCCTAATCTGTCTCTGAGGTACTCAAATGATTCTTTAGGCAAAGGTTTAGTGAAAATATCTGCAATCTACTCTTTAGTGTTCACATAAACCAGTCTAACCTCATTTTCTTCCACCTTCTCCTTCAAAAAGTTATGCTTGATAGATATGTGCTTTGTCTTAGAGTGAAATACCAGATTCTTTGATATGTCTATGGCAACAGAGTTATCACAGTGAATAACTACCGGTCCAATGCAATGCATTTTAACATCCTTCAACATTTGCTTGATCCATATAACTTGTGTACAGTTAGTAGCAGCAACAACATACTCAGCTTCAACAGTAGATAAAGAAGTAGACGACTGTTTCTTGTTGATCCATGAAACCAATTTCTTTCCAAGAAAGAAAGCTCCACCAAAAGTACTTTTCCGGTCATCAACATCACCTGCCCAATCTGCATTTGTATATGCACATAAAGTAAATTCATCATCCTTAGGGTACCACAAACCATATTCAGATGTACCTTGCAAGTATCTAAAAAAAATATTCATTGCACTCTCGTGATTTTCTCTAGGATCACTTTGATATCTTGATGCAGTGCAAATAGCATTCATTATGTCAGGCCTAGTTTGAGTCAAATATAGCAGACCTTCAATCATTGACTTGTATCTTGTAGGATTTACCAATACAAATTCATCTTTCCTTGTCAATTTCTCACTTGTAACCATAGGAGTACTTACCGGTTTAGAGTCTACCATACCAAATTTCTTCAACAATTCCCTAGCATACAAGTTAGTTTGACATATGAAAATACCTTTGTCAGTCTGAGTAATCTGCAAACCTAAGAAAAATTTCATTTCCCCAATCATAGACATTTCAAATTCTTTCTCCATATTCTTATAAAATTCCATGCACAACTTATCTTCACCTCCAAAAATGATGTCATCAACAAAAACTTCAATAATCAGTATATCATCATCAGTGACTTTATAATATAGATTGATGTCAGCATTACCTTTAGTGAAAACAAGCTTCAAAATATATTTATCTAACCTTGCATACCAAGCTCTAGGTGCCTGTTTCAATCCATATAAAGCTTTCTTTAACCTGCAAACCATGTTTTTATCATCTGAAAGTGAAAAAACACCAGGTTGCTCAATATAAATTTCCTCATCAAGATCCCCATTAAAAAATGCACACTTAACATCTATCTAATAAACCTTATAGTTTTTATGTGCAACATAGGCAAGAAATAATCTTACAGCTTCAATCCTAGCTATAGGTGCAAAAGTTTTACCATAATCAATTCCTTCCTTCTGAGAATATCCTTTACAAACCAATCTATCTTTATTACTTACAACTTGTCCATCTTCATTCAATTTATTCCTAAATACCCATTTAGTTCCAATAACATTCTTATTTTTAGGTCGGGGAACTGAATTCCATGTGTTATTCTTCTTTATCTAATCTAATTGTTCTTCCATAGCTTTCATCCAACATTCATCATTACATGCTTCAATTACTGATACTGGTTCAACTCGAGAAATTTAACATACCTCATTAGTTGCCAATTTCCTTCTTGTCATCACTTCATTGTTCTTATCCCCAATGATCTGATCTTCTGAATGATTCATCCTTACATACCTAGGAGTCTTCTAACTCTCTATTCCTCTTCCCGGTTCTTCAATTACTATTGAATTTTTTGATACTACTGAAGTAACTGGTTCAACATTATGTTATGGTAAAGGTGTTACCAGTTCAGTTATAATCATTTCCACAGCCGATTCTTGCTCATAAACTCTTATTTGACTTTTATTCAGCTCGTCCACCTTGACATTAGCACTCTCCACAATTCTCTACAATCTCTTGTTATAACATCTATATTCTTTTCTTTCATTAGAATAACTAATAAACATTCCTTCATCACATCTAGGATCAAACTTGCCAATGAAATCATCTCTCCTGATATAACATATACTACCAAAGATTCTGAAATACTTAACTGTAGGTGTATTGCCAAACCATAATACATAAGGTGTCTTACCGGTTTCTCTTTTGATATGTACTCTGTTGAATATATAAACTATTGTGCTCACTGCTTCTCTCCAGTAGATATGAGTTAGATTAGCTTCCATCATCATTGTTCTAACAACATCCAAGATAGTTATGTTCTTCCTTTTCACAACTCCATTCTGCTGAGGTGTCCGAGGAGCAGAAAGTTGTCTCCTTATGCCATGCTTCTCACAAAAGTTATTAAACTCACCGGATGTGAATTATCTACCATGATCTGGCCTTAAATATTTAATCTTCAATCATGTCTCTGTCTCAACTTTATCTTTAAAGATTTTAAAATTTTCAAAACCCACATCATTCTAGAATAATCATCAATGATTAGCATAAAATATCTATCACCTTAAAAACTTTTAACTCTAGGAGGGCCACACAAATCGGTATGAATAAGATCAATAACATCATTAGATTTGTCTTGTATACTCTTAAAAGAGGTTCTGACCTGTTTTCCCATTTAACATTCTTTACATACCGGATTACAAGGCTTCACAATTTTAGGTATATCTCTAACTGCCTTAGTTGAACTAATCTTTACTATGCAATCAAAATTCACATGACATAGATCAATTTCTGCAATCAAACATGTTTTCTCATCAGAATTCAAATAAAATATATTACCTTTTGTCTGAGTATCGATTGCAATCTTCAATCCAGATCTATTAATGATTTTGCATTTTCCATCCTTGAATTGTAATTGAAATCCCTTATCCACCAATTGTCCTACACTAAAAATATTATGCCTTAAACCTTCAACATAATAAACATTATCAGTATTGTGCTTACCATCTAATGATATAGTTCCTTTTCCCTTGATCATATATGCTTTGTCATCTCCAAATCTAACCAGATCGCCATCAAATTATTGCAAAGATATAAACTTCCTTTTATCTCCAATCATATGATGTGAACATCCAGTGTCAATTACCCATTTATCCTTATCTTCAATTTTAGCAGCAAGTGCCTTCTCTTCAGGTACATTCTCTTCTAGTGCCGGAACATCTTCCTTGATAGCCAAGAACACCCAATCCTTTCCATTGCCGAAACCACTAGCAGAGTCTTGTGTCGGTTCATCATCAGAATCAGTTACACCTTCCTCATCCGATATGTAGCATGATTTATCTATGTTTTTCCTATACTTATACTTGTTCTAATATCCAGGGTTAGGCTTAAAAGATCTTCTAGCTCTCTCTTCAAATCTTGAATTCCTTTCAAGACATCTATATGCAAAATGACCTATCTTATTATATGAAAAACATTTAAAAGGTTATTTTCCTTCATACTTACTTCCTACCGGTCCTTTAGGTACTCTTCTAGCAAATAGGGCTTCAAGTTTCTCAAATTCTTCATCTTCTCTCTTCATATCATCCAATTCCCTTACATACAAAGCTTTCCAATCTCGCTTGTTGGTGGATGATATAGATGCATGAAAAGCAGGTTCAAACATCATAGCTCTAGAAGGTCCAAATTCTTCAAGCTCAAAAGCAGATAATTTCCCAACCAAGGTATCTCTATTGACAGAAGTATTAGCCATTATTCTCAATTCATTAATTGCAATAGCCTTCATCTTATAAGCCGGTGGAAAAGCTCTCAAAAGTTTAGAAACAATTTCATCTTCACTCAGAGTTCCACCACAACATTGAATTCCCATAACAATTTCATTTACCCTTTCCATGAATGCAGTAATCCTTTCATATTCTTCCATCTTCAAGTTTTCATATCTCACCCGGTAATCATCAATTTTAGCAATCTTAATAGTAGGGTCATCTTCATTAAGAGTCTCCAACTTATCCCATATAGCCTTTGTTGATGATTTGTCAGTCAATCCCATTATTTGTTGATGAGAAAGTGCACACAAGAGGGCTTCTCTTGCTCTACAATCATTCTCAAGCTCCTTATCCAAGTTCGTCGGAGGAGGATTGCCAGATGTTGGATTATAAGGTGTAACACCATTCCCTGTGATCTCCCAAATTTCCTTACCAAGACATCTCAGATGAGTCTCCATCTGAATCTTCCATACTCTGTAATTTGTTTCATCAAGCTTAAGAATATCTCTCTGAAAGATAGCTCTAGATTAACTAGATTAACTTTAACTATTAGTCATCATAGGATCTTCCTCAAGTGGTTAAGCGTGTACAAAGAGGATCAGAGCTCTGATACCAATTGTTAGATAATTCAAATAACTAGAAGACAAATGAGAGGGGGGGGGGTGATTAAGTTGTCACCAGATTACTGGAACATTAAGCAATTAAAACTTTAATACAAGAACCCATAAGGTCAATATCGGAATGCATAAACCAAATACCGAAATATAAAATATACCAATTAAGCATAAACAACAATCAGAGAATAAATACCATCCACATGACACCAAGATTTGTATGTGGAAAACCTGGTAAAGGGAAAAACCATAGTGGGAAGCCTACCCACAGTCAGACAATACTTCTGCAGTAAGTATGTGATTACAATTGAGGGGCCTGCACTTGTAGGAAGACCAACAACCTAGAGCACACTGCTCATCACAAAATGAGTCTCGCTGACTACATAGAAATCCATACTACAATCCAGAAGAACGAATGAATTGCAAAGATAACATCTCTTATGCCTGAATATAGTTCTGGTTAAGCTCAATATCAGAGGACTAAATCCTCTTACATAAACCCAACTCGATCACCAATGATCGACCAAATCCTCTGCTTGAATGGTTATTACAATATTCACTCCTATTACATTCCATATCCCTTACACACATGATCTACAATGTGATCTTACATCATATATATACAAACCCTCGATCACAAAAAATAAGGTCGGCCACCAGACAATAAAATAATTACATAATTATAAAACATGTCTGCGAATATCCAACCCAAAAGACATCTTGGACACACATCGAGAAGTCCAATCCACATGTCACATTAAGTCGGTCCATAACCTAGATAAACCGAGACCCAATATAGGTCCATACACGCTAAAGCAATGATCCCAATCAACTAAATTTTGAACATGATCACCATCAGTATCCTGAATCTCCACTAGAAGCCGCACCAACACCACTTAATTTAGAGATTACTTTAGTGGTGAATTTTTCACATCGGCCATGTCGAAAATGGTGAATATTTTGTACCGACTGGGGGTAGCCATGTCGTGAGAACATTATCAATTTCCGTCAAAGTCACGGCCCGATTGCCATATGTTTTATGCAATTAAATGTTTCTATGCGATAATTTTGCCAATACAATATATGGTGGACACACGGTAAATTTAATTGTTTCACCTACATTCTCCGAGGTTGCCTTAATAGATGACCTTAATTCACCTATAGGCATGTGAAGATTTGTTAGCCAGGGGGACCCAATTCGCCCGACATCTTGCCGACGCATGTCTCCATTCACCCCAACTTTAGCCAACTATATTGTATTCGCCTATTATTTGGACGACCTATAATCGCCTTGAAAATTACATAAGTCGTGTTATAGTTACGTGAGATTCGCCAAATATTTGTATACCATATAAAATTCCCACGGAATTTGCCATATAAGGATTGGTATAAATACATGAAAAGATCATATCTATCTCAACACAATCTGGTGGGTTCTAAGCTCTGAATTCTAATCAATAGTGAAGTTTCAGACCAAGGAAAATCATTGTTGTTGACTGCATTGGCGACTGCTAGTGACCTAAAGCCTAAAGGTGAGCAGTCATATTTTTTAAGTGGTATATTATACATTATAGTCTATTATTGCTTCTTCAACAAATTGATATTTTTTTTGGCAGCCTTTATTTCGTTGGAGATGTTGAATAGGAAGAGGGGTAGGAAACCTGAATGTGGGGAAGGCCAGGAGAGGCCAACAAAAAGCAGAACGTTGTCTTTGTACTTTGGCATTGGAAAAGATTGTGATGAAAATCAGGAAGGTACATCAGCACAAGTACAAGTACAAAATTTGCCACCTGCACCGCATGTTGAAGACGGCGGCGAACCTGATATCTCAGATTAGGATGATCTTGAAGAAGATTATCTGGTAGATACCCAAGTTAGCCGGAATGATATAATCGACTTGGGTGATAATGCCATTGATGATAATGCACGGAAGGGGAAAATTAAAGCCATATCAAAAAAGGGTGAACCACAATCAAAAAAGGATCAGGAGTGGGATATGTCAGTGAGGAATTTTCAAATTAATTGGGCATCAAAGTATCCATTCATTGAACCAGTTTATGAAAAACAAATGATAGACGGGGTTGAAAAATCAGTGATAAGATGGAAAACAAAGGAGGAATGTAAGCATGTGAGGAATGCCGAAGAGTATTATTTTCACGAGAAATTACAGACGAAGCCTGCTGAAGTTAAAGGTTCTATTGAAGTTGTTTTTGGAAAAGCAATGCAAATAGAACAACTGGGAAAAGTTGTTCAGTTAAGCGTTGTTTTTCATATTTTGAGCAGAGGGCGTGCTATGATAGATTTCCCATCAATTAGTGGTTTATTATAGTTTTTGAAAGTTCCTAACTATCGTAATAGACATTGGTCAGTAAACAGTGGATGGGAATGAGCAAGTTGTCTTGCTGAGGTTGAAAAAGAAGATGTACAGGAAAAAATAAGAGAGTCAAACTTCATTGCATTTTCTTTAGACGAAGTTACGGCAGTAGACAATACTTCATGGGTATGCATGCATGTTTATACTGTAGAGAATCATACCCGCCAACCTCATCTACTATCTGTTGCTAAAATGAAGGAGAGTGTGACAATGGAAAATTTATTTCAACTAGTAAAGAGAAGTTTAATTGGATATGGAGGTATGGATGACATGAGGGTAGCCAAAAAATTGGTTTGTGTTGGAGCAGATGGAGCTTCAGTAATGCAAGGTCACAGGAATGGTCTTTGTACAAATATTGAAACTTCATTTGCACCGTACATTATTGCAATTCACTACATGACTCACATAATGAATCTAGCTTTTGGAATTGTGAGCAAGTTTGCTTCGGTTAAAAAAATTGAAATTTTAATCAGAGAGCTCTACTCACACTCCTGTCGAAGTCCCAAGCGATTTATGGAATTTCAACACTTTGCTAATGGATTAACTGATGGGAACAAGCTTCTCAAGGAAGATGATACCATATGGATCTCTTTGGATGGTCCAACACATCGAGTGTTTTTAGAATATCCATCCTTGATCGGACTATTTCACACAACTCACGACGAATCAGATCAACCTAAATTTCCTGAACTTCTTGGCAGGTTAAGTAATTTAGAGACACTCTTAACTTTAGCATCTCTTCTGCCCATGCTAGAGGAAATGAGGAATATTATGAAGGCTACCCAAAAAAGAGCTCCGTATATTGCAGAATATGCTACACTACGTAAGATGACATGCATGACCCTTGACAATCTCTATCGAAATCAACCAACACTATCTGATGAAAAATTTGTTAAGTGGCGGACACTCACAGATTTGAACAATCCTAATGACTTTTTACAAATCGGTGCAGACGAGGAGGTATGTGCCAATATACGGGGAGTTGAGATACCAATGCACTTCTATGCCACGGTCGACCCCGAGGAACCAGGAAAGCGCCCCAGGAAGCAAAAAGCAAGAGTTACAAGGGAAGATTTCGACAAGGTTGTTGAGACTGTAACTACTTCTGTGAAGAAAATTGCATATGATCTTTCCTCACAAATTAGAAGCAGATTCCCTCCTGACAACCTACTCAAAGCCATGTCTATTGTGTTTCCTCATTATTGGAGCTTCAATAATGCAGCTGATTTTCGAAGTAAGCTACTGAGTTTGATAAAACAATTTTGCATATCCAGAGAATTGAATGGAGTAACTATAAATGGAATATTAGATGGAAATCATCTTTGAGAGCAATCATCTCATTTTGCATACACTATGAAAGAACAATATGCCAAAATGGAGAACCCCCGCGAAGAGGGATCAGTAACAAGGCTTTGGAAATCTATAGCTGAGAACTCAAAGTTGCATGATTCAATGCCAGAATATGTGAAGCTTGCTGATTTATGTCTTACCATGATATTGGGTTGTGTCGAAGATGAGAGAGTTTTTCAGTGCTTTGGGGTTCCTAAAATCAAAGCTAAGAAACAAACTAGACAAAATTTAGAAAATTGCTTGAGGCTCTATACATCCAGGTATGATGTCCACACTTTTCCTTACGATAGGGCACTGCAAATCTAGAGGTCCAAATATGAAAGAAGAGGTTTGGGCAACACTTCAAACCAAAGTGGGACTATTGACTCATGTACTGGACCTACTAGTAGCATTGAGATGCAGTTCAACGAAGGTATGCAGACTCAGAATGAAGAAACCACAGACAAGAATCAAGAAAGCACTGAATTTGATGAGGATGAATGGCAACTGTAAGAGATTGGTATTTATTAATCTTATTACTGTATCTCATCATTCATATTACAAAAGCATATTACTTTTTGCAATTAGAATTTAATATTGATTTGTAATTGTATTTTTCAACTTTCTATTTCCAGATTTAAAATAGCATAATAAAAAAAAACCATAATGTGTTTATTGATACAGAGATGTTTATTGTTTATTTATACATGTTTGAGTCTCAAATCTGTGTGATACATTTCAGAACCATATAATATAATTCATTCAATAGTAATACACATGTCGAGAACTTAGATTTTCATTAATTCTTTCAAAATATAGTCATATGATACAATTCATTCAATAGTAATACACCAATCTGTGTGATTCTCCATGGCAATTCCAAAAGTGAATACAAAGTTTAAGAACCCTTTGCAAATGACCCTGAATTCCATTTTATAGAAACAAGGGAGCAACAACAGCTTCAGGTTGAATTACAAGTTTGCAACATGCGAAGACTGAACATCAAAATCACAAACTCAACACAGATTTATATGGCCATCATAGGCCGTATTAGCAATTTAACATCTGCTACATGTTTGATGTCTCCTATTCAAAAAACAGAGTTCAAAATTAAATATTAATTCACGCCATGACAAATTAAACATAGATAATAGCAGTGCCTAAAACTTACTAATCAGAAACAGAGAAATGCATAAATGTTAAAGCAAGGGAGAATTTGAGAATACAAATTTACTAGTTGAAGTTTTGCACTGTGCATCATAGATTCATAGGCTGGATTAGCAAAATAGCAATAGCGAGTGCTATTTTTTTCCTATTCATAAAATAGATTCATAGGCTGGATTAGCAAAATAGCAATAGCGAGTGCATCATAGATTCATAGGCTGGACTAGCAAAATAACAAACAAAAAAAACATAAAACCTTGAAATTAAGAATAAAAGAAGAAAATTATGCAATACATACTATGATTGTTAAGAATTATGTGCCAGTTTTTGTAGGGTGCTCCACTCTTCGTCTAATGGAAGGTCAATATTCTATAAACTATAGAAAGTCAACTCCAAATTCGTCAACATTCCATATTTAGAAGATTTACTTGACATCACTATTTCATCCAATACCGAATTTAGAGTTGTAAATGGTTGGATGAATTCCAGAAAGCTTTTGGGAGTTGTGCCCTTTGGAAGCAAGTCTAAATCAAACTTCATTTTTATCTCCATGCTTTTTTTGTAAGCTTCTTCTCCAATGAATTTATTTGATGTGTCAACAGGCTTAGGCAAACCAAGTTTAATCAAATTATTTTTCTTTTCTTGCAACTTCAATATATTTTTTCCACAACTTTCCATAACTTTTGTTGTTTCCCTTAGCTTCTGACATTTTTGAATGATAGATGATGTCTTAACTATGGCATCAATGCGGCTCTTAATTCCCTTGGATGGCAAGTAGCTGTTACTGGAACTGTAGACTACTTTCAGAATCTTTTTTGCCATTTCCTCTTTTGAATAAAAATGTGTGCTCTTCTCATAGTGCCCTTTGATTTTTATAAAAATCAGTCTCATACTTTTAGTCAATTGAAACCATTCACACAATTCTCACTCCTCTGCATTATTTGCTGCCAAATGTTTTCTTGTATATACTTCGTTGTATTTTTCATATTATCTTTCAATCTATCCTCCAAAGTTTTTATTTTATCATTTGCATTGTGCAGATCTTCTTTCATTTGTGCACGTTCTTTTCTTTCTTCCTCTACTTCCTCTTGCAATTTTTTTTCTTTTTCCTTCCCATGATCCAATAGGTCCTGTAATTTTTTCATTTCGGTAGTAGCAGACTCATAACTTTTGTATAATATTTGAAAACTGGCTTTTTCCTCAACAATTTTTTTACTGCTTTAAGCCAGTTTTTCTGTCAGGTCCTTCAATTCTGCATCCTTCTTTCTACTGCTCTCTGAATTTTTTATCGTTTTCTGTAAATCATTGCACTTTCTATCTACTGCTTTCCTCCTTGATTTTTCGTTTTCCAGGTCTGCATGTAAATTTTCTATTTGTTTCTCCAGTTTGTTTTTTCTATCTCCACCTTTAGCAGTGAAGTGTAGACCACTTTGTTAGTCCTTTTTGACACACGAATTTTGTCCACATTATGTACTTTGGAAAAATCCATTTGGAGGGTGCTAACTTGAAATTGAGAGGGATCTATATGACTGTGTGGTGGATTTTTATCTTTAGATGGGGTCGGGGGCATAACAACCATGAACTCCATCATATCTTTCTGTGGGTCATATGTTGGAAATACCCTGTTCCTTGCAGGTTGTTCGTTTAAAACTTCAGACACGGAAACCCTATGAAATGCTTTCTTTTTTTTTGTATTTGCTTTTGTTGTGTGTTCATATTTTTCATAGTAATCACGAAATTGAAAATCTAGGCTTGTTGAAGCAATTGAATGTTTGAAAGGTGACATAGGAATACCATAGGCTCCAGTTCCACTTATTCCTGTGGTTTTAACTAATGCTTGACCAGGATTACCGACAACAGTTCCTGATGCTATCCCACTCCCACAGACACTTTCATGTGTAGTCTTCATAGTCTTTTGAGGTGTGTGATCTGAAGCTGCAAATGATTGATTTGTAGTGTCAGTGACACTTGATATAGGATTCTCAATAGTATGAGATTGAGTATCTACCTCTAGTGGCCTCTTGCGAGAGATATTTTGTTGTTGCCCTTGTCCAACACCAAGACAACTAGTATCAGTAGTAGTACCCATGCCAACCCCACCAATCACAACGGCACTTGACTGAACAATAATAGGAATACTATCCCCAGATTCCCCACCAGTGGTAGTGGTACTTGATTCACCACCAATGGGAATACCATGATGTGGTGGTGGTTGTGGATTTGAACCTGAAACAAATGTAGGTGGACCCTGAGGGTAATGAGTAGTACCTATCCGTGATGAACCTGAAGAATCAAGTCCAATGATTAGTTTATAAGGACCTTTTGATTTTGACCCTGATGGAAGTTGTACCTAAAGTGGATACCAAATGCCCTCTCCTCTGGGACCTAGACCACCACCTTCAAAACCCATTTTTTCCACAAGGTCTGCCCCTTTGCTATATTTTCCTTTCATGGACTCATTGACTCCACCCAATATTTTTGGGACTGTAGTAGTTGTTGGAGGGGGCTCAACGGTAACCTCATACTCATCATCTTCAGTCCGACCATGCTCCATATCCCATAATTTGCTAAACTCTGCATCCTCGTCAATGCTCTCAAATTCTGCACTTGTCTTTGGTTCACCGAGATTCTTCCTCATAGTCCAAAAATCATTTATTTTGGTTTGAGTCCAATAATTCTCTTTACATTCATGCAAAATTGATTTGGGAATAGATTTCTTAGATGGTTTTGCAGATTTAAGGTAGAAATTGTAGGACCTCCTATTTTGGATGCCCTAGCCCTCCTCTGTTGTCCTCTGTGTGTGCATTTGCAATGCCATAATTTGTGATGAAATTTCTTTTGTTGAAATGTTATTGTCATCTGCAATTTTCTCCATCTCTTTTTTAACCTCATCCCAGGAGTCCATGTTTCTAAGCTTTTCTAGCAATGGTTTACTTTCATGTTGACATAACGCTGAAGAGTTCCCATTTTTCTTAAGCCTTGCTTGAACTACACTGATTAGATCATATTGCTAGAGACCCTCATCACCAAAGTTAAAAACTGCCAAAAAATCACGTGCCACATTGAATGCTTTTCTCTCAAATGTGAACCCTCCACATGAGAAAGGCAAGGAAGGAAATATGATCTTCTTTTGCTGACCATGGAAGTTCCTATCTGTGCTCTCCAATTGTCGTACATACTCTAATGCAAATACCCTCTCTGTCACATGTATTGGAAGTCTGTATGGTTTTACTGCCGATCCGTAAAACCTTAACACAGTGAATTCTTCCATGAAGAACCAGACAGCCAATTCTATTTGACTTTCGAGTTGAATGCAATCTCTACAAGAAACAGGCAACCTAGGCATTTGAGTGCTTGTAATTTCATTATACATTGGTGCCAAAAAGAAGTCTACAAAATGGTTGTAGTTCTTTCTGTTATCATGCATCCTTATCTTTGGTGTCCAATCATATATTGGACACTCTGTTCTCTTCCCATTCTTCTCATCAATCTTATAGCTCACAATTTGAAGCTTGTTGGTCTCAAATATTGCACGATACTTGGATAGAAGGAGATAGCACAAGTAGGATGAGAACCTAAATGTCTTGCAGGAATCTTTTTTTATCATTAGTAACTGTTTTTGCATGGATTTTATAATATGCTCAATAAAATTATATCTTACTAGCACACATGCACAATGGATATTATAAATTATTTCAAGAAGGCTTGCACCCACTTCCCTATCATTTTCCAATCCCAGGCAAAACGACAGCAAGGAAATAGTATCCCCAACCCATGGAACAAAAATGTTAGAATCATAAGGAGGCTTATGATTCTAATCCAACACAATACCAGTACCACTCTTTATTAGAGCTTTGATAAATGAATCTCTGCGACTTGGATCAAGACTCTCATAATTCCCTACCAGCTTTTCAAGGTCAATTTGGACGTTTGAGTTTTGGGCTTCAAATCCCAGGTTCAACAAACGAGTAAATTCTCCCTCGTTTATGGATAGAATTTCCTCTTTTGTATTTTTATTGACAATTGCTTTTTTATCTTCATCATAATTTTTAGGTGCAGACCATGACAAAATTAGGGCAAGGGAATACTTCAGGTAACACCATGCTTCCCAATCCAACATCCCAGGATGCGATTTTTTGTTTTTTTTGTTTTAACATTGGGTTGAAAACAGTAAATTTTGCCCTGGATGCATCTGTCGCCTTACTAGACAATGTACATCTAATATCTATGATACGCTTTTCACCATGGATAGTAGGGTCAATATCATGGTATTCATCAGTGAAACCTGTGTTTTAATCAGTTCGGTTAGGTACATTTTGTTTTTCACTTGGCTTCTTGTTGAACTACTACTTCCCGTTTTCCCCATCACTATTATTGTTAATAATTCAAAATAATGCTAGATAAAAACCTAAAAATGCTAACCCTCAAATTGGACCACGAGATTACCAAAAGCAAAAAAGGCGGGATGTAGGTGTTCTAGATTTTACCCGGAAATTGGAATTTCTATTTCACTAGATTGGCACAGACAGTCTCTGTTGCAACTTGCATTCCTCAATCTAGTAGTTGTTTCTGAATATCCCTTGATTTACACGTTTGTCCATGAAATGAAAGACGATTATGATTTATGAGTCTCTTATTCTGAAAAATCTGAAAAGTAGAAAAGTAAAACCTAAAGGGCAAAATATTTAGAATCATGTTGTAATTTTATTAATTACTATTAATAACTATTCGATGTCGAAGGACAAAACATTTATTACTTTAGTATAAATTCTGAGGACATTATGAATCATGTTGTATAAATTCTGAGGATATTAAATGTAATACGTTCAATTCCGGGTGAAGTTCTCCCAAATGTGTTCACTTCCCACATTCGGGCCAAAATCCACCCTAAGTCGTTGATCTTTGCTCATCCAACAGATGAGGGACCCCAAGGTACCTGTTGTGACTTTATGGGTCTGTTTTTTAAGTCTGTTTAATAATTTTAAACTTCCGCCTGAAAAAGTGCTTTATAGACTTAATTATATTTAATTAAATTTAAAACGTTTCAATTCTGGGCGAAGTTCTCCCAAATATGTTCACTTCCCACATTCAGGACAAAATCCACCCTAAGTCGTTGATCTTTGCTCATCCAACGTACGATGGCACCTGTTGTTAGTTGTCGTGGGTCCCATGACTTCTACCAGTTTTTGGGCATGTCACCATACTCATGTCACTTTTACGGGCAAAGTTCTCAGAAAACTGTTCACTTCCCACATTTGCCCCAGAATCCACCCTAAGCCGTTGATCTTTATTCATCCAACGGTCGATGGTACCTGCTTTTAGATGTAGTGGGTCCCATGACTTTTGCCATTTTTTTGGCACATCACCATACTCGAACACATGTCACTTTTCGGGTTTGATTTTTAAGTCTATTTAATCATTTTAAACCTCCGCCTGAAAAAAAAGCTTTATAGACTTAATTATATTTAATTAAATTTAAAATGTCCAATTCCGGGCGAAGTTCTCAAAAAGGTGTTCACTTCCCACATTCGGGCCGAAATCCACCCTAAGCTGTTGATCTTTGTTCATCCAACGGTCGTCGGGTCAATGGTACCTGTTTTTAGATGAAGTGGGTCCCATGACTTTTGCCATTTTTCTAGCACGTCACCATACTCGTGTCACTTTTCGGGTTTGTTTTTAAAGTCTACTTGATCATTTTAAAATTCCGCCCAAAAAAGAGATTTATAGTCTATAGACTATAGACTTAATTATATTTAATTAAATTTACAATGTTCAATTTCGGGCGAAGTTCTCACAAATGTATTCAATACCCACATTTGGGCCGAAATCCACCCTAAGCCGTTGATATTTGCTCATCCGACAGACGATGATACCTATTGAGAAGTTGAGTGTTGTCAGATGTCGTCGGTCCCATAATAAGAGACATTTAAATTTTAAAGATGTGCAAACTGCAATAGTTTGAGATAACTTTTAAATATAATGTTAATATTGCTTGTAATTAAAGATGTGCAATAGTTTGAGATAACTATTAAATATAATGTTAATATTATTTGTAAAAATTTGAAATTCAAAAATAGTATAAAACATGAAACTTAGATTCTAGAATAAAACAAATAACTAAATAAAAATATAAATTTTGATATACAATTTGAAAGGTAAAAGTTTAATATAAAAAAGAAAACATTCAATATTAAATCTAAAATATTAATTTAAAGTTTAACAAAATTCTTTGAAAATATGTTTACGATATATAATTTTAAAAAATAGTTTAAAAATATATATAAAGTTCAACATAAATTTAGTGTATTAATTTAAAAAAATGTGCAGTCCTTAACCTGTTAAGGTGAGCAAATTTGGAAAGTACAAATGCCAAGGTGGCGATTAATTGTTGCAGAAGGAGTTGTCTGCGGCATGTCGCATGAGTGAAGGAAGGGGAGGATGGCAGGAAATCTTTTTCTTGATCTCGTGGCATTAATGCCTTATCGTGCACATTCATTACCCAGCCCATAAGAGTTAAGACAAAGGCATAATTTATTACCTTATGATCTATGTACCAGTTTTTGCTTTGAAGCAGAACAAATCTGTAGTTCGTAGAATCGTGGCTTCTGTAAGACATTTTTTGCAGGAAGTTCTTTTGAAATTGCAGGTGACCATGGAGGCCAATTTCACACTTCGAACAGACAAGAAGTTGGTGCCCTTTTTGGGCAAAGTATCTGATAAACGAATGCAAGGATTGTTCAAGTTTAAGGAGGAGAAGTTGTGGGCGGTAGCTCGACCGATCCTTGCAGAGGAGGTGGCACATATCAGTCACCGGTATCGAACTAACATGGAGGTTTACTCTCTAAGTCTGGCGTGGGCCTGTAAATTCAAACCAAAGGTGGAAAAGGTAAAACTCACATTGGTCAAATTGATTGATGGGGATTTTTTGATTAACCTGGATTCAATCTTGGAGTGGGTGGTGTCGGGAGTTGGCATTCGAATTAAGGAAGGAGATGACCAGGACGAATTACATCCTTTTATTCGTGGCCTAGAGGATGAAATCAAATACCAGTGCCGTGAATGTGCCCGAGTGGGGTGGGAAGCGATGAAACTCTTTGTGAAATTAACCAGGGTGAATGAAGTCCTGAAGGCTTTGCATGTGGTGGCAAGGATGGAGGTTGGTAGGGAATTGAGAGATAGGGCTCAAGAAGGAAGGGCCATACAACTACTGGCAAGCTTGGAGGGCGACCCCGACTTCGGGTGCCTAAACTGCATTCCAAAAATGAAAGCTGAAGCGACAAAAGGGAAAGCCAAAGCATCGATCTCCGAGGAGGGAAGGGACTTGGAGGAGGCGACCCAGGGGGATAGTGAGACTGAGTGAGCGGCCTATCGACAATGAACTAGTTTTTTTGTCTGCTTGTTATAAGCTGTGGGCAGTATGGTTTTCTCTCTATCCACGTTTATGCATGGATGACTGCAAATTTTGTATCTTGAAACTTTTGAATTAATAGAATGAAAAAACCTTTATCGATAAACTTTTGTATCTTGAAACTTTTGAAATTTTGTATTTTGAATGACTATATATTTATAAAATTATAGTCAACCATATTCAATGTACAAATAATTAATGGAACGAACTGATTTTTTTTATTTATAGCATTAGATAAAAAACATCACAGTATTAAATTTATTTCCATTGTTTAACAAATAATTGAAATAACGTAGCTCATATACAAAAAGCATTTGAAAGAAATTAATTAATAAAAATGAAATAGAATCATAGAAAGCATTTTATATCCATAAGACTGTAAGAGGCAAACTGAAACAAACTGGAATTTGAAAAATTATCATTAATATTTATGCTTTTGAAATTTACAATTTTTTTGTCTGAGACTTGAGTCCCCCAAAAACTTAAAAGCCAAAATGAGTGAGCCACTGTCACTCAGCCTGTTAGGGTTCGAGGACATAGGAAAAAAAACTACAGGGAGGCGGGGCTAGGGCACAGGTAGTGGAATTGTTTACAATTTTGCCCTAAGAATCTGACCCTCCTTCCATGCAGAATTCTTCAGACAACATAAGCCGAGAGAATTCTTCAAGCCACGTGTAGTTTGGAAAGTGGTCTAGGAGGAACCATTTCTGGAGGAAGTCCCTACCAATCCGCACCCATTTTTTGTGACGCGTTAGCTGCTCCGCATTCAAGTTTAGGAGAAACAGTTGCCTGGCCATTGGCACTGCTTGGTTAGGGAGGAGAAGCTTAGATAATTCACTCGCCCAAGGGATCCCCACCCCTACTTTTGCAAGGACGGCAAGAGTAATGTCATCTCCAAGGAAGTCTTCCTTAAAAACCTTCCTCAA
Organism: Cryptomeria japonica; assembly: GCF_030272615.1. NCBI lineage: Eukaryota > Viridiplantae > Streptophyta > Pinopsida > Cupressales > Cupressaceae > Cryptomeria > Cryptomeria japonica. The sequence continues at coordinate 304,762,175 of NC_081412.1, forward strand.
CAACATCAACATATCCACCTTGTCTCCCCCTAGGTCCAGAAGAGATGCTAAGAAGCGGGGTGTAATGTCCGTGTTAACATGGTACCTATTTTCTCTTCGCAGAAACTCTCTGCCCAGCACCATCCGCACAGCCTCATTGGTGAACGACCCAACCTCATTGCAGACTGATTCGAGGGTTGGGTCTCTAACGGAGCCTAGAAAGGCCCTCTGGTCCTCTATAGAAATGCTTCTCAAGCGGATGGGAGTGTCCATCTTGAGAAAATAGATTAACAAATTAAACAACCCGAGCCTATAAACCTAAAATACCATGAGCTGAAGCTCCGACGATTTATCTACCAAATGGCAAAGGCTAATTGAAGATGAAAGAAGTAGAGATCGTATATAAATTGTTGAAGCTCTTGATTGTAATAATTACTTCTTTAACCATATTAACTGCTATAAATATTTTTAAATCTTTCGTATCTCTATAAATCTTTCCCATCAATGCACTATTGTGTGAAAATGGAAACAACTATGAACCAATACCAAATTGGCAAGTATCACATTGGAAGTCATGGGGACATAGTGGATTGTCGTAAGTGAATAGATATATATTAAATGAATGAAATTATCGATCGTGATTCGTGACATGTGATATGTGTCTATTGAATCCAATTCCATTCCAGGCACTTTCTGGTGAGCTATGTTCTCTTCAGAAAATTGGGCCGAAATAAAACTTCAGACATTGATCTACGATTATCGAACGGTTTAAAATCATTGATAGATTTTAGGTATGTGTCACCCTTCACATGTCAAAGAGGTCGCGCCTATTGATACATCGTGCAGAGTCCGGACTCATTGTATTATGAATTTATGTGATGTGATGTACTGATGTGATGTGCCTTGTCTATTAATGGCAATGAATTCATGAAATCGCCAATAAATTATAAATTTTTCCATAAATAACAAAATATTCGCCAATACATTTAAATAATTTTCAAGTGGTGGATAAAAATCGCCAATACATTTAAATAATTTTTCCTTCGGAGTAAAAATTTTCGCTCATACAATTATATATTTGTTCCTTTTAACAAAAATTATTCGCCTCCCATAATAAATATTTCCCCATAGAACAAGGTATTATTCTCTAGAAATTTATGGAATTATCGTACCCTAGAAAAAAATCGTCAATACAAAATAATTTTTTTTCCCATTAAATTTTTTTTTTTTGCCATCAATATGAAAATTTCCCCCCGAAAATAAAGTCCGATTCACCAGGATTTTCCACAGTTGCCCAGGGGGTGGTTTCTTAAAGTTATCCCTGCCACTTATTCATATCATCAAAGATCTTCAACAAAGCTCTGTTGGTGAAACCCTCGCCGGAATCAAACCAAGCTTACTAGTATACAGGATAGCATCTGATCACTGGATCATAACCAACTGACTGAACATGAATCTGAGTAGCATGAATAAGACAATTTCATAACCCAAACGTACCATAGCATATCGGATCATGATGATCCAATCCAACCAGAAACCAAACAACCTATCAGGACTACAAGGATACCGGTAAAGCAACCATGACATCTTGTGTTGACATCAATGACAAAACATTAATGCAACACATAATGAATTCCTCCAAATGGCCAACAGAGTAATATATCCTCCTCCCATGAGATCTAGTGATTCAATACGGTCCTTATTGATTCCCCTTGGAAAAATCAATTTCAAGGATTCTTCACTTAAGGTGCTATGCTTAGATTTCCTGACACTGAACAAAAACCTCTCAAGATAGTCTTCTAGACTTTCATCTTCTTTTTGTGTCATGCAAAAGATATCATCACCATGTTGATCAATTCCTTTGCAGTAATGTTTATAATTCTCCAATTATTTTTCCTCCATTTCATCACAGGTAGTTACTGTATCTCTACCTAAATTCCTAAACCACCTAAGAGCAACTTCTTTTAGAGTAGCAGGGAATAGCTTGAGTTTATGGGCATCAGTAGTATAATCACATCTTCTGCAGAGAATATCAAATTCAAACTTAAAAGTATTTGGATTTTTTGTGATTAAGCCATGGAAATTTGGAAGAGAGGAGGTTGGTATATTCTTCAAATTTGCATTATCATGTAGGTCAAGAATAGGGAATTCATAGGTGGGATTAGGAGGTGGTCCTCCTCCACCAGAAGTGGTCATTTGTGGTTGATAAGGAACTAGAGGTAAAATATTATGTTCAGGGGGTGGGTTCATTTAAGAAATCAAGGTCTTCTTCTGATAAATCAAAAACACCTTGGTTTCTAGCTTCAACAAAAGGATTTATATCCGACGCCTGGTTTGGACTTACTTTACGAGCAGACTGTGAGGGAAGAAATATTCCTAATGCATCTCTTCTTCTTTTGTGCATGCAAATTTTGTGAATGAAATCTAAAAACTAATTTTAATTTTAAACAAACTAAAAGACTTAAAACTAACAGATACAACAAGTTCTTAGTTTGGCACCATCCCAGGCAATGACACCAAAATTGTTGGTCCTCACAACTCAAATAGTAACTAGGTTCTGAAACCTCAGCTTAGGGATTGGACATCCTTACTGAGTAGCTACCTTTCACATGGAAAAGATTCATTTAATTTATTGACCAGGGTCGTGAACTTGAAATGGGTCGGCATTGTATGTGCACTAAGCTCAAGTTGAAGCCATTCTATCCTACTGCAGGAAAATGAAATTTTCCAAAAGAAATATACAGGAACATAATGACTTAAAAATTGATCAAAACTCACAATTGAAAGAAGTTTAAGCAACTGCTACTAATGACAATGATTTGGTTAGCGGAAAGGAACTACTCTGTTTGCTTTGGTTGCAAAAATAGACACAAGAACTGTTTCTAGTGGTCGCAGGAATAGTCAAACACCAAAACAACAACTATAACGAAATAGAAATCAACTAAAAAATGCATAGGAACTACTCACCAAGTGGGCCCCCTTGAGTGAATATATCCAAAAATCAAATAACAATTGATAAACTCAGAATACCATCACCATCATCTTATTCATTTCAAGTTGATTTCTAGTACACATTTTTTTGAAAACCAGAATACTACTAACTCTATGGTCACACTATCTACCCCAGCGAGGAAGTAGAGAACAAACTTTCAATTGATCAACCCACGTCCCAAAGGAATAGGTGAGCAAGATTTATTACATTAAAAGAAGAAGCCACCGTATAAATGTAAAACAAACAAATATCCTACTGTTGAGAAAATATAGCACAACCTCTTTTCCTAGATTTATGCTTCATTGGGAACAATAATGAATGCTCCACTAATCGCTCTACTGAAGAAGCGGTCAATTGGTTATGGACTCTGTCAATGCTGCTCCACTTTGACTAGGTTTGCATCCATCGGCATGATGATGTGTCTCCTTAACCGCCAGCTTAGTCATCTTCTCATCTTGGTTGTTCCTGCATCATGGCGTTAATGTGCACAAAAGCAATGTGTATCCATTGATGCTAACAGAACATAAATTAAACCACATTTTAAGATTAATTCAGATAATTTGCATAGTTTGATTGTATAAAAATCATCAGTTAACAACCTTAGGTCTAGGATAAATCAGATCTAATAATACCAAAAAGACATCCACTAGGGAAGTTCTATGACCTAAACATTGTCCAAACACATGACCAAAGCAAGAGTTTTTGTGACAAAATCTGACAAAATGGAGCCATTACTTTGGTTCATCAGGGACCTCTTGGAAGCCACCCACTAAGAGGACAAAACACTAAGAAGAAAATGGAAGGAAAATACGGCAAGGGAGAAGATCTTCTAGAAATAGAAATCCAGTCTAATGGCTACGCGAGGGTGACAAAAACTCTTCTTTCTTCCATCGTTCGACAAGTATGCGTAGGAGAAGGAACCTCATATCCTGTCTAGTAAATGATCAAAATCAGGAAATTGGCCTTGAATTTTTCTCTAAACTGTTTGAAGAAGACTACAAGCCAATGGATCCCCTTTTGGAATATTTTCTACTCCAATGCTCCCCCACCCCTCTCACAGAGGAAGATAATGATATTTTAATAGCACCAGTCACTGAGATGGAAGTAAGGGACGTCGTTTTCTCTATGGGTGTTTTTAAGGCTCCTGGCCTGGATGACTTCCCCTCGGCCTTCTTCCAAGATTTATGGGATACCGTTGGACCTGATATTTTTTTGGACACCAAGGACTTCTTTAGATCAATCAAGATTCTAAAAAAGTTAAACAATACGTTTATTGCTTTAGTTCCTAAAACACAGTAACCTACTCTACTTAAGGATTTTAGACCCATCAGTCTCTACAATATGGGGTATACAATCTTCTCTAAGGTTCTGGTCAATAGAATCAAACCATTCTTGGGTAATATTATTAGCACGTGCCAAAAAGGTTTCGTTCTAGGAAGGAAAATCCTAGATGCAACCATTGTCACTCATGAAGTAATTCACTCAATGGATAAAAATTGCCAGCCTAGTATGGTGTTGAAGTTGGATATCTCAAAGGCCTGTGATAGACTAAATTGGGCTTTCTTATTTAAGATCCTTTAAAGACTTGGGTTTGGAGACAAGCTGCTAAATCTCATCAGGGAATGCATTTCCATAGTTAGGTTACTTTGTCTTGCTTAACGAGGTCCCTAGAGAACCCTTTGTGGCCTCTAGAGGGATTCGTCAGGGAGACCCCTTATATCCCTACCTCTTTATTATTTTGGTGAAGGTCTTAAGAAAAAACTTCAACTCCCTTATCAACAAGGGAACTCTAATGGGGATCAAACCTGCTTCCTCGATCCCCCCTATGGTATTGCAACAATTTGTTGATGACACCATCCTATTTGGAGTTGCTTTTGTGGTTGAGGCTAGGGAATGGAAAACTTTCCTCAACTCCTATGTGGAGGCCTTGGGTCAGCATACCAACTATTACAAAAGCAACAAAAATTTCTTTCACATTGCTAAAAGACTCCAAACCAAGATCAAGGCTATTCTAGGGTGTCAGATTGAATCCACATACCTTGGACTACCTCTAACTGTGAAGGAAGTTTCTAACTCTTTTTGGGTCTCTATTCTTGAGAGATTGTAGAAGAAAATGGTTGGGTGGAAGGGTAGACTTCTAAGCAGCGCAGTGAAACTTCATCTCTTGGCTTCTTCCCTCCAAGGGATTTCAGTGTACTTCCTCTCTCTTTTTAAAATCTCAACCTCAATGGTTGAGAAATTAGAAAAATTCCAAAGTAATTTCCTTTAGACAGGCATGGAAGAAAAGACGAGGCTTGCCATAATTAGTTGGGACAAAGTTTGTGTCCCAAATTGGCATGGTGAGTTGGGGATTAGGAAAATCTCTCATTTTAACAAGGCTCTTATGACCAAAACTACTTGGATGCTGACCTATCAAGACACTGAATGGGGTTACATTATGCACACTAAATACCTCACCCAAGGAAACTTCTATAAGTTCCTAGAGGTGGAAGGGGTCCCTAGGGGATCCAAAATTTGGAATAATATTCTCGAATGTAGAGACATTGTTAATTAGGGTATGAGGTGGTTCATTGGAAATAAGAGAAATATTTGATTCTGGGAAGATTGTTGGTTGAGAGATAAACCATTTGTTTCCTCCCCTTCCCTTAGAAGGATTTATCGCTCTACCATGAAGTTCTTTGGCTTGCGAGTTTGTGACTTCTTCTCTGGCAACTCCTAGAAAGACATATGTGTCTACTGTCAGGATCAACCCCATCTTTTGCGTGTTTCCCATAAATTATAGGTTATGTTGGAAACAATTAGGTTACACCGAACCCCCAGAGAGGATAAATTTATCTAGAAATGGAACTCAAGTGGAATGTTTTTGTTAAATCTTCCTATCGTAGTTTCCTAAGGATCAACAACTCCCCAAATTGGTGGAAGCAAATTTGGAATTCTTACCTTATCCCCAAAATCAATTTCTTTTGGTGGTCAACCCTTCACAATAAAATCCTTACGTTTGACAATCTCTCTAAGAGGGGGTTCCAATTCCTTAACAGATGTGTCCTATGTAAATCGGATGTGGAAAACTCCTCACATATCTTCCTTCATTGTGACTTTGCTAGAACCCTGTGGGGGATGATCTACCAAAAATCCAACCTTTACTGGTCTAGGAATGAAAATTTGATTCAACTTTTGCAAGAATGGGAAAGCCCAACTCATAACCCCCTAATTTGTCAACTCTAGAAACAAATACCACCACATTTGATCTGGAATATCTGGAAAGAAATGAATAATAGGATTTTTTGGGATACTGAAGCCTCGGCTGAGTTTGTCTTCTGGGGATTTCTTAAACTTCTATTGGAGAATCTATTTGTTACTTCCATTAAATTGTCTCCTAATCCCCCATCCACTTTTTATTATGAAGTTGCACTCAGGTGGAACCTCTTGCACTCCTTTGAAGCCTCTAATAATTTTAAACACATTTGTAGGTTGAATACCAAATGGATGCCACCTAACCAAGGTTACATCAATTTCAACTTCGATGGTTCTGCAAGACTTGGTATGGCATCTAGGAGTGGAGTTTTAATATCTCTTATTTGGGAGCTCGTTGCAGCCTATTCTGGTAATTTGAATAGCTAGTCTAGCAATCAAGCTGAAGCTATGACATTAGCCAGGAGCCTCCGTACTGCACTCTCTATTGGGGTTTGGGTTATTGGTATAGAAGGGGATTCTAAACTAATAATTGATGTTGTTAAAGGGATAAACATAATCAATTGGTCGATTGAAAACACATCAAAGATATTTTTAGTCTTATATCTGCCTTTGACTCCTTTCTATTAAACCATGTCTACAGAGAAGTGTAAAGCGGAAAATCGCGATCGAACCCTAGTTGCTCTCCCCTCTTCCAACTCCAAGGAGAGAGAAGGGAGATTCACTAGGGTTGATGGTTTTCACTTAGGGGAGAGACTTTACATTCAAAAGAGGGGTTGAAACCCAGAAGATCCAATCCCACGCAATGCAAGATTGGATGCTAAATGTGTTTCAAGGGTTAAGAAAGCAAGGCTACCCTCTTTTGTAAAGAATGTTGATAGAAGAATTAAGCTAGGAATGCATAGAAAGTGACAAAGATTCGCTTATAAACTGAGATAGGGATATAGGATGAAGCTGCGGACCTGGAATTAGCAGTAAAATGTCGATACGGCGCTGTCCTGCAAATTTGAGCAAAAGTTGTCGGGACGATGGCGCTCGAGCGCCACGGTCCTCCGAAAAATCCGCGAAACGAAGGGGGATTTGTTCGTCTCTGCACAAGGATTCCAGATCTTCAATTTCAGCCGCGTACCTGCAACCTACACACAAAAAAGCGAAGAAGATTGGGGGGTTAGGGATTAGGGGTTTGCCTTTAGGTCAAACCCCGGTTTTGGAATTAACCAAGAAATGAGCAATGCTGTAAATGTAAATGTCTGTAATGTAAAACAAGTACTAATACCTTGTTGTAAGGATGTTTGTATCCTTATGTGCGAAGGTATAGATGTTGTATGTTGTATGTTGTAGTAGTATGTAGTAAGTGATCTCCTCTTCAATGGTTGAATCCTTGTCTTGAATGCAACACTTAGCCTTGAATGGAGACTTGAAATGATCAATTGCTTGAAGGAATGCTTGAATGCTTGAATGCTTGAGTATAATTTCCACGCTTTTTCCATCATGTCGAATGAAAGAGGAAAATGTAGTTTATATACTTGTCAATTAGGGCTGATAGACTGATTTTCCGGACCTTAGGCCGACCAGGAAAGACAATTTTCCAATTTGCAAACATAAAGACCCGAAGTCCAAAAGAGACCGAGCCCAAAATAGGACCCAGGGACCAGGGCGCTGGGCGCTCTGGTCCCACCTCTCGGGACAGCAGGGTGCAAAGGAGGTTCAGGCCAGGGTGCAAGAAAATGCAGTTTTTGGTGTCATGAGCAAGTTTCGGGGTCTCCATTCAGGTTCCGTGTTGCGTCACCATCGTGAAGACCGAAATGCAGTCGAAATTGCAAGTGTCACAATTTTAGGACGCTACATTTAGCACCCACTTTAGCGGGAGTATGTATGCTCATACTTCCGGTAAAGTACAAGGAAACAATATTGAAAGACTTTCACCACGTCAAGGAGGCAAGACACACCATGCCCCTAGTGGACTAAGGATCTTACGACTTCGATTGACAAAGTAAAAGGGAAGATCACGAGGGAGAATCATGACTGTCAGTAGTAAGGTTCCCTCACTATGAGTCATGCAAGAGAAATACCGAAAATTTTCAAGGCAAAGCTGAGTTCTCCAAGAAATTTTCATGTATCCTGAAGGGATAGACAGGGTGTATGCCCCCCTACGTTAAAGCCATCACACACGCCTCAATGGGGGTGATTGTTTTAACGTAGTGATACACATAAGAAATGAGAAAGGAAAGGAGCACGTTATCGCAAGGATTTAGCCCCCAAGTGTGAGATAAACCCAAGGATAATAGACACAAAACACAAAGCACAAGGTAACTTCGATTTCCTTGGGGTCAGTATACTGTATGATAATTCATGTATATCATATGTATGTATGCATAATTGTTCTTCATTCCCCAATCAAGGAAGGTCACCTAGAAGAAGGGAACACATGTGTCTTTTGAGTCAACATGAGAGAGACCAAAAGAGATCTCCATGCTTTGCATCGTCCTCAAGTAGACAACACTAAGGACAACAAATAGAAGAATGAGAATAACATATAGAAGAAGTAACACAAGAGAGGAGGAGAGAATCTGCTATGCTAATGAAACTAGTCTAGCACGTCATCTACCCTCCGATCTTGCTGATCAATGTTTCGGGAAGGTAGGGAACACGCTAGAGGAGGAACATCCAACACAGCAGATGGAGCTATCACAAGATCCAAACAAGGGCTATGTTCATGTTCCAAGCCAAGTTGTTCTTGTCTAGGAGCTAGGATAAGTGCTTTAGAAAATTCATTAGATAAATGGTTATCAATATCAACAAGTTCATATTCACTATCAGAAGCAAGAGAAGTAACATTTTCATCATGAATAACATTTTCATCTATATCATCATCAAGATTTATAAAAATAGGATCTTTAACTCGCACAAGATCAAAACCATCATGCATCTTATGTTTAGGAGATTTAGGCTCAATTTCCGGCTGAGGAGAAAATGGAATAATGCTTGTTGAAGGTGTTTTTGGAGATTGTAAAGTTTGAGAAGTAGCTGCTTGAGCTCTAAGACGATGCTTTCGTCGGCGTTCACGTGCAGAACGATTTTGTCTAGTCTTAGTAGGAAGTGGAGAAGATTGAGGAGGAGGAATGTTCTCATCCTTATCACTTGGGTGTTTAGGTTGTGGTCTCTTAGGCTGGATAATAGGAGAAGAAGAACGTCTCTTCTCTCTATAAAAAGGAGGAGGGACTGCTCCATACAAAGGAGGAATATTTGGTTTAGGAAGAAGACCAAGTCCATCATGACGAGGAGGTATAGGTCTACTTTTAGAAGGTTTATTAGGCATAGACATAATCACATCCATGGGAACGGGTTGGGAATCTTCTTGAGAAAAGACATTAGTTTTATCTTTCAAAGGAAGAACTTCCTTCTCAAGAATGATAGGAATATCAAGTTTAGGTGTTCTAGGTTCACTTAGAGATAGGATCATATCTGTTTTCCACTTTTGATAAGATTTGAAAAGATGATCACTTCGTGGAGGAAGAGATTGGAATTGTTTAGGCCAAAAGTAATCAATAGGAACGCTAGAAGTTCTTTCAGCTGGTTTAAAGAGACTATGATTGACAGTAACAACTTCACCATTATGGGGAAATTTCAAACACTTATGAATAGGAGAAGCAATAGCTTTCATGGAAGATAGCCAAGGATAGCCAAGCTTCACACGAAATTGTTCAGATGAAGGAATAATAGCAAAGTTCACATCAAGGGATTTGTTATGGACCTCAATAGGCAATGTAATAGAACCAATTGCAGGAGAAGAAAATGCATCAAATAGTTTCACAATCACATCTGTTTTGTCATATATCACTTGATTCAATTGCAAAGTAAAAAGAAATTCTTCAGTAATAACATTAATCATGCACGAAGGATCAATAAGCACTCCACAGCAAGGTGTATTCTTGACTTTTGCAACTATGTATAAAGGACCATCAGGTGCCCTAATGGTTTCACTGGAATCAAATGTGATGGAAGGTTCTTTAGGGTTTTCTTGCTGCTCTACAAAGTTAATCGCATTCGGAGTCATAGACACAAGACCATCAGATGAGAGAGAGGAATCATTAGCCTCTATTGCATTAGAGGTATGAGAAGGTAATGGATCAGTGAAAATCTGAAGATTTTGATTAGGAGGAGCTACAGATGTATTGCCTTTATCATTCACTCTAGAAACAGAAATAGTATTATTATCAATCAAATCTTGAATTTTACCCTTTAAAGAAAAACATTTTTCAGTATCATGCCCAGGCTGACGATGAAATTGACAAAAAGCTTTGTTATCAAAATAAGGTGAAGTAATCTTTGCAGGATCAATTTGTCTTATAGGAGGAAGAGTAAGAACATTTTGTTCCAATAACTTATTCATAATACTATGCAATGATTCATTCAAAGGAGTATACTTTCTTTCTTTCTTGAAAAATTTAGAAATAGGAGGCACACCTGATGCTGCATTCACATTGTTGTTGATGATGTTTTCATTGAATTTGATGGAATCTCTGTTCGGTTTAAACTTCCCAAATGGTTGTTGACTGCTATCACCCTTATCACTCGGAGCCATAGGATGTGATTGTTCCATTTGACTCACAGTCAGTTGATAATTGTGAAGAGTTGCACACAACTGTTGGAAAGAAGTAAACTCAGAAAACAGAAGTTTGTCTCGAATATCTTTTTGTAAATTAGAAATAAAGATTCTTTGAATATCATTGTCAGGCACTGGAAAGGAAATTTGAGCATACAAATGCTTATATCTACCAATGAAATCAGTCACTTTTTCTTTAACACCTTGTTTACAATGCATTAAATCAATCAAAGTAACTTTAGGACTTATATTGTTTTGAAATTGTTGAATGAAAGCATTTGCAAGTTGTTCGAAAGAAGTAATAGAATAAGAAGGAAACGAGCAATACCATTGTAGGGCTTTGTCTCTTAATGTTCTAGTGAACAGTTTTGCAAGCAACCTTTGGTCATAAGCAAAATTAGTACATATTGTTTGAAAAGTCTTAACATGTGTTAGAGGATCACCTTTACCATTATAAAGCTCCAAATGCGGGATTTCAACATGTTTAGGAGGGATAGCTCGAACAATGTCAAGAGAAAGTGGGCTTGCAACATCAAATGTGGGCACACTAAACTTAGATTGATTCATAGAGGCAATTTGTTGCTGTAAAGAAGAGACAGTTTGTGCAAGATTGTTAATGGTCGCTTCAGTCGAAGAATTCATATTAGATGTGTTAGATTGAGATGGAGGTGTTATGTTATTGAAAGAAGGTAAAGAGTAAGGTGGTGGGACTCTATGATAATTAATCATAGGAGATGATTGGACAGGAGGAACACTACAAGGAGGAATGGAATGATTGAGTGAATTGCCCCCTTGCATCATGTTCATTTGTGGAGATGTAATAGGAACACTCATTGAAGGGACGAATGAAGAAATCGGATTGAATGAAGGAAGAGGGTTAATTGAAGAGGAAGGATTGCCCCCATGACTGGTGATCACAGGAGGAATGTCTTGTGTAGAAGTAGCCATTATGTTTGATGTAAAGGTAGGTATGCTAGCAATAGAAGTCATCAAAGGAATAGAATGATTGACTTGAGTAGGAGGTTGTGTATAACCCAAATTTTCAGCACAACTCTTCATAGGCATCACATTCGAATCCACAATGTGTGCAATACCACGCAAAATATCAATTCCATTCTTATCACTTTGAAGCATACGTTTTAGACCCTCAATTAAAGGAAGAGCTTGACTATCAGGGTATTCTTGAGACATCCATTGTCAAAAATCGTCAAATTGGTTATCCAATTTTTAAAGTTGTTCTTCAGAAACCTCATGGAGAGCTTCTTCATCATTAGGAGGATTAGAGGAATTACCCATGTCCTCGTTAAAAGGGCTATTCAAATTAGGTTCCATCTCCTCAGTAGTTAAACCTCGGAAAGACTTAATTCTACAGCTTCGTCTAACGGGAATAGTGTAAGTAGGGCTTATTGTTGTAAAACTCATGCACTAGAGAGGGAGAGAAAATTTTGATTTTAGAGGTAACAATTTTTAGTAAAATCAGCCAATCTTTTGGATTTAAGCTGTTAAATTTAATCAGGACAATGTCCCGAAATTTCAGAAAAAATGTCAGGGACCGTGGCGCTTCGGAGTGCACACGGTCCCGGCAAATTTTTTCGAAATTTGCAAGGATGAAAGTTATGATAATTTTAGAGCTAATCTAAAAAAATTGAGTGGTTTTACGATCTGTAGATAGGCCAAATTAAAGTTGCAATCTCGAAATTGAACCCTACCAAGATTGTCGAAAAATGCAAAAATTTGAATTTTGAAAAAGAGAGGGAAACTAAAATTTTGAATTTTATGATTTTAGAGGGAATACCAAAAGCAATGCAAGTTTTGAAATTCAAAAGTTGACTCAATTTCACGCAAAATTCAATTTTGGAAGCGGAAATCAAAGTTGTTGTAATTAAGCACTTAATTTCAAAAGTCACAGATTGCAAGAATTTGAATAAAGCACTGAAATTTCGAATGAATGTTAACACACTTTTCAGACTTAGGACTGTAAGAAACACAATTTTGACACAAATTTCAATTTCAACAATTTTTGAATGATTAGAAGCGTTAATCCAAGCAATCCCTAGACCAACTTTGACTGTAATTTTGAAGGTGTTAAAATTGATAAAATCAGCCAAAATTCTGGATTTTAGCAGGAAAATACAGTAAGATCTCGCTCCCGAAATTTCGAAAAAAATGTCGGGGACGATGGCGCTCGGAGTGCACACGGTCCTCGCAACTTTTTTCCAAATTTTCAGGGATGAAAGATATTGTGATTTTATTGCGGAATCCAAAGTTACAGCTGATTTGGAGATGTTTTGATCAGTGAAATTGTCGGACAAAGGTTGAATCAAGAGGGTTTCAAAAATTAGGGTTTTGACACTTAACCACTTAATTTTCAAAATTAAAGCACAAATATGAATTGATAATTTGTAATAGAAGGGCAGATCTGAAACAAGCATTAATAATTAAACATTTCACAAGTTTAATTACTTAAAAAGGAAATTTAGGGTTTTTATGCAATTAACCTCTAAAATTTTGCAAAAGATCAAACATGGAAATGTAATCAAGGAATCCAATTTTTAGATCTAACTATGAATAATTAGAAAGGATGTTCACGTTGGGTTCACCAAAATGTAAAGCGGAAAATCGCGATCGAACCCTAGTTGCTCTCCCCTCTTCCAACTCCAAGGAGAGAGAAGGGAGATTCACTAGGGTTGATGGTTTTCACTTAGGGGAGAGACTTTACATTCAAAAGAGGGGTTGAAACCCACAAGATCCAATCCCATGCAATGCAAGATTGGATGCTAAATGTGTTTCAAGGGTTAAGAAAGCAAGGCTACCCTCTTTTCTAAAGAATGTTGATAGAAGAATTAAGCTAGGAATGCATAGAAAGTGACAAAGATTCGCTTATAAACTGAGATAGGGATATAGGATGAAGCTGCGGACCTGGAATTAGCAGTAAAATGTCGATACGGCGCTGTCCTGCAAATTTGAGCAAAAGTTGTCAGGACGATGGCGCCCGAGCCCCACGGTCCTCCGAAAAATCCGTGAAACGAAGGGGGATCTGTTCGTCTCTGCACAAGGATTCCAGATCTTCAATTTCAGCCGCGTACCTGCAACCTACACACAGAAAAGCGAAGACGATTGGGGGGTTAGGGATTAGGGGTTTACCTTTAGGTCAAACCCCGGTTTTGGAATTAACCAAGAAATGAGCAATGCTGTAAATGTAAATGTCTGTAATGTAAAACAAGTACTAATACCTTGTTGTAAGGATGTTTGTATCCTTATGTACGAAGGTATAGATGTTGTATGTTGTATGTTGTATTAGTATGTAGTAAGTGATCTCCTCTTCAATGGTTGAATCCTTGTCTTGAATGCAACACTTAGCCTTGAATGGAGACTTGAAATGATCAATTGCTTGAAGGAATGCTTGAATGCTTGAATGCTTGAGTATAATTTCCACGCTTTTTCCATCATGTCGAATGAAAGAGGAAAATGTAGTTTATATACTTGTCAATTAGGGCTGATAGACTGATATTCGGACCTTAGGCCGACCAGGAAAGACAATTTTCCAATTTGCAAACATAAAGACCCGAAGTCCAAAAGAGATTGGGCCCAAAATAGGACCTAGGGACCAGGGCGCTGGGCGCCATGGTCCTGGGGGACCAGGGCACTGGGCGCTCTGGTCCCACCTCCTGGGACAACAGGGTGCAAAGGAGGTTCAGGCCAGGGTGTAAGAAAATGCAGTTTTTGGTGTCATGAGCAAGTTTCGGGGTCTCCATTCAGGTTCCGTGTTGCGTCACCATCGTGAAGACCGAAATGTAGTCGAAATTGCAAGTGTCGCAATTTTAGGACGCTACAAGAAGGTAACAAGGTGATAAATGCTATGGCAACTCTCGAGCTCCATGGACAGTGTTTGAGATGTTGGAGAAACTGGAACTCCTTGCCTTCCTGTATCAGAATCCTTATTGAAGGAGAGATTAGCAATGTGATTCTTGATGGATACACATCTCACTAACTTTTTACCCCTCTCCCTTCAAACTTGCAGAGAGTTATAGAGAAGGCAATTTTCAAATTCAAAAGGGTATAATATCCTACCTAATGGCACTAACAGTCATCTTAGGTGGCTTGCCACTTGTGCCATGAAACTTAATGTTCACCCCATTATCATTATTTGGCATTTACCCTTGTATCTCATGATGATGAAATCCTCCTGTGCAATGAATCATGTGGTTCAAATGGAAGATTGTGCGTCCAAAGGGTAAATTGGGGATTTTTTGACACACGGTGGCATTGTTAATGATGATTTTTCATGCCCTGACTTCGAGGAAGTGTTTATTATTTTTAATGTCTCTTTGGAAGGCTGGGGCTACACTTTGCATGCTTCTCTTAGTCTGGAGAACTATTGAGGCAATTATTTCATGGAAGGCTTGCATGACATCCCAATCTTTTATGGCAAGAAAAGTTTTATTTTTACAAGGCATTGTTTCTTCGATACGTTGCCTATGTCTAGGGCTAAGGAAATAACTTTAGCCATATGCGCCTGCGAGTCTACCATGGGAGGGGATAGGGTTCGTTATGAGCTGAATAATCCGGATGAGTTGAAGAAGGATGTTGTGGTCTAGAATTACTGTATTGAGGGCAGAGTGGCATAATTCATGGAATTCCATAAAGGCCATAATGAACAACTTTCTATGCAGTTTGGGGTTTCATGGAAAAACAAAAGAGTTATAGTGGGTGTAATATCTTTCAAGATCATGGAGGAAGTCATTGCCCAGGCCACCAGTCTATCCCTGGAAGGGAGAAGATGGAAATGCAACAACCATACTGCTAACAGTGAAGGACTTAATAGATTTTTTAGAGGAAAGGAGGTTCTGGTTAAACTTCAATGTGGGTTCACTAGAGAGGAGCTCAAGCATCCCTGGAATATGGTATGTCTCTTAATTATGTAATACTCTACACTAGAGGGACATCATAAGATTTTTTACTATTATCACTTGCCTCTATTGAACCATTTTAGGAATTACAACTTACTTTGTTTGCCCTTCTACCTACTCCATTCTTTGGAGAGTTCTATTATGGATGCCCTAGACCCCAATAATGAAGAAAAACCTATGATTCCCCTCCACCAGGGCTTAATTTACAGGCTTTACAAATATCATTTGGCCCTTTGTCCCCCAAAAATATTATGCTTGTTTAGCCCTCTTTTCCCGCCTCTCACCCTTTGGTGGCTTATGCTAGTGGATTCATTCTATCGAGATTTTTTCAACTCTCTAATGAGGCATTTTCTTCTCCTGTGATTCCTTCCTCCTCTATCACTATTATAGATCTAAGCACTGCCACTTGTCTGACCCCTCCTCTGGGCTAGTCAAGAAGTCATATGGCTCTAAAGGAAAAGGAAAAATTAGAAAACACAAATGAATTATCATTGATAATTCTAGTTTTGAAGAGTTGGAAGAGGAATACCCTATTGATGACACAGTTGGAAGATGTAGATCTCATAGGCTCACTTCCAAAGGCTCCACTGAAAATAAATTTGAACCCCACAAAACTGTTGATATTGAGGAATATCCCGACGAGGGTGATGGGGGTGAAATTGAAAAGATTCCATGAGGGAAGAGAATGTCACTATTAGTATGAACATTGTTGACTTGGAGGACCTCGGTCCCCCTCTGGGACCCGATGTTTCATAGCCTGCTTAGTCTCAAGAGAGGGTGGCCCCTGACAATATTATGGATGTGAAGGAGCCTGTTATCACAATGACCTCTAAGATGGAAGCCCATAATAATGAGGAGGCTGTCTTGGAAAGCAAAGGCAAAGAAAGGAAGAGTGACAACAACAAGGAGAAAAAGAAAAAGGATAAAAATAGGAATTTTAAGGAGGATGAGAACATGGAACCCACAGACCCTAATGTGGGTGTCGTGGACCCTCAATAGTGATCTGACAAACTGCATTTACAGCTCGGGACCAGATGGGAAATTCAGAGGCTAAACAAGGAAATTCAAGCAATTAAGAATAGGTTGGATGCGAGAGATAAACAATTGGTTAGCATCAACAAGTTTTGCATCTGAGTTCTACACGGTTTGACACTAATGTACTTTCTCTTGTCTATGATAGAATTGTTGCAGATGAAGCTGATAAACAAGTTGTCAGGGAACTTTACAAGTTCCTCTCTAAAGATTGGGAGAAGATCATAGATATGATAGGGGCTCGTAAACTGACCCCTTAGACCTTAAGATTGATTTTTTGGTATTTGGGGTATTGCCCTTGCTATTTATTTCCTGCTAAACTCTTGTCTGTTTATTTCTTGTTGAACTCTTGTCTGGTTTATCTTTTTTGTTGTTAATGTGTTGTGGATAGTCAATGACTATGTTAAAGGATTGACACCCTAGTTAACACTGCTTTTTAATAAAAAACATTGAGCTTTTAAAATTTAAATTCAAAATAAACTTTGTTAACTCTCTCTTACTAATCCTTGTAAGTCTACCTAAAGTATGTTTGTATTCAAATTATTTAGAAATGTTTGAATGTGATTTTTTTTTTAGATAATATTCTATATTTATGTTTAAGGACATCATCTTATGCATAGTTATTTATCATCTTATAATCTTTTGTTTGAAGTCATAAAGTCATTTCATTAGGGATCTAACTGAAGAGAATGTGATCCTTGTAATTTAGTATATTGTTTCATGATGTTCTCAAACATCACCAACCTTTTCTTATTGTCAAGTATCAAACAACTGAAATGAACAAATTATAACAATATATTCCTTTTTATGTATGTTTAAGTCTATGAACAAGTTCAATATCATAGGTACACATCATAACCAAATCAATACACATTCAATTTGTATATTTTGAGACAATTTTTTGAGTAAGACCTAAAAATCCACATTGTCATAAATCAATTATTGATATCTTTAGCATCACTTTTTGAACTCTAAAATCTAATTAAGTATTGAATTCAAATTTATTTAAATTTCTAAATTATTTGAATTATCTAATATTAACCCCATCTCTAAATCACAAGCTTTATTATTGTTTAGTCATTTGTTATAAGTGAAAAGTATTTATTTTCATTATAATTATGGTGAACCAAACTTTCCTTTCGATCCCTAGGGTTTTGTTCCTAGAGTTTATCCTTCTTTTATTAGGGTTTTTAATTATTATTTTTTATTATCATATTGACCTTGTATTGAAGTTGATAAAGTTTGGGATTAAACCTTGTTTGTTTCACATTGATTTGTCTATATTGGAGATTCGACAATTTTATTGCACAGTCACTCTTTGATCCCTACCTACCCAACCTTGTTTGTGCCTTATTGATATATTTTGTCATGAGCTCATTCTCCCTTGTCTTTAGCCTGTATTACAAAATTTGATATATTTGTAGAAATTGTTAATCTTGATCTCACTATACTTGATACCCTTGTATCCTTTGTCATTCAAATAAAGTTATATTATCTAATGTTGATTCATTGTGTACGTACATTTTCCTACTTTCTTGACCTAGTTATTACCCCTTCTTTTGTCTTTTGGATATCCATTCACTTACCCATGTGCCTTGTGTTATTTTTATTTCTCCCATGGATTTAATGTTATCATTCATAGTGATTCTATACATTAAAGCACTTTTCCTTTCCATATTATGTGTAAAGCTTGTAGAGTTTTGAGTTTTCATTTTTGTTGCATGGTTTTGTATTAATTATAAATGTTGTTTTGTAAACATGATAGATATTCAACATTGTAGACACCTAAAATTGTCTTGCGCCTACAAACACTAATTCTACTAGCTATTCCTTTTTATCAATTAAATAATTTTAATCATTTAATTAATTTGAATTTATTCTTCTAAATTAACATTATCCATCCACCTCAAATTTATAATTCGAATTTTCCTCTAATTCATAATTAATTATTTTTTAATCATTTTCCTCTTGATATTAATTAAATATTTTTATTGCTTAATTAATCCCAATTATTTACTTTGATTAACTAATTTTTATTATTTAATTAAATCAATTTCTATCATCTTTGCACAATTAAATAATTATCCCAAAAGATTTAATTAGCTAATAATGTCCTCTCAAATTAAATAAATTTCTAAATTTATTTAGTTTCATTTATCTAGCATTTCGAATAAATTTCATTTCCCTCTTATTCCAATTAAATTTCACATTTTTGAAAACCGAAATTTCCTTTGAATCCAATTTCATCTCAATTTCCTATGTCACATGTGTTGAAAATGAGTAACTACTATTGTAAAGCGGAAAATCGCGATCGAACCCTAGTTGCCATCCCCTCTTCCAACTCCGAGGAGAGAGAAGGGAGGTTCGCTAGGGTTGATGGTTTTCACTTAAGGGAGAGACTTTACATTCAAAAGAGGGGTTGAAACCCACAAGATCCAATCCCACAAAATGCAAGATTGGATGCTAAATGTGTTTCAAGGGTTAAGACAGCAAGGCTACCCTCTTTTGTAAAGAATGTGCATAGAAGAATTAAGCTAGGAATGCATAGAAAGTGACAAAGATTCGCTTGTAAACTGAGATAGGAATACAGTATGAAGCTGCGGACCTGGAATTAGCAGTAAAATGTCGATACGGCGCTGTCCTGCAAATTTGAGCAAAAGTTGTCGGGACGATGGCGCCCGGTGCCACGGTCCTCCGAAAAATCCGCGAAACGAAGGGGGATCTGTTCGTCTCTGCACAAGGATTCCAGATCTTCAATTTCAGCCGCGTACCTGCAACCTACACACAGAAAAGCGAAGACGATTGGGGGGTTAGGGATTAGGGGTTTGCCTTTAGGTCAAACCCCGGTTTTGGAATTAACCAAGAAATGAGCAAGTGCTGTAAATGTAAATGTATGTAAAACAAGTACTAATACCTTGTTCTAAGGATGTTTGTATCCTTATGTGCGAAGGTATAGATGTTGTATGTTGTTGTAGTATGTTGTATGTAGTATGTGATCTCCTCTTCAATGGTTGAATCCTTGTCTTGAATGCAACACTTAGCCTTGAATGGAGACTTAGAAGGAATGCTTGAATGCTTGAATGCTTGAATGCTTGAGTGCTTGAATGTTTGAATCTTGCTTTCGCCTTTTTTCCATCTACTTTCCATCCATCCAAATGAGAGAGGAAAATGTAGTTTATATACTTGTCAATTAGGGCTAATAGACTGATTTTCTCGACCTTAGGCCGACCAGGAAAGTTAATTTCCAAATTGCAAACAAAAAGACCCGAGCCCCTTAGGAGACCGGGCCCAAAATAGGACCCAGGGACCAGGGCACTAGGCGCTCTGGTCCCACCTCCCGGGACAACAGGGTGCAAAGGAGGTTCAGGCCAGGGTGCAAGAAAATGCAGTTTTTGGTGTCATAATCAGGTTTCGGGGTCTCCATTCAGGTTGCGTGTTGCGTCGCCATCGTGAAGACCGAAATGCAGTCGAAATTGCAAGTGTCGCAATTTTAGGACGCTACATTTAGCCCCCACTTTAGCGGGAGTATGTATGTTCATACTTCCGGTAAAGTACAAGGAAACAACATTGAAAGACTTTCACCACGTCAAGGAGGCAAGATACACCAAGCCCCCAGTGGACTAAGGATCTTACGACTTCGATTGACAAAGTAAAAGGGAAGATCACGAGGGAGCACCATGACTGTCAGTAGTAAGGTTCCCTCACTATGAGTCATGCAAGAAAGATATCAAAAATTTTCAAGGCAAGGCTAAATTTGTCAAGAAATTTTCAAGTATCTTGAAAAGATATGGACGGGATGTATGCCCCCCTACGTTAAAGCGATCGCACACGCCTCAATGGGGGTGATTGCTTTAAGGTAGTGATACATATAAGAAATGAGAAAGGAGCACGTTATCACAAGGATTTAGCCCCCAAGTGTGAGATAAGCCCAAGGATAATAGACACAAAACACAAAGCACGAGGTGACTTCGCTTTCCTCGGGGTCAGTATGCTGTATGATAATTCATGTATATCATATGTATGTATGTATAATTGTTCTTCATTCCCCAATCAAGGAAGGTCACCTAGAAGAAGGGAACACATGTGTCTTTTGAGTCAACATGAGAGAGATCGAGAAATCTCAATGCTTTGCATCGTCCTCAAGTAGACAACACTAAGGACAACAAATAGAAGAATGAGAATAACACATAGAGGAAGTAACAAAAGAGAGGGGGAGAGAATCTGCTATGCTAATGAAACTAGTCTAGCATGTCATCTACCCGCCGATCTTGCTGATCAATGTTTCGGGAAGGCAGGGAACACGCTAGAGGAGGAACATCCAACACAGCAGATGGAGCTATCACAAGATCCAAACAAGGGCTATGTTCATGTTCCAAGCCACGTTGTTCTTGTCTAGGAGCTAGGATAAGTGCTTTAGAAAATTCATCAGATAAATGGTTATCAATATCAACAAGTTCATATTCACTATCAGAAGCAAGAGGAGTAACATTTTCATCATGAATAACATTTTCATCTATATCATCATCAAGATTTATAAAAATAGGATCTTTAACTCGCACAGGATCAAGACCATCATGCATCTTATGTTTAGGAGATTTAGGCTCAATGTCCGGCTGAGGAGAAAATGGAATAATGCTTGTTGAAGGTGTTTTTGGAGATTGTAAAGTTTGAGAAGCAGCTGTTTGAGCTCTAAGACGACGCTTTCATTGGCGTTCACGTGCAGAACGATTTCGTCTAGTCTTAGTATGAAGTTGCGAAGATTGAGGAGGAGGAATGTTCTCATCCTTATCACTTGGGTGTTTAGGTTGTGGTCTCTTAGGTTGAATAATAGGAGAAGAGGAAGGTCTCTTCTCTCCATAAGAGGAAGGAGGAGGAACTGCTCCATATAAGGGAGGAATATTTGGTTTAGGGAGAAGACCAAGTCCATCATGACGAGGAGGTATAGGTCTACTCTTAGAAGGTTTATTAGGCATAGACATAGTCACATCCATAGGGATGGGTTGGGAATCTTCTTGAGGAAAGACATTAGTTTTATCTTTCAGAGGAAGAACTTCCTTCTCAAGAATGATAGGAATGTCAAGTTTGGGTGTTCTAGGTTCACTTAGAGATAGGATCATATCTGTTTTCCACTTTTGATAAGATTTGAAAAGATGATCACTTCGTGGAGGAAGAGATTGGAATTGTTTAGGCCAAAAGTAATCAATAGGAACGCTAGAAGTTCTTTCAGCTGGATTAAAGAGACTATGATTGACAGTAACAAATTCACCATTATGGGGAAATTTCAAACACTTATGAATAGGAGAAGCAATAGCTTTCATGGAAGATAGCCAAGGATAGCCAAGCTTCACACGAAATTGTTCGGATGAAGGAATAATAGCAAAGTTCACATCAAGGGATTTGTTATGGACCTCAATAGGCAATGTAATAGAACCAATTGCAGGAGAAGAAAATGCATCAAATAGTTTCACAATCACATCCATTTTGTCATAGATCACTTGATTCAATTGCAAAGTAAAAAGAAATTCTTCAGTAATAACATTAACCATGCACGAAGGATCAATAAGCACTCCACGGCAAGGTGTATTCTTGACTTTTGCAACTATGTATAAAGGACCATCAGGTGCCCTAATGGTTTCACTGGAATCAAATGTGATAGAAGGTTCTTTAGGATTTTCTTGCTGCTCTACAAAGTTAATCACATTCGGAGTCATAGACACAAGACAATCAGATGAGAGAGAGGAATCATTAGCCTCAATTGCATTAGAGGTATGAGAAGGTAATGGATCAGTGAAAATCTGAAGATTTTGATTAGGAGGAGCTACAGATGTATTGCCTTTATCATTCACTCCAGAAACAGAAATAGTATTATTATCAATCAAATCTTGAATTTTACCCTTTAAAGAAAAACATTTTTCAGTATCATGTCCAGGCTGACGATGAAATTGACAAAAAGCTTTGTTATCAAAATAAGGTGAAGTAATCTTTGCAGGATCAATTTGTCTTATAGGAGGAAGAGTAAGCACATTTTGTTCCAATAACTTATTCATAATACTATGCAATGATTCATTCAAAGGAGTATACTTTCTTTCTTTCTTGAAAAATTTAGAAATAGGAGGCACACCTGATGCTGCATTCACATTGTTGTTGATGATGTTTTCATTGAATTTGATGGAATCTCTGTTCGGTTTAAACTTTCCAAATGGTTGTTGACTGCTTTCACCCTTATCACTCGAAGCCATAGGATGTGATTGTTCCATTTGACTCACAGTCAGTTGATAATTGTGAAGAGTTGCACACAACTGTTGGAAAGAAGTAAACTCAGAAAACAGAAGTTTGTCTCGAATATCTTTTTGTAAATTAGAAATAAAGATTCTTTGAATATCATTGTCAGGCACTGGAAAGGAAATTTGAGCATACAAATGCTTATATCTACCAATGAAATCAGTCACTTTTTCTTTAACACCTTGTTTACAATGCATTAAATCAATCAAAGTAACTTTAGGACTTATATTGTTTTGAAATTGTTGAATGAAAGCATTTGCAAGTTGTTCGAAAGAAGTAATAGAATAGGAAGGCAACGAGCAATACCATTGTAGGGCTTTGTCTCTTAATGTTCTAGTGAATAGTTTTGCAAGCAACCTTTGGTCATAAGCAAAATCAGTACAAATTGTTTGAAAAGTCTTAACATGTGTTAGAGGATCACCTTTACCATTATAAAGCTCCAAATGCGGGATTTCAACATGTTTAGGAGGGATAGCTAGAACAATGTCAAGAGAAAGTGGGCTCGCAACATCAAATGTGGGCACACTAAACTTAGATTGATTCATAGAGGCAATTTGTTGCTGTAAAGAAGAGACAGTTTGTGCAAGATTGTTAATGGTCGCTTCAGTCGAAGAATTCATATTAGATGTGTTAGATTGAGATGGAGGTGTTATGTTATTGAAAGAAGGTAAAGAGTAAGGTGGTGGGACTCTATGATAGTTAGTCATAGGAGATGATTGGACAGGAGGAACACTACAAGGAGGAATGGAATGGTTAAACGAATTGCCCCCTTGCGTCATGTTCATTTGTGGAGATGTAATAGGAACACTCATTGAAGGAATGAATGAAGAAGTCGGATTAAATGAAGGAAGAGGGTTAATTGAAGAAGAAGGATTGCCCCCATGACTAGTAATCACGGGAGGAATGTCTTGTATAGAAGTGGTCATTATGTTTGATGTAAAGGTAGGTATGCTAGCAATAGAAGTTGTCAAAGGAATAGAATGATTGACTTGTGTAGGAGGTTGTGTATAACCTAAAGATTCGGCACAACTCTTTATAGGCATCACGTTCGAATTCACAATGTGTGAAATACCACACAAAATATCAATTCCATTCTTATCACTTTGAAGCATATGTTTTAGACCCTCAATTAAAGGAAGAGCTTGACTATCAGGATACTCATGAGACATCCATTGGTGAAAATCATCAAATTGGATATCCAATTTTGAAATTTGTTCTACAGAAACCTCATGGAGAGCTTCTTCATCATTAGGAGGATTAGAGGAATTACCCATGTCCTCGTTAAAAAGGCTACTCAAATTAGGTTCCATCTCCTCAGTAGTTAAACCTCGGAAAGACTTAATTCTACGGCTTCATCTAACGGGAATAGTGTAAGTAGGGCTTATTGTTGTAAAACTCATGCACTAGAAAGAGAGAGAAGATTTTGAATTTAGAGGTAGCAATTTTCAGTAAAATCAACCAATCTTCCAGATTTAAGCTATTAAATGCAATCACGATAATCTCCCGAAATTTCAGAAAAAATGTCCGGGACCGTGGCATTCGGAGTGCAACACGGTCCCTGCAATTTTTTTCGAAATTTGCAGGGATGAAAGTTATGATGATTTTAGAGCTAATCCGAAAAAATTGAGTGATTTTACGATCTGTAGATAGGACAAATTAAAGTTGCAACTTGAAATTGAACCCTACCAAGATTGTCGAAAAATGCAAAAATTTGAATTTTGAAAAAGAGAGGGAAACTGAAATTTTGAATGTTATGATTTTAGAGGGAATGCCAAGAGCAATGCAAATTTTGAAATTTAAAAATTGACTCAATTTCACACAAAATTCAATTTTGAAAGCGGAAATTAAAGTTGTTGTAATTAAGCACTTAATTTCAAAAGTCACAAATTGCAAGAATTTGAAAAAAGCACTGAAATTTCGAATGAATGCAAACACACTTTTCAGATTTAGGACAGTAAGAACACAATTTTGACACAAAATTTCAATTTCGATGATTTTTTAATGTTTAGAAGCCTTAATCCAACCAATCACAAGACCAACTTTGACTGTAATTTTGAAAGTGTTAGATTTGATAAAGGCAGCCGAAATTCTGGATTTTAGCAGGAAAATACAGTAAGATCTCGCTCCCGAAATTTCGGAAAAAATGTCGGGGACGATGGCGCTCGGAGTGCACACGGTCCTCGCAACTTTTTTCCAAATTTTCAGGGATGAAAGATATTGTGATTTTATGCCGGAATCCAAAGTTACAGCCGATTTGGAGATGTTTTGATCAGTGAAATTGTCGGACAAAGGTTGAATCAAGAGGGTTTCAAAAATTAGGGTTTTGACACTTAACCACTTAATTTTCAGAATTAAAGCACAAATATGAATTGATAATTTGTAATAGAAGGGCAGATCTGAAACAAGCATTAATAATTAAACATTTCGCAAGCTTAATTTTCAAAAAGAAATTTTAGGGTTTTTATGCAATCACCTCTAAAATTTTGCAAAAGATCAAACATGGAAATGTAATCAAGGAATCCAATTTTCAGATCTAACTATGAATAATCAGAAAGGATGTTCACGTTGGGTTCACCAAAATGTAAAGCGGAAAATCGCGATCGAACCCTAGTTGCCCTCCCCTCTTCCAACTCCGAGGAGAGAGAAGGGAGGTTCGCTAGGGTTGATGGTTTTCACTTAAGGGAGAGAATTTACATTTAAAAGAGGGGTTGAAACCCACAAGATCCAATCCCACACAATGCAAGACTGGATGCTAAATGTGTTTCAAGGGTTAAGACAACAAGGCTACCCTCTTTTGTAAAGAATGTGCATAGAAGAATTAAGCTAGGAATGCATAGAAAGTGACAAAGATTCGCTTGTAAACTGAGATAGGAATACAGTATGAAGTTGCGGACCTGGAATTAGCAGTAAAATGTCGATACGGCGCTGTCCTGCAAATTTGAGCAAAAGTTGTCAGGACGATGGCGCCCGGCGCCACGATTCTCCAAAAAATCCGCGAAACGAAGGGGGATCTGTTCGTCTCTGCACAAGGATTCCAGATCTTCAATTTCAGCCGCGTACCTGCAACCTACACACAGAAAAGCGAAGACGATTGGGGGGTTAGGGATTAGGGGTTTGCCTTTAGGTCAAACCCCGGTTTTGGAATTAACCAAGAAATGAGCAAGTGCTGTAAATGTAAATGTATGTAAAACAAGTACTAATACCTTGTTCTAAGGATGTTTGTATCCTTATGTGCGAAGGTATAGATGTTGTATGTTGTTGTAGTATGTTGTATGTAGTATGTGATCTCCTCTTCAATGGTT
The DNA here is from genome assembly GCF_030272615.1 of Cryptomeria japonica. NCBI lineage: Eukaryota > Viridiplantae > Streptophyta > Pinopsida > Cupressales > Cupressaceae > Cryptomeria > Cryptomeria japonica. The sequence goes on from NC_081412.1 coordinate 304,788,470, forward strand.
GAATCCTTGTCTTGAATGCAACACTTAGCCTTGAATGGAGACTTAGAAGGAATGTTTGAATGCTTGAATGCTTGAATGCTTGAATGCTTGAGTGCTTGAATGTTTGAATCTTGCTTTCGCCTTTTTTCCATCTACTTTCCATCCATCGAAATGAGAGAGGAAAATGTAGTTTATATACTTGTCAATTAGGGCTGATAGACTGATTTTCCCGACCTTAGGCCGACCAGGAAAGTTAATTTCCAAATTGCAAACAAAAAGACCCGAGCCCCTTAGGAGACCGGGCCCAAAATAGGACCCAGGGACCAGGGCGCTGGGCGCTCTGGTCCCACCTCCCGGGACAACAGGGTGCAAAGGAGGTTCAGGCCAGGGTGCAAGAAAATGCAGTTTTTGGTGTCATAATCAGGTTTTGGGGTCTCCATTCAGGTTGCATGTTGCGTTGCCATCGTGAAGACCGAAATGCAGTCGAAATTGCAAGTGTTGCAATTTTAGGACGCTACAACTGTATATGGTGAAAATGGATACAACAATATTGAAAGACTAAATAGATTCAACCACAAAACCCTAGCCTAACAACAACAAAGATCCACCATAACATATGAAGATTACCTAAGACAATGCAAATCAAATGAAATCACAAAGATTATACCATCACATGTCCAATAGGGTTTGAATCTCCATTCTTCCTATCTCCATTGATCTTGCTTGATATATTTGCTCTCAGATTTTATATGCACAAGAGCTCAACAAAGAACAAAAATGTGGTTGCAAGTAGGATTGCATATGAAAGTTCAAAGGCGTAGTGTAGTCGAATAATCCTTGGGGTGCATAGGGTTGATAATGAAGAAAGCATCTCCTTATATAGAAAACACTATATGAAATGGAGGGATAAGATTGAGAGGTGTAAAAGATAAATGGTCGGTTATGATTAGAGGGTAGGTAGAGAAAATAATAAAATAATGAAAGGGTAGGTAGTGTATGAATTAAGAGATGAATGACATGTGTCATAGGTAGAAAAGGTTAATGAATTAATTAAATAAATCAAGATTTATTTAATTAATAGAGGAAGTGGGATCAATTAAATAAATAAAACTATTTATTTAATTTAGGAAAAAAAGGATAATTTAAATAAATAAATGTATTTATTTAAATGATAAATAAAGCTAGAATAGGATAAATGGATTAATTAAATAAATAAAGATTTATTTAGTTAATAGAAGAATTAGGCTAAAGTAATTAAATAAATAAAATATTTATTTAATTAGACTGGACAATTTTAGGTGTCTACATTTTGCCCCTCTTTGAGACAATGCAACTTGTTGTGTTGTTTCAAAGAAGATAATATGAGCTGATACGAAGTTGCCACAAGATAGGAATGATATGCCCCCTCGAGAGATTGGATGAAAATGTCTGAAAAGATTGCAGACAATCTCTAGATAGGAAAGAAAGGGCAGAATGGACTGACCGGATAGAGTGACATAGTCACGGGATAAAGAAGACTGACTCGGGAGACTAGGGCTAGGGTAGTCTATAAAATAGACCACGAGGGGAATACATCCTCATTGTCATCCACACATCCAAGAGATTAGAGTGCAGAGAGAGAATAGAGCAGCAACAGACAACATCGATGGCATTGGTGCATAGATTCGATCATATTCGCCGATTCCAGAGGCTAGCAAATGCAGGAGAGCCGGTAAGTACCGCAAAACCTCCTTGTACTTTGTCGCAATAAATTTTTTCATTAATGCATGCTAGGTAGAGCAATAAATGCACGTTTAGGTATGTCAAAAAAGGTCAAAAAATGCTGAGGCGCGTCTGTGTTTGTGCCAGGCGCGTCTGTGCAGGAAAAGGCGTCTATGTCAAATGCGAGCGCATCTATGTTGTGCAGGTGCATTTGTGCAATGTGGGCACGTCTGTGCAGAGCATAGGCACGTCTATGTATTTTAGGCGCATTTGTGCAGAGCAGGTGCATTTATGCAGTATGTAAGCGCGTTTGTGTCTTCTAGGTCGAATCGGCAGTTTTGTGATGAACATACGCTGTCGATTGGATAAGCTGGTGAGAGGATACACTCAAGCAGGTCCTTTAGGGAAGACTAGGAAAGATCGAGGCACTTTGTGATGAACAGGGAGTACCGAGACAAATTACTTTGTGATGAACAGGGAGTACAAATATGAGCAACACTTTGTGATGAACAGGGAGTGCAAAACACGTAGTACTTTGTGATGAACAAGGAGTACCACTAGGATAAAAAACAACACTTTGTGATGAAGAACGAGTGTCACTAGGATAGAGTATCATAAGCACTTAGGATAATAAGAAGCATTTTGTGATGAACAGGGAATGCTACTATGATTGACATGATTGATTTGCTTGACTGTAGGAGTACCTACCTGTGCTGGAGTCACGAGAGAGATTCCCCTTGACTTAGAGTTTACGACCGCAGCTGACATTTGAGGATAGGGCAGCGATTGAGGTTATGGGTTTGCGATTCATTCTGTATGTGCCTGAGTTTTAGGTGAACATGGGATTGCTGACTGCTTTAGATGAGAGATGGCACTCAGAGACTTGTACTTTCCATTTGCCGATGGGTGAGATGATAGTCACCTTAGAGGATGTATATAGGATACTGAGGATATCGATCGATGGGGAGTTGATTCCCTATGATCGAGAAGGAGATAGGGATGCATTGAGACGAGTGTTTCAGGATTCGGGATTGGAGATGAGGCTAGGACACATGGCATGGGACACGATGACACAGACTGGATTAGCATTACCGGCAGCACTGGCAGGAGTGATCAATGGGTTCCTGTGTCTGGATAGGGCAACATGAGGGCTGGCTGTGGGATGGGGGAGCACATTGGAGACACTGGTGACACAACATACTAGATATACCTGGGGACCGTGCGGGCTAGCGCATTTGTATTATGAGCTCCATCAGTTTGTATACTGTGGATCCGTAGGATTGGGATGCAGAGTGACATTATTACAGGTATGGGCTTATGAGCATCTGCCGGTTACCCGACAGATTCATTTTAGAGGTAGGGGCGATGGGCGCAGTTTTATTCACTTATATGACATGATTACCTCACAGCCGCGGATCGAGAGACTAGAGCATTGGCGCAGGGTCATCGATGAGATTGACACTGTGGTATGGAGGCCATACTGAGAGTGTGAGGAGTGGAAGGATGATGCAGTGGAGCCGCCTTACACCTTCAGGAGCAGGTATCTGATTGGGCGGATGCCCTATGTACTGGAGAGGCAGTTGGTTGACTAAGTTTGCAGGCAGTTCGATAGGATTCAGCAGATGCCACGAGGTTTCAGGATGTATGCTCAGACAGTGAGAGATCAGGCACACTTCGGGCCATTATTGTCATATGATCAGGCAGTGATGCAGCTGGTAGAGATGGTGCCCATGCCTTGGGATATGTGGTCAAAGATAGAGGATGCAGGGATGGATGCAGAGTATACTGCATATTGGGCTGAGCATCCATTTCCACGACTGACAGATCCAGGTGAGCAGATAGATGGAGATGGTGGGGGTGATGAGGATGATGATGGAGATGGTGGAGATAGCGGCCAATGGAGGAGGCGAGGGGTGTTAGGAGAGAGGAGAGTGGCTCCATGGAGAGAGGGTGGGGAGGAGAGACAGGCTCGGGTGGTGAGAGGCCGAGGTGCTTTGCCTTTACAGGTGCTAGCAACACAAGGTCCCAGACAGGTGTAAGGATGAGGACAGGGGCAGGGGCAGCCACAGGAGCAGCCACAGGTGCAGCCATAGGTACAGGGGAAGCCACAGGTAGAGCCATAGGTACAGGGGGGAGGGGAGGAAGAGCAGGATGAGTTACTGGAGTTGAGAGAGATCTGCCAGGGATAGGCAGATGAGATGCAGGATCTGGAGAGGGATACATCTAGACTCGGGAGACAGCTGAGGGACATGGAGCGGGAGAGAGATTAGCTATCCAACATTATACAGAGGCTGAGACAGCACTGAGGGCAGGGAGGCAGGTGGCAGAGGACATAGGAGCTGGTTATGCTTATGTTCCGCGAGTCGGGGAGGAGATAGGCTACTGGAGAGACCTATACTATGGGGCTGTGCCACTAAAGCAGTGGGCCAGGAGCTTCCATAGACCATCGCGAACAACGATGACCATTGGAGGGAGGGATAGGAGACAGGCGTCCAACGGTGGGGTTATGGGTCCTCCACCACCACTAGATAGAGGGGATAGGAGAGATGATCCTGGGGCGGGTCCTTCCAGGGCTCAGACTCTGTCGAGGCCAGGCGGCTCTGAGGGAGGGAGTTCATCATAGCCTCAGAGGGCTCCCTATGTATCAATTTTATACCATTTTGTATGATGATGTAGATACCTTCGGGTGATTGTAGCCATATGATTTTGACATCATTGTATCATGACACTTATGATTATATATATATGAGATGATTCATCTTTGCGGCAACTATATGCATGTGTACCTCTGTGATGCTTCTATATGTCTTATGATGTATGTTTCTATGTGATGCTTATGATATGGATGCAAATATGTATATAATGAAATGCAATATTTTTGTTCTTTTATGTTTTTAAATGTTATGCAAATGTAAATGTGAATGTATGAATATGATAATGCAAAGAACTATTTACATGATGAGAATGTGAAATGTGCTAACATGTGTTGTGTGCTGGATGTGATACAATTGTGATATCTATATGTATGTATGAAATGCCTAATATGTGATAATGCAGGTGCAACTACATGAAATACAAATATTTTTGGTGTGTCATTATACTCAGTCATGTGATAGCGGGCTACACGGACTCAAGAAGGATGATGGAGGTCAATCAAGAAAGGGGGATGGAAGATAGAAGATATGAAAGTGAAAGAGCTTCTTGTGCGTTATCATCATTGAGCTTTATTATGGAAAGTAGGTTATGACAATTGAGGCATATGTTCGACCTAGAAAGTCATTGTACCTATTTGCATGGAGATAAGACAGTTACAAACAAGGAATGCCCCAGTTCATACTAGACTCACAGTGTCCTCATATCCTTGGACAAGTCATAGCATTACTAAGAAACAATCCACAGACAACAAATACAAATAGGTGACAATACCCCATCCTCACCTTTCTAGTCAAAGACATCCTAGAGATAGAATCTCTAGTTAGAGACATCCCAGAAAAGCTAAAAGACATGTCACCAGAAAGATAAAATCAAAAGAAAACCAAGACTCGACACCAACATCCACTATAGTCCTAAAGTTTAGTGTCTCTTGTCACTTGTATAAGTCTATTTGATTGTAGTCACAATGTTTACTTTCACAAACGGATAGATAGCACTAAACCATAATGTTGCCTAAGTCTGTTGAAAGATTTGATTTTGTTAAAGACCATTGTTGCTGCTATGTCTCATTTGAAACTGACTGAATCCATGAAACTAATACTTTATTGCAGATTGTGATGCAAGTGTTGCTTTATTGCGGATTGTGTGCAGATAGACTGAAGAAAATTGGAAAAAAACTATACTCCTCAGAACGTGTGATGCTCTCAGTTCCACACCCATCACTAGACGTAGGATTTGCCTTAGCCACAGATAGGAGCTGATTTATTGTGGATGGAAAAAGGTGAAAAGGAATGTTTATTATGAATGGTGAACCAATCTTGGGTAGATCAATAACAAGCCATGATGGGAATATGTAAATTTTATTGTGGATGAATAGGTTGTGAGTGCGTGCAAAGTGAAAGGATGAAATGGAATCCTAAAGGAAGGAGGAGCAACGTCTCTACGCATGGTGCTGGTGACCCGGTTTTCACCATGGTACTTGCCCAGGGCGCCACCGAAGTGGTTTTCACCGTTGGACGAAATGTTTTTCTATTTTTCAATTTTTTTTTATTTTTTTTTGTGTTACAAGGCGCGTGTTTGCCAGGTAACAATTTTTTTCATTTTTATGATTTTTTTGTATTTTTGATATTTTATGATTTTTTTTGTATTTTTGAATTAGGATACTCTGAAGAACTATGTGTAAAACTTGTGAAGGTGCATGTTGTTGATAGGATCCTCCAAAGGTTTACCCTCTGTGGTTGAGAGCTGATATGCACCAGATCCATATGCTATTGTTATGATGTAAGGACCAAGCCAGTTTGGTTTGAACTTGCCCTTCTTCTCTTTGTCTTGTTGATTTTTTGGATTTTCTCTGAGAACCAAGTCACCTACCTCAAATTTGCGAGGCTTGACTTTATGATTGTAGCTGCGACTCATTCATTGTTGATAAGCCTTGAGATGATTAAAAGAAATTTGTCTTCATTCATCCAATAGTTCAAGTTCTTGTAAGTGAGAGACCTTGTAGTCTTCGTCACTGATAATGTTTTGCAAAGAGACTCGTAAAGAGGGTAACTCAACCTCAATAGGCAAGATATCTTCAACGCCATAGACAAGTGAATAGGGTGTAGCTCTTGTAGGTGTGCAGATGCTTGTACGGTAAGCCCAAAGTGCGGGACTAAGTTGGATATGCCAATTGCGGCCAACGTCGTCGACTGTCTTTTTTAAGATTTTAAGGATTGTTTTATTAGACACCTTAGCTTGACCGTTACCTTGGGGGTAATAAGGTGTGGAAAAATGATGGGTAATATGGAAGCGGTCATAGAGTTCACGAACATCTTGATTTTTGAAGGGACGCTCGTTATCGGTGATGATGGAAACAAGAATACCATATCGACAAATGATATAGTTGAGAATGAATGTAGCTATTTGTTTTCCAGTGACTTGTGTAAGAGGCACCATTTTGGTCCATTTTGTGAAATACTCTATGGCAATGATGATGAATTTATGACCATTGGAGGAAGGAGGGTGAATCTTGCCTATGAGATCGAGTCCCCATTGACAAAAGGGCCAAGGAGTCGCAATTGGTTGAAGTTCTTGTGCTCGCGCATGGATGAGGTCTCCATGAAGTTGACATTGCTTACATCTCTTGACAAACTTATATGAGTCTTTTTCCATATTGGGCCAGTAATATCCAATCCTGATGAGTTTCTTGGCTAAGGTAGGACCACTAGAATGTGGACCACATATCCCTTCATGAACTTCATGTAATGCAATCTGAGCTTCGTCCCCTTCTAAACATCTAAGAAGAGTGCCATCTAGACCTCGACGGTATAGGATATTGGCTAAAATGACGTATCAAGATGATTGGCGAATGAAAGTGAGACGTTGGTTATTGGATAGGTCAGGAGGAAGGGTATTATCATGAAGGTATGTGAAAATGGAACCATATAACTGGGACTCAGGACTGACGACACATATCATCTCAGTAGGAGTGATCTCATACAAGGGAACCAAAAGGTTATCCACCAAGAACTCATAGCGGGTTTCATTCTGTGGTAGATCAATTAGTGAAGCAATTGTAGCCATGGCATCCGCGGCTCGATTCTGCTCTCTTGGTATCTGCTCAAAGTCTAACTTCATGAAATGTTGTTTCAGATCATCCACCATTATTTTGTAAGGCATTAATTTCTCATCCTTTGTTTGATAGTCATCAATTGCTTGACGAATTACAAGTTGAGAGTCCCCAAAAACATGAAGTTCCTGGATCTTCCACTGAACTGCAATCCGTAATCCATTTGTTAATGCCTCATATTCTGCTATGTTATTAGTGCAGGGAAATGATAATCAATATGATTTTGGTATGGAATCCCCTTGAGGAGTTATGAAGAGGATGCCAGCTCCTGCCCCATGTTGTGTGTATGAGCTGTCAAAGTATAGCTGCCAAGGCTTTGCATGTGACACTGTTAAGATGGATTCATCTGGAAATTCTGAAGTTAGGGGAACATCATCTATCATGGGAGCATCTGCTAATTTATCTGTGATAGCTTTTCCTTTTATTTCTTTTCTGTCCACATATTCAATGTCAAACTCACTCAGGAGCATCACCCATTTGGCAAGTTGACTAGTAAGCGTTGCCTTATTAAGAAGGTATTTCAATGGATTGATCCTTGCGACCAACTTAGTTTTATGAGTTAGCATGTAATATCATAATTTTTGCAAAGCAAAGACCATAGCGAGACATGCATGCTCAATTGGTGTGTAATTTAGCTCATATCCCACCAATGTGTGACTGATGCAGTAAACTGCCTTTTCTTTGCCCTCAACAACCTGTTGTGCTAAGAGTGCCCCCAATGTTGTTGAAGTAGCTGATATGTATAATAATAGAGGTTGATCTGGAATTGGTGGCATCAATACTGGTGGATTCAGAAGATAATCTTTGAGTGTCTGGAAAGCCTGTTGACAGTTATCATCCCATTTGAATTTGATGTTTTTGTGTAGCAAGTGCGGAAAAGGATTACATTTATCTGCAAGTTGTGCTATGAATCTTCATATGGACTGGAGTCTCCCTTACAAAGATTGAAGTTGACTGATATTTCTTGGTGGTTGCATCTCTAGGATGGCCTTGACTTTTGCTGGATCGGCTTCGATTCCTCTTTTTGAGACAATGAATCCCAGGAGCTTCCCGAAAGTTACTCCAAAGACACATTTCTTGGGGTTTAATCTTACTTTATATTTTTCCAATCGATCAAAAATGACTAAAAGTATGTCCAAATGTGTATCTTTGTCTATTGATTTTCCCAAGAGGTCGTCAACATAATCTTCCACACTAACGTGCATGAGATCATGAAAGATAGTAGTCATGGCTCTTTGATATGTAGCGCCTGCATTCTTTAGCCCAAAGGGCATGACATTCCAACAAAAAGTTCCCCAAGGACAAGTGAATGCTATTTTGTGCTAATTCTCAGATGTGATTTTTATTTGATTATAACTAGAGAATCCATCCATCAAAGATAACATCGCATGACCTGCTGTGAGATCTACGATCAAGTCAATATTTGGTAATGGAAAGTCATCCTTAGGACAAGCTTTTTTTATGTCTCTAAAATCTGTACATATTCTGATGCTACGATCTGGTTTACTGACAGGCACTAAGTTGGAGATCCATGTAGGATAATCAATTGGGCATATGAATCCGACATCCAATAATTTTTCAAGCTCTGCTTTGACTAATAATGCCACTTGTGGATGCATCTTTCTTAATTTTTGTTTCACTGGTTTTGCCCCCGGTTTAACTATCAAATGATGCATTACCAAATCCGGATCCAATCCAGGCATATCAGCATATGACCATGCAAAATTAATTTGTGGCTCCGTGAAGAAACTTATGAACTTTGATCTTTCTATCTCTGTCAGGGATTGAGCCAGGAATATGTTATGTGGACTTTCTTCTGTACCAATGTTTGTTTTGATGGTCTCCTCTACCAACATAGATTATTTTTCCTCATATGATGCTGGGAGAATGTCGAGTCTTCCATCCTTGGGTGCCTCAGAGAGGTTTTTGCCCTCAGATACGTCCTTTCTTTTTACTTTTTTGGGGTCAAACAACGCCACAACGTGGTTTTCACCATAAGACCCTTGATTTGTTTTTATTTTTATATTTTTGCGACTGGAAGGCCCGACACCCTCACCAAAATATGCGACGCTGTTGAGTTCTATAGTGTATCTTGCTTTATGATCCCAAGGGGAAGATCATCTCGTATGCCTAGATAGTCAATAAAGGCTTCATCATTTTGGAATGTGTCGAACTGTACAGGTCCTTCATGATCCCAGTCAATAAGTTGGTGGTAAACAAGGGGAAGGCCTTTGATGTCTTCGAAGTTAGCGGGGCTAAGAGTGAAAATGCAGTTATATTCAGGTATGTCGAGGTAGTTATTGAGGTCATCGTTGGCACTCTCATCATCTGTCTCGATCATGAATGAATCCAAATTGTCATTACTAGTAGTGCATTCCGGGACAAGTGTCCTCATTCTATGTGATTTCGACCTAGAACCTAGAGGTAAGGACTGTGTGGGATCCTCAGGGGTTGTTTCTTGACCAACTTTGATTTTTTTATAAAATTCCTCTTCTTCTGTGGGTTCACCTGGTTCTCTGAATGTCTCGGTGAGTTTATAGTCATTGGCGGATTTGTCTGAATCCCATTCCCATTCATTGGAGTCTGTGGAATAGCGATTCTCTTGTTGATTTCTGGTAGCTTTGATTTGTAATGATTCTCCTATCTTTCGAATGTTTTCCTTGGAAGACATGAAACCAAGTCCTTTCGAGCGTTCCTTTTTGAATGTTAATTCTGGTTGTAAAGGTTCAATGATGCCTTCCTTTCTCAAGCCAAGAGGACTTTTTCCATCATACCCAAATTTTTGTAGGATCTTGAATCCTTTTCCATATTTTTCACATGGTAGCCTGATGTGATCTTGTGTATCATTTTCAGGGTCTTTGTAAAGCATTTTGTAAAAGTCTTCTTCTTCCAGTTCACCCCATCTTTGAAAGATAGTAGGGTCCCATTTGAGTATAATGATAGATACCTGCTTATTAGGATGTGGTCTTCCATATTCTTTTGGTGAACTCATAACTTGTTGCAAGCACATGGTTTGGTTCAAAGTGTATTCACCCATACCCTTGTCCTGATATTTCCCTTTAAGCTCACCTTGTTTTGATGTCGAAGGTTTTAATGATTCAGGATCAATGTATGTAGAAGAAGGGACAACTTCCCCATTACTTGGAATGATTGTCTCAGTTTTTGGTCTCAAGTTATTGCAGTATATGAATGGATTAGGATCACCATTAACTGTTATTTCAACTCCATTATGAGGAAACTTAATGCATTGGTGATATGTAGATGGGACTGCCCTCATTTCATGAATCCAAGGATGTCCTAGTAATATATTGTATGTGAGATCCAGGTCTAGGACTTGACAAACCACATCCTTTGTAACTGGCCCAACTTTGAGAGGCAAGGTGACTGTGCCTTTGGATGAACGCTCTTCATCATCATATGCCTTGATGGTAATTTTGTTTGTAGAATTTATAGCTTTATCTGAATATCCCAATTGTTTAATAGTGCTCAATGTACAAATGTTTAGACCTGCTCCTCCATCTATCAGGACTCATTTTATTCGATGTTTATGTATGAAGGCTTCAATGTGTAATGGTGCATTATGTGGCTGACTTACATAGGCGTCATCAGCTTCTATGAATGTAAGGGAGTGTGGAATGGAAAGGTATCCCACCATGGCTTGAAAATGGTCCACGTCTAGATCAGTGGGGACAACAGTGTCTCTCAAGATTTTGTCAAGAATGGCTTTATGTGCGGGGGATATGTGTAAGAGCTCAAGGATTGAGATAAGCGCAGGTTTCTTCCCCAACTGTTCTACAAGGTCATACTCAAGTTTGGTTGATGAGGAAGCAGTGTTTTTAGCTGGAGCACCTTGCAAAGTGAATTTACCTCGACGAGTTGTGACATTACATTCAAAGGTAGGTTCAGAAGAAGATCCAATGCCTTTTAGGACAATCTTGGGTCTTTGGGTAGAATTCTCAGGTGTTTTGTCCTTGATAATAATGGTAGAGACGTAATTGTCCATCGAGATGTGAATGATAGTTGAATCATAGTTATAAGATGATCTGGTGTAGTTGGTTTGGTCATCTGTGGCTTTAGCTTTTCCCTTGTCATGCTTTGGGAATGGTTCCTTAAACATCTCATGTTCTTGATTGGATGAGTGTCCTTCAATTTCAATGCCACCTCTATCAATAAGATCTTGCATGATGTTCTTCAGTCGATGGCAATTTCATGTTTTATGTCCTTTGCTCTTATGAAATTCACAATACTTATCATCATTCCACCAATTTGGTTTGACCTTTGGCTCATATGGAGGCAAATCTGGAATTGTTATTATCTTATTTCCCACTAGCTTCTTGAAAAATGACTCAAGTGGTTCTCCCAATGGAGTGTACTTCCTTCCTGACTTTGAAGTTGTTTGAGTATTCACCTGATTGTTTGTAGAGCTTGATCCAGAAAAAAAATGATTTTGGGTCATACTGTATTGGCATCCACAACACCATCATTGACGGTGTTCTTGTTTTTATTCCAAAATCTTGGCTTATCTTTTCCTTTAAAGTCATCTCTGTTTTCTTTGAATATCTTAGTGACTCCTTGTTCAATTAGGACCTTTTCTGTCGCTAAGCCTTTTTCAATAACGTCCTTGAAGGTGGACAAACAAGCTTTTCTTAAGTCATAACCAATGTCTTTGTTAACATTCTGGGTGAACATCTCTACCATTTGTTTTTGTGGAATTTCACAAGAGCATCTGCTGGCTAGATTCCTCCATCTTTGTAAAAATGATGAAAAAGACTCTCCATCCCTTTGTTTGGTGTTGCACAAGGTAGTGACTGATATGCCTGTCTCTATGTTGTATGAGAAATGTTGGATAAATGCCTCAGCTAAGTCACCCCAAGACTTAATTCCAGGTGGGAGTTGGGAGAACCATTCCATAGCTTGATCACCTAAGCTTTGTGGGAATAATCTCATCAAATATGTCTCTTCTGCTACTACCTCAATGCAAGCTGTGAAAAATTGTCTTATATGTGCCTTAGGATCCCCTTTTCCTATGTACTTATCAAACTTAGGTATCACAAAGTGTGTAGGAAATGGAGGCATTGGAATGCTTTTGTCAAATGGATAGGGACATATGTCTCTCATTGTGTAAGTTGGCTTCGGTGTATTTATGTCCTCCATTTTCTTTTGTAAATCCTTAATTTGCTGTTCCAAATTATTCTTAGGTGGAGACCAACTTCTTGGACCATACCCCATGCCTGAACCACCGGGTGGAGGAGGAGCATGTTGCATATATGGATGATATTGATCATACACATGTTCATATGGAGGAGGTCTATAATGATGCTGCGTATATGGACCACTTGGTATAGAGTCATGGTGGGGAATGGAATATCTGCTTTGTCCATGTATACCATACTCTACAGGAATGCCATGAGTTTGTTCTAGTGTGTTGCCCCCAAACTTGACGTGGGGTTTCCTTGTGTCCAAATTTTGAACATGCCTTTGAATATCGAATTGCTTTGGTGGTTGATCCTTAGCATTGGTACGTGATTGAGTATATTTTTCTACATAAGACCTCCATAATGGTCTGTGAAGGTGAGTATCATATGCTTGACCATGTGTGTATGGTACCTCTAGTTTTTTGAAACAAAGATGATGGTGATTCAGGCATAAGATGTGGTCCTCTATTGCATCCACAATTAGGCCTCCTTTGATCCATGTTGAGGTGAGGTTGTTGCAAAGGTTGATTTTCCATTATTTGAGACATGTCAAAATCATGAGGGATCTTGGATCCACTTTGTGCCATCACTTGTAAGAAATATTGTCTATCTCTCCTCATTATTTCCTCAACCAATCTATTGAAACGGGGATCCATAATGGTGTCTTCCACTTTTGCTGAATGTACGGAAATGTTGTCCATATTGTCATTGTTTGTATCATTGTTGTTTGTAGTGTCCATGTGCTCAACATTTGGAATGTTTCTATAGGCATCCATGTCAAGTAATGTAGTATGATCAGAATTGAAAAATATATCATTGTCATACTCATAGGAACTCATGTTCGTGGACTCTTGAGCCTCTTTAGCTTCTCTCCTAGATTTTTGGGAACGGGTTTCAACCATGAACTAGGTATTGACCAAGATGTGTGAGACTAGATGAACATGGAAAGATATGAAAGACCAAGAGTTGGATGGAATGTAAATGAATCTGAAGTTTACTTGCAATGTCCAAAGTGTAAGACCAAGTATGTATGTAGTAGAGTAGGTGTGACTTCCAAAGAGATGATAGTTTCTCTTGATGAGGTAAGTTGACCTTAACTCTAAGTAAGACCAAATGAGACCCAAAGGTGATAGAGCTTGATGAGGGACCACTTAGCAAAATGTTGTTGTATGTAATGTGTTGACAAAGTATAATGAGGACAAGCAAGTGACCTTTTGACTCAAGTTTAGACAAATGTGAATGTAATGTAAGGTGTAAAGCAATGATGGACTTTGTGAGACCCAAAGACAAGTTGAATGCTAGATGAAAACCCAGAGAAATACCTAAGAAGCTCAATAAGTCTGAAACCGACTGTTCTTGTTTGCTGGACTGTAAAAGTTTTTTCAATTCTGAACACAGACGTGCATGTATGCTTCATAGACGCGTTTAGATGACACAGATGTGGTTCTGTCAGACACAGACGCATTTCTGAGATGTTGTAAGTGCGATGTTGCTCAAAAGACAGACATGTTTTTGCTCTTCACAGACGTGTTTAGATGACACAGACGCGGTTCTGTCAGACACAGACGCGTTTCTGAAAACTTTGTGCAATTTTTCTAATCTGTGAAGTGACTTGTTGTGACCAAATTTGAATGTTTAACTGTTTTTCATGACAAGAGGACACAATGTTGACAAGGACTCAATGTTTGTAAGTTTTTAGACTCAAAATGACTCCAAGAAAAGTGTGTTGTTTGATGTAAAATTGTTTTGCATACACTTGAAGACACAAAAGACACAATGTTTTGATGTTTGGTCTTGAATGTTTGAATGTTTAAAATAAGTCAAGCACAATTCTTATGGCTGGCCAAGACAATAGTTGTTGATTCCAACATGAGGCTACGCTATTTAGAGTGGATACTTAGATGCTTGACCCCACTGGCTCCACCCTCGACACTCACTTCTCGGGGCAACCAAGCATCAGTCCCCATGAAAACTCCTCGTGGTGAACTTTGTATCTCTACTAAGAACTGTATGTGTGTGGGCCGCTCTAGAGGTCCGACCTCCTGCCCCAACAACTAGAAGGATTTTGGCTTCTAAAACAAAAAGGTGCTAGTAAGGGCATCCGCTCGTGTGGCCATACATGTGGCACTTTCAGCTCTGTAAATACAAAAGGCTCCTAGCTGATAGGGGTTACGCCTTACAAATGATCAAATAAATTTGATCAAATGGGTTTATGGGGAGACATAGTGTCGGTATGAACTAATCAGCACACGTTATCCATAGTTTTCACCATGAATACAATTGTTTATAGTGGTTCGAAAGAGGTGGGTTTTCCTCACTACCACTTGGGTCGTTCTCTCCTCACTAGTAGTCCTAATGACCACACGGGGAGACAGGCCCTCTAAAGATGAAACAAAAAGAGCCTATTGCTTAAGACACAAAAGACAGTGGTTCAATTTTAGTGCACCAATTGAAGTGTTTGCTAGTCTATGAAAATAAGGCACACAATAAAGATCAAAAGAAAATCCTTGTCAAGATCCTGCAACAAAGATTTGTTAGTAGTTTGGATTGTTTCAAATGATCACCCCTTTCTGTAAGCACACAAGTTAGGTAAATTTTAGATCCAAAAGACTTTGTGAAATAGGGGCCTTCAACAAAACGGTTTTTCTTTCAAAACAAACTACACCAATTTCGTTAGCTAGATCAGAAGATGTTAGCTCAATATAAACCAGATCTGAAATCCGAATGACGAAAAACCAAATCAAAGAAACCAAAATGCAACAACTGCACACAGACGCTGTTATCAGAAACACAAACACTATATAAATTCGTAGACACGATTAGATCTAACACAGACGTAGTTCCTGACCACAGACACGGTTCCTGAACACAGACGTGTCTGAAGACTTCACAAACGCGACTAGGGAACACAGACGCGCTTCCTGGAATCTACAAAAATAAAATAAAATAAAATACCGTCGAAGGTGCAGACGCGATTCTAGATGTCACAGACGTGGTAGAAAATCAAAAATGCGATCCGAAAGTACGCAGGCACGAAAATATCAAAATATTGTCGGAAATGTTAGATTTGCAACTTCAAAAACACAAAATCTGCAACAAAAGTTGTTAAATGCAAAAGGGCCAAGAGTCCCACCGGGCGTGCCAAAATGTATATGGTGAAAATGGATACAACAATATTGAAAGACTAAATAGATTCAACCACAAAACCCTAGCCTAACAACAACAAAGATCCACCATAACATATGAAGATTACCTAAGACAATGCAAATCAAATGAAATCACAAAGATTATACCATCATATGTCCAATAGGGTTTGAATCTCCATTCTTCCTATCTCCATTGATCTTACTTGATATATTTGCTCTCAGATTTTATATGCACAAGAGCTCAACAAAGAACGAAAATGTGGTTGCAAGTAGGATTGCATATGAAAGTTCAAAGGTGTAGTGTAGTCGAATAATCCTCGGGGTGCTCAAGGTTGATAATGAAGGAAGCATCTCCTTATATACAAGACACTATATGAAATGGAGGGATAAGATTGAGAGGTGTAAAAGATAAATGGTCGGCTATGATTAGAGGGTAGGTAGAGAAAATAATAAAATAATGAAAGGGTATGTAGTATATGAATTAAGAGATGAATGCCATGTGTCATAGGTAGAAAAGGTTAATGAATTAATTAAATAAATAAAGATTTATTTAATTCATAGAGGAAGTGGGATCAATTAAATAAATAAAACTATTTATTTAATTTAGGAAAAAAGGATAATTTAAATAAATAATTGTATTTATTTAAATGAGAAATAAAACTAGAAGAGGATAAATGAATTAATTAAATAAATACAGATTTATTTAATTAATAGAAGAATTAGGCTAAAGTAATTAAATAAATAATATTTATTTAATTAGACTAGACAATTTTAGGTGTCTACAACTACCACTGACTCTCAATTCCCACTAGTGAGTTAGCAATCACTTTTTCTAACTAATCAATTAGTCCACTTTTTTTTGAAAATCACCTTTTTCTAACTAATTAATCAATTCTCTTAACTAGTCAATCAAATCAATCATCAAATTAATAAAATTTAGTGAGATTGAGTGATTATCTCCCACCAACTTGTCTAATGAATTTCCAACCATTTATTGACTCTATTGTCAAATCAATCTCAAATTCTAGTTCAAATTCAAAAAATTGATAAAATCAACATCAATTCTCAATCATTATCAACCATATTTTTTGAATTCTTGTGCTTACATTTTATGAGTACGATGCAACTCTAAGAGCCACTACCATCTTATGTATCAAGTGTTAGTTTAAAATGAGCAGAGAAGAACATAAGATAAACACAAAATAGCAAAAAATAAAATCAGACAACAAGAACGTGAGACAAATTTATAGTGGTTCGGCAATTGCCTACATCCACTCTCAAAGCATGGATCTATCACATTAACCGATATCAATCTTACATGACCATTCACATCTTATTTATACATTTATTCAGCCATGAACGGAGAGTTGGGGAAGCCAAACAATCATATGACTGTTGGGCTTCATATACCCAACAATCTCCCCCGTGAAGCCCAACCGATACAGCCATGCCCAATGACATCCCTGCTTCCAATTCAAGTCACATTACATCCTGCCTGCAAGATTTTAATTTTGCGAACTCTTATTCACGCACACTGTGGATTAATCTTCTCCAAGTTCTATCTGGCTCAATAAAATCTATCAGTTGTACATCTTCGAAAACAATTTCCTCATGTTTACGGGACATGTTAGGCATGATAAAATAATCTAAACCAGAGGGTGAATACATTCCATATGGTGGAATCGATGCAAATTTCACTCTTTCTAATTCCTCCCTCCATAATTGTGCAAGCCAGACGCACCGCAACTCCTCCAACCACAATGTCTCACTACACTCAAATCTCCCTTGCAACACATCGTGCTTGGCTTTACAAGCCTTCTGCAAGAATAAAATATGGGAAAACCGGGCTTGGAGTTACTCTGCCACCAAGTCCCATTTCTACATGCCAAATTTCTTTCGATAGTCAAATTCTAGTCTCTACCGATAAATAATGAAGGGGGAACTCTGTAATTTTCATTGCATATCAAATCTATTTTTTGCATTATAACAATCTTGTGCAAGTGAAACCAAAGTTTCAATACTTCAATACCACCAGCCGTGGCATTGTTTTTCTATTTCTGTCATCAAAGAACAAGTTCCAAAGGGCTTCAGCTGCCTCTTGCCTAACATCTTTATGATTTAAAATAGTTGTATCCTCCTTTGGCTTTTGATTCTGTGAATCACTTTCTTCCTCTGCACTTTCTTCCACGGTTGCATTATGCTCAATTTTTAGTCCTGCAACCTTCATTCTAGAACTTCCTCAATAATCTGTAATGTTTACTTTTTTCGCAGGCTCCTCTATAGAAAATTGCAATCTTGTCCCACCCACACCGACATCCATTGTTGATATTTCCTGCTTATGAATCTCCTCAGGGTTATTGAGCTCTATGAAAAGGCGCTCCTCAAGCGCCAGATTTGCATCAAAGAAATTCTCTTCCCCGTCACTTTCCTCTCCCCAACTCAAGGTTTCCTTATCTTCACGACTCCCCTCGTGAAGGGGCATGAAACCATGTACAAGGTTCGAAGGTTTAGGAGAGAAGCGTGCAATCAATGCATTCCACTCTACTTCTACTTCTGCAATCTTCATCAATAAATCATCACTTCTGCAAACTGCCTCTTCTTCTTCAAGGTCGTCCTCATTCACTAGATTTGAGACTACATCCTCCTTACTTCGGGAGGCATCCTCCTCATCTTGGAAGGGAAACAAACCAGTCTCTTCTGCTTCAAATAACAAATATAACAAACCCTCTTCTTCTTCAATCGAAGTCTCCTTCTTTTCCCAGCCATCCCACCAATGACGTTTGGTTTCAACCTCCACTTGGACATCACTCTCTACCGAGTCTAGACTTCCAAGAAAATTTTTGATGACTGATTCGGCTTTATCATATGATTTGGCCTCATCATTTGAAACTTCAACTTGTTTGTCAATAACATAAAAGCACCTAGCTCCGGGATCAAACACAAAGTAAGGGCACCCATATCCAGGATCAACTATCCAATTGGATCCCATCTCTGCTCAACATTTTACCATAGCTCTGATACCAATTGTTAGTTTAAAATGAGTAGAGAAGAACATAAGATAAACACAAAATAGCAGAAAAGAAAATCAGACAACAAGAATGCGAGATGAATTTATAGTGGTTCGGCAATTGCCTACATCCACTCTCAAAGCAGGGATCTATCACATTAACCGATATCAATCTTACATGACCATACACATCTTATTTATACATTTATTCATCCATGAACGAAGAGTTGGGGAAGCCAAACAGTCATATGACCGTTGGGCTTCATATAACCAACATAAAGGAGGAGAAGATCAATAGAAGTCTCGTGCTTACGTTCAACATGGAGTTTGATTTATTGATTTGATTTGTTCATTTGATTGTCGAAATATTTTGCATACTTTTATTGGGTAGCAATTGGATTAGTGATAGATTAAGTTAGTGGTTGCTTGTTAATACATTAAATTATGATTTCCCCCAATTTTTAGTTGTATACATTCTAGTGAGCTTGATGTCAATTGATCCATTTAACTCTTATTCTTGTGAGTTTGATCTTGTAGGTTGAAAGCTTCTTTGAGGGTGGCGATAGAGATTAATTTTTATCAGGAGCCTAAAATTACAAAAAAAACTAGTTCTTTTGTTGCACAGTTGAATTCTCTGTTCACGTGTCTGTCAAGTATACCTCTGCTTTTGCTTTCTATTTTTGTTTCTTTTGTCTTGAAAATTAAAAAAAAATTGGTATTTTTAGTAGGTTATCTATTTTTAGCAGGTTTTTGTTTTTAATAGGCTTCCATTTTTAGCAAGTTTCTATTTTTGGTATGTTTCCATTTTTAGCAATTTTTTGTATTTAACAAGTTTCTAGTTTTAGTAGTTTTTCATTTTTAGCAAGTTTCTAATTTTAGCAAGATTTCATTTTTAGTGGGTTTCTATTATTAACAGGTCTCCTTTTTTGGTAGCTCTCCATTTTCAACAAGTTTCTAGTAGGTTTCCATTTTTAACAGGTTTCTATTTTTAGTAGATTTATGTTTTTAGAAAGTTTCCATTTTTAGAAATTCTTTTCATTCAAAAAAAATTCCTGAATCTGGTCCTTTTTATTTCTGCTTTTTATTGTTTTTTAGTTCTAGTTTTGATTAGGTACGATCTCAAGGCTCTAAAACATTTGAAGAACAACAAGAACTATTTGAAGATCAAGAAGAATAACAAGAGCAATTTGAGCAACAAAAAGAAGAAATGGGTGACTGTAGCAGTTGAAGATTCCCCACCAAATGGGACATTCTCATATCCTATTAATCTGAATGTAAGAGATGATGAGCCTCCTAGGAAGAATATTTCACCCTTTATTTTACCTAATTTTAAAAGAAAGACATATAAAAATCCTAACCAATTTCTCTTTGAGTTTAAAGTCCTTTGTCAGACTTATGATTTTACCTTTGATAATCAAAAGTTGAAATTGTTTCCTTCTACTTCGATAGAGTCAGCATTACAATGGTTTATGGGTTTATGTGTTGGTTCAATCTCAATTTGGCAAGAGATGGAGATTGTGATTCTAGATAAGTATTAGGATTATTGCCAAGTGAGAGATATAAAGGAGGAGTTGTTCTAAATGAAACAAATGGAAGATGAAAGTTTGGAAGATTATGCTGATAGGTTTTAGTTTGTATACAAAAGGTGTGCTGACGGGTTGAATGATGAGATTAGTAAGAAAATTTCCCTAAGGGGAATTGATGATGAATTTAGAGAAGCTTTGAATTTTATGGGAAAAGGGGATATCAATAAGCTCCATTTGGAGGATATTATTGGTATTTGTAGAAATTACTCTAGACTAGAGTTGGAACTAGGGATTCTAGAAGAAACAAAGCTTTAGCTCCTAATGTATCTCAAGTAATGGAGGATATAGAAAACTTGAAAACTGATAGACTCCTCCATCTTAATACTCAAGCAAATAAAAAGAGTACCAAACCCTTAGCCACTTTTTGTTCAAAGTGTAGGGGAGAACATCTTTTGAGGGAATGTCCATTGAATCAAATCAATCTTTGCAAAATTTGTGATAAACATTATGCAACAAGCTCTTGTAATCTCTTAGTAGAGATTAAAAACCATTTGAAGAAACCTCTCGTTGGAGCTCAAAATCACTAGTTGGTTGAACCCTAAGAATATGCCAGGTTCTATGTTGAGGCTCAACGCATGACTTTGGCCAACGAACAGAATCAACCAAAATGGTGGTGTACCATTTTTGATTAAGTAGATTATAACTGTATTTTTCTAACTGAACTATTCTCTATTCCAGATTGACATGAACATCTAAAACAGATTGATTTAACTTCTAACCCTACTCCTATCTCTTACTTACATAAAATTGAAATTGAAATATTATGATGGTTTGATTATTGATGGATTTGAAAACTGAGTAGTGCCTTAGCTTGGGTTGCAGAGTCAAAATGATGTTTTAGTGCAAAATGTAAATCATAAAACTGTAATCCAATCCTATCCCTTGAATCATTGCATTCCTTCAACAGTATTTAACTCTTCCTTGAAAAGACCCGTTAAATAGAACACACATAAGCACCTTGTGCTGCACTAACAAATCAAATATATCCTTGATACATTAATTTGTATGATTGAGAAGAGTAAATTCAGAGACAATATTAATGATATTTTGTATTTAAAATAATAAGCAATTGAAAACACTTCCAAAGCAAAATGTTTTTGCACTTCTCTATGGAAAACCTTAAATATAAGACATAGTGTTTTAAATAATATATATCATATCTCTCAATTATTCCCTTTGCCTTGATTTCCCTTCTTATACAAAATGAAGGGGCAACAATAGCTTCAAATTGTTACATCTTTTGATAATAGAAAGTTAATTAATTACCCACCCAAGGGATAGAAAGTGATTAATTATTTTATTAATGAATATTTGGTTTTTTAACTTGTGCATATCCTTCTATCTTGCTCTTTATTTCTTGAATCTTGTGAAAAGTATTTTTATTAAATAAAAGATGTGCTAATCAAAACTTTCTTGGAAATGAATTCATCTCTTCAAATATTGCTATACTCCATAGTATATTCCCATCAACTTATACACACGAATTCACTTCATATTCCCCCAAGTAAGTATACTGTAATGAAATCTCTTAGCCTGGAATAATCTTTTTTACTTCATTTTAATCCCACCTTTGTCAAATGACCAAATTTTGATATTTATCTTGATTCATAATCTTGATGACCTAATTCTCTTTATTTTACCTCCATTTCACCCTTAATGAAAGAGTCTTATAGCTTACTATTGCATATTATACTTTTTCAATGAAAACTAATTCTTTCCTTTTACTAATAGTTTTCCACGTCTCCACATTTTACCTTCACCTTTTATAATGGAATTCCTCATGTGCTTGAAATTGCAAATTCATTTAGTTAGTTATTATATCCATAAAATATTTTTTCTTGAGTGCTAAAAAAAAAATATATTAGTCTAAGTGAAAACCATATCATTTGCCCAGATATTTCAAATGAAGAAATTTCATTCACGTCTTAGCTTTTTAATTTTTATTTTCACCTACTAACATTTCTGCATAAATCTTTTCACCCGTGCACTTTAGAAAAATACTTTCATTGTTGCACCATTTATTTTACCTGCAATATCCCCTTAAATGTTGCATTTTATTCTTAGAAATGACATCTCTTTGAAGCATTGTGGTAAACAATTCATTTATGCCAGCTATGATTCCACACTTTGTGTTCATGTCTATGAGAGCATTTCTAACAAAATCTGCCTATCATTATGCTTGGATGGATGTCTATATCCTGTTGTTTGGATCAATTTCATCAAGTGCCTTCTTTGTATCATTCTCTGCAAGCTCCAAATCTGTTGTTTGTATGTATGCACGTGCCTTCCTGTATAAGGCTTTGACATTTTAAGATTCAACTTATAGAACCTTTCTTCATAAGGTTATTGCTTGCTTATAATCCTTCAATTTGAACTTACAAGCTGCATTGTTCAGATTACATATAACCCTTAAAGGTTTGACTGTTTTTTCTCTTCCTTGGTAAATGAGCTATCATATTCAATGTATTGAATATTTTGCAGCCTTTTCAATAAACGTATTTTTGTGTATATCAACAATCATCATATTCCGTGTGACGAGATTTGTAACAACAAAGTGAATTAGTTCGAATGCCTTCATGAGATCTTATCTCTTTGAGGCACTTTATTAAAACAATTCATTTGCCTTGCATATGCTTCCACATTTTGTGTGCATATCCTCCAGAGCATTCCCAACCACAGTGCTTAACAAAATCTACCTACCGATATGTTCCAATAGGTGTGCACAACCTATTTCAAAGGTTGTGATTTTGACATTCACATCTACTAATTACATTCACTCAACAGTTTTCGAGCATCTTTTACAAATTTATTTTATGCATAACGTGCTTTCATCTCATTCTACCTTTTGCATATATATCATAGAGAGTATCGGTGGCTGCAACACTCTCTATCCGTTGTGCTTTGATGGATGACCATACACTGTCATAAAGCTCTCATGTACCGTAGACAGGTTCGATGCTGCTAGAAACCATGGAATGCGCCTTTTATATTTTCCAATTTGCATTAGTTTTGGAAATCTCCAAATTGAGTTATCCATTCTATGAGATGACATCTCTTTGAGACTTCTAACATTTCACATATTTTTATCTGTGATTTCACATTTTGCGTGCATGCTTACAAAGGTAGCTGCAATTTCGATACCTGACAAAATTCCTCTTATTCTCAATGCTTTGATGGATTCCATGCCCTATTCCCAAGCATTCGGTTCTGTAGCAAGTGAGAGGATGATAGCAAAGGTGCAGAATCTGGCTCTACATCAGCCAATTGCATTTACTTGGAATTAGTTTTTAAATTCATATTGTGCATCGCTTGCATTCATTGCTTTTCATGAGATCTGAAAACTTCTAGAGCCATTCAACAAATATACTGTGTGTATTCAGTAGTCATTGCATTTGATGTAATGCAATTTGAGGTTTTTAGTGGTATCGCTACCAAATTAGGGTTTATTTCTTCAACCCATGCGAAACAACGATATTTCTCTCTCTATCGCAACCTTGCTTTTCCAAAGCCCCGGTTCCTTTGCGATATGGCGAAATGCTTTGCGCTATCGCAGCTCCTCCTTGCTCAATCCCTAACTTCTTTGCTATATTATAAAAACTTAAACCAACAATTACATGGGCCCACCATTTTAAATTGCGTTACTTTGTTAATCAAACTTCTTCCATTTGCATAATGATAATTTAATAGAATGTATAACTATAGTAACAATGAATTTGAATTATTTTAAAAATTATTTATCTTTTTATTGCATTAAATATCAAATGAGGTCCCACACCAGCATCCACGTGCTTGTAATCTAATATTATTTTAAGATAATTATTAAAATTATTTTTCATCTATTGACATTTATCACATTATTATTTAAGTCAAAAGAACTTAAATAATCCTTATAAACTGCTTATGGTTTCAATGGCGAAAGAATATCAAATTGGATAGTGAAGTTCTAAAAAACTTGCACATGAGCTTGTGGACATATAGTGAATTGCTAGGATTGATAGGTTTGGTGTAAAGGTCATTTGGGTGTGAAATATTAATTTCAACAAAAGACCACTTTGGTGAATTTTACACTGTCTACTTAACAAACTTGATAAATTGCAAATAGATTGCGCTTGGAGAAAATATTAAATGAGGTCATGAGATTCTAAAAATGGGCAAAGGGGTACATTAACATAGGGAAAATTGTGCGGAGCAATTGGTTTGGTGGGAAATTCATCAGGCATTGAGTTATTAACTTTGGAAAGTGGCTTAGTGAAA
Source organism: Cryptomeria japonica (assembly GCF_030272615.1). Taxonomy (NCBI): domain Eukaryota; kingdom Viridiplantae; phylum Streptophyta; class Pinopsida; order Cupressales; family Cupressaceae; genus Cryptomeria; species Cryptomeria japonica. Next base: position 304,813,102 of record NC_081412.1, read on the forward strand.
GATTTTAGAACACGCACTGTAGAACTAGTTCAAAACCCTAAAATTTTGGTGCTTAAAAAATATGTCAGATTTGATTGCGGGGGGTTGGAAATGGGAAAACATACTTATTTATGGTAGATGAACATGATTCCATGTTGAATTGACTTCTTTGCTATATTATAAAAACTTAAACCAATTACATGGGTAATTTTTAAGGGTTTTCATTGATTTATCTTATTCAGGGAACTTTAAATTTTGCTAAAATTTAGGGTTCCAACACCTCCAGCTATTGTAGAAGAGCTTAATTATGTTGGACAAAGACCTTAGAATTCAAGGTTTAATGCTTATTCAGGACAATATGGCCCTAGAAACAATTGGAATTCAAATCAGTGGCAGAATATGAATCAGTGGACCCCTCCGTATCCAATGCAACCTCCTTTTACATCTTGGGGAGCTCTAGAGTGGATTAGTTCTCAATGGAACCAACCATAGTGGCAAACAAATCAACCATTGTGGCAACCAAAGTGGCAACCCAATCCACCAACATGCCAGCAAAATCAACTGTAATTTCAACCTTGGCAGAATCAAGAGGCAAAACGACCGTGGGGACAACCTCAACCACTTATCACTGTCCACTAATTCTACTAATGAGAAAGTGAATCAACCTTAGACACCAGCACAACTAGTTCCAAATCCAAATAAAAATTGTCCTCGACAAATATTTAATGTTGATTCTAATCCTCCTAGTCTAAATGTAATATAAGTTGATCTTTTTCAATTGAGGAATCGTAATGTTCCTTCTAAACCTGATGTTTTAGACAAGGAGGGGAAGAAGAAGGAAGGGACTCAAGGAAAAGATCAAAGTTCTAATAATGTGAAGGAAGTAACTGATAAAGAACCTTATATTGAGTGTTTTAAAGCAGGTCAAGTAGCTCCTGATGCCTCCCGACCTAATCATATTGACATGGCAAATTCCCAACTCCTTCATGAATTAAAAAAGATCAATATAGAGATACCCTTGTTACAGGCTATCAACGACATACCAAAGATTAACCAACTACTTAAACCACTTTGTATTAAAACGCTAGGGAGAAAAAGGAAATTTTCTTCTACAATTCAGGTAGAAACTAAGTTCGTTGATGTATTGTTAGGGAGATTGCTTCCTTAGAAATATAGTGACCCTAGGAGTCTCGTGATTACTCTAAGTATAGGAGGAATTGAGATAATCAATGTTCTGATTGATTTGGGAGCATCTATTAATGTTATTACAGCTGACTCTACTTAAATGTTAGGGATGACTGATATGCAACCCACAATAATTGTGCTTCAGTTGGCAATTCAATCTATTGCCAAACCTAAAGGTGTTTGGAGGACATAACAGTTACAATTGACACATGAGATTTTACCCAGTTGACTTTTTAGTGCTCAAAGCAAGGAAGAAGGAATCAGGATATCTAATCATACTAGGAAGCCTTGGCTAGCAACTTCAACAACACTAATAGATTGTAGATCTGGGAGTATGACTATTTCTAATGGAGAAAAACAAAAGCAACTAATACTTTATCCTCTAGCTAAACCAACATTCCATTTCGATACTCGATTTTGGGTGGATGAAGGAATGGAATTAGAAGGAGATGGAGTGGTTGAATTAACCATGGTTACGTTGTTAGAACATGTTGAGGAATATGAGAAGTATGTGGAACAAGGGGAAGATTTCACTATCATTATTGGGAAATTTGGCCAAGTTGAAGAAGAATGTCCTCTTATTGAGAATATTGAGGAATAAAGTTGCAAGAAGACTTTGCATCATGCTAAGTCACACCCTTGTCCTCTCAATACACTTGTGGGAGATCCATCTGATGGAAAGAGTGAAACTAAAGAGATTATAGTAGCCAGGGATAAGCATCTTTTTATTAATTCATCTTTGTTTCCCATGCAATAAGAAGAGTTGAAGAAAACTTTAGGAAAACACACATAAGCATTTACTTGGGAGTACAAGGATATGAGAGGAATTCACCCCTCTATCTATACACATCATATCTATATTGAAGATGTTAAAACTATGAGATAGGGTCAAAGAAGAATCAATCCATCTCTTAGAGATTTTGTTAAACAAGAAATAGAGAAACTATTGCAAGTAGGGTTCATTTATCCAGTTTCTAATAGTCGATGGTTTTCTCCATTTGTTATTGTTCCCAAGAAAAATGGTAAGTGGCATGTTTGTGTGGATTATAGAGAATTAAACAAGGCCACTAAAAATGATTATTTTCCTTTACAATTTATTGATCAGGTATTTGATAACCGAGCTAGAAGTAGTTATTTCTCTTTTCTTGATGGTTTCAGTGGTTACAACCAGATATAGGTAGCTCCTAATGATGAGGACACAACGACATTTACATGTCCTTGGCGAGCATATACATATAGGGTTTTTCCATTTGGACTTTGTAATGCACCAACCACTTTTCAGGGAGTTGTATTAACCATTTTTGTAGATTTAACTACCTCATGTGTTGAAGTGTGTATGGGTGATTTCACAAACCATGGGAAGACATTTGAAGAAGTATTAGAAATTTTGAATAAATTTTTACGAAGATATAAGGATCACAAATTATCATTGAACCATGAAAAGTGTTCCCTTATAATTATGGAAGGAATTGTTTTAGGACATCAAATTTCAAAAGAGGGAATCAAAGTTTATCCTAAAGAGGTGAAAATTATTCATCAAATTGAGACCCCAAAAACTCAAACTAATGTCAAAATATTTCTAGGGCATGCATGGTATTATAGAAGAATCATTAAAGGATTTAGTAAGATTGTTGAACCTCTATTTACACTGCTCAAGAAATATATAGAATTCTCATTTATAGATGATTGTTAGAAATATTTTGAATCTATTAAGCATGTCTTAATTACCTCTCATATCATTAAAGGACCTTTTTGGGGAGAACCATTTCACATACAAGCAAATGCCTCTAATTAGCTATTGTAGCAGTTTTGGGACAAAAAGATGAAAATGGAGCAATGCATGTTATTAATTATGTTAGCAAAAATTTGAGCCCCACAAAAAATGAATTATATGACAACTAAGAAACAATTTTTAGTTGTGGTTTATGCAATTAATAAATTTAGACATTATATTACTAGTTATAAAGTGTTTGTCCATACCAATCATGCAACCATCAGGTATTTATTGAATAAAGTTATTGTAGGTGGTCGAATTATAAGATGGTTGTTGTTGTTACAAGAATTTGACATCACTATTATGGATAAACCTAGTAAGGATTATGTTGTGGTCGAATTTATTTCAAGAATAGTTTTGCAACATCTATGGATGATCTTCTTAAGGTTCAAATGTTTGAGTATTTTTGTGAAACATAGAAACTATCGTCCATCCAAAAATTATTCTTCATCAAACAATCTTCCCCCTTACTTTCCAATTCTTTTACCATAAGAAAGCAATCCTTCTTCCTCCACTAGCAGGCCTTGCTCCACATCTCAAGTGACAATACCTATCCATATTGATAATCAAGAAAAATTAGGCACAAGAATCTTTTGGACATTGAAATATATAGTAAGAATGTTACTTTTTTTTATTGGTAAATGTTTTTCTATTACTATGTCAAAAACTCATTACATCATCAAAGTCACTCAAAATAGGCAAGATTACAATATCGGGTGATTCAAATAAACACACCCCCCTCTTTAAACATGCTGAACTAAACAAATATCTCCCTTCCCAATGCTTCAAGCAAAAAATATACATTGTCTTATACATATATACATTTTAAACAGAACAAATAAGAAAACCATATATTTTTTTGCATTGTCATAGAGACAATCTCCTTGCCTTTCCCACTTGATGCTTTTGCCTGCTCCATTTGCTTGACTAGGTCTTCAATAAAATCATTGTCCTTGGGGGGAAGCCTATCCACGGTGTGCGCCAACATTTTTTCTTCCTTGACTTTCTCGGATGTCCCCTCTTGTGTTTGGAGGATGTAGAAGCCCCAAACTAGGAAGATTTCACTTCAAAGTCTCCCTTCTCCATTTCCAGCTTAATCTCTTTCTTTTCCCAGATCCTAAAGAACTCCTTAACTCCATGCAACCCTATCTAATCAGAAGTGTGCTGTACCTCCTTATTACAATTTCCACTCCAGATAAGGTAGGGGTGCAAAGGAGGTTTGAATTCGCTAACATGCCGCCAGGGTCCATTTGGGCACACAAAACCACCCCATGCCTAGTCATTCTCAGGAAACTATCGAAGCCTCCACACCATTCTTCACTTACATAGCCACATCAAATCCACTCCACCTAATCCTTGCTCTCCAGTTTGAAGTACCAAGTCATGAACATGGAGGCAATTTCAACATTCATTCGGTATTCAAATTCTCCTTTCAAGTACTCATCCCCGAAGACAATATTAACTCTTGTGAGAAAGGTTTTCTCCTCAAACATGAATATATTTTCCAACCTCTCATCAAAGATATGGCTCCAAAATGTCATCATCAACCACATGGCTTGAAAAAAGAAGTTTGGCTCAATTTTCACTCTAGCAAATTTGGCTTGAAAAAAAAACGTTGGGCGGTAATATGTTATTTTGAGCTCCTTCTCCATATTGACTTTTATGCTTATCGAAGAAGCCACACCCTAACCACCTTGGCTTTTGTACAAAGGAGACATAAATGCCTTAGTCTTGCAAGGCTGGCAATGTTGAATATACAATACATGTCCATCAACAACATGCATGAATTAAATAGCTTTGCTACCACCTTTGCCCACTATGATGTCTCGATTTGAATCTATCTAATCCTCAAAAGATTTGGGAAGATTTCATAATCTCGTGCATCCAACTTGGAAGTAGCTTGTACTAGTAATCGGTCTACATTTATTGCCTCTAAGCGTCATCCCTACATTGTGCAACTCACCATTCTTACCATTGCTAATTTGACACGGTTAACACAACTCCATGATCTAGTTGTTAGATGGAATTACCTCCCTTCTAATATCGCCAACTTGCAAATCAAAAGCTTGATTTGCACACACATCAACATCCTTATTCCCCTCTCTTAAGATATGAGAAACCTTGAAATTTTCAAAAGCATTGAGGAGCTTTCTAATCCTTTTGATCTCCTTGTCTATCTTCCAATTCTAAGCTTCTCCTTTAATTATAGCCTATGTAATTATTTGGGAGTCGCCTTCCAAGTGGAGCATGCCAACTCCTAAGATTTTTGCTACTTGAACTGCCAAGGAAGCTGCTTTTGCCTCCACTTCATTACTGGTGCCGGTGTTCAAGCATTGCATGCACTTGGCAATGATATTTCCATTACAATCCTTGGAAACCTATCTTGCACTAGAGGATCCCAGGTTACCATGAGAAGCATCATCGAAATTTATTTTAATCCAACCCTGTTCTGGGGGAGACCAAAGATGGTAATATGTATTGTCTCTTTCATCGTAGCTATTCTCATTCTCTTGGAAATTGTAAAGCTTTTAAAGTGTTTGTTTAAGACCAATATAATAGAGCTCATATCACTCTTACAACTGATCTCATGCTTTTTTATTAATCCAAATTTGGAAGTAGTGCCTTAGAACTCCACTTACCTTATTATGTTGCTCCTTACCCTATGACATTGGTAGTTTACCTTTATTTGGGTCTCTTTGTCATGTGTGGTGATACAACTTAATTTCCAATCATAATTGGACAACAAAATAATAGTCATTCTTCCTTGTCTCTATTCTTGGGGGGCAAGCATAATAGTTCAATTCTCTCTCTTTTTCAAAGTCTTCCTTTTCATTTGAGTTGCATTTTTCATAACTTAAGGTCCCTTCTTCCATAGAGTGGTCCTCCTGATGAGACAAGTTTATGGTCTTATTTTCTAAGGATTTATTATGATATCTATGATGATACTTTAAATTTTGGTATTGTGATGACACTGTTTACTATGCTAGTCCCTTAGAAATTCTTACCCTTTGGGCTTAATTTTGACCTTGAAACGATTCAAAATGTTAATGCATATGCTATGTAATTATCTGTTAAAATGTGAATGTGTTGAAAAGAATGAGGATTTTGTTTTTATGATGATTTGGGAATGTGGATTGTTTGCATGTGCTAACATTTTTTGCAAATTTGTACCAAGAAAGTGGTGTAATGAAGAAGCTTGCAACAAGGAGCAGGACTCTTACCAGCTGGTCGGTTGTTGAAGAGGTCAAGAAGTGATGAACGTAGTGGAGCCTTCTCTACTTAATGTTGCAACCACCTTCTTTATTAATTATGTACAATCAGTGATTTGATTTAGGGGGATGTTGTGGTATATCTCTATTGAAGGAGTCCTATTTGACTTGGATAAGCGCATGCATGATCTTTCCTTCCCTCTTTTCATGCTTTCAATAAATTGTTTCCTCCTTATGTTATGGATTTGGTCGACCAATTAGTTAGGATTAGTTAGTAGATTTTATTTCTATAAATAAAGCTCAGATGATCTCTTGAAAAGGATTGATCTCTGACGTTGTAAATTTACTCTTAGTTCTGAAATACAGTTTAAGAACATGTTGTCATATTCTGTGTATTCATGTTTTGATGAATAAGATGATATTATGAGTTTCCAACACTTGTGATTATCTTTGAAGTCTCACTCAAGGGGGCCCACTTGGTGAGAGCTCTTCTGTTCAGTTAGATTAGCCGTTCTTTTTCATTCAGTAATTAGCATCGTTCCAGTAGTGGACTATTCCTACAGCCACAAAACTCCACTCTGTGCCTATTCCTACAGCCATAGAAATCCACTTTGTGCCTATTCCTATAGCCAAAACAGACAGAGTAGTTTCCTGCCTTTTTGCCTGGAATTTCATTTATGTACTTTGTGATTCACATTTTCAAGTTAGTTATCAAGTTAAGTTCAGTTTCCTTTACCAATTACTTTTAGGATTCCAATTCTTGTATTGTTCTTTGTTTAATTAATGATGGCCATAACCGAGTCTTAGTGCACATACTGTGTTGACCCATTTCAAGTACACGTCCTTGGGGTGATAATTTAAATGAACCTTCATAATGAGTCTGATAGCTTCTTAGTAAAGATGTGTAATCTTCGAGTCATAGCTTTAAAGGCTTAGTTATTAAACCATTAGAGGAGGCCAACATTTTTGACGTCGTTGTCGGGGATGATGTCAAACTAAGAAGTTCTTTAGGGTCATCTTTAGTTTATTTTTGTTAAAACACATTTGCAAGTTGCTCTTAGAATATTCTCTCATTTAAACAAGTTATGCCCATAATTCTTTCACAAATTCTTTGTGTGGAATTGGTTGATACTAAGTTGATCCCGTATGCATAGAAGAAGAGATAATTTTGGGAGATTTCTTCCTAACGATCCTTATCCCAACCATCATTTTGAGGAAATCCATAATCATCCTGAAGAAGAAGACCAAGAGATAAATCCTTTGGCTGATATATTTTCCAACTTTAATAATCTAGAAGATCCAACTGACCAGGAACCTGTTGATAACCCATTTGCCTTGATAATTCATCAAGCAAGAATGGTTGTTGTTGCACAAAATCAGCCTAACCAACCTACTTTTGAATTCCCCATCGCTGACCAGAATGATAATAATAATCTCAAGAATATCCCTGCTTCAATCCTCCCTAAGTTTTATGGCCTTGTAATGGAGGACCCAGATAACTTTCTATTTGAATTTGACATCCTTTGTAGAAGCTATGACTACACCACTAGTGCTCATAGGCTTAAGATGTTCCCTGCTACTTTGAAGGAAGGAGATTTAAGATGGTTCATGAGTTTAGGGAGAGATGTTGTTGGTAGCTGAGAAGAAATGCAAACAAAATTCCTTAAGAAGTATAAGGAATACTATAAAAGTGGTAATATGAGGGGAGATGACATCTTTAGAATGTTGTAGAGGGAAGATGAAAATTTGGAAGATTACATATCAAGGTTCTTGTTTTGCTTGAAGAAAAATTCAGACCATACTCTTAATGAAGAATCTCAAAAGTTGCTCTTCCTCAGAGGAATCAATCATAGTTGTATTGACACCTTGGATATAATAGGAGGAGGAGACATTACTCAAGTTCCTTGGGCCAACATTAAGAAGATATGCCAAAACTACTCTCGAGCAACTATCAAGAAAGGAAGAGGCTACCAAATGAGAAAATCATCCACTAATGAGGTCTCAATGATGGAAATTACTAATCTGCTTTCAAATTTTAAGTAGGATATCATAAATGATATGGCCATTCAGTTGGATACCTTGAAATAAATAAAGAAACATGAGGAGGTAGAGGCAATGTTGGCAGAATACTGCGCTCATTGTCAGCAGAAGAAGAAGGATTACAAATGTGAAATGGTGGCCAACATTGATAGAAATAAAATTCCACCTGAGTTCAAGATGATTGAGGGAGATGAAGAAAAAGTCTTCTATGTAGCACAAAGAAGACCATGGGCTCCAAGACAAGGTGTGCCACCTGATCCATTATCTTTTAGTGGATCTTATATGAATTCTAATGCATCTAATAACTAGTGGCAGTACCAATATCCATCCAATTTTGGGGGATATCCACCACAGACTTGGAATAACCCTCAAAATAGTTTTCCTAATTTCCAAAATGCTCCACCTTAATGGCAACCTTCTCAGGGGAATTGGCAGCAGCCCTAAGAAAATTGGCAACAAACACCCTAGTGGAGAGGTGGACAACAATGGCCAAACCAGACACCTAGTTACATAAATCAACCTCCACAGCCTTAGCAACAAGATATCATGACCCCTCCTAATCCTAATGCTAGTACAACCATACCTACCCAGTTGCCAATTCAACCCACACCTAATCTAAATAATAAACCACATCAACAACAAGTCTATTATGCTAATCAAAATTTATATCCTGCATATGCTGTGAGTTTATGTGATATTCACCTACATTCAGGAACCACCCTGCCTACCCCTTCTACTCCTCTCATAACTGAGCTACCCGAGGAAGAAGAGGAGCATCCAAATTTGGCTGAGGCACTTGCTCAACTAGAACTATTTAAGGATCTTGAACCAACTCACCTATCTAATCCAAAACCTACATTTCCTCAAAGGTTGGAAATTGTCAAGCAAAAGGAAGAAATCACCTTTGACATTTTGGATCAATTGAAACACATGTCAAGATACCCTTGTTCCAAGCCATTAAAGATGTCCCCATCTATGAGAAAACAATAAAAGAGGCATGTCTCAAAAAGACAGGACAGAAGGCAAAAGATCCCACTACTGTTCATGTGGTAGGCCAATTGGCAGACATCATGCTTGGGAACGTAATTGTCCCTGAGTATGCTTATCCAGGTAGCCCTATAGTAGCAGTCATGATAAATGGTATGCAAATTAAGAATGCTTTAATATACCTAGGTGCAACAATTAATGTGATGACTAAGGAGATCCTCCAACAACTAAATATTAGCAATCAAAGACCTACTGCTACTATCCTGCAACTTGTTGATAGTTCCACTGTCAAACCTGATGGTATAGTGGAAGATATAATGGTTACTATAGATTCATGGGAGTATCCAACAAATTTTATGATACTTTCCCATAAAGCTATACTCAAAGGATATCCTATCATCTTAGGAAGACCATGGTTGGCCATACCATATGATTTTATAGGATGTCGTTATGGAGATATGACCATCTGTAATGGAAGAAATACTAAAAAGTTTCTTTTTTACCCACCTGCACAACCAACTCAAGATATAAACAATCATATATGGCCAAATGTTGGAGAGGAATCTAAAGTTATTAATTTAATAGCTAAGCTCATGATGATATGTAGAAGCCCTTTCTTGTAACATAATGAGGAAAATAAAATTTTGTCCCAGATAATCCAGAATCATTATGAGGCAAGTATGCAGAACCATCCCATCATGCATTTAGCTCAGAAATCCATTTGCCAATGCTTCATCTAAATGCTCTAGCTGCAGCAACAAATATTTTTCCCACCTTGTTACCTAGAGAATTGAAAATTCTAAATGTTAGTGAAACAGGCATGATAGAATTGACTGTATAGATACCAGTTGTAGAAAGCAAATATCTGAACATTAATAATCAACTTAGTCAGGAGAAATAAGAAATAATTGTCCTTGACAAACCTATTAAAAAAGCATAAGAAGGTATTTTCTTGGAGTTACCATGACATGAAGGGTATTGATTATAAATTATGCACTCATAGGATCTATATAAAAGATGATTGTACACCAGCAAGGCAGCCACATAGAAGAATCAATCCTGCATTGAGGGAAATAGTAAAAGGAGAGCTTCAAGAGCTATTAGATGCAGGATTTATATACCCAATCTCTGACAACCAATGGGTATCTCCTCTAGTGATAGTGCCCAAAAAGAATGGAAAATGGAGAGTTTGTGTAGATTACAAAGAGCTTAATGTAGCAACTAAGAAGGATCATTTTCCACTTGATTTTATAGATCAAGTATTGGATTCACTATCACGAAAATAATACTTTTGTTTTCTAGATGGTTTCAGTGGCTACAATCATGTACAGATTGCACCAGAAGATCAGGAGAAGACAACTTTCACTTGCCCATGGGGAACTTATGCTTATTCACAGCTTCCATTTGGTCTCTGCAGTGCACCTACAACTTTCCAAAGAGTAGTGATAAGTATATATTTTTATATATTTCACATGAGTGTATGGAGATTTATATGGATGATTTTACAACTTATGCAACTAACTTTGTTCAAGCATTACAAAGATTAGAAAGAGTGTTGCAAAGATGTGAAGATCATGATTTGTCTTTGAATAGTGAAAAGTGTTTCATGATGATGCAACAAGGAGTGGTCCTTGGCCACTACATCTATCAAAAAGGAATACAAGGAGATCAAACCAAGATTGCAGTCATTTCTAGTCTTCCTACACCTATAAAACAAAAAGATGTAAGAAGTTTTTTGGGACATGCAGGGTATTACGGGCAATTCATAAAGGACTTTAGCAAAATGGTAGCACCATTTTATAGCCTTTTGACTAAGGATGTAGAATTTCATTGGACATAAGATTGTGCAAAATAATTCTTAAATCTAAAAGAAGCCCTAACACAAGCACCTGTGCTCAAGGATCCTAATTGGGAAATTACATTCCACATTCATACAAATGCATCTGACTATGCAATAGGAGTAGTTTTGGATCAAAAGGAGGCATCGGTTGAACATGCAATCTATTTTATTAGTAAGAACCTGCCCTAAAAAAATTTAGATGCCTCCTTTTGATCCAAAATTGCTCCTATTGCAATAGAAGAAATGTTAGCAGTCATCTATTGCATCGGTTGAACATGTTAGCAATCATCTATGCCCTCAACAAATTCAAGCATTATATAATAGGATATCAGATCTTTGTCCATACCGATCATGCAACAATCAAATATATTATGAATAAGCCATTGATCATAGGAAGACTGGCAAGATGGTTATTGTTGATGCAAGAATTTGATTTAACCATAGTTGACAAGCCTGGAAAAGCTGATGTAGAAGCATATTTCTTGTCTAGATTGACTACATTAGAAGATACTTAGGTAATTGATGACACTTTTTCTAATGAGCATTTGTTTTCCATCAATGTGCATACACCTTGGTATGCAGACATAGCCAACTATTTGGTTGTTTGGAAGGTGCCTCCTCACTTCTCTCCTAAAGAGAGAAGAATTCTCATTGAGAAAACTTTTCCTTTCTCTTGGATTGAAGGATGTTTGTTTTATATTGGCCCAGATCATATGATGAGAAGATGTGTTAGGGAAGATGAAACCTATGACATTTTGCATACATATCATGATGAACCCTGTGGAGGACATTTCACTGCCAAAAGGACAACAATAAAAATTCTCAACATAGATTATTACTGGCCCACACTTCATAAAGAAGCAAGTAAGTACACCAAGAAGTGTGATAGATGTTAGAGGATGGGAAGACCAACAAAATTAAATGAGATGCCCCTCTACCCTCAAGTTGTCATTACACCATTTTATAAATAAGGCCTGGATTTTGTAGGTCTAATTGATCCACCATCAAATGGTAAGTCTTATAGCCTAGTATGTACTAACTATGTGACTAAATAGGTTGAAGCTAAGGCAATGAAACATGCAAGGGATTATAAGGTTGTAGAGTTCCTTTGTAAAGAAACCTTCACAAGGTATGGAGTAGCAAAGGAAATAGTGACAGATCAAGGATCTCAATTCACATCAACCCTTATTACAACACTAGTTAATGAATACAACACCAGTCATCAGAAATCTAATCCTTATCATCCTTAAGAAAATGGGCAAGCTGAGATCACCAATCAGGAAATTGAAGCAATTCTGACAAAAATAGTGGCCATTAATAGAAAAGATTGCACCAATAGGTTGTTGGAAGCTATACGGGCCTATCGAACCATATGGAAAATAACCACTGGTTTCACACCATTTGAACTGTTATATGGTAAAACAACCATGATGCCAATTGAGTTTGAGAATAAAACCCTAAGGATTATCATGGACCTAGAAATCAATCTATCAACAACACAAATAGAAAGGATCATGCAATTCAATAACTTCGACGAAATGAGGAAGGCAACCCTTCATCACACTGAAGTTGTGCAAGCTCAATAGATAAAGTGGCATGATAAATACATTAAACAAAAGCAGTTTCAGCTAGGTGACTGGGCTCTTTTTTATGACTCTTGGTATTAGGAAGGTGTTGGCAAATTACAAACTAGATGGCTAGGGCCATATGAGGTGGCACAAGTATTTTAAAATGGAGTTGTTCAACTTACCACAATTGACCCTGTTAGATTTAAAATACTAGTCCATGGTCATCACCCGCGGTTATATCACAAGCCATCTTCAAAAGCGGAATTCATACAACAATTCACCACCTCTCCTATAGCTGAAGGAAGCAGACCATGTGTCCATCCTTCTGCCTAAGACATATATGCATCACATCATAATAAATATTTCCACTTCAATGGAAATCACATTCTCCACTCATTTTGTACATCCACCTTCACTTCATAATTCTTTCTTTTCCACCCATCTCTCCATCATTTTGCTCCACCTCATATTCCATTCATTACTTAACTGATTGATTGATAGGTACTGCACATGCCATAATCCGAAAGATGCAAATGCAATTTAATAGGTACGTGCGAACAATTACTTTTTCCATAGTTATCTTAAATGACATTACTTTTCATCATGTTCATTAATTATGATATTTACATAGCATATTTTTCCTACGCCACCCCAGCCTATGTGGACACATGCCTTACTTTAGGTTGGGGGGAGGAGAATATGCCCGGTAGTTGTCCTTCAGTTAATTTGAACCAATGATTTGACACCTGAAAGGTCATAAGCGCCGTCATTTTTCTCAAAAGCCTTTCTAAAAACTTTTATTAATGATTTTTCCTCTGTCTTAGTCTGTCTTAATCGACAAAATTCAAACCAAAAAGGGTAAGTTGTAGGGTCAAAAGAATCTAAAAACTAAATTCATGCAGAGAATATGCAAATTCAACTCTTTTAGTAAAGACAGAACAAGAGAATGTTTTAGGAAGTGACTGCAAGAAAATGGGTGGTTAGTTAATTAGAAATGAACCGACTGTTCATGATGTAATCCTACAGGATGCTATTTGTCTAGCAGAATTCCAAACTTATGGCTAGCTAGACTATTTCTTGAAGTTGCAGAGCTTTAATGAAGACATTGCTACAAAATTTGCACAAACTTATGCAAATGAAAAACTAGTGGTAAAAGGATTGGAAGTGGTGGTAGCAAAAGAAAGAATTGCAGAAGTTACAGGGTTGCCCACTAATGGGGAACCATACCTTGCATCTCGAGACGCAAGGTCAGTAAGAGAAAAATTTATTTAACCTAGTGATCCACCACTTGTTGTGGAGAAACAAGGGACAAGAAGAACATCGTTGCCAGAAAAGTGGATGCATGCAGCTGTACACATTTGCAAATACATTACTTGTGAAGGTCACCAGTCCTATTTGCACTCCATTCATTTCAAACTCTTAAGCCATCTAAGGCATGGGAGGATAATGAATGTGCCCAATGTTCTCTACAGGTTGCAAGAAATTATGGTGTTTGAAACTCAAAAAGGTAGGACCATCTCTGTGTCTCACCACTTTTTGATTAAATTGTTAGTTGAGAAATCTTTACAGGAAGTCTTTGGTATGACATGGGAGAAATTTAAAAATGTGGATTAGTTTAGACCCGAAAATGTAGAACAGAGGAATCAGTCTTGCAAGTCTAACAAAAGAAGGAAGGTTTCTCCAAGTTCTCCTAAGGCTTCTACCTTTGGTGTGAGACCTAGATCAAACCCTCCTACAACCACGATGATAGTAGTTGATTCTTCTGAATTAAGGGAAGAAGGAACCCCTTCTTCAAGTCATGATGATATTTCATTTCAAACTCTACGCCGAACCAGGGTAGCAACGAGGAAAGTAGAGAAACAACGGAAGAAAGTAGAAAAAGGGAAAGAAAAGGTTAGGGCTGAAATCTATGAGATGACAAAACCTAGTCCTAGCCCTGACAGAAAAAAAAAATGAGACATTGTTCCCCCTGCAGCAACAGAATCAGGGAAAGTCCTGCATCTAATACAAAGCTACCTGCACTAGATGTTGGTGAAACATTAAGAAAAATCCCTAGGCTAGAGACAACAAGTGGAAAAGTGGCAATAGTCTCTAAGGAAGAAGTATATAATGAGGGGCATAGTACATTTGAAGAACATGCATTTGAGGGACATGCAGAAACAAGGATAGATCAACTTCCCCTCATCACAGAGAAGGCAGGAGGAGAATAAATACCATATCAAGAGCAGAATGTACTACTCCAACAGGAATTTGAACAACCACTGGTACCGCCATTGGAGCATTGTTGCCAGATTTTTGTTTGTAGGTATTCATAGACCCACTGTATCTTCATGGCATAGTATAGCGATAAAATTGTTAGGTGAAATAGAAAAGAGGGATAAAGAAAACCAGAGGTTGTAGAAACAAATAGAGAGAAAGGATAATGGAATTAGAGAGAAAGATGAATAGATTATTAAATTAAAGAAACAAGTGGATGATGTGGTAGAATTAGTGCCACAATTAAGCGAATGTAGAACCCCTCCAAGGGTTTATACATTGCATTTAAAGGAGAGATATTTAAAATTCTATTTTCTAGGATAATTTCAGGGTTAAATGCTTCCATCAAAACCCCTGAGGTATTATTTCAAGCTTACCAAGAATCCCCAACAGAGAATAAGAACCTACTTTGTCAATTATACCTACATAATTATGCTATCCCAGATGGGCATCAATGAAACCCACTGTTGTATACTGAAGATATCCATTTGAGGATATTTACATGTCCTAGATTTAGAATGAAAATAGTTGGGGTGAACAGTACAAAGATTACAGAGAAAAGGAATTACAAGAACCCTTGCCTCTCAGGGATGAATCTCATAATCCCGAAGCAATATTTTATGATTGGCACCGAGTTATGTATGTTCCAGAGCTTAAAGACAGAGTGCTTCCTCTATAGGAAGAAACCTATAGACAATATGAACAAATGGAGGGCACTACAGGAAGAACAGTAGCAAGACACATTTCACAGAGATGGAACAACTTGTCTGATCAACTAAGGCAAGCTGAGCCACATTCATTGTAGAATTATGCCGCAACACAAAGGAGATGTACTATATATATACAATTTCGCAGAACACATAAACACTATTGGTTCCCTTTGATATTCCAGCCACCCATCTTGTTGTGGCCAGTGCCAGACTACAGGTACTATCGATATGATATAGCAGAAGAAAGGCCAAGGTGGAATAGATTGGAACACAGGTATGGATTTTACTGGGATCCTGATTCAAAGGGTGCAAAACATGCTACGGTACAATTATCAGTCGGTGATATGACAACCCTAGTAGGTTAAGGAACAATGTTGCAGGAGGACTAGCAAGACCTTAGGTTGGGGGGAATGATGATACAAATTTATGGTCTTATTTTATAAGGATTTATTATGATGTCCATGATGATACTTTAGATTTTGGTATTGTGATGACACTGTTTACTATGCTAATCCCTTATAATTTGTTACCTTTTGGGCTTAAGTTTGACCTTGAAACAATTCATAATATTAATGCATATGCTATGTAATTATCTGTTAAATGTTTATGTGTTGAAAAGGATGTTGTTTTTCAGATGATTTGGGAATGTGGATTGTTTGCATGTGCTAACATGTTTTGCAAATTTGTACCAAGAAAGTGGTGTAATGAAGAAACCTCCAACAAGGAGTAGGACTCTTACCAATTGGCCAGTTGCTAAAGAGGTCAAGAAGTGATCAACGTAGTGGAGCCTTCTCTACTTAATGTTGCAACCACCTTCTTTATTAATTATGTACAATCAATGAGTTTATTTTGGGGCATGTTGCACTATATGTTTGCCAAAGGAGTCCTATTTGACTTGGCTAAGATCATGCATGATCTTTTCTTTCCTCTTTTCATGCTTTCAATAAATGGTGCCCTCCTTATGTTGTGGAGATGGTCGACCAGTTAGTTAGGATTAGTTAGTAGATTTTCTTTCTATAAATAAAGCTCAGATGATCTCTTGAAAAGGATTGATCTCTGACGTTGTAAGTTTACTCTTAGTTCTGAAATACAGTTTAAGAACATGTTGTCATATTATGTGTATTCCTGTTTTGATGAATAAGATGATATTCTGAGTTTCTAGCACTTGTGATTATTCTTGAAGTCTCACTCAAGGGGGTCCACTTGGTGAGAACTCTGTTAAGTTAAATTAGTAGTACTTTTTTATTCAGTAATTAGCATCATTCCAGCAGTGGACTATTCCTACAACCACAAAACTTTGCTATGTGCCTGTTTTTGTAGCCAAAGCAGGTAGAGTAGTTTCCTGCCTATTTGCCTGGAATTTCATTTTTGTACTTTGTGTTAGCTTAATATTCACATGTTCAGGTTAGTTATCAAGTTAAGTTTAGTTTCCTTTATCAATTACTTGCAGCATTTCAATTCCTATATTGTTCTTTGTTTAAGTAATGATGGTCATAACCGAGTCTTAGTGCACATACTGTGCTGACCCATTTCAAGTACACATCCCTGGGCTGATAAGTTAAATGAACCTTTATAATGAGTCTGATAGTTCCTTAGTAAAGATGTGTAATCTTTGAGTCATATCTTTTAAGGCTTAGTTATTAAACCATTAGAGGAGGCTAAAACCTCCCCGTGAGTACATATATGTCCCTTGGTTGGACTTGTTCTTTGTTTGCATTGGTGCATCTTCTTATGAATAATCTCTCCTTGGTAAATGTGTCCAATCTCTTACTAAGAATCCACTTTTCCTTAGGAATGGGAGAAGGTGTTTATTCTTAGTTTCCTTCTCCTTTTCAAAGATGTTATCTTTATTAAATATCCCTTCTATTTTCTAAGGTGAATATCTTTGGATAAAGATCTCTTCTGTCGTGCATCCTTCAAAATGTTCTCTTTACATTTGATTCAAGATATCTCCTTTACAACTATATTTTCCTTGCTTATAAGGGTTATGCCTCGTTCACTTGGGGTTATGTACATTATTGCCTAAAGGATATTTCTTTGGTGATGAAGGTGTGTATCCTTGCTTCTGTCTTCCTCAAGATATTAACTTAAGGCTATGTTGACATCTCAAGGGGGGCATACAACATGGGCTCCTTGTGACTTATGTCTAATTCAAGCTATAGATTTCCTTGCACAATGCCTTTCTCGGTTATCCTTTTCCAATTCAAGTAGTGGATTTCCTTGCATAATGCCTTGCTTGGTTATCCTTTTTGTAGATTTATTTACATGATTCCTTATTGGGATATTCTTATTTTACATATTAAATATAATTTTGTTACATCCTCGAAACTAGACCAAAAGTCTTAGACGAGATGCTTAACTCCTAAAACCAGACAATAACATATATAGAAGGATGTCAACTCATCCTCTTTTTCAAATTCTATAAGGTAGGTTGACTATCATGATACAACTTGTTAGACCTTTCAACCCTCCTTGTGTTTCATTTTTGAATGAGTGGAACTAGTACAACACAACTTACTAGATTATTCCGACTCTTCCTTGCTACATGGATCACACAACATGTAACACAACTTATTGTCCCATGAGAATTCATGTTTCCATGGATCACCTAGCATGACATAGCTTGCTAGCCTATGGAATCCATGTTCCTTTTTTCTTTCTCTCATGGATCACCTAACATAATAGAACTTGCTATCTTGTGGTGTCCATGCTTTCTCCTTTCTTTTCCCCATGAGCTTGTAGCTTTTCTAGTTGTTGGATCATGGTTCATAATTCAATGCATGCTCTTTCTTTTTCCACATGACCACTTGTGTTATTGTAATAGCATTATAAGAATGGGATTGGTGGCTAAGACATTTTGATTATCGAGGTCTCTTCAACTATTTGACTTAGAGCTTTTTGTTTTAGTACTAACCTTTTTTGTTGTGTGTCTTTTGTATTTCTTTGACTTTTTTTTATCTATGTCTTCTTTTTTGTACCCTTGCATGTGGTTGTACGAGTTAAGATCCTAATATTAGGGGCTTGGTTCCTCAAAATTAGTGACATATTATCTCTTTTTGATCTCACTCCTAGTTGCTTCTATCTCTCTCTCTTCCTCATCTTTCTACTTTATCGTGATTATTTGCATAGGCTCATACTCCTGTTAAAGTGGGGGCTAAATGTAGCATCATAAATTATAACTCGATACAATTCACACCTCATTCTTATGCCCCTACTTTAGTGTGTCCCATCTTAGTTATCCTCTAGGCCCATTTTGTCCCTTTTTACTCTAAATTTTATGTCACATGGCTATATGGCTAAGGGGACCCCATATTGAGACTATATTGTCTTGAACCCAACCTTGTTTTCCCTATTTTGGGAGGACAAGGGCACTTGGGGTGCCCCTGTCTGGACTACGCTGCCCTAGGAACCATGGTCCCCCTTAAACAAGACTCAATTTAAATAGGTTAGGGTACTTTCCCTCCCCGATGAGTTTTGGTTCCTGTGCATCAATATGACTATTAGAGGTTGGCCTAATCGATAACTTACCTGGTGAGCCCTATATAAGGACATTCCATCAATTCATTTTGACATAAGAAGCATTGTTATCATCATCTTTCATACCATATCATTCATGCATCCACATCAAACATTCTCAAGCATTCAAGAAATTATTTCATCCCACCATATTCTTCAAGTATCATGGAGAAAATCACATTAACTTTCATGCAAGAATATGTTTGTATTTTAGTCTTCTATGTGTTGTCATATTATTACATCAATACTTGTGATCACATTTAAAGAGCACTGTATCATAAACCATTGCAAATCTGAGGTATTATGATACAAAATTTACTTTAACATTTACAATTTCTATTTCAATTCAATTCAAGGTTAATTCTTAAACCGAGTGACCTAAGGCAAACCCCATCAACAATCCTATTTCCTTCTTTCTGTGTGAAAGAAATTCTCTCAGGAGCTGTGAGCGAGGAATTCGACAAAGTGGATGACAATAGTCAAACTCAACTTTTGAAGGCATGAAAAATAGAGGACCAGGATGACTATCTCCCCTTAGTCCCGAGAACCTTTTAAGACCTCATGACAATAGATTTTGTGTGTCATCTTGATCTAGAAAATATCAAATTTACCTGTCCTTGATATTTGAGGACCAGGGAGACCTGCTCCCCCAGTTCTGACAATTCCATTTGAACTTTCCGTCATAGGTTTGATCTATTTTCCATCCTCAGATCTAGGTTTACAACTTTGTATTGTATCTAGAATAATTTGTTACTATTATTTTATGTCGGTTTCTCATTATTTATCCTAGAGCTAGCATTTCAATTTAACCCTTATTTAAATTTGGTTTCAATTCTAACAAAGGAAGAATTAACTTGATTTGTATTCAACCCTTTTAGTATTGGATCAATAAAGTTCAATCCACTCCTTTAATGTATTGGTTGAAAATTTTATAAACTGGAAAGGTTTACAAAATGTGAGTTTTGGCCATAGTTTGTGAGATTAAATCTCTCCTCACAAAGGGGAGGTTGCTTTCTTACTGCCTTTCCAGTTAGGGAACTAATATCTATTCTAAAATCCACTATCTATTATATCCAAGGGTGTTACAATCATTCAATTTTTTCTTTTAGAATGAATGGTTCCTTATTCCCTTTTTTTAGAATAAGGGATTCTACTTCTCTAAATACTTGGAACTTTTAAGATACTAGCATAGGCAATAATAACTGATAAAGTGTTGATCTGAGTGAAAAAAACAACCTAGCAATGTACCAGTGCAATTTATACAATTTAGAAACTTGTGTAGCACAAAGACTTCCACAACTTCTTATCTAATTCTAATAACAAAGATTATACTTTATTGAAGCACACAGAATTTCAAATATAATATCACCTAAAACATATGAGAGAGAAAATTTGTAGCTCAAAGACTTATCAAAATTTTCTCTCTCTTGACTTTGACTTCTAACTTTCAAACTTGATATTGTATCTCAAAGACTTGTAGATATCAAATTCAAAATTCTTTGAAAACCCACAACGATAACACTTACTTCAAATAAATTCAAGGTCATATAATTGCGTTGACATAAGAATATTGCACTCATATGAAATAATGTTTCAACACAATGTTTGAAGGCACAACTGTAGCTTTATTCACTTGAAAAATATTTCACAAAATAAGCACAAAGTTTCAAGATGTTACACAATTTGATATTTTTGTTGCAATGCTAAAAGATGATCATTTACAATGAGAACCCTCATATATATAGGTTAGGGGCTATGATTAAAATTAGGAAAAGTACAACTAACTATGACTTTTTCAAAAGCAAAGTCTTATTTGACTTAGGACTTGTGTAGTCCTACATGCAAAAATGTATATATGAAATGACACTTAAAGTGTCAATTGTTAACTATAAAAATGCACCTAAATTATAAAGCATAGAAATTAACTATGAAATTAACTTCTTGTTAATTTTGATATTGTTTTAGGAATCCTTCAAATATCTATAGAGAAATCTCCATCTAGGAATCATAGAGACCTTAAGTATGGTTGGTGACGAACTTAACCCAAGTAATAGAATCTCCCAAACCAATAAAACATTTCTTGTGTTTCTTCAAGAGAGATCCTAAGTCATCTAGAGTGACTTGTAGATCTATTTCAATATCAATTAAGGATATTGAAAAATCCTCCTTATCAACTTTTGCACTGACTAGCAAATTAAATTCCTTGATGATTGCATCCACGTGAATAATTCCTTGGTTTTCATCTAGGAATGTGCATGGAAACCTAGAAGTTTTCTCTATAATTTTCTTCTTCTTATTTACACACTCCTTTTGTGCTTTCCATATATCTTTGATGAGTAGCTCTAGGATATTCATTTGATGTTCTAGTGCCTCCCACTACTCAATGTACATATCCTGGGTGGGAAGCACTACATAGTTAGTCAGGATTTATAAAGCAAATTCTTCTATCTTTAACCAAGCATTGGAGTTCTTTTCCCGTGTTTCCAATTTTAGTGAGAGAAAATCTAGTGTTTTTTCCACTCCAGACTTTACACTTTCTAGTTTATTAATCAATGTAACTGTAGAGCTCAGGAGATGTGTTCCCTAGCTTAGCATCCTATCCGTCCATTCACAAACTTTTCTACTCCATGAGATGACCCGTTCAACTTGCTTTATCACTTTTTCATCAACTGATGATGTTATTGGCTCAATTATCTTTAAGGACTTTGCTATCTTTGTCAGCACCATAGTGCATTGTTCCACTTGTGCCTTAAGCTTATCATTTTTTATCTTTTCTTAATTATATCATGCCACAAGTGTATCAAAAGTTGACTGAGCATTTTCTATATTGCCTTCATGAGTTTGTTTTCCCTATTCAATTTTTCTTATGGCATAATTTGTAGGTTGAATTTAATCAATGTTCATGTTTGGAAGAGGCATAAAAATATCAACATACTTATACTTAGACTTCTCCTTCTTGACTTGAGAAAGAGTCTTGACCTTCTTTGTAGTCTTTGGCTTTATTGGAACCAACTGGTTGAAGTCAAAGTCATCTGGAGAGATAACTTGTTTCTTCCTCTTAGGAGTGTTTAAGAGAAACCAAGGTGGTAAGGAAGAATCATCTTCAACCCTTGCAACCATTGTTTGAGATGGAGTTTTTTATCCCTTTACAATAGTGGTTACAATAGGTGGAGTGGAAGTCACGATATTTGGTGAAATTTTTGTAGTGAAAGCATTTGGATTACGTGTTGTCTCTGACATGAACTTGTCAAAGTCATAAAGCATAGTAGTAGATACTTCAGAGAAGTTTGGGAATAAAGAAAGCACATTTTCATTGTGGTCCTGAGGAGTATCTCAGCGTGACTCACTACAGGTAGAAGAAGGAATAGTATGGACAACCACACTAGTAGCTACTGGAGTATATGAGATGGTGGAACCAAAAGGTACAGACTCAAAAGTAGAAACCTATGGGGGTATAGTAGCTAGAACAATATTTGTTTCCTGAGGAGTATATCCTTGTGTATCCTCATGTTGAGGAGTTTAAAGAGTTACTAGCAATCTTCCTTCATCATATTCTTCTTCTTGCATCAACGGGTTCATCTTCTAATTCTCCTTCTTCTGATTCTTTTTCCTTTTGAATAACTTGAGTAGAAGACTCACCTTGATATTTGCTTTTACTCTTTCACATAGTAAATTTGTATTTTGGAGCCTTTTGTGGAGCCATAGGATCTTTGCTATTCTTAGTTCTAAGCTCTTATTTCTTGCCAATGGGTCCATCCATATCATCTTCTCACCTAGTTTTGAATGGATTCAATTGAATTCTTTTTTCTGACAACCAAACATTGGTATTTGTGAGGATGTTTTGGAATCTGGATCTTATGGAATTCACTTCCTTCATGGACCATTGAATAAGTGGCAAGGTGTCTCTACAATCTTTTTATCAACATACATTGTATTTAAAATTTTTTTGTCATCCTTCAACCCCTCAGGGAAATTCGCAAGGTTAAGATTTTCAATTTACTCTAGAGTAAGATAATAGGAATCAAGTATCCTAATATCCTCTTCAGTTTTGCAATCTATTTAGATATCTTCTATGCAATGCACATGAGTGTAGTTCTTTTTCAACTTATTCTTCATTCCCCTATAATCAAAATCTCTCCTAGCTTTGAAGAATTTCATTGTGACTCCTTATTTCTTCATCCATTTCCTTTTCTTTCTAGACATAAGAAATAGAACACCTCCCAATGCTCAAGGTGAATTTGAAACCAAGCTTATGAGAACCTGATTTCATGAACTGAAAATGTCTGTTGAGATAACCTTATGAGAATGATTTTATTAAAAGGATATTTCTTAAGAATGAAGGGCTGATCATCAAAATATCCTACCTTGAGATAGGTGAAAGTAGAAAACTATGGGAACATACATCCATACTGGCTGACCACATCCCAGGATTCATCTAATACTCTCTTCTTTTGAAGGTCTTTGTCAAGCATACATATGTAATGATAGAAGAAAGCATAATTGACTAATTTGAAATCAATACAAATTGTTCTTTAGAACTAGCTAAGAGTAGTACTCATGGACTAGAACTTGTCTTTTGTCTCCCTCCATGGACAAACCTGGAGTGTGCCTCGTTGATGCTGCAACATACACCAAGTAGGAAGTCGTATAAAAATTTAGAGTGGTAGGTACTGTAATACCCTAAAAATGGTCACCTAAACCATGGGCCCCTAATCTCGACAACATCACCAAGGTCCTAACCAAAGGCAATTAAATCAACCTTGAGAACCTAATTAATTAATTCTTCAATCATTAATGTTACATGGCAAATAAATCACTCAATATTAATTAAATATTTATTTATTTAATTAATCATTCCAAGTAAATCATTTTAATCAATTATCCTATTTATTTAATTAAATATCCTAGCATATTTAATTAATAGATCAATTTGCCATTTAATCATAAAATAATAATAATTAATTTACAAAAAAAAGAATTAATTTATAAAAAATAAATTAAATTGAGAGAAGAAATCAAACTTAAGATATTTCTTTTTCTAAAATTGAGAAATTTCAGAAAAGTAATTAAATTGAATTAATCATTTTCTCTAAAATTAAAACTCAAAGCTTTTCTTGAGGAAAAGGGTTCAGCTGCATTGAAAAGGCTTTTTCTAAATAAAAATATTCAGCAAATTAAAGAAATTTGCATGGAATCAACTAATTTTATCTCAAGTGCATGGAATCAACTAAATTTATCTCCAATGCAAACTCAGACTTATATCTGAACACATTAAATCAAGCTATAATTGGAATCTATCTCAAGATTAACTGAATTTGATCTCTCAATTATTTCAATTAACCTGGATTGTGCTTTTTCTTGAGGAAATTAAACTACTCATTGTTAATCGATCTTGACCGTCGGTCTTTCTTTTGAGTCTCTATAAATTCAGCCTTTCATCTCTCATTCAAGACACCCTGTAGATTTATTGTTATTATGCAATTTTTGCTCTACTAATTGAAGATATTGTGCTTTGAGATTATTGCATCTTAGTTTAGCTTTTTGCATATTTAGTTTAATCATGATTGCTTTAATTCATCTACCTTAATATTCATTCATCTAGCTTAATATTCATTCATCCAGCTTAATATTCATTCATCTAGCTTAATCTTGCATTCATTTAGCTTAATCTTGTGCTCATATAGATTAAATCATTTGTTTTGGTGTAGTGTAGTCACCAGTATTGCTTAGACAAATCTGAGAGCAAGTCTATACTTGCATCTCTTAGAAGGAAATAGGTCGATTTGTTATGGTTTTTATATTCATGATTATATCTATCTAACCATGAATGCAATGACTTAATTAAAGTGTTGTGTCTTACAACTTGTAGAATTTATCCACTTTTCACACACACATTTTTGGCGCCCACCGTGGGGCAGAAAACTACAATTTTCGGCCTTACAGATCAACTTATTTTTTTATTTTTCATATTTTTTCAGTACAGTTACTGCTAAAACTTGTACGAGTTTTCATAGAGGCTAGGATGACAATTTGCAGATTCTTGTATAGTCTGTGGTGAATTATCGTCGACTTGGTGAGAATTATCATACGATTTTATGGTTTCTCGTATCAAAACAGACTGCATTTTTTGGGTTTTTCTTATTAAATTTTGATGGTACTAATGCTAACCCTGGCTTGTATTTTGTATGCCTGAGAGATGTTTTTTTACAACTTAACCAATTTTTGTAGAACGTTTGTCGAAGAACACGCCTGTCGCACAAAAACAATATGACTACTGATTCATTGCTTTTGCAGGTTGCTTGAGGAGATTCAAGTGAATTTTGTGTATTATTTAAATTCATTTTTAGGCACTTAAATTCCTTTCTAGTTAATGAACAAATCTATCTTTTGTGTTTTAAGAAAAATCTAAGAGGCGGGAAAGTATACTCTTGTCTGCACAGACAATCAGAAATCCAAACCCTCGAAGCTTTTTCTAAGTTTAATATTTGTGTACCTTTAGCGGGCCTGTCACAGTGGGAAAAAGTAATCACCCTGTGAGAACAACCCAAGTGAGTACAGTTGGACCTGAGCATTCCAACTCACTATAATAAATAGGCCTCTAGTGATTAAAGTCTCAGAGAACGAGATTATTTGTTTTCTCTTTGAGATCTCTCATATCGAGCATTTTGTAGGGCATCACAGTCTCAATCACATTTACGTGACTACAACTTGTTTTGGTAACTTGTCTGGCTATAGGCCTCAATCATGCTTGCATGACTTCAAGGGGTAATTTTAAACGCAATTCCTTAATATGAACTATAAGATGGAAGCTACCTGATTCACCTCCGAAAGGGGGATAATCTTTGTGCAAGAGAGATAGTAACTCTCCCAAGATACTTGCCATTTCGTGCTCCCATTAGTGTTTGGAGCCGGCTAATACGACGTTGAGAATCCATTGCATGAGACTCAGTGGTCATATTCTGATTAGCTATTGGGTGTGTACCTGAGTCTGCAAGCAAACATTTTCTTCTCTCAGCCAACTTCCGTAGGGTTAGCATGTTGTTCTTGAAGTCATTATACATCTTGCGTGTTTACTGTGTTTTCAACTTTGAAATTGAAACTAAAATACTGAAATTGGAGAAAACAATAAAAATCATCGAAAAACTCAGTGATCAAAACTTTGTCTGTGTCAGAAACTAGTCTTTGTCCAGTCCTCTGTCGTAGGAGTCTACTATTGTCATCTGGCTATACATCTACTATCGTACAAGTCTTTTTTTTTGTCATCTGGTTATATACTTGTTGTCATATGAGTCTGGATTCATCCTGTCAGTTTGTCGTTAGGTCCTGTTAGAATTATCATCCTAGTCCTTGAGAATTATCGTTTGACCTTATAAACATTGTCGTACGAGTAGTCATTATCCTCATTAGATTGTCATCTAGAAAATATAAAACTGTCGTGCGAGTATAGGCAGCAACTCATACGAGAAACTACATGTATCATCTGGAAGCTGCTATATTGTCGTCTGAGTCAGAATACTCTGTCGTACAATTTTCTGATTTTGTCAGTCCAAAACTTGTCTGTTTGCATACTTTTCCAGAACTGTCATACTTGTCTAATCGGTCTACAGTGAATGTATATCTAGTCCTTTTCACCCTGAGCATAAACAATCTTGATAGTGTACCCCTGTCGTTGTGTTGCACGATTTTGTTGATCATCTTTCAGCTAGTTCAATCAACTACTTATCAACCTAGCAACCTAATTTGCTTAGATCACGTATTATATAGGATAGATCGTTCCTAAAATCAGACCGAGTCTTAGTCACTTCTCTCAAATCAACCTAAGTCACTTAGATCACGTCTTATATAGGATAGATCGTTCCTGAAACCAGACTGTTTCTTAGTCACTTCTCTCAATTCACTATGTTAAATGAACAACTAGATTCGATTTGATCTTGACATCTGCATCACTTCTAGCTCTCAGTCACATCAATTATAAATGCCTATTCAAACTAGAATTTCTTGTAAGCAAGCTTCTAAGGGTAAAGGACAGTCCTTTTCATTCCAAACTAATCCATTCTTTGTAGAAGACCCTCTCTTTGACAAACCTTCGTCATCAAGTATACCAATTTTTGATCAATCCTTATCTCCCACCATGTATGGAGAAAGGCAAGAAAGAGAAGCTGCTAAACACAATACTCAGGACAATGTCAACACCCATGCTAATGATAGTGATCCCTCATCTAGCAAGTCTGAAGCTTCCAAACCTACAAAAGTTGTTATAAATAACTGTCAAAATGATAAGGATTTCCGAAAAATGATGAAAATCATCATGGCTAGAGAAAAAGAAGAGCATTTTCTAGAGCTAGCAAAACAAGGCTCTAAACTTACCACTAATTAAAACATTGAAACCCTTATCACTAAAGAGGAAGAGACACCACTAGCATTGGTAAACAAACAATTACAAGTGTTACAGACTGAAATCAAAGAATGAAAAACAAGGATAAATCATCTATGCAATATTCTTTAGACATGATTTGCCCATTCTCATTTGACAAAAACCTTCACATGCCTCCATTTTCTTCAAGAGTGGAAATTCCTAAGTTTGACAAATATGATGGTACCGCAGATCTTCAAGACCATATCAGAGAATTTTGTGCTTTGTGTATGGAGTTCATGCATGAACAAACATATCTCATGCGCCTTTTCCTGAGGAGTTTAGGAGGACAAGCTATGGAATGGTTTTCGAGCCTACCTATGGGAATTAAATCTTTTGAGGAATTAGTCGAATTGTTTCTCCAACAATACTCCTATAAAATTTGTCATCCAGTCACCATGATTGAGCTTTGCAATACCAAACAGAAAATAGGAGAACCTTTTCTCACTTTCCTTCAAGGTTGGAGAAATATGTTCTCTAGATATTCACGACCTATTCTAGATTATGAGAAAATGGACATTTTTGTCAATAACCTGATCCCTGAATTGAAAGACAATATCCAAATGCAAGTATACCCTTAATTCAACAAAATGGTAGATAGTACCCTCAAAATGGAAGATGTGCTTATAAGGAAAGGAGATATATCATTTTATAAAGAGACACAACAAAGCTCTAGTTCCAAAGAGAAGAACAAATACTGGAAATAATGAGTGCTTTTTGGCATCATTTCCATGATCATAGGCAAGAGGAAGATTATAATCATAATTGTTGGGTTTGTGTGGCCATAAACATAAGTTTCAAAACAACAAAAGAGTCTCTATTCTCTAACTCCAGAATTTACAAGCATTTGGGGTTTCATCTGCAAACTGTGAATTATAGCTGTTGGAACTTCTACCTGGAGCTCAAAATGGGTGGTAATTTAAACAGGAATGAGCCCCCAGAATGCGAAAATTGGAAGAGTGAACGAAAAGTCTAGAGAAGAGTTTACAGATATGGCTTTACTAACTATATGGAAAAACTTCACAGAAGCATAAATTCTGTTTCTCACGGTTTTGCCAGAGGCTGGAGTAACAACAGAGTCACCCTGTTCGGGGAGATATGGCAAATTGATGAGAACCTAGTCGCAGAGGTCACGAGTCTTCAGAAGGAGGGCACCAAATTCTACAGAGATCAGAAGTATGCAGCTGAAGTGTTCAAAATCTTCCCGAAATCGAAGGATGAGAAGGGCAAGCTTGTGAAGAAAGACAACATTTCCTATTACATTCCCCAACAGGTAAAGCCCTTTTGGCAAAAAGTTTTAAGGGTTTTAATGGAGTAATTAAATGTTGACGGTAGATTTACAAAAATCTATAACTATCACTTTGCTATTTTGAACCACTTCTGTCATGGGGCCAAAATATCCCTGCCTTTTTATTTAGCATCCTCTCTGAATGAGAGTCTTGCTGACCACGCTAAAAAGCCTAACTCTTACCCTATAGCCCATCAGGGGCTTATATTTCTCATTTATGAACATCTGAAGGATAAGGCTAGGGTGACCAAAGATGACCCTCTGATCACGAATGCTCATATCTCTGAGAGCAGCAAAGATTCAGATTCGGATGAGGAACAACCTAATGCCTCTACCCACAAAAAAGGAGAGCTGATACAAATAATGTGGAAATGGAGGTGCACTGTGATGTGGAGGAGGAAAAGGGTAAGGATTTTGAAACTGAGATGGAGTATGAAAAGGATGAGAACATTGGTGAAGAGGATGAAGGGGGTAACTCTGAAAAACCTCATTCTAACCCTATCTGCTCGGACAGCAGGAATGTTGCTCCGAATTCTAAGGAGGATGACAATCCTAACTCTGTGGGCACTGAACAGGGTAGGGATTTTGCGAACACCATCTTGAATACCACCCGTAATTGTACTCTAGAGTCCTTTAACTTCTAGAAATGGGTTGTCGACAACATTACTAGCATGCAAAGTAAATAGAGGGAGTTGGAAAACAAGATTAATAAGTTGATTAAGGACTATGGGAAAAAGAATGATAAGATGGAAACCAGTGAAGCTGAAGAGGAAATCAAGATGGAGGATTGGCTAGAAAAAGATTTGATCAAAGGGGATTTGAAACACCTGGAGGATGTTATAAGAACTTTGAAAGAACATGCTAAAGAGGATAAAGACAACATCAACACCCGGGTTGCCCAAACCGAGAAGGCTCTAAAAAACTTCATGAACCATAGTCTCCAGGTCCTGAAAGTCTCATCACAGAACATGAATGCTTTGGTGGATCATCTGGAAAGGAAAAATCAGGATAAGAATCTAGTTATCATTGATGATATTCCAACTTCCAGCACCACCCACCAGACTCCCAGGCACAGAACAAGGCAGAACACTACTAGGATGGAGATCAATACGAAAGATAGTCAGCTAAGAGAGGAAAGCAACGACTAGAGGGAAGCGGCCAAGGCGATGATGCTCTTGGTTCAAAATGCTGAGGAATCTATTAAAGTTTTCAATTAATTTGTAATGCTGGGTTTGGAGCCAACTTCTTGTTGGCTTCTTGCTGTCTTTTTCTTAGCTGCTAGTTTTTGTGCTGGTGTTTTGCAGCTGTTTTGTTTCGTCTCTTTATGCTCATCTTTCAAATTGTAATCGGGTTTCGGGTCCCCTAAAACCTGTTTTTACTTAATCAAAAACAACGGAAAAATTGTTAATGATGGAGTGGTGGATACTGTTAAACCAAAATCAAAACCCACAATATTTAATCTAGCTAGCGGAACACAAGCCCTCAAAGCAGCTGAAACTAATGTGGAAAACCCTCCTAAGAAATCAAAAGAGTGATTTAAAGAGAAGCCTTGGCTTTCAAAGCCTAAACACAATTTCAGTCCTTTGGAAGAATCATATGAATCAAATCTTAGAACTCTATTGGCAAACAAATTGATCACATTGCTTGAAAACTCTAGACCATATGATCGAGAGGTTAAACCCAAATGTTGGAGGGAAAATGAGTATTGTGAATATCGCCGAAACAAGGGTCATACAACAAATAACTACATGAAACTCAAACATGAGTTCGATGCTAGAAAAATTATTGTTCGAAACCACATGACTAATGTTGATCACAAAGCCTTCAAAGATCCTTTACCTGCTTATGAACAAGGTGATTCCTCAAAATCCAAGGGATGTGCCAAAGTCAATTACACCTACGATGACAATGAAAATGTGATCAACATGATTGAATCTTCCCAATCTGAGTATTGCAATGTGATCATAGTCAAAGATAAACAAAATAAAACACAAACTGCAAATGTTGTAACCTGCACTCAAATGAAGGTTACTCTCAAAGGAGCTAGTTCCTCAACTCTTGATCAAACAACATCAAAGCTACTGGCTTTTTCAAACAGACAACCAAATATGATCATGACTAAATCTAAGCAATTGGCTTCATCATCCTCTCCTGGTTATAGCATTGTCAAACAATTAAAATGGACTACCACTCAAATCTTCATTTTTGAAATTCTTAAGATCTCTTCTGCTCATAGAGAGATCCCGGACAAAGCTTTGCTCACTACTAACATCCATAAAGATTTAGATGTAGATTGGTTTCAATCTATGGTGGGTCACTTGACTTCGCCTCATTGCCTCACCTTCTCTGAAGAAGATGACAGTTCACTGAATCATCCACATAACCAACCATTACATATCGAAGCTATGATCCATAAACACCGAGTGAAATGTGTTTTGATAGATGGAGGCGTTGGGTTGAATATTTGTACCTACAATTTACTGATATAGTTGGGATTTTCTAAAAATGTCATTGATCCAGCAAAGAAAATAACAATCAAAGCTTATGATGAAGAAGAGAGAACCTCTAAAGGTCTGGTACTATTACCGATCAGGGTAGGACCTATGGAAAGAGATGTTATTTTTTAGGTACTTGACCTTCCTCTTTCCTACAACATCTTGTTGGGCAGGCCATGGATTCACGAAATGCAAGCAACACCATCTACATATCATCAATTGTAATATCCCGGATAATTTTTTTTGTTTTTAAGAGCAATAAGAATTATCAACCAACACATAACCCGTTAAGGTTAGAAAGCATAAACTCAAAGCTTGCTGAAAATGCAACCCTTCCACTTTTTGATCACCAAGTTCCCAATGTGGGAAGGTGAGAGCATATGGTGAAGAGGGGATCGTTAGATCACAAATCTGCTAGAATGATAAAGTAAATACAATATTGGGTAGCAAGCCAACCCCTTCCGCTTATCCAACGGGAAGGCAAGAGACTTGGCGGTGAACCAGCCAAGAGAACCATACAACAGACACAAATCACTCAACCACAATATTTCAGCGGGAGGACTGAATTACAAAATACTCAACTCAACCGTTGATGCAGCAAGAGGACCATTACAACCAATCATCACTCGATCGCTTGTGCAACGGGAGGACTGAATTACAATTCATCAGATGTAGGTGGTAAGCCAACCTCTTCCACTTTTTAGTGGGGTAAGAGATTACAATCCAGAATGGGTTAGTGGTACTACTACTTAACCTTACAATGAAAGGGAAAGTGAGAGAAGTAGAATAATGCTGAACATAAAAGATAATGATCATGAAACTCTTCCAACATCAAAAACAACATGCTAGAAATGCATAACCAACAACATATAAACCCACTAAATTACTCCTATCTCTCTCAATACTCACTCAATTAACCCAAAATCAATCCTAAACCAACACTAGACCAGCAGCAATAAAGACAAACCAGAAGTAAGCTACCAAAACACCCTAATTTAATTGGCTCACACCCCAATGCACCCTCTAAAACCCACGCCTAGCCAGGTATTTTTGATTTGTAATACTAAATTCCATACTCAATGAAAAGTGCCATAAACTTATAGTATGAATCGGCAGCAACAAGAAGGATGATTGAAACAATACCCAAAATTACCAGACACTCAGGCAGAGAGGTGTGATAAAAAACGTGCTTCAGCCACAGGGAAACCAACAACTCCAGAAATCACTTCAAACACCAAAATGACTGAGATATACAATGAAAGTATACTATATTACAACACACAACTAGGTACTATATTTCAAGTACGAAACTGGAAAGCACTAGGGAGACGCACTACGAAGCCTCAAAGTTCTGACGCCAATCGAACAACATAACAATGCAAATTTTCAAGACAACCAGAATGAGAGCCCAAGGCTCATATTTATAACTCCACACCTTCCCAAATGAAAATGCAAATGGTGCCAAACTCCATTCAAATTCACCTTCATTTTGCCTTAAGTCTCCCCACTAACATGGCGCCCACTTACCCTTCCTAGGGATGTTCAAACTTCCTCATGGTGGCATCTTTTTTGCAATATT
Organism: Cryptomeria japonica; assembly: GCF_030272615.1. Lineage (NCBI taxonomy): Eukaryota > Viridiplantae > Streptophyta > Pinopsida > Cupressales > Cupressaceae > Cryptomeria > Cryptomeria japonica. The sequence goes on from NC_081412.1 coordinate 304,845,941, forward strand.
AAACATTTAGACCAAAGATGTTTAATCCCCTAAATGGCCACCACAAATTCACCCTTTAACTTAGGAAATAATCATATGAATATTAATTAATTATTTTTCCTAAGTCATCTCCACAATTAATTAGTAACTGCAAATATTTAAATATTAAATCTTTGACAAGGAAATAATAGTTAATTAAATTACTTATGACTCCCATATTGATCATTAACAGAAACCAGGATGAAGCGGAGTAAAGAAGACCAAAACACTGCTCCAAGACTGAGATCCTGTCCACTGCCAAAAATAGAAATACACCATATTGCCAGTTACTAAAAATAGTAAGTCATGAATTACTGCTCCGAAAAGCATGATCTTCGCACCCAGTGACAGAGCATGGAAAACTCAGTAGGACAAAATCATCCAAACAACCAACCCCTGACTTACTAAAAATAGTAAGTTCTTGCCTCCCCAACATTTGAAACCCTAATTATTCATTCCACATAGCCTACGAGTCTCAGGAATAGGCCAATGGACCACTGAAAGCACATCATCGAGAAGGGGACATTACAACAGTGTTTGAAATTTCCTTATAATGGAGTTGAAGTCACTATCCCTACTGATACAAGCTACACCTGTAGTGCATTGAAACAATGTATTGATACCTTTGTTCCTCATAACAAAGAAGCCTTTGTAGCTGAAAGTTTAGAAACTTTGATGAAAGACTTAGAAAAGAAATTGAAAATCATAGGTACTGGCATGGATGGATACAAGATAGAACCTATACTTTCACTAATGTCTCTTCCCCCATCGCCAAGACAGTGTGGAAAACCATTTGACGTTATGAAGCCATAAAATTCAACTCCAAATGTCATTTATGATGGTATTTTTGTATAATCCTCTACTTCCCTTGCAGATGAAACAAAAGCGAAGGTTGTTTTGAAATGAATTTTCAAAGAAGAAAGTAAAAACAAAGAAGTGCAACATTGTGAGATTTCCCCTGAAGAATATGGTCCAGACTATAAGATGATTCAACGCATGGGATATTCAGGTACTGGTCCTCTGGGCAAGCGTCAAGAAGGAATTGTTGAACCTATTAAGCTACAAACTAAGTCTACAAATGATAAAGTTGGACTTCGATACCATTTAGAGAAGTCATTAGATCAAAAAAAAACTTCTCATTATCAGTCTAAGTGGAGGAAAAAGATACTACATCAAACATCATAGGAAGTAAACACTCAACAAACTCAGGAAGAGTATGAGAAAGAACAAGAAGAACTGGCAATCAAGAGAGAATAAACAACTTTTAATCAAGTTCCAACTGTATCAAAAATAACACTACAAGGAGTAGAAATCGCAAAAGATATAAGAGAAGAGATGGAAGGAATTAAAGATTTTTTTGCACCACTAAATATTCCTATCACATATACGGGAAGAATACAAGTAGAGGATTCAGAAATAGACTCAAATGAGTATGAATGGGGTCCAAAACCTTTATCAGATGCATCTACTGAAGAAACTCTTGAAAAATCTAATGATATCATAGATGAAGCACAAGAGATAATACGCTTGAGGCTACAAAAGGAAATAGAGGAAATCAAACTAAAAAGACAAGAAGACTATGAACAACAAATTAAAGAAAGAAGAGCACAATAAAATTCTTCACCTACTATATCTCCCTCTAATGAGATAGAGAAAATTAGGTATGGGTCTACATATGAAGAATTGGAGGCTACAGAAATAGGGCTGGTCATTAGTCCAGAGGAAGCTGGATGGAAAAGATGACAGAGACTAACAAAGTCATCAAGGTTATGTCAGTAGGTATGTCAACTACAAGTGATCATTGAACCAAATCATGAAGGAACTTGCAACATCAAAGATGTAGATATTGATACTATACATGCTTTCACTAATCCACTTGAAGAAGAGTTAGAGGCTTCATCTTTTGACTCTGATCACTCTTAAATAAGATCTATTTATGACATTACCTATTAGACACCATACTATGACTACTTCGTCATGAATGCTGAAACTCTGTCTCCTGAACCTGTTAGCATCAAACCATGATATGTAGTCCATTCCAAAGTAGAGGATGGTGCTAGTGGTAGGTCTATTGGGTTAGGTCCCCTAAATACTAACGTAAACTTTGATAATCTTGTTCTAACTCTTCTTGGTCTCGAGACGCTTACACAAGGTAGTCTTCTAGAACTCAACTTGTCGGTCTGAGGTTGTGATGATAATACTGTGAATTCCCTTGAACCTGTTAAATCTTTATCCCTGGTACATCATGAGCTTATTGACTATACTCTCCAAGATCAACCTTTGAATATACCTGTTTCTAAACCTGACAAATCAATACGTGTTTTCACAGATTTTAGAAATTTAAACAAAGCTTATCCGAAAGATGATTTTCCACTACCCAACATAGACATGATAGTGGACATGACTGCTGGTTATGAAATGTACTCTTTAATGGATAGTTTTTATAGATACAATCAGATCAAAATTGTACCTGAGGATCAAGAGAAAACAACATTCACCTTTGCATGGGGAACTTTCTATTGGAATGCCATGCCCTTCGGCTTAAAGAATGTAGGCACTACTTATCAAAGAGTTGTAACAACAATTTTTCATGATATGATGCATAAAAACATGGAGGACTATGTTGATGATACTCTAGTCAAATCTATGAAAATATCAACACATCTATCAAAACTAGGTCCAATCTTAGACAGGATAGAAAATTTCAAGCTCAGACTAAATCCTAAGAAATGTGCATTTGGAGTTACATCTGGTAAGCTCCTAGGATACATTGTTTCATTGAAAGGAATTGAACTGGATCCAGAAAAGGTTAAATCTATAATGGAAATGTCACCTCCGAAGAATGTCAGTCAAATGAGAACTTTACAAGGGTGGCTCCTGTTGGACACTATATTTGAAAATAAAAAATATATATAAAAAAATGTATATTTCCATAGGCGTAAAGACTAAAAGATGTTTTGGCCAGCAACTTGTATCGAGCACTCCGAAAGAAGTTTCATCGAAAGAGTATTTTCATCGAAATAAAGTATATAAAGCGCCAAGCAAAAATACTTTGGCAAAAAGTCACCTTCGATGAATACAGAAAACCGCTCATCGATACTCCAAGTTTCATTGAAAAAGTGAAAAACAAAAGGCAAAAGGCAAAAAGTGATTTCGAAGAAATATAACTACCGAAGAAACTCATAAAGCATTCATCGAAATGCAAAATCTCATCGATGACATAATGTCGAACAAAAGCAAAAGTGTTTCATCGATAAAGGAGGATATCGATGGAAAAGGACTGTCGATGAACATACATGAGCCTTCACCGAAGAAAGGAACTCATCGAAAGAATGATTTCGATGAAACTTGCGAGTGACCTATCGAAAAAGAGGTCTATCGATGAAAGAATGATTTCGATGAGTCTTGAAGGTGGCTTCTCGACATGGGCTATTCACCGAAAGAATAGTATCGAAGAGAATGGGCTTTCGATGGAAGATTTAAACACTCGGCCGAAGACAAGGGTTTCATCGATAACTTGAAATACGATCACTTTGGTCGAACTGTACTTCCCGCGAAAGAGTTAAAGGCCCAAGTGAAGAATGTCACATCTGCAATTAAGTTTAAACACTTGAGTAGCCGTTGTAGACGCAGAACATTAACTGTGCACAAGTTGCCCATACGATTACAGTTGAACTGATTGAATTTTCATAAGAACCAGATCAATGCTAAAAGACTGAAAATTGTGAAGAACTTGCGGAAACTTGTGAACGACAGTCAGAAGAGCTGGACATTTCTCCAAGTAAGTGTTGTCTCTCATATTTGCTGTAATCATGGAACCTTCATCTTCTTCTTCTAAAAAGAGTAGGAAAGGAAAAGAACTAAACCCTGAAGAGAAGCCCAAGAGACAAAAGAAAGAAGGGAGAGCTCTGACTCAGGATTTGTTAGACCAGTGTCCCTCATCTAGTGTAAGGTCTAAAAAAATCAAAAGTGAAGAAGAAGGATTGGAGGATAGATTTGAAAATCTAGGAGACATTTGGACTGAAATCAGAGGACATGAATTATTCTTGTTTAGCTACAAAAGAAGGGATGCTCCCGAGCCCATATGTAATCTATGGAAGAAGAACTTAGGGAAATTGGTAGTCCCGAACGTGTTTGTAGATGTTGAATTAATGAAAGCTCTGGTAGATTGTTATAATCCGAGAACCAAAACCATATGCGATTACAGAGGGAATCCATTAGTAGTGATTAACAAACAAACTATTGATATGGTATTTGATTTAGACTGGGAGGTGGAGGAGAGTATTGATATGAAGAAACTTTCACAAGAATTCTCTAGTCTGGAAAACATCTACAGGACTTGGAGACTACCTATTCACCGTCCAAAAGTGGGTGGGTCATTTGTTCCGTTCAGCAAAGATGACAAGGTGCCATTTGATGTCAACCACTTCCATCCATATTTCAAATATACATATTATGCTGCAGCCCAAGTATTAGGCCTAGAGGCTCATCCACTCATGGATATTGGGGTTATGGTTCTGTGTGCTGACTTACAATCAAAAGACCCTAGGTCATTTGATTTTGCCACTTATGTTGCAGATGCCTTAAATCATGGGTTGGAAAAATTGAAAGGGGATCTTGTGAATGTTCATTTTTCATTGTACTCCTTGTTAATGCATATCATTCTTTATTGTGGACAAGAGATTAACTTCTGGTCAGATGATTTCTGCATTAGATCTTATGATAAGAACGGTTTGAGGAAGCCAGTTCAGTTATGGGTTTCTGCATGGGACCAGAGGTTCATGAACAACCAGTACTGGCACTTTCAAGAATATTTTGTGAAACCTCTTAGTGCAGCTTTTGGGCAACACAGGGATTACACTTTGTCCCCTGAAATCAAGAGATTCCTCAGACCAAAGGACTTCTCTCCAGAGTCACAGATTGATCATAATTGGGGTGATTGGTATTGCCATGATAATCACACAGAAATCAGGGTATTTGGATATGAAGGGAAACCCCACATGCTTCCAATTACAGTGCCAAACAGGGTGGCTAGCCTGGAGATTATAAGACAATTGTCTATTGTCAGTGCTAAACACCTAACAGATTTCGGTAAACAGTCCATCGTTCCAGGTTTATTGGTTTTTTCTGACTTTATTGTTAAAAGTTCAAAAAGCTATCATTTACTACAGAATAAGTTAGATTACTATGGCATGACTCTGGGTGAGCCTAGAGAGAACTTCGATCCTGAAGGGTATATAAGAGCTGCCAGAGCGTCACAAAAACTCAAAGCTGGAATACATGTAGCCAAAATGCCAGATGACCTGATTAAAAATCTTGAAAGAGAAGAGGCCGGGGTTTTGAGAGAAAAGAGTGGATTGACTTGGGAGGCCTACAAATGGAAAAGGGCAAGGGGAATGATAGATGGAGATCTAATTGGAAATCTCCAAGATCCTTTGGAAGTGGCTAAAAGGCTGCTTCAGCATGAAGCAGAGATCATGCATAGAGTGCCCCCACAATTCCTTCATTTTATTAATACTGAGAAGGATAGTCAACCCTTAGCTCACATGTCACCAAAATCAACTGCTAGTAGTATCCCTGCTGATTCTCCTAGAGAAGATTATCCTCCTGGTTTTGAAGCAGAGATAAATATGGACACTGGTGAAATTAATATTAAGGATGTCGTCGATATAAGGATGACTGAACATGAAGATTTTGTTGCTGATGATGGATTCACCTCTTCTAGGGAATTCCTTTCATTTTTGTACCAGTACAAAGGAGCACATGTTAAACAAAGCATGGCTGGAAGACCAGAAGAAGAACAGATGAAGAAATTGCAGGATGAGATTGATATCCTCATGAAAGATATGACCCCTGAGAAAGGGAGAAAATTATTAAAAGAGGCCGGTGTAATCATCTTTTCTGGTTGGGATATAAACTCAGCACTTCTGTTTAACGGGTTCTTGAAAAAGCAAGATTTGAATCAACAGGTGTTGCCTCAGGAGATAGACAAATTATTCCTAGGCTCTGGATATGATCCTGACAAGAAGGCTCTCCTACAATGGGCATTATATCCAAAGGGGAAGAGGCCTATCATTGTGGATATTGAAGAAACCTTTGGACACCTCATGGTTCATCAGGTTGGAAAGACTGACCCTAGGGTCACTGCTAAATTGAACTTGGATGTTGCCAGATTAAACCTGGACCAGACAGAATTTTTGGTCAGAGAAAATATCACATATAAGGGGTTGTATGAAAAATCCAAAGAGGAGAATCAAAAGTTGCAAGCAAAAATATTGCAACTTGAGACAGGGACTCCCATAAGCGAATACACCTCATATCCCACAGGACGTAGCTTGGATGATGTTTCCGATGCTCTGTACTGGAAGTATCAAGCAGATAAAGCCACCAAACATGCAAATAGTATCCAACAAAAGATGGATAAACTGGTCAATGATATCATCGGACATCAGTTTAACACCATGCTTTCGCATGTCGAACCATATTGGAAGGTATATAATGGAACTATAAAGGCATTAACAGAGCATGAGAGATTAAAAGCACGACTACATGAAGTACTGAATAGTGTCGATACAATGACGACAGAGGAGAAGACTGAAGGGATAGCGTACATGGAGAATCATGTTAAACTCAAAGATGCGCTAAGGAAAGATCTCAAGGAATTGGATGATGGGAGACCTATTGGAATGCCTTCGGTCTATAAAGAAGGAGATGTAATATCCCTGGAGGACTTGTGGAATGAGCTTATCAGCGTCAAAGATTGGGCTTTGTCAGAAATGGATCGAAGTAAAGACATGGCCCCTACCGTCAACCAGATGATATTCAAATATCTGTCGCAAGGAGAAGAATTGAAGAAACAGAGTGCTAAAATCAAAATCTTTAAAGATGATGATTATATTCATCATTTAGGAATTCTTAATCTCTTTTTGCTTAAGTTTGTTAGAAATGTTTAAACTAATGATTAGCATTTCGAAAAGACGTGTCTTTTCATGAATAGCTTTCATTCCCATATATATATGAGAATGGTTTTTTTAAAGTAAAGTGGGTGACAAAAAAAAATACACAATAAGAAGATGGCGATGTATGACAGCCTGTAAGTTTTACAAACTTCAATGGAATACATGCTATGAATTGTTGTTTTTCTTTGCGTATGTGTTGTGGATTATTTCACTTTGTTTTGGCAATCATCTGTGATATTATCTAAAGTGATAAGGTTATTCATATTCTTGAAATCAAATTTGTGCTTCATGTTATAAGGTTGAAACAAAAGTTTTGCTTGCGAATTGTAATTGTTCCTCGCAGTACTTCATTGATTGGTCCCTTAAAGGTAGGGTTAAATTCATTCAATCAACATATGATATAAGCATTCAAATTGATCTCAAAAGAAATAATAACTGACAGGTCTATAAAAGGGTGGATTAAAAAACTGTCTCCCAGGCTCGCATAATAAGTCCTGAAGAAAGTATAATGACTCTGTAGCCCAAACAGCAAATAAGGCACTGGTCAAAAATAGATTACACTCATCACTATATTTCACCATTTAAAGCAAACATAAGTAATTAGGAAACATAGATCGAATAGCTTCTACAACAACAATCTTGAACTCATCTGCTGTATCTCCATTCTAGGAACTTATGCCATTCTGAGACTAGGAGATATCAGATTAAGAAACTAAATATGCTATAAAAAGCATTAGTTAAAGGAACAGCTAGTGAGTAGGTATACCCGCCTAGGTCATGCAGAGCCTAAAGTGAGAGAGTTAGTAACCAAATAGGTTCACTCTATAAGTTGGCCAAGTCAATTGGAGGGTTTGATCATAGGAGTTGGCATTTCCTTAGAATCTATCCAATCTGTTGATTTGAGACCCAACAGCTCCAATCAATAAGACGCTTCATTTCTCAGCTAGCAGATAAGGCTCAACCATTCATAGAGGTATTACGGAAAGGAGTTACATACAACGGGGATGAAGATTGTGAACAACATCTAAAGCAGATAAAGGAATATCTTTCTAATCCACCTATATTGATGCCACCAATTCAAGGCAAGCCCTTTATTCTCTACATATCAGCTACTGATACATCATTGGGGGTACTTTTGGTACGACAAGATGAGAATAAAAAGGAAAGAGCTATATACTATATCAATAGGACCTTGGTGTCCTATGAGATGAACTATACTATCATAGAGAAATCTTGTTTGGCATTGGTCTTTGCATCACAAAAATTAAGACACTACATGCTAGCACATTCTATCAAACTGGTGGCTAAGATCGATCCACTCAAATACCTTCTAAGCAAAGCAACACTTATAGGGAGATTGGCTAAATGGGTTGTGATACTCACAAAATTTGACATTGAATATATAGAAAGCAAATCTATCAAAGGACGGGTCATTGCAGATCAAATTGTTGATACTCCACTTAAAGACAATCAACCTTTGCACATAGAGTTTTCGGATGAATCCATCATGCACCTTACTCAACGATCCTGGAAAAATGTTCTTTGATGGGTCTTTCACTCAACAAGGTTTTGGTGCTAGAATACTTTTTATCACTCCTAAGAGATATTCAATCCCAAAGGCGTATAAGATTCTTTTTCCTTGTACCAACAATATTGCAGAATATGAAGCCTTGGTAAATGGAATCAAGTTGGCTATCGAATTGAAGGTTGTTGAGTTATACATCTATGGAGACTCTCAGCTGATTATCAATCAGATTAATGATATATATCAGACTCAGTATGAAAAATTGATACCCTATAAAAGAATGGTTGATGAATTCAAGAAATACTTTACCTTTGTATCATTTCAGCAGATTCCTAAATCAGCAAACAGAGCAACAAATGTTGTGGCTACCTTGGCATCTATACCACAACTACAAGACTATGAGTTCTGCTATGAATTCCTGGTGGAAGAGTTTCATTATCCTTCTTATGATTCCCCTAAGTCCTAGATGGTTTGTTCTATCATTGGACATGATTCATCTCGCTATAGTCACATTTACTCTTACTTGCATGACCAAATTATTCCTCATAATCTTACCCATAATGAGAAAAGAAACCTTATTTGAAATGCTTCATTGTATGTCATCATCGCTAATGATTTGTATAAGTGAGGTTTGGATAGTACTTTGATTAGGTATTTAGAACCTAAAGATTCCCAACACGCATTATCTGAAGTCCATGAAGGTATTTCTGGATCTCATTCAAACGGTCTTACTCTGACTTAGAAACTGCTAAGGGCTAGCTACTACTGGCCAGAAATGGAAAAAGATGCTATAAAATTTGCTAAAACTTGTGAGAAGTGTCAGCTACATGGGAATCTCATACATGCTCCAACAAGGGATCTAATACCTTTTATCACACATTGGCCTTTTCAAAAATGGGCATTTGACCTCATTGGCCAAATCTATCCTGCATCATCTAATGGACACAAGTTTATCATAACTTCCACTGAGTACTTCACTAAGTGGGTTGAAGCAGTTCTGCTAATCAAAGCAATCGATAAATAGGTGGCAATGTTCATCCTTAACTATATCATCTGTAGGTATGGAATACCTTCTTCAATTGTGTCTGACAACGGAGGGTAGTTCAAAAACAAAGATATAGATGAGCTATGTGAAAAGTTCAAAATCAAACAACACTGGTCATCCATATATTACCCTTAAGATAATGGACAAGCCAAAGCATCTAACAAAAATATGCTGACTATCTTGCACATAACGGTAAACAAATCGGGAAAATATTGGCATCTGCAGCTCAATCCTGCACTACGGGCTTATAGAACAAGAATCAAAACACCTACTGGGGCTACACCTTTTGCTTTGGTGTATGGGGTCGAAGCAGTCTTGCCTATTGAGGTGGAAATACCTTCTTTGAGAGTTTCTTTTCAAGGTCTTATTACTGATGAAGACTACAAAATATCTAGATTGCAAGAGCTCGAGTTGCTGGATGAACGTTGGCAAGTGGCATTTGATCATCTGAGAGAATACCAAAAGAGAATGTCTAGAGGTTATAACAAGAAAGTTCGACAAAGAGAATTTCAGGTTGGTGACCTTATTTTGAGAGAGAATCCTAAAAAATCAACAGTTTCAAGACAACAAAGGGAAGTTTGAATCCAACTGGCTAGGTCCCTACATTGTTACTGCAATCTTTGGCTCTGGTGCTTATCAACTCTCAACATCGGAAGGAGAACAACCCCGTGAACTGATCAACACCATCCACTTGAAGAAATTCTTCACTTAGTATTCTCTATTCTAGCAACTTGTACAACTATACAGTCCTGAAAAAATTCAAACAAATAAGAGAATAAATAAATAAAATAAAATAAATAAATTAAAAAAATCAAATGCCTTGGTGAAAACCTGGTAAACATGCACCTTGGTAGTAAAAAAAAGAAAGGGATCTTTGCCAAGAAAGTGAAAACCTGGTAAACAGGCGCCCCTTATACTTACAACGCTCCATCTATCAATGCAAATTTGGTATTTCCCCTTTTCATTCCTGCTTTCATGCATCTTTGCTTTAGCTTGTAGATATGTTTTAGTCACTTTTGTGACATCCTAGTTCTTTTGGAACCCTCATGGCTTAAAATCGATCAATGTCCTAGTCTTAGGGTAATCGACTGATCAATCTAAATGTTCTAAGCAGTTTAATCAAGTCATCTTTCTGTCGGCAGTACCAGGTCATCCACTCTAAGTCAGTCACCTATCTCCACACTACCACCGAGTTTTATCACTAAGTAAATAAGAAAAACAAGACTACTGAGAACAATCATTAAACTGTTTGAGACATGATTGAAATTTTCTTTGTGTGCTATCTTTTAAATTGGTTTTTGATTATGATTCCCTCTGAGTAACTCGAGGAAGTCTATCTTGACTAAGAGGAGCAAGAATTGGAGACATAATACTTTTCTTTGTTTTATGCTTGTAGGAATGATTTCGATGATCCGAAAACATTTAATTAGCTGGGTGTCTGTGATAAGTTCCTTCACATCAAGGTGAAATCACCACACATACCTCGACTCCGCTTATTTGTATGCTATAGGGAGGTTGGAGTCATTTCTTTGTTTGTTTTGAGGGAATTTATTTAATGTGCAATCCGGATGCATGTGTAATCTGTCCAAGGATATGAATGATAAAAGGGTCATTTCAAACAAGATAATTAATATTGCATATGAAAAGGAATGAACTCTATTTTGCCTGTTGTGTTTCTAAAAAGCTTAGTGATGAAAATTAGGCATACCAAATCCAGTGACTAATTTTAAGTTGCATTCATTCTAAAATTTTATGTATTTCAAGTGATTTTGGCATGATAATAATGATCTCTTTATCTTTTGAATGAGAGTCTGAAGCAATTGTCATTTCTCAGCTAAGTGGTCCCTTTTTCATCATCGTTTCTCTGATCGAATACGTGTGTATTGAGATGTTAGTTGCATACATGAGTCCCCTTTGTTTAATTAATCCTCCCCCCATTTAATTCATTTCTCCTAGTCCCCTAATTAATTAAAACAAATTAATTTATGAGTTGTTGAAAGTTAATTAGCCTTTTCCTATTATTTGAATTTTTAAATTCAAATTACCCACATGCATCCTAACTTCTAACCACCTAACCTAACCTCCCTCTAGCCTAACCCATTCCACCTAACCCTAGGTTTAATTAACCCTATCCTATCTTGCACATCCTAACCTCCTATGGTGTGGATATTCTCCCCTTGAGACACATGGCACTTATGCTACATGTCTCCTCCCTTGGACACTTTCCCTTTTATGAGAAATGCTCCTTGAAACTTGTAACCACAGAGGTGACAAGTGTCCCTTCCTCGAACCTCTTCTCCAACCTCCTCCAATTTGATCCTTGATATCTTCAGACTCAATCTTGACAGTTGATTCCTGCCACCTCACCCCTGGCCTTGGAAATCATATAAATATCCCCCATTTTGGAGCACAAAGGATCCCATCTCATTAGCATTTCATGCATTGTTCTATAGGCACATCCCTTCTAGAATATCATTTAAGCATTGTTATTATAGGTAATTGCATCTTAGATCTAGTTTAATTTTATCATTTTCTAGCATAATTGTTGAATCATATAGCTTAATCAATCTCTTTTCTAGCTTAATTGCATCATCATCATCATAGATTAATCATGCATATCATTAGCTTAATTAGCCTCTGGGATCAATCTAGCATAATCAATCTCCTCTATCTTGCATATCATATCATTTCAAATCCTCCGTCTAGGTGTAGTCAAGTCACTGGGATTGCTCATCCAGATCTGAGAGCAAATCCACACTCGCATCTCTTAGGAGGTGATAGGTCACTTTGTCATGGTTTATCTTGCGTTTGATTTCAATTTTCTAACCATGCTTGTAATGATCTATTAAGTGTTTGTGTTGCAGGTGCAGGTACCCTACTTCACACACACAACATTTTGGTGCACACCATGGGGTCGGAAATCTAATTTCTTGGCCTCTCTCATCATCAAATCTTCAATCTCATGCGTTTCTGGTCGAGCCTATTTCAGAATCTCGTACGAGTACCATTACAATACCATACGAGTTTCTTTGTGCACTCGTACGGGTATGTGAGAATACTCGTACAAGCAAGTGAGAATATTCATGCGAGTTTATGCTTTTGTGTTTTCAAAACATATTGCATTTTAGGGTTTTTGTGCTTCAATTTGGCAATTACTAATACTAACCTTGGTCTGTTTGTGAGTTTTCTATCAGCCTAACTGGTTTTTGTGGGATGATTATCAAAGATTATGCCTGCCAAAGCTTCATTTCATCAAAACAATATGACTACTAATGTATCCATTTTGCAGGTTGCCTACGGAAAATCAATAAGACTTTGTGTATTCTTAAATTTTCTAGGCACACTTATTTTGCTAATGGTAAATGAACATCTTGTTTTCTATGCTTGAGAAGTTGTCTAAAAGGTAGGAGAGTATGCTCTTGTCCATTTGGACAATCAGAAATCCCGACCCTTGAAGCGCTTCTATGTTTGAGATTTGATTACCTTTAGCGGGCCTGTCATAGTGGGAAATAGTAATCACCCTATGACAACGACCCAAGTGAGTACAACTAGACCTAAGCTTTCTGACTCACTCTAAAAAATAGGTTTTTCAGGATTAAAGTCTCGGAGGATGGGATTATTTGAGTTTTCTCTTTTGAGATCTCTCATATCGTACATTTAGTAGGGCCTCGGTCTTAGTCACGCTTGTGTGACTACTTCTTGTTTTGATACCTTGTTGGGCTATAGGCCTCAATTGTGCTTATGTGACTGCAAGGGGTAATATCAAATAAAAACCCTTACTACGAACCCTAAGATAGAAGCTACCTGATTCACCTCTGAAAGGGGGATAATCTTTCTACAAGAGAGATAATAACTCTTCCAAGACACTTTCCATATCGTGCCCCCTTTAGCATTTGGAGTTGGATAATAGGACGATTAGAATCCATTGTGTGAGACTCAGTGGCTGTATTCTGATTAGCTATTGGGTGTGTACCTAAGTTTCCAAGAAAAGGTTTTCTCTCTCAGCCAACTTCCTTAGGATTTAGCATGTTGTGCTTGAGGTCACTTATCGTATCAGGTGTTCGATGTGTTTTCATCCCTTAAATAGAAAATCAAACATCTAAAACTAGAAAAGAGAATCAAAACATCAAACTTCATTGTCAAAAAATCTGTCCAAATAATGTTTTTGTCTCTATTATGTCCTCAGTCGTACGAGCTTTCTAGTTTGTCGTACGGAAAATATAGTTTATCGTCTGGTTCTATGAGAATTCTCGTATGGGTCAGTTTAGTAGAAGCTTTTTTGTTATTTTTTTGTCGTTTGGTTCTGTGGTAAGTGTCGTATGAGGTTAGGCATTTGTCGTGCGAGATTTCTAGTTTATCGTATGGTTCTGTCTAAATTATCATCTGAGATTGTCTAAACTGTCATACAAATTTCTATCTCTATCAGTCCAGAGTTGTCTTCTTGCATGTCTTTTTCAGATCTGTCACGTTTGCTTGGTCAATTTATAGTGAGCATAAACGTCTGATACTGTCATTTTGTGCTTAGATTGTTTTCTTGGTTTGCTTGGTCAAGTTATCTTCTATCAAATCGGATTCTAGAACTAGACCCCCTCAAGATTTTCAAGTATTCACCTTCAACAAGTTCAAGATCTAAACATCTCAAAGTGCATTATTACCCTCTTTGATAAACTGATCACCCAAAACATAGTTTCTCATCAGGATCTATCATCCTCTATCACGAAACTATGTTTGGTCAGGATAAACTTGTCCCACATTGTAGGATATATCGTTCCTATTGGACTTGGTTTTATCAAAACCATCATCATTGCACTCAAAACTGAGATAAAAAAACTTGCGAATTTTCAAACACTTGAATTATCTTTTCGTGTCATATCACTCTATCATATCTACATTGACAATTGGTCACATATTGAAACACCTTCTAGACAATCGAATCCTTGCACAATATTCAACACATGTGTATGCCTGTTTTAACTAGAGCGTAGAGACTAAAGATTGTTGAAATGGAAACATAAGCATTTTAAATGACTGAAGATTATAAGAACATGGAATACCAAAAGGAAATACAAGAAGAAGAGGAAATAAAAAGACAACATCTCAGAGAAATCAAACAAGATCCTAAATTTGATAAATTTATGGAGAAAATATTGGAGGGAGAAAAAGAAAAATACTTCCTAATGTTAGCAAAATCTGGTGCTACACTCCCCCAAGATTTTGATGTGAGCAAATTAGGACAAAAGAGAAGTGACCCTTTCCATGATAATGAACAACATGAGGAGATTTTCGGTCACAAAAAGGACGATGCATCAATTTCTGCTAATACAAGAACTAATGAGGAAACTTCCATTCCCAAAAGGAATGACATAGAAATTCTCAACAAAGCTAAATCTAATGAGGACACAAGAAAGGGTCAAGATGATACAAGAAGAGATCAAGATCATACTAGAATTCAAACTCATAGTTATACAAGGATAAATCATGTTGATAATCCTATCACAACTCTTACACAACAAATACAAACACTGCAAACACAGATTCAAGATATGTAGAGAGGAATTGTTAGAAGATACTCGCTTCAAGAAATTTGTCCTTACCCATTCAAAATAAATCTAAACATGATACCATTTCCTACAGGTTGTGAAACTCCTCGATATGATAAAAATAATGGAAGCACTGATCCCCAGGATCATATACGAGAATTTTGCATGATGAGTATGGAGTTTTCACATGAGGATACATACCTGATGAGATTATTTCCAAAGAGCTTAAGTGGACTAGCTATGGAATGGTTCTCCAAACTTCCACCTGGAATTTGATCATTCGCAGAATTGGTGGATAAGTTTATTTCACAATACTCTTACAACATTCAACATGAGGTCACAATGATAGACCTATGTAATACTAAACAAAAGAGTGGAGAACCTTTCATGACAATTCTACAGAGATGAAGACGGTTAGCTTCATGATATCCTCAAACGGTGTTGGAATACGAGAAAATAGACATATTCATTGACAACCTAAATGGACAAATGAGCTATCATCTAAAAATGCAATGCCATAAATTTTTTGAAAAGATGATTGATAATGGAATTAGAACGGAAGAAGCTATGGTAAAGAAGGGTGAGTTGAAGCTATACAAAGAAGGAGTTAATCCTCCTAACAACAATGTTAGCAACAATAATAATGATAAACCTAAATTTTGGAATAGAAACCGAAATTTCGTCAACAATGGGATAGTGGATAACAACAATGTAAAACCAAAGCAACCAGTTTTCAATTTATCTCGTCACTCAACAACATCTCCACAAAACAACAATCACCAAAAATAAACTTTCAACAATTTCTTTCGAAGGAAATTTACAAACATTGGTGAACCACTGGGGTTCGCATTAAAGATGCTTGTCGCAAACAAATTGATTACTTTTCCAGAAGGAAGGAACTTTGAACCTCAAGTAAAACCCTCTTGATGGAATGACAACCACTATTGCGATTTTCATCAAAATAAAGGACATCACACGGATAATTGTCAGTGGTTGAAACATGTCATCCAAGATTTAATTGACAATAGAGTAAGAACAGTGGACACATAATGGTAAGGGTAAAGCAAAGGTAAACTATGCTCATGCATATGATAATGTGGTAAATGTGATTGTGGTTAAAGAGAAACAACATCAAGAACCTGCTCATTCTATCACAAGAAGAAAATCCAAAGTTATTTTGTCGGGTCCTACAACTAACACATCATCCACTACGAAACAATATAGTCTAGTGGATTAATTACAAAAAACTCCCGTGCAAATATCCATCTTAGAACTTTTAAATCTTTCACCTGCATGCAAAGAAATTCTTGAAAGAGCATTAGTAGATACAACAACGTCTAAAGATCTTGATATAGATCAATTCCAAACCATGGTGGGACATCTCACAGCCCCTCATTGCTTATCATTCACCAAAGAAGATGACATGTCCTTGCAACATCCCCATAACGCTCCCTTGCATATTTTAGTCCTCATTCAC
This sequence comes from Cryptomeria japonica, assembly GCF_030272615.1. Taxonomy (NCBI): domain Eukaryota; kingdom Viridiplantae; phylum Streptophyta; class Pinopsida; order Cupressales; family Cupressaceae; genus Cryptomeria; species Cryptomeria japonica. The sequence continues at coordinate 304,862,505 of NC_081412.1, forward strand.
AAGACACACATTAAACATGTCCTAATAGATAGGGGAGCTTGCTTAAACATTTGCTCATTGAGTCTTGTTCGTGCTCTAGGTTATTCAAAAGATGCAGTTGATCCCTGGAAAAAAATCACCATCAAAGCATATACTGAAGAAGAGTGTTCCTCTAAAGGAATTGTGATATTACCCATCAGAGTGGGACCTTTGCAAAAAGACACAACATGCCAAGTTATAGACTTGGACTTATCATACAACACTCTTGGGAAGACCCTAGATACATGACATACAAGTTGTTCCATCAACATATCATCAGTATCTAAAATTTTCTTACAATGGGTAGGAAATCACGATCTTAGCAGATTCAAATCCATTTCAGTACTGTAGTAATCTAAAATCAGCTCAAGAGGTCATTGTTCCTCATAATAGGGAGACATCATCTTCAAACACACAATCCAAAGAAAAATCCTTTACCTCAATTTTGTCAAGTATGGAAAAAAAAATGCAGTTAAGAGATCGAGGGAATGGAGAATATTCAGTATCACAACTACCACTTTCTCCTAAGTCCTATGGAAAACCATCAAAATCTAAACAACAACCAATTGTGAAACATCTTCCAATATTTGATGGAGCATTTGTTAGTGCTGGGATGTTATCAGAGGAAACAAAAGACAAAGATGTGCTACAATGGCTATACAGGGATGAAGAAGTCCAACAAAAGATCAACAATGTCAGAGTACCTAAAGAAAATAATGGAAAATAATTTAACATCCTTCAAAAAATGGGATACACTGGAACGGGTCTTGTAGGAAAAAGAAAAGAAGGTATCTCAGAACCTATCCAACCTCATACTCAATAGGCTACAGACAAATCAGGCTTAGGGTATGGACAAGTTACTCTATCAGAGAACACATCTTCTATCCAACAACAAGATGAATATGAAAACACACAAGAACAAATTGCAATTCAAAGGGAAGAAACATCTGCCAAGCAACGAGAACAAACAAACATGAAATGGCAAAAGAAGCAAGCTTCAAATCAACAAGAAAAACAAACTAAAAGCACCTCCCAAGCAATATTAACTCCCAATCAAAACAACCATGAAGCTGGTACAAATCACGAAGAGTTGATAGTAAGGTTTACAAAACTCAATCTCAACCCAGAAGAAGCTGAATATGAGAGAAGAAAAGATATAGAAAGAAAAATAGAAGAAACAAATCAAACACTATATGAACAAATCTGCAGATTGCAAGCTGCAAGTGAGATAAATTCTAATGAATGGGAATGGGATTCCTATCATTCTGAAGAATCAACTGAAGAAAAATGCTTTGAAGAAGATGTAGGAGTCAATGTAGTTCACACGTATGCAGGGAAAATGTTAGGAACTAGCCCACTTGAATTAGAATCACATTCGACTGACTTGGACTTAATCGAGGACGATCAGGAGCTACTTGCGCGAGCTCATTCTGACAAAAGTACCATTCTAGACATTGACATGCATATCGAAAACTTTGACATCTCTATCATGATCCTAAATACCCTTGAAGCATCTCAACCTGAGGACCCCTTACCTCTAATCCACCCTATACTTATTGATTGGCAAAATGAAAGACATACTACCATTGATACCTTCCCTAATAACCATGCCATATACTTATATCTTAATGCAATCGAACCCGCAACTCTTTCACCAGGGATTTCGCTAACATATCTTCTAGTCAAGTGGGTGCCAAATCTCCTAGTCACAAAAGTGAAAATAAAGAAAAAAATATCAGGTCTACTGCTGAAAACCATTTATTGGCAACATTAGAGCGAAGAAGTAGATCCTGCCAAGGTCAAAGCAATCATGGAAATGTCATCTCCTTGGAATATAAGTCAACTAAGATCACTCCAAGGTAGACTACAGTCAATCAAAAGAGTTGTTGCTCAGCTAGTAGATAAATGCCAACCATTTACTCATCTTTTGCACAAAAATGTGAATTTTAGGTGGGACCATCAATGTGAGGGCGCATTCAACAAAATCAAGACCTATCTCATGCAACCACCCATCCTAATGTCACCAATTCCAGGAAATCCATTGTTACTTTATATATCAACCACCAAAATATCATTAGGAGTTTTGCTTGCACAACAGGATAATGAAAGAAAAGAACGTGCCATCTAATACATCAGCTGAATATTAGTGGGATACAAGATCAACTATTCACCAACAGAAAAAGCATACTTGGAGGTAGTTTTTGCTTCTCAAAAATTAAGACACTATCTAATATCTCACTCCATCAAGTTGATTGCTAAAATCGATCCATTGAAGTATTTGCTCAGCAAGATGACATTGACAGGAAGACTAGAAAAATGGGTCATGATCCTAAGCAAGTTTGATATTGAATATATAAACAGAAAAGATATCAAGGGGCAAGTCATTGCCTACCAACTAGCAGAGGCACCACTTCATGATGATCATCCTTTACATATTGAATTCCTTGATGTTGATATCCTAACGGTCACCACAAAAAGATGGCAATTGTACTTTGACAGTTCATATACACAACATGGATCAAGAGAAGACATTCTATTCATCACACCACAAGGTCATACAATTCCAAAGGCACACAAATTAAGCTTTCCATGCACCAACAATACAACATAATATGAAGCTTTGGTCATAGGTATCAAGATGGCTATAGAATGAAACATTACACTTTAGGTCTTTGGAGACTCTCAGCTCTTCATCAATCAAATCAATGATGATTATCAAACAAAGGATGAAAAGCTAATGCCTTATAAGAAGATGGTTGACGATGTCGAGAAATACTTTGTCAAAATAACTTTTCAATAGATTCCAAGGAATGACAACAAAGCAGCAGATGCCATGGCAACACTTGCTTCTTTATTACAGAAATAGGAAAATCAAGAGCGTTACAAATTCCTAGTGGAAGAGTTGTTTTACCTTGCACATAATTGTCCTGATTCCCAAACTATTTGTCACCTTGTTGGGCATGATTCCTCCTGCTATGTCTAGACTTACACATACCTAAAACATAATATCCTCCCTCTTGACTTGCCAAAGAACCAAAAGAGAAACTTTATTCGCCAATCCTCCCATTATACTCTTGTTACAAATACCATTTTTAAAAGAGGCCTGGACGGTAGTCTTTTAAGATGTTTCGAGCAAGAAGAATTTGGGAAGGCCTTAAATGAAATCCATAACAACATTTGTGGCACTCATTCAAGTGGTCTTACCCTTTCAAAAAAATTCATACGCTTGGGCTATTATTGGCCAACTATGGAATGAGATTCTTTTTAGATAGCTAAAACATGCAAACAATGTCAGATCCATGGAAATTTAATTCATGCACCAAAACAAGAACTTCATGCTTTGGCAACATCTTGGCCTTTTTGCCAATGGGGTCTTGATCTAGTAGGAAAGCTAAATCCTTCTTCATCCAATGGTCACAAATTCATCCTTGTAGCTACAAAATATTTCACAAAATGGATTGAGGCAGTACCTCTCATCAATATCACAGGAAAACAAATTGTTGCATTTATCTTGAACTACATCATCTATCGCTATGGAATACCCCTAAACATTATCACTGATAATGGGCAACCGTTCAAGAATCAGGATGTACAAGAGCTATGTGAGAAATTCAAGATCCAACAAAATTTTTCCACACCCTACTATCCACGAGGGAATGGGCAAGCAAAAGCATCAAACAAAACTATTTTGAAAATCCTTAAAAAGATAGTGAATGATGCTGGCAGAGATTGGCATATTCAATTGAACCCTGATCTATGGGCCTACCATACCAGTATCCCCACACCAACAGGTGCCACACCTTTCTCTCTTGTCTATGGATCAAAAGAAATACTGCCAATCGAAGTAGAGATACCTTCTCTACGAGTATCATTAAAAGGTCTTATCCTAGATGAAAAAAAAGTGTATCTAGATTGCAAGAGTTAGAATTGATCCATGAATGAAAACAAAATGACTTTGATCATTTGAAGGTATATCAATAAAGAATGTGCCACAGTTACAATCACAAGGTCAAACCGAGAGCATTTCAAGTTGGAGAACTAGTACTAAAGGAAAATCCACGCAACCAGGCATATAGGGAAAAGAAAGGGAAGTTTGAACCAAATTGGTTGGGTCTGTTTGTGGTCACAACAGTCTTTGGATCAGGAGCATACTAGCTATCAATACAAGATGGGGATTAGCTCGAGGAACCCATCAATAACATGAGTCTAAAAAAGTTTTATGTCTGAAAAAGCAAAAAAAACAAAAACAGTGAAAAAGTAGAAAATCCAAAAAACATTGAAAAAGCAGAAAATCCAAAAAACACTAAAAAAGCAGAAAAATCCAAAAACAGTGAAAAAGCAAAAAAATCCAAAAACAGTGGAAAAACAGAAAAAATCCAAAAATAGTGGAAAAGCAGAAAAATCCAAAAACAATAGAAAAGCAGAATATACAAAACAATGAAAAACAGTGAAAAATAAACAAAAAAATCAAATATGAGAAAAAGTGCAATAAAAACAGATGGTGAAAACCTGGCAATAGGCGCTATCTGCCAGCTAGCTCTTCCATCTATTAGTTCAAGCATCCTTCCGCTTGCATTCATTTTCCATCAACGTTGTTCATATCCATAATAAGCCTTTGTACATATGCAGACATTGCAACTAATTTCTCACCATGGTTTGGATCATTGGGTATATCATAATGATTTTGTTTCTAGACTTGGGGCAAAATCCTGCACCTAGCTGGGGGCAAAATTATTAATCGTTTTGAGCTTAATCAAACAAGTAGAACAATAGTTAGGAATCTCTTGTCAAGCACAAGCTGAGACACATCCAACGTTGAACACGAGATCAAATTATCATTCATCAAACTATCACATGTCAGTCTAATCACATCACATACTTTTCAATGAATGATATCTTTTGGATAATGCTTTTAACACTTTGGTTCAACTTTTATATCTTGATTTTCGCTATCATGATTTTTGAGTTACTCTAGGATGTCTTTGACTAGAGAAACAATGAAGGAACATGATATTTCTCTTGTCTAATGTCTGTAAATTAATCATTAATATGTGCAAATTTGTCTCAGGACATGATCATTGAAGCATCATCGAAGACATTTCTGATTTGTGTATAGAAATGGTTAATACTGCTTGTTTTACACAAGCAACACTAAGGTCATCTTGGTTCAATTATACCACGATTCTTGTGCTAACTTGCAATATCAAAACTAGTGCTCAAGTCATCATGGTTTAATTATACCATCAATGTATACACTCACTTCCCACATTTTAAAAAGCTCAATGATGACAAAATGCAATAACCCAGTGACTGGTCTGATCGTAGCTTTGCATTTAGCTTGCATTTCATTCTTGCACGGGATCACAAAATCTCATCTTATCCAAGGCCAAATCTATCACAAGAATCATCAATGTATCATCATAAGTGTATACACAATCAAAACGATGACTCATCTCTCTCCATATATTGTCGACCCCATGCGAATCTTATGCTACTCCCTCAAATATGCCAACATCAACATATTTGAATCTTCTGGCAACCTGATATCAACAAAATGTCAATTGTTTATCCAACCAACCTTATCAATTCTATCAATCGATCACATCTGATCTATTCTATCATGTCTTATACAGGATGTATCTTTCCTGGAACCAGACATTTTGATCATGTCTTATACAAGATATATCATTCCTAAAATGAGACGCTTTGATCATCTTTGTCTTATATAGGAGGTGTCATTCCTGAACCTAGACTAGCTCTCGATCTCATCAATCTTGTCGAATTCAATCAAACTCTATCAATCATCACATCGAGAATCACATCATCATGATCAAACAACTCACACTTTCATCAATCAACGTTGCAGATATCAAATCATTTCTAATCGGGAAATCAATTTTGCAATGATCCAACCACTCCAAAGGTTAATTATGTTAAGATATAGCCCTCATGAATCTAACTAATGGTAAATCAGTTATTATTTGGAGAGTGATATATTAATAGAGCATACAGTTTGGAAATTAAACATAAACAAACTAATTGTTATGAACGGTTGCCTCCGTAGGGACATGTCCATACGTGGCAACTGCCACGTTTGGACATGTCCCTACGTAGGCAACCTTTCCTCTTGTATTTAAACCAATTTCAATGATGGAGACGATCAATAACTCATGACAATCAGTCTTCCAAAATCATTGTCATTATTCTTCGATCCATATTTCACAACATGGTATTAGAGCCAACATATTAAGAGAATAAATTAGAGAGCCATATTACTCATAAGCATTTATCAGAAGTAAATAACAAATCAACGCAAAGGCTATATACGCAGAGGATACATCTGACTAAGAAAATATTCAAAATGTCAAGTAATATGAGAGTGGAAGATAGACTCCAAGGAGCCTCCAACTTCATTTCCTGGAAGATACGAATCATTGCCATTCTTGAAGAACTAGAATTAGAGTCTTACATAGAAGAAAATCTAGACATGCCAAATGATGAACTAGAGAAATCTACCTGGAAAAGGCATAATAATAAAGCAAAGAAAATAATTATTGACTCAGTCAAAGATCATATTCTTCCATCTATAGCCAAACTGCCTAAAGCATATGAAGTATTTAAAACCATTAAAAATACATATGAAGTTAACAATGCGAGCAAAATGTTAACCTTGAAACAACAAATTTTAAACATAAAGATGAATAAAGATGATACAATATCTACATACTTTTCAAGGATATATGCAGTAAAAGACCAATTACAAACTATTGGAAATGAGGTAGATGATCAAGAAATCTCTCTCATAGCCCTAAGAGGATTACCAATTTCATGGGAATCCTACATTCAATGTATTAGCAGAACACCCCCCTTACCCAAATTTGAACAACTTAAGAATGAGTGCATTCAAGAGGAATCTCGACTAATCTCAAGAGGATTAGGGACAAATAAAGAAGGAGAAATCCAAGCAATTAATACAAATACCTTCAACAAAAAGAAAAAGTTCTCCAAACGGAAGAGAGGAAATAAAAACCATCAGAAAAGAGATATATCTAAAATTCAGTGTTACAAATGTGACAAATATGGGCACACTCACAGGAATTGTCCAGAAAGGAAGAAAACACAAGCTACTCTAGCCGAAGTCAAAGGAGAAAACTCACTTTTCTTCTTAGCCCTATCAAGCGAAATAAATACAAATAAAAACACTTGGATCGTAGATAGTGGAGCATCAAGGCATATAACTGGATTCAGAAATCAGTTTGAAACACTTAACGGGCACTCAAGTGAAGAGGTTACTATTGGAGATAACTCCACATATCCTGTGAAAGGAATTGGGACTTGTACTATCAAACTAAGAAATGGAGTATCTCTACAGTTAAAGGATGTTCTGTTTGTACCTGGAATAAAAAGAAATCTAGTCTCAATCTAAGGCCTAGCTGATCAAGGATATCGGGTTACCTTCAATGAAGATAAAGTTCTACTTTGGCCTAAAAATACAAATATCAAAAATGCCATAACAGTAGGTTGAAGAGATGGTAGCCTATACAAACTATGCAGTGATCAAAAGGAACCACTAAATCTTAAAGTTTCAAATAATAATGAATTATGGCACAAAATATTAGGACACCTAAGATATAGTGCTCTATCCAACATAAAGAAGATTACTTTAGGACTGCCCCAACTAAAATCTGAACACACAGGCATTTGCAAAGGATGTGCCTTGGGAAAGAATGTGAAAGTTTCTTTTCCCTCAAGTGAGCACAAATCAAAAGTTATTTTAGAACTAATTCACTCAGACCTATGCGGTCCCATGTCAACACCATCCCTAACTGGATCCTTATACTACATAATCTTCATTGACGACTACTCTCGAAAAACATGGATATATTTTCTAAAGTGCAAAGACTCAAATGAAGTACTATCTAAGTTCAAAGAATTCAAGGCACTAGTAGAAAACTAGTTAGGGAAGAAAATTAAGGTGTTAAGATCGGACAATGGGGGAGAATATACATCTGACAACTTCAAAGACTTTTGTAATTCTGTTGGGATTAAGAGGGAGTATACTGTACCATATAATCCACAACAGAATGGAGTAGTAGAAAGAAAGAACATAACCATAATTGAAGCAACAAAAGCCATGATGCATGACCAAAACTTACACATTTCAATTTGGGCAGAAGCTTCAAATACAATAGTCTACATTCAAAACAGATGTCCGCACTTAGTTCTAGAAAACATAACTCCTGAAGAAGCTTTTACAGGGAACAAACCAAACTTAAGTCATTTAAGGATATTTGGCTGTCCCGTATATATACATGTTCCTAAAGAAAAGAGGACAAAACTAGAACCATCAGGAAAAAGAGGTATCTTCATTGGCTATAGTGAAAATACTAAAGGATATCGCATTTACATTCCAGAAAAAAAATCTGTTGAGATAAGTAGAGATGTAAAGTTTGAAGAAAACACTACACTCAAAGAACCCGAGGATGATAACATTACTAAAGAAGAAGAAGATCACATAGTTGAGATTGAGAGGGAGAATATCATAGAAATTTCCAAACCTTCAGACACTGAGAGGGGGGAAATCATAAGAGCTTCTGAACCTCTTGTTGATGAAAATATTGAAACACTCAATAACAAGAAAAGACCTCTATGGGCAAGGAAAATGATTGAAGAGAATAATGTAGAACCAAATGAAATTTCCAAAGAAAATAAGAGAACAAGAACTCTAAAATGTTATGCTGCACTTCTAACCAAACTCACAAATTCTGAACCAACAAATGTCAGAGAAGCCTTATCAAAACAGGCTTAGAAAGATGATATGGTTGAAGAATATCAATCTATACTAAAGAATGATGTTTGGGATATAGTGCCTAGACCAAAAGACAAATCAGTTGTCTCATCCAAGTGGTTATTCAAGATCAAATATGCATCTGATGGCAGCATTGAAAAACATAAAGCTCGCTTTGTGGCCAGGGGATTCTCTCAGAAAGAAGGAATTGATTATGAAGAGACATTTGCCCTAGTTGCCCGGTATACGTCAGTAAGAACAATACTGAACAATCATTGCAATTGCAGCATCCAAAGGATGGAAAATTCACCAAATGGACATAAAGACTGCCTTCCTAAATGGTTCAATTGAAGAAGAAGTATATATAGAATAACCAGAAGGATTCACTGTACGTGATAAAAATTGCTATGTTTGTAAACTAAAGAAAGCTCTCTATGGGTTAAAACAAGCACCTAGGGCCTGGTATGCAAGAATAGACAACTATCTCTCCAAACTAGGGTACTCCAAGAACCTAGCAGATCCCAACATCTACTTCAAGGCTTAAAATGGCAATATGATTATATTGGTCCTTTACGTGGATGATCTTTTGATAACAGGAGAGGATAATCTCATTGAGAAATGTAAGCAAGATCTGGCAGTAGAATTCGATATGAAGGACCTAGGGCTTCTACATTATTTTCTGGTATTAGAAGTATGGCAGAAGAAAAACTACATCTTCCTAAATCAAGGAAAGTACACCACAGATATTCTAACTAGATTTGGGATGATGGAGTGTAAGCCATTAGCTACACCAATGGAAACTAATTTGCACAAGCTGAAAATCGAGGCAGAAGATTCAGAACCTACAGATAAATCGTCGGTTCACTCATGTATTTGGTAAATACTCGTCCTGATATCTGCTATGCTACAAATGTATTAAGTCACTTCATGTGTGAACCTAAGAAGATACATCTAATGGCTGCTAAACACATTCTAAGATATTTACGAGGTACAATCTGACTTGGCTTAAAATATGAAAATGTTGAGATTCAACTTGAAGGATATTCTGATTCTGATTGGCCCGGAAGTACCACTGATCGTAAAAGTACTACAGGGTGTTGCTTTAGTCTTGGTTCTGCTATGATATCTTGGTTTAGCAGAAAAAAGTCAGCAGTTGCGCAAAGCTCCACTGAAGCAGAATATATGGCAGCCTCCATGGGAGCTCGTGAAGCGGTATGGCTAAGAAAGTTATTATTTGGATTATTTGGAAAAACTCTGAATTCAACAATAATTCACTGTGATAATCAAAGTTGTATCAAGCTCTCAATAAATCCAGTTTTTCACAATCGATCCAAACATATTGAGATCCCTTATCACTACATAAGAGATATGGTAGATCGAAATGTCATAAAACTAGTGTACATCAGTACTGAAGAACAAAATGTTGATATCTTCAGCAAGCCACTTGCAAGATTGAAGATAGAATACTTCAGAAGTAAACTTGGTATGACTAGATTATAATTGAGATTATTAGGATGAAATTCCTACCATGTGTAATTTGTTCATGAATAAATAAATAAAATGTATATTGCAATATTCTAACTGTGTTCAAGAAGATGACGATCTTCTAATGTTTAAGGTTACTATTTCAAGGTGACGATCTTGACAATAGTTGACCAAGTGTCAAGATTGACTACATTAAGTTGTTGTCTCGGACTGTGCCAGATATCTTGATCCTAAAGTATGTGATCATCTCATGATTGACTTCTTAAGTGATTGTCCCGGATTGAGCCGGATATCATGATATTGAGTTTATTGTCATGACAAGACTATATTAAATGTTGTCCCGAATTGTGTCGGAAGTCATGACAGAATATGCTCCCAAGAAAATTACTTAGATCCACTCCTGCTAAGAGGGAGTGTTAAGATATAGCCCTCATGAATCTAACTAATGGTAAATCAGTTATTATCTGGAGAGTGATATATTAACAGAGCATACAATTTGGAAATTAAACATAAACAAACTAATTGTTATGAACGGTTGCCTCTGTAGGGACATGTCCATACGTGGCAACTGCCACGTATGGACATGTCCCTACGTAGGCAACCTTTCCTCTTGTATTTAAACCTGATTCAATGATGGAGACGATCAATAACTCATGACAATCAGTCTTCCAGAATCGCTGTCATTATTCTTCGATCCATATTTCACAACAAATTATCTCAATTAATCTCCCGAGGGGGCATCATCGTACCACAATTTATCAAACAATGTCTGGGGCATCCTATCGAACCAATATCATCATCATCATGAGATTATTATTTGAATCAACATGTCATCACACCTCGCTTCAAAGAGGGGCAAAATGTATACACCTAAAAATGTTCTGAAGATAATTAATTAAATAAGCAATTATTTAATTAATCCCCCTTCCCAATTTAATTGAATTCATTAGCAATTTGATTGAATTCTCCCATTCATCTACTTATCAATAAATCTAAGGATTTATTTAATAGGTTCATTTCAATAGTCCCCTTTGATTAATTAATCTGAATTAATTAATCCTCCCCACATTTAATTCATTTCTCCCAATCCTCTAATTAATTAAAATAAATCAATTATGAGTTGTTGAAAGTTAATTAGCCTTTTCCTATTATTTGAATTTTTAAATTCAAATTACCCACATTCCTCCTAACTTCTAACCACCTAACCTAACCTCCCTCTAGTCTAACCCATTCCACCTAACCATGGGTTTAACTAACCCTATCCTATCTTGCACATCCTAACCTCCTTATCCTAACCTCCTATGGTGTGGATATTCTCCCCTTGAGACACATGGCACTTATGCCACATGTCTCCTCCCTTGGACACTTTCCTTCTTATGAGAAAGGCTTCTTGACACTTGTCACCACAGAGATGACAGGTGTCCCTCCCTCCAACCTCTTCTCCAACCTCCTCCAATTTGATCCTTGATATCTTCAGACTCAATCTTGACAGTTGATTCTTGCCATCTCACCCATGGCCTTAGAAATCCTATATATATCTCCCATTTTGGAGCACAAAGGATCCCATCTCATTAGCATTTCATGCATTTTTACTATAGGCATATCCCTTCTAGCGTATCATTTAAGCATTGTTATTATAGGCAATTGCATCTTAGATCTAGTTTAATTTTATCATTTTCTAGCATAATTGTTGAATCATATAGCTTAATCAATCTCTTTTCTAGCTTAATTGCATCATCATCATAGCTTAATCATGCATATCATTAGCTTAATTAGCCTATAGGATCAATCTAGCACAATCAATCTCCTCTAGCTTGCATATCATATCATTTCAAATCCTCCGTCTAGGTGTAGTCAAGTCACTGGGATTTCTTATCAGATCTAAGAGAAAATCCACACTCGCATCTCTTAGGAGGTGATAGGTCGCTTTTTCATGGTTTATCTTTCATTTGATTTCAATTTTCTAACCATACTTGTAATGATCTATTGAGTGTTTGTGTTGCAGCTACAGGTAACCTACTTCACACACACGACATTTTGGTGCACACCATGGGGTCGGAAATCTAATTTCTTGGCCTCTCTCATCATCAAATCTTTAATCTCATGGGTTTCTGGCCTGGCCTATTTCAGAATCTCGTACGAGTACCTTTATAGTACCGTACGAGTTTCTTTGTGCACTTGTACGAGCAGGTGAGAATACTCGTATGAGTAGGTGAGAATACTCATGCGAGTTTCTACTTTTGTGTTTTCAAAATAGATTACATTTTAGGATTTTTATGCTTCAATTTGGCTATTACTAATGCTTGTGTGTGTGAAAAAGTGAACCTGTAGCTGCAAGCACAACACTTCAATTAAGTCATTATATGCATGGTTAGTAATCAATAATCAATAAGAAATAAACCATAGCAAAGCGACTAATTGCCTTCTAAAAGATGTGAGTATAAGATTGCTCTCAGATTTTTATAAGCGATACCAGTGACTAGACTACACCAAGATGAAGGATTTAATCTATATGATATTAAACTATATGGATGCAAGATGGATGAATAATTCAAGCAATAATAACCAATTCAAGCAACAATGGGTGCAAGAAATAATGAATGTAAAATGGATGCAAGTAATCTAAAAAAAACACAATGATTTCAATGACTCCAGAGCAAAATTAGCGTGATAATAATCTCCAAGCGTGTTCTCAAAAATCTCTGGGGTGAATCGGAATGAGAGCTGAAGATTGAATTTATAGAGAATCACAAAAAGCTCAATTTAGGATTAATAGGAAATAATTGAGAAATCAGGTTGAGTTAACCTTGAGATAGATTCCAATTATAATTTAATTGAAATGCATTCAAATTAGAAGTCCAAGTTGCATTGGAAAATAATAATAAATTAATTCCATGCACATCTGATAAAAATAGATAATTCCATGCACATATTTGATTCATTCAAGAAAAAGCTTTTTTCAATGCAACTGAACTTCTTTTTCTGTTTTGAAAAGCTTTGAGTTCCAATTTAGAGAATAATTCCATAATTCAATTAAATTGCTTTTCTAATTTCAAGTTCTAAACTTAGAAAAAGAAATAATATCTCAAGTATGATTTCTCTTTTAATTCAATTCTTTTTTTGATTTTTGTTTTGTTTCAATTCAACTCTTTGTAATAAGTTAATTCATCTTTTGTAATAAATTAATCCTTTTTGCATGATTGAATGGAAAATTTATTGATTTAATTAAATATGCAAGGATATTTAATAAATTAAAATGGGATAATTGATCAAAATGATATTCTTGGAATGATTCAATTAATTAAATAAATATTTAATTAATGTTGAGTAGTTGATTTGCCATATGATTTTTGATAAATAAAGAATTAATAATGTGCTCAAGATTAATTTAATTGCCTTGGTTAGGACCTTGGTGATGTTGTTGAGATTAGGGGCCCATGGTTTAGATGACCAATTTTAGGGTATTACATTTGCCCCTCTTTGAATTAATGTGCGAGAAGCGCTTTGATTCAAAGAATGCGTGATGTCTAGGAGATGCCAGTTCTAAACTTGATTGATCACAAACTAGATAAAAAAGCAAGGTGTTTAGCTTGATTCAAAGTGACAAAGCTGAATAAAGTCTTATTAAAGTGATACCGATCCCGAACTTGATTGAACTGAGGAACGATAGAAAACAAAGATACTGAACTTGAACTTGATTGATCAAGAAGTGGATCTTACTGATCTAGAAATTGATTGATCTTAGATACAGTGAGTGATGATAAAAATCAATCTTGAACTTGATTGATCAAGACACGATAAGCGAAGAATAAACCATCCAGCTTGATCAAGAAATGAATACTGAACACCTGCTTAGATTTAGTGTGATCAAAGAAACTCTTTAAACTTTTGATTGAGTTTAAATGAATAATCAGTTTGATTTAAAGCGATGAAACTTATTAATGTTAAGAGATTAATTCAGATGAAAGACAAATATCAGCTTGATTTGAAGCGATGAAACTGATATGCCCCTAGCGATTGATTTGATTCAGATGATCGAGAGATCTCAACTTGATGTGAAGCGATGAAATTGAGATGCCCCTTAGCGATAAGGATTGATTTTCTTTAATTGAAAAGATTTTGCTCGACTTTTGATGAAGATTTGAAAAAATTTCTCGACTTGTGAGATGTGAAGTCATAAGGTCGTGAGTATGCCCCCTCGGGAGTGAAATCGAAAGATAGCAAGGGATTGATTATAGGAAATTGTATGGCAAAAAATAACTTATTTGAGCACAAATCGATTCTGAGGATTTTTTGAAAATTTCGACGATGATTGATAAGAAATTGAGTGTAGAGTTGATTGTAATGTTGATGTGTAGAATGAAATTGAATTAAGATTCAGTGTTTGAAATTGAGCAGAATTTGAAGAAAGAATGAGCATTTGATGAAAAAAAAGCGCAAAGTGGTCAAAATTTTGAAATTGAATAGCAAAACAATCTCGAATTTCGCTTTCGATCCCGAAAATGGAATCAAAGCAGGCATATTAGATAAGGGTACAATTTTCATGACCATCGGAGCAAGTTGAAAAATTAGGTTTTAGGCTATATATAGGACGAAAGTGTCATTTTCAATTCATTTTAACCCTCCAAGTTTGAAAATTCAAAAAGCCTTCTACAAAGAAAAATGGTGGTCCCTACTCGTCAGCATCGATTTGAGCGCCAGAGATGTCACAATCGACCTTGAAACTATGAGCCAGCTGTAAGTGATTGATCTTTAGCCTCTTTATGTTTCCAATTTTGAAATTTTTTGTTTATTTTTCACGTTTTTCACGGGTTTTGGGTCGGGTGTCGCGGTTTATTGTGCGAGACAGGATCCTGTCTCGTACAAGAAACTGGCAATTTTTCTTTTATCGTTTGAAGCCATTAGATTTGTCGTACTGGATCCACCCTTGTGTTGTACGACAGGTCGATTGGGAGACCATTTTGTCATGCGCAGTCCAATAAAGTGTCGTTTGAGGTTGTTTTCTCATACGAGAGCCATTGCTGACTCGTACGAGATTCTGTTTAACTGTGTTTTGTCGTTCGAAAAACAGTGACCATTTTTGAAAGTGTAAACATGAAATTTTGGTTTTGCATTTGACTTATTTGGATTTGCGTGATGTTTAACTTCTCTTGTAGGCTCATGTGGAATGTTTTCTGATGATCGTTGTTGGGTTTTTGTGCAGGTGTGCTTACCTCCTGTGCTCTTCAGATGCGTATATCCTCCTACTATGGCTTTAGTTCGTGATTTGTCTAAGGTCGAGCAAGCTCATATTGATATGTGTGGCTTTACTCACCTGATGAGGTTACCTGATATCCGTGTGAACCACGAGATGCTGACAACGTTGGTAGGGCGATTTCATTCAGAGCATAATACCTTTCATTTGCCAGTTGGGGAGTTGACTATCACTCCCAAGGATGTGTACAGGATCCTTCATATCCCTTTTGTTGGGGATAAGGTGGATTATGATACTGCATTGTTACTTGGACTATAGGCTCTTAGGAACGTATTCAGGGATCCTGACATCTTGACTCGTTCTATGAGTTGGGATATATTGATGGGCAGGTATAGTGAGGAGTATCTGCTAGTATGTGTCCTAGCAGGTTTCATTGGTTGCTTCTTGATGCCAGACAGAGGGCAACAGGGTTTTTAGAGTGAATGGGGTCATATGCTGGAGAGGGTGATAGAGACCCCTCAGAGACTTGGCTGGGGCTCTTGCTTATTGGCCCAGATGTATCGAGAGATGTATGAGATTGTTTAAGAGATGGGCGGAGCATGGCTATAGGGGTTTACATTTTATAGGTGTGGGCTTGGGAGCACCTTCCCATTTGTCGGCCGATAGTCGATGATAGCAGAGAGCCCGTGCAGCCTATTATCTACAGGTATGCCAGATATATTACATAGCCCCATCTGGGCAAGACAAACTTCTGGCGATGACAACTCGATGATTTGATAGCTGTTATATGGAGACCGTACAGGGGGTTGGAGTCATGGGATGACTAGCGAGCGGTTCAGAGAGATCTTTTTGTTACATGCCCACTGATTGGGAGATCACAGACTATTGTGGAGCGATTCATCGTTTCATGAGTGATGAGGCAGTACGACCGACCTCATGGTATCTCTTAGTAGTATACAACGTATGCTCGAAACATTGATGAGGAGAGACAGGGATGGTCACCTAGGCTATCCTATGCTTTAGCAATGCAGGAGCTGACAGGTTTACACCGGCTGAGGTGGGATTACCTGGAGGATATAGCAGATGCGGGGGTATTGCCCCAGTATAGGGATTACTTTCAGCAGCATCCATTCCCTCAGTTTACAAATCCTGGAGAGCATGCTCCTCATAATAAGGATGTGGAGGATGATGCCCCCACATCAACATAGGGATAGGCACAGAGACAGGGCCATAGGTAGGGACAGGGCCAGAGATAGGCATAGAGAACAGATGCTCCACGACGGACTGGTGGTGATCCTGGTGCTAGCAATAGTGGAGTGCGAGCTGATGTTGGACAACAGAGGGGTGAGGGTGGATCCCTTGGGAGAGTAGGCATGAGGTTGGGTGGCGGAGAGGAGGAGCGAGAAACTCTACGGCAAGTCCGACAGTGGCGGGATGAGAAAGGTGGAGCCACAAGTGGAGATGGCGATGGAGAGCCTACAAGAGAGCAGGGGCTGACATGGGTCAGTCGATGAGAGAATGCCTTGCAGAGCTGCAGTCATAGTTGACAGTGGCTCAGACTTAGCTGGCGGAGCGAGATCGATAGCTAGTCGAGGTTAGGGCAGAGCGTGATTGCCAGATCATAGCATTGAGAGTCAAGTCGAGAGCAGAAATAGAGTCTCTTCGATACGAGGTGCTACTTTAGAGTAGTAGGGCTGCATATTATGTGGCGGCATATAGTGTCGCAGTTCCTGTTGCACAGCAAGTGCAACCCTATTCATAGTATATGGCTAGATCGGAGGGAGCATGAGCACCGCGCCAGGATCCCGAGCGTCAGGCTCCTCCTCCTCCACCAAGTGATGAGGGAGAGGGCACCAGCTAGATGATTCTTTTTGTAGCTAGGATATTTTTTGTAGACACACCCATTTTTTTGTAGCCGATACGATTCTTGCTTCGATGGGAGTTTTGTACATATCATTGGACATCATTTTGTACTCTTAGACTTGAGATGATATATATACAAGATCCGATTTGATTATATTATACTTGTGTCAATTCGATTATGAGATGTTTCTATATGCTTTATTCTACATGTATGTATTTCTTTCAGCATGAATATATGTATTGCAAATGATAATGAATGTCTATGTTTTTGTTTCTTTTCATATGCAAATAAATGAATGAAAATGAGTAGTGCAACTTTTTTTGTTTTTTTCTATGCAATAAGATGAATGCAAATGATTAATAATAAAATGAATGAATGAATCTATATGAAATGTTATGTACGCAGCTAAACATCTCAAAACACAAGTACCCAATCGAAGAAATAATGATAAAAAAAGACCACTTAGCGTAAGAAATGATGACGCTCTCAGCTCTCATTCATAAGATAAGGAGATTATTACTATACCGAAATCACTCTAGATTCACAAAAATGCAGAATGAAATGCAAAATGATATGCGAAATGCAACCTAAACCTAGTCACTGGATTTAAAATACTTAAGATTCATCACTGAGCATAACGAACACAACAGGAAGGTTAGAGTTCCTTTCTTTTTCAATGTGTAATATTAGTTATCTTGTCCACAATGACCTTTTTTTTTTTGTTCATATCCTTTGACAGATTTTGCAGGGACCCGAATTGCATCATAAAGAAATTCCCTCAAAATAGACAAAGAAATGATATGGACCTCCTTGTAGCATACAAATAAGCGGAGTTGAGGTATGTGAGGCGATTTCACCTTAATGTGAAGGCTCTTATCACAGACACCCAGCTAATTTATATGTTTCCAGATCATCAGGATCATTCCTACAAGCAGAAAACAAAGAAAATATTAGGCCCCCAATCCTTGCTCCTCTTAGTCACAATAGACTTCCTCAAGTTACTCAGAGGGACATTAATCAAAAATCAATATAAAAGACAACATACAAAGAAAATTTTCATTCATAGCCCAAACTGTTTAGTAATTGTTTTCCGTTATGTTGTTTTGCTTGTGCACTCAGTGATAAAAACTCTGTAGTAGTCAAGAGACAGGTAACTGACTTGGAGTGGATGACCAGGTTTCACTGACGGAATAATGACTTGGTTGACACTGCTTAGGATATGTAATGTGCTCTGTCGAGTAACCTAAGACTAGGACGTTGATCAGTTTCAAGTCATGAGGGTTCCAATGAACAAGGATGTCACAAAAGTGACTGAAAATATGTACAAGCAAAAGCAAAAGATGCTTGAAAGTGGGAAATGCCAACGTTGCATTGATAGATGGAGTGCTTGAGTACAAGAGGCGC
Organism: Cryptomeria japonica; assembly: GCF_030272615.1. Classification (NCBI taxonomy): domain Eukaryota; kingdom Viridiplantae; phylum Streptophyta; class Pinopsida; order Cupressales; family Cupressaceae; genus Cryptomeria; species Cryptomeria japonica. The sequence continues at coordinate 304,881,258 of NC_081412.1, forward strand.
CTGTTTGCCAGGTTTTCACTTGCTTGGCAGAGATTCATTTTTTTTTTTAACCAAAGTGCTTGCTTACCAGGTTTTCACCAGGACAATTTTTTTATTTTTTTTCTATTTTTTTTTTCTTTAGGACTTTTTTTGATTTTTAGAATTTTTTTCAGGACTTTTTCCAACTGTACAAGTTTGCTGGAGTAGAGAGTGCTATGCAAAGAATTTCTTCAAGTGGATGGTGTTAATCGGTTCACGGAGTTATTTTCCTTCCGAGTTTGAGAGTTGATAGGCACCAGAACCGAATACTACAGTAACAATGTAGGGACCCGGCCAGTTGGGTTCAAACTTCCCTTTGTTGTCGCGAAACTGTTGATTTTTTGGATTTTTTCTCAGAACTAGGTCACCAACTTGAAATTCTCTTTGTCGAACTTTCTTGTTATACCCTCTGGACATTCTCTTTTGATACACTCTGAGATGATCAAATGCCACTTGCTGACGCTCATCTAGCAATTCGAGTTCTTGCAATCTAGATATTCTACGATCTTCATCAGTAACAAGACCTTGCAACGAAACTCTTAGAGATGGTATTTCTACTTCAATAGGTAATACTGCTTTGAACCCGTACACTAAAGAAAAAGGTGTAGCCCTAGTAGGTGTTCTGATACTGGTTCTGTAAGCCCATAGTGCAAGATTGAGTTGCAGATGCCAATCCCTCCCAGACTTGTTCACTGTTTTGTGCAAGATAGTCAGTAGGTTTTTGTTAGACGCCTCAGCTTGTCCATTACAATGAGGGTAATATACTGATGACCAGTGTTGCTTTATTTTGAATTTCTCACAAAGCTCATCCAGATCTTTATATTTGAATTGTCCTCCATTATCAGTCACGATGGACGAAGGTATCCCATACCTACAAATTATATAGTTTAGGATGAATAAGGCGACTTGTTTACCAGTTGCTTTGGTGAGCGGAACTGCCTCTACCCACTTGGTGAAATACTCAGTGGCAGTTATGATGAACTTATGTCCGTTGGATGAAGCCGGATATATCCAACCAATGAGATCAAAGGCCCATTGCTGAAAAGGCCAGTGTGTTATAAATGGTATGAGGTCCCTTGCCGGGGCATGTATGAGATTTCCATAAAGCTGACATTTCTCACAAGTCTTAGCAAATTTAATGGCCTTTTTCCATATCTGGCCAGTAGTAGCCAGCTCGTAATAGTTTCCGAGCTAAAGTAAAACCATTCAAATGAGATCCACAAATACGTTCATGGACTTCCGATAATGCCTGTTTAGATTCTTTAGTTTCTAGACATCTAAGCAAAGTACCATCCAAACCTCGTCTAAATAAATCGTTAGCTATGATAACATACCGCGAAGCGTTTCGAGTTAGGTTTCTTTTCTCGTTACGAGTAAGGTTTTCAGGGATAATTTGATCACATAGATAGGAATAGATGTGGTTGTATCGGGATGAGTCGTGCCCAATAATAGAACAGACTATTTGGGTCTCAGGAGAATCATAAGCAGGGTAATATAACTCTTCCACCAGGAAATCAAAACAAAAATTGGACTCCTGTAGCTCAGGTATAGATGCCAAGGTAGCCATAGCATCTACTGCTCTATTCGTTGATCTAGGAATTTGTTGGAATGATACAAAAGCAAAATACTTCTTGAAATCATCTACCATCCTCTTGTAAGGCATCAATTTCTCATCTCAAGTCTGATATGTATCGTTGATTTGATTGATGACCAGCTGAGAATCTCCATAAATATGTAATTCAACAACCTTCCATTCAATGGCTAGTTTTATTCCATTCACCAAAGCTTCATATTCTGCAATGTTGTTTGTGCAAGGGAATAGAATCTTATAAGACTTTGGAATTGAGTACTTCTGAGGAGTAATGAATAGTATGCCAGCACCTGAGCCATTTTGAGTAAAGGAACCATGAAAGAACATCTTCCAAGGTTGTTGAGTAAGATGCATTATTGATTCATCTGGGAACTCAATGTGTAGTGGTTGAGTATCCTCAAGTGGAGCTTCAACAAGTTGATCAGCAATTACCTATCCTTTTATGGCTTTACGTTCCACATATTCAATGTCAAACTCTGTAAGGATCATTACCCACTTTGCCAATCGTCCGGTGAGTGTTTCTTTATTAAGAAGATACTTGAGTGGATCAATTTTGGCCACCAACTTGATTGAATGTGCAAGAATATAGTGCCTCAGTTTCTGTGATGCAAAGACTAATGCCAAGCATGCTTTTTCTATTATACTATAGCTCATTTCATAAGACACCAATGTCCTACTGATGTAATAAATAGCTCTTTCCTTTTTGTTGTCATCTTGTTGCGCCAGAAGTGCCCCCAGTGATGAATCAGTCGCTAATATATATAAGATTAGTGGCTCACCTTGAATAGGTGGCATCAATATCGGTGGGTTAGACATGTACTCTTTTATCTACTAAAGATGTTGTTCACACTGCTGATCCTAGTTGTATATTATTCCCTTTCTCAATACTTTTGTAAAAGGTTGAGCCTTGTCTGCTAGTTGAGAAATGAATCTTCTAATGGATTGGAGACGTCCTTGTAGACTTCTCATTTGATTGATGTTCTTTGGAGGTGGCATTTTCATTATAGCTTGGATCTTCTCAGGATCAACCTCGATGCCCTTATTTGAAATGATGTAGCCAAGTAGTTTACCAGATGTCACTCCGAATGCACACTTTTTTGGATTTAATCAGAGCTTGAACTTTTCCATTTTGTCAAGTATAGGACCTAACTCTTGAATATGCGTTGATCTTTTCATAGTCTTCACTAAGGTGTCATCAACATAATCTTCCATATTCTTATGCATCATGTCATGAAAGATAGTTGTAACTGCTCTTTGATAGGACGCCCCTACATTCTTTAACCCAAATGGCATAACGTTCCAGCAAAAGGTTCCCCATGCACAAGTGAAAGCTGTCTTTTCTTGATCTCTAGGAGTGATTTTAATTTGATTGTAGCCGGAAAATCTGTCCATTAGTGAGTAAATCTCATACTTAGCTGTCATGTCGACTATCATATCAATAGTTGGCAATGGAAAGTCATCTTTTGGACATGCTTTATTGAGATCTCTAAAATATGTACAAACTCTGATAGATTTATTTACCTTCGACACAGGTACTATGTTGGAAATCCATTCAACATAATCTATTGCTTTGATAAATCCAGCTTTGAGTAGTTTCTCTAGTTCAGCTTTGACCAATAGTGCGACATGCGGGTGCATCTTACAGAGTTTTTGTTTGACTGGTTTTACTCCTGGTGTGATTGAGAGATGGTACATAATGAGATCAGGATCCAAGCCTGGCATATCAGAGTATGTCCATGCAAAATTTATTTTCTTCTCTAAGAATAGCTGAGTGAAATCCTTCAATTCCTCTACCGATAGTGATTGAGCTACGTGAATAATTTGTGGTGTCTCTTGATTCCCGATATTCACTGGCTGAGTTGGCTCGATCAATATGGGAGACCGCTCCTGAAAATGACTGGGCAGTATACCAAGTATCTCACCTTCAGGCACCTCTGAGAGGTTTTCACCTTTAGGTACGTCCTTTATTTTCTCTTTTTTAGATTCTGACATCGCCACAATATGGTTTTCTCCATCAGATCTTTTATTTTTATTTTTCTTGTTTTTGCGACTAAGATACTTGATATCCTCTTCAGTCATATTTTCACTCCATTCACTGGTGGAAGAGTTCATAGGTTCGACTGCATTGAGATAATAGGATAATGTATAGTCATTGGCAAAAGTAGGTATATCCATGGGTTGATTATGTAAAGTACAGTCAATCAATTTGGGATGTATTAAGGACAAATTTTGGATAGGTTCAAGAGCATTCACGGTATTGTTATCACAACTATGGATCGAAAAGTTGAGTTCCAGAATGATACCTTGCGTAAGTGTCTCAAGACTAGGAAGAGTCGGATCATGATTATTAAAGTTCACGTTAATATTTAATCAATCTAATCCAATAGACATACTTGTAACATCATTTACTACACCAGACTGGACGTCATATCATGGTTTAACAACAATAAGACTAGTAGGCAACTTTTCATTGTTTGTATTAGATGATTCAGAATTTGAGGCTGAGTGGATATCATCATGAACAAGACTGTCATCAGAGTTATCGGGTGAAGTTTCCAAGTCTCTTTCAGGTGATTTAGTAAGAATATGTATGGTATCAATACTAACATCTTTAATGCTACAAATTCCTTCATATTGTAGTTCATTTGTCATTTGTATCTGACACACCTGTTGACATGATCTCAATGTTTCTGTGATTTTTTGTCGTCTACTCCATTCAGCTTCTTCTGGACTGATAACTGGTTCTTGTTCTGCAGCTTCTAACTCTTCCTGTGTAGTGCTATAACTGATTTGTTCTCTTTTAGGATAAGGACACATAGATGAGAAGCTTTCTGGTATTGTTCCTTCTTTCAATGCTTGTTCATAATTGGTTGCCTCTTTTGTCTAATTTCTTGTATTTCCCTCTCTAGTTTTATGCGCATCAGCTCTTGAGTATCATCAATGACACCACTAGATTCTTCTGGAGTTTCTGTAGTGGATGTGTTTGAAAGATAGTCAGGACACCATTCATACTCGTTTGAATTAGTCTCCGAATCATCTACTTGTTGCCTGCCGGTATATGTGACTGGAACTTTTAATGGTGCAAACAATTCTCTGATTCTCACAACTTCATCTCTTATATCCTTAGGAACCTCAACTTCTTGTATTATTGTAGCTGATACTGTCGAAGCTTGAGCACTGACTATTTCTTCTTTCTTGACCATTGATCCTCTTTCTCTTTTCTACACTCTACTTTTTGTTTGTTTAGTGTTTGCTTCATGTAATGTTAAAGGTGATATCTTTTTCAAGCCTTTAGACTTAGAAACATGTTTTTGTTCTGATGTCTTTTTAGGATTATATCCCAGTCCAGCCTTATCAAGTGTGGATTTGGTTTGTAGTTGAATTGCTCCAGTAATACCTTCTTTTTGTTTTCCCAAAGAACCAGTACTTGAGTAGCCCATGCGCTGAATCATTTTGTAACCACGACCATATTGGTTTGAGGAAATCTCACAATGTCGTACCTCCTCATTTGGACTATCTTCCTTAAATAGCCAGTTAAGCACAACATCCTCTTCTATTTCATCCACCAAGGAGGTAGAAGACTGTATGAAGAGACCATCATATATAGTATTCGGAGCCAAAGTTTGTGTCCTCATAGCCTCTGATGGCTTGCCCAACTGTTTTGGCGATGGAGGGAGAGAAACCATTGATAGTACCGGTTCTATCTTGTAGCCATCCATGTCGGTATCTGTAATCTTCAGTATCTTTTCTAAGTCTTTCATCAATGTTTCTGGATCTTCATTTGGAGAGGCTGCCCTATTATGAGGCACAAAAGTATCTGCACCTTTTGTTAATGCATTACATATGACATTTGTATCACCAGGAATATTGACTTCAACTCTATTATAAGGAAACTTTAAGCATTGGTGATATGTTGATGGTACTGCCTTCATTTCATGAATCCATGGCCTGGCCAGTAATATATTGTATGACAATGGAATATCGAGAACCTGGAAAAGGACATCTCTCTCTACCGGTCCCACTTTGATTGGTAATTATACCAAACCTTTGGAGGTCCTCTCTTCTTCATCATAGGCTTTAATTGTTCTTTTCTTGCATGGATCAATGACATTTTTAGAGAATCCTAGTTGTGTAAGCAGATGATAAGTACATATATTCAACCCCGCACCTCCATCTATCAAAACATGTTTAACTCTGTGTTTGTGGATCATGGCTTCAATATGCAATGGTCTCTTAGTAGTGCATTCGGAGTGACATCTGGTAAACTACTTGGCTACATCATTTCAAAGAAGGGCATCGAAGTTGATCCTGAGAAGGTCCAAGCTATAATGGAAATGCCACCTCCAAAGAACATCAGTCAAATGAGAAGTCTATACGGACATCTCCAATCCATTAGAAGATTCATTTCTCAACTAGCAGACAAGGCTCAACCTTTTACAAAAGTATTGAGAAAAGGAATAATATACAACTGGGATCAACAGTGTGAACAACATCTTCAACAGATAAAAGAGTACCTATCTAACCCACCGATATTGATGCCACCTATTCAAGGTGAGCCACTAATCTTATATATATCAGCAATTGATTCATCACTGGGGGCACTTTTGGCGCAACAAGATGGCAACAAAAAGGAAAGAGCTATTTATTACATCAGCAGGACATTGGTGTCTTATGAAATGAGCTATAGTATAATAGAAAAAGCATGCTTGGCATTAGTCTTTGCATCACAGAAACTGAGGCACTATATGCCCGCACATTCAGTCAAGTTGGTGGCCAAAATTGATCCACTCAAGTATCTTCTTAATAAAGCAACACTCACCAGACGATTGACAAAGTGGGTAATGATCCTTACAGAGTTTGACATTGAATATGTGGAACACAAAGCCATAAAAGGATAGGTAATTGCTGATCAACTTGTTGAAGCTCCACTTGAGGATACTCAACCACTACACATTGAGTTCCCAAATGAATCAATAATGCATCTTACTCAACAACCCTGGAAGATGTTCTTTCATGGTTCCTTTACTCAAAATGGTTCAGGTGCTGACATACTATTCATTACTCCTCATAAGTACTCAATTCCAAAGTCTTATAAGATTCTATTCCCTTGCACAAACAACATTGCAGAATATGAAGCTTTGGTGAATGGAATAAAACTGGCCATTGAATGGAAGGTTGCTGAATTACATATTTATGGAGATTCTTAGCTGGTCATCAATCAAATCAACGATACATATCAGACTTGAGATGAGAAATTGATGCCTTACAAGAGGATGGTAGATGATTTCAAGAAGTATTTTGCTTTTGTATCATTCCAACAAATTCCTAGATCAACGAATAGAGCAGCAGATGCTATGGCTACCTTGGCATCTATACTTGAGCTACAGAAGTCCAATTTTTGTTTTGATTTCCTGGTGGAAGAGTTATATTACCCTGCTTATGATTCTCCTGAGACCCAAATAGTTTGTTCTATTATTGGGCACGACTCATCCCGATACAGCCACATCTATTCCTATCTATGTGATCAAATTATCCCTGAAAACCTTACTCGTAACGAGAAAAGAAACCTAACTCGAAACGCTTCGCGGTATGTTATCATAGCTAACGATTTATTTAGACGAGGTTTGGATGGTACTTTGCTTAGATGTCTAGAAACTGAAGAATCTAAACAGGCATTATCGGAAGTCCATGAACGTATTTGTGGATCTCATTTGAATGGTTTTACTTTAGCTCAGAAACTATTACGAGCTGGCTACTACTGGCCAGATATGGAAAAAGGCCATTAAATTTGCTAAGACTTGTGAGAAATGTCAGCTTCATGGAAATCTCATACATGCCCCGGCAAGGGACCTCATACCATTTATAACACACTGGTTTGTGAGTTTTCTAGCAACCTAACTGGTTTTTGCAGAACAATTGTTGAAGATTACGCTTGCCAAAGCTTCATTTCATCAAAACAACATGACTATTAACACATCTGTTTTGCAGGTTGCCTAAAGAAAATCAATAAGACTTTATGTATTCTTAAATTTTCTAGGCACACTTATTTTGCTAATGGTAAATGAACATCTTGTTTTCTATGCTTGAGAAGTTGTCTAAAAGGTAGGAGAGTATGCTCTTGTCCATTTGGACAATCAGAAATCCCGACCCTTGAAGCGCTTCTATGTTTGAGATTTGATTACCTTTAGAGGGCTTGTCATAGTGGGAAATAATAATCACCTTGTGAGAACGACGCAAGTGAGTACAGATAGACCTAAGCTTTCTGACTCACTCTAAAAAATAGGTCTCTCGGGATTAAAGTCTCGGAGGATGGGATTATTTGAGTTTTCTCTTTTGAGATCTCTCATATCGTACATTTAGTAGGGCCTCGTGGTCTCAATCATGCTTGCGTGACTACTTCTTGTTTCAGTACCTTGTTGGGCTATAGGCCTCAATCAAGCTTGCGCGACTGCAAGGGGTAATTTCAAATGGAAACCCTTACTACAAACCCTAAGATAGAAGCTACCCGATTCATCTCCAAAAGGGGGACAATCTTTGTACAAGAGAGATAGTAACTCTTCCAAGACACTTGCCATATCATGCCCCCATTAGTGTTTGGAGTCGAATAATATGGCGTACATAGATATCCAACATTTGTAACAAGTATCCAAATCCACACAACCCAATGTGACCTCTATGTGCGTTGGATAACTCACGCACCAATCTCATCGTCGACGGATATGTACATCGAAATTGAATATCAGGCAACTGAATCTGCAAAATCGAACACAAAACTCATCAGTACGTGATCAAATTTGCGCTAAGAATGTGTTAAACATGCTAAAGAATCCAAAATTACAACATCAAAAAACCAAAATTGCTCTTTGGACATTTAAAACTACTTGTTGTTTTCCATACGAGTTACCACAGTCAAGAAGCAACTCGTACGAGCAAACGTTACGACCTGAATGAGTACACACTCTGATACGACAAATAGTAACATGTCGCACGATTATTAGTCTTTGAAGAACACTCTTGTACAATACCAGGGTGGACCCCATATGACAAACCCTATATGACTATATGACAAACCACAAATTCCCAGATACTCGTACAAGAAACATTAAGGAACCACACGATTAAACGACACAACACGACTTCAAACAAAATTCAAAATAAAAAATTCAACAAAAATTTAAAAAATTAGAAATTCACATGGCTTAAGATCGATCACTTACTGCTGGGGGATAGTTCCACGATTGATTATGTCATCTTTGGCACTCGAATCGATGCTCTTGAATAGGAATTGTCATTTTTCTTCGCAAGAGATTTTTCAAATTTTTAAACTTTGAGAGGCAAAAATGAATTGACAATGACACATTGAACCCCTTATATAGCCCAAACCCTAATTTTCAAACTTGCTCTGATGGAGATTAAATTTTTACCCTTGCCTAAATCAACTGTCCCGAGTCCATTTTTGGGATCATAATCGAAATTTGACGTCAATTTTCTAGTCAAAATTTCACGATGTTGACCACTTAGCACTTTCATCCTCAAGTCAATTTTCGAATCATTTTGCGCTCAATTGAACTCTGATCTCAAAATTAATTCTTACCTCAATCTTCGTGCTCAAATAATTATCATCGCTAATTTTTTTTTATCTTCTCAAAATGCCTAAAAATCGTTGTACCCTCGCTATATTTCGATTTTGCTCCCAAGGGGGCATACTCGTTACATATTTTTAGTGATTATCATTATTATTCAAAGTCGAGAATTTTTTTCAAATCTTCATAAAGTCGAGCAAAAATCTTTTCAATCAAAGAAAATCAACCAAACCTTGTTACTAGGGGCATCTTAACTAAATCACGTTATATTAAGTTGAGATTCTTCGATGTCAAATAAAGCAATCTCTAGGGGCATATCAATTTTTGTCCTTATCTGAATCAATATTTAAATCGATGTTCAATTTCATCACATCTAATCAAGTTGGACATTTTCTCTTGCTAATCAGTTCTTGTTCAATAAAGTTCGGAATCGGTTTTATCTCTCTCTCCGTCGATTCTTGTTCAATCAAGTTCGGAATCGATTTCGCTTTGCTTCGCTCTATCTAGTTCAATCAAGTTCTATATCGATACTTGTTTCTTGATCAATCAAGTTCAAGAATGGTATCTCGCTCTATATCGGTCCTAGTTCAATCAAGTTCAGTATCGGTATCGCTTTAATCAGCCTGTTCAGTTTCATTGCTTCAAATCAAGTTGAACATCTCGATCTTCATCGGTTTTTGATCCATCAAGGTTTTTTCTAAATAAAAATCTTGAGTAAATTAAATAAATGTGCATGGAATCAACTAATTTTATCTCAAGTGCATGGAATCAACTAAATTTATCTCCAATGCAAACTCAGACTTATAATCTGAACGCATTAAATCAAGCTATAATTAGAATCTATCTCAAGATTAACAGAATCTGATCTCTCAATTATTTCAATTAACCTGGATTGTGCTTTTTCTTGAGGAAATTCAACCACTCATTGTTAATCGATCTTGACCGTCAGTCTTTCTTTTGAGTCTATAAATTCAGCCCTTCATCTCTCATTCAAGACACCCTAGAGATTTATTGTTATTATGCAGTTTTTGCCTTCCAGAGTTAGAAGAAAATCACCATCATACCTCAAAAAGGGGGCTCATAAGAAATATTCTTCAATTTGAAACAATTGGCTTGATGAAGATCATTGGTGACAAAATCAGGTTTAAAAATCCCAATTATAATTTTGAAAATACAATGGTGTAAATTGGGTTTATAACCCCGAGTTACACTTAGGAAAAAATGGATTTATAAAATATGTTGGTGTAGTTCAAGTCTACAAATCTGAATTACACCTTTATGGCATTTCAAGAGCTTGGTGTAGTTCGGGGTTGTAACCCCAAACAACATCATTTTAAGATGTTGCAATGTGTTTGGTGTAACTCAACATTACAACCTTGATTTACACCAAAAGATAAGGGCCTAGTGTAATTCAAGATTGTAACCTTGATTTACAACATTTAAAATGATTGACAAATCATGGAGCTCTATGTAGTTCAAATTCACAACTCTGAAAAGACACCATTTAAAAATTAAATAGTGATTTGGCGTGGTTTGAAGTTATGGCTCCGAACTACACCACAACGTTGGCAATATTTTGCAATGTGGTGGTGTCATTTGGAGTTATAACTTTGAACAAAACCTTACTATAGTGTTTGTTTTTAATGGTATCGTTTGGAGTTACAACTTTGAATGACATTGCTTTGGTGGTTCAAAGAAAAAGTATGCAAAGGTATTAAGTTCATAGTAAATAACAAGGATGTAATTCGAGCTTATAATTCCGAACCACACCATTTGAAAATGAAACACAAATACAACAATTTTGTTCAGACTTATGAGCCCAAACAACATCGTTTAGGGAAGATCATGCAAACAAAAAATTGAAATAATACATGGTCGATACAAACTCAAAAACCCTAAGCAATAAAAACTAGGACACAAATACATACATTGTTTTCAAAACATAAATGAAAACAAATGAAAAGAAGGAAAAACATCTTACCCAAACTAACAAGCCAAAAATTGGTTTGAAAGAATGATTTTGTCTTCCGCCAAATCATAGGGGCTAGTGTATTCTTTGGCAAGGAGGCACGAATGAAGAAGAGAGAAGAAAAAATGAAAATAAAAGATAAAAATGGAGAAGAAAGACTCTGATTGAAATACAATCACTTAACAATTAATGCAATCGTGCCACATACATGTGCATTTTGGTGTTATAAACCCGAAATACCCTAAGATGTGTATTTTGGGTTTATAACCCTAAAATGCAACTTAGACACAAACAAATGCAAAATCAGAGTTAAACTCTGAAATTTTACTTGAAAAATAAAAAACTAACTTTTCAAAGAGAACTTAGTCAATTTTAAGAATTGATGACCTAGACTCAAATCAATATGTTTTCATGAGGATCAAAATGTAGGCAAGAGGAGTGAAAATTTACCTCGATTTACAATATTAGAGCACATTGGCTACAAATTTGGACAAAAAATTGTAGGGGTTATCCCATGTTTGTGCCATAGATGAAAATAGGGATAACATAATGTAAGGGTGGTCCCAAGTGAAGTGTTGGGTGTAAATTTTGTAAATTGATGAAGGTTCACATAATGTGTGTTTCACGACAACACTTGGGATAATATCTCTTAGAAGGCAAGATATGATCCCTCCTAACTATAAGGGAAGGCTCCCCCTTTTTACTGCAATTCCTTTCTATTTTATCTACCTGCTAACTGTACACTAATCCAAGGTACAATAACAACTTAGTTCTTTTTTTCAGAACTAGTTCTATCTAATTCTCTTTTAAGAACATATTTCCCTTAACTTAAACAACTCCAAACTTGCAGTAATATTAAAAGTAATTTAACTAGAAAGTAAAGTGTTTGTGAAAGAACAAAGTCTTTTGTTACTTCCCCTTTTCTTAAAATGACCCAAGGATGGGAATTATGCACACCTAAGAACTCAAAGATTCTTTTGTATATTGAACTCCTATCAATCGCTATAACCCAAATATGTTGTCAGCTCAAAGACTTACCAATATATTAACAAATCTTCTACTCTAACCAGATAATCCATATAGCACAAAGACTCTACTTTTTATTTTTTAGATAAAGATTCTAGAGATAACTTGTAAAATCTCAAATACTTAAAGTAATCTTCTCTCAACCAATTTCAAATTCTTGAATTTTCAAAGTAACTCAAAGATTACTTGCAAAGACTCAAAAACTCTTCAATATCTAGCACCAAAACTATATCAAACTTTAATAATTCAAGAAAATATTATACCAATGACATAAGAACATGCATACTGCACATAATATTGAACTCAAAGCAAAGTTTGAATACCAAGATTACCTCCTTCTCGATTAAATTGCAAATTTACAACATGAACATCAAGTCTTGATTTGTTCTTCACTTTGGCAAGGTTTTGTTGCATAGAAAACGATGGGAAAAAGATCCTTATTACAATAGTAAACCTCATATATATAGAAGAGGGATGCAATATGAACATAGGAAACTATAACTAATTCTAATACTAATTCAAAAGAAGAGTTTGATTTGACTTAGGACTTGTACACTCAATAGGTGCACATGAGGAACTGCAAAATGGCACATGAGGTGTTGATTGACATTATCAAATGGAAATGGAAAAACATGAAAATGAATAACCTTAAGTTGAATCTCTCTTTTAGAATTCCTTGAACTTCTATAGAGCATTCTTCATTTGAACTCCATCGGGTCCCTGGGTGTTGCCAATGATGACCTTGACCCTAGTAATGAAATCTTCTAAGTCGGTGCAACATTTCTTGTGTCTTTTCAGAAGTGAATCCAGAAAATTCAAGATCAAGTAATCTATCAATCGAGGGTAAAGAGAAGTCCTCCCTGTCAATCTCAATAGTAACAAGCAAGCTAAATTCTTTGATGATTTCATCCACATCAAGTACTTTTTCATTCTCATCGAGGAAAGCACATGGAATTTCAAAGACTTTAGCAATGATCTCTTTCTTCTTATCTACACATTCTTTCTGGGCCTTTCTCATATCCTTGACTAGGAGCTCTAGGATATTCATTTGATGCTCTAATGCCTCTCACTGCAATATACACATTCACCACAAAGGGATAATGCCATTTTGGATGAGATCATCCAGATTATAGTTTTCAAACTTCAACCAGGCTTCAAAATCCTTTTCTTGTGTTTCAAGTTCCTTGGAGAAATACTCTATGTCGCTATCCACCTTTGTTCTCATGACATCGATATTGCTAACAATGGTGCAGGTTGAACTTAGGAGCCGCGTACCTCAACTCAACATTCTATCCATCAATTCGCCTACAAATCTACTTCATGATGCTGCTTGCTCAGCTCTTTTCACAACTTGTTTGTCAAAAGATGAAACCATTGGTTCAACAACTTCCGAGGACTTAGTCACTTTGATAAGAATTGAGGTGAGCTGCTCAATTCATTCCTTGAGTTCATCCTTTTTTTTCTTTATATTCATCATATATGGATATTAGGCCCTCCAAGGCTGACTGAGCATCCTGTGCAGCAGAATCACGAGTTTTCTTTCCCAAATCAATCCTCTAGATGACATAGTCTGAATCCAGGATCTCACTAATAACTGAATCTAAAGGGGGAATAGAAAATCCAACATACTTATTCCTATTTTTGTCAACCTTTACCCTCAAAAAAGTTTTAGCTTTCTTGACAATCTTGGGTTTGACAGGGCCAAGTTGGCTGGAATCAAAATATTTAGGAAAAAACTTCATGCTTCTTTCTCTTAGGTGCATTAGAAAACAACCAAGGTGGTAAAACTCAATGATCATCCTATCCTACTACCACATCCTACAAGGGATTGATAGAATACTGAACGATGGTGGTTATGATAAGAGATGCCATTGTAACAACATAGGTAAGATTTTTAAGATATAATTCATTAGATCTAGGAACAAACTCATTCATGAACTTCTCAAAATCATCTAACATAGTTGTTGACACTTCAAAAAATGTGGGAAAAGTGGAGAAAAAATTCTCAATATTGTCTTGAGGAGTATCTAGGGCAGAATCACTAGCACTCGTAGAAGATACATGGATAACATTTGTGGGGGAAATACAAGTGACCACACCTGCCACTTGTTCATCTAGTACTTCAGACTCTTGTGTCTCATGAACATTAGAGGCCGATGGCTCTCCTTGGTCTTTACCTTTCTTAGTTCCAACTATGAATTTCAGTTTGGGAGCCTTGGTTGGGGTGGCAAGATCCCGCTTGTTCTTAGTTCTAATTTATGATCTTCTTCCCATTGGGCCAGTAGTGTCATCATCAGAACTAGAGGAGAAGGGTTTGAATGGAATACCTTTGCTTGAAAGTCACACATTTGTATTAATAAGAATACTTTGAAACTGATCTTTGATTGAAGTGAATTCCTTATGTGACCATTGGATGAGATGTAAAGGAGTAGATGAAACTTTGTTATCTACATAGACAAGGTTTAAGACATTACTATTCTCCTTTAGGTCATTTGGAGTGTCAACAAGGTCAAACTCCCCGATTTGATCAATTGTCAACCAACAATAGTTAAGCTTTTTGATATCATGATCCGACCTGCAATCAGCCCAAACATCTTCAATTCGATGCACATGAACATATGCCTTCTTCAACTTATTTCTCATTCCTCCGTAATCGAAGTCCTTCCTAGCCTCAAAGAACCTCATAGTAACTCTTCTTATTTCCTCTTCCATTGCACTGAATTTGAAGATGGATTTGATAGAATATCTACCAATGGTGAAAGCGAATTTCAAACTTGTTTTATGAGAACTAGATTGGGCCTCATGTACTGCTACCACATGATGAGCTAGCTCCATTAACACAATTTTGTCAGAGGGATATCTAGGGAGCATGAAGGGCTTGCCATTGAAACAACCAACCCTGAGATATGTATAGGTTAGAAATTGCACGAACATGCATCCATATTGGTTCACCACCACCCAAGCATGATCAAATACTCTCTTATTATACAAATTCTTATTCAACATAGCCATGTAATATATGAAGAAAACATCATTCACTCTCCATAAATGATTGTGGCTATTTTTTAGTATCAACTATGAGTGATACTCATGTACTACAACTTGCCTTCTATCATCTGATGTAGATGGACCTAGAAAATGTCTCATTGAGGTTGCAACATATACCAAGTATGAGGTCATGTAGAAATTTAGTATGGCAGGCACCTTGGTGAGTTGCTCACAAATGGCATCACTAATTTGTTTTACCCATAATATCTTCTCCTTTTTTTACCCGATCACATGGATATATTGATACATCCATTTATAGTAGGTGTTGGAGGTGGGAATAACTTTCACCCTTCTCGAAAGTCATCAAATCATTGACTTTTTCAGTGAAGTCACTTCTTGGAAGAGTCTCTAGTCATCTAATAATGGTAGGCCTTGGGGTCTTATCCAATTATCATTCATATTCCACCTACACTTGTTAGAATTTCTATCAAAGTAGGCTATAGTTGATTGCATTGTAATATCAGAATACTTCTCAATATTGGGACACTTGAAGATACTGTCAAAGAAATCTTCATCAAGTCTGATCAACTTCTTTCCAATTTCATCTTTTACACTTTTACTAATTGGATGAAAATGGTTTTCAACTACCATCACGAACTCGGGGTCCTGAGCGAACATGAGGAAAGAAACCACTAGGTGGATGCTATTGTTGATGATCGATTCCATTTGGATGTAGGAAGAAGGTTGCTCAACCCTCTTTAGAAACTCAGATAGGTCAACATGACTTATTTTTGTATCTCTTATGTGATCTATGTTTGATGTGACTAAAGAAGGCAGGATGATCGGATGGGGGTCTTTCTTATTGAACTTCATTGCCCTATTGATTGGGGAAGCTTATGTCTTTTGTTTGATACTAACACCGAGAGAAGGATAATCATCGGTATTACAGTGGTACAACTGATCAATCATTTTGATAATCTGAATTGAACAATCTTTAAGAAATGATGCATTTGTAGCCATTAGGGTTTCCAAAAACCCTCTTTATAACTTGATATGTTTGAGTTAAATCAATTTACGTGCGTGATAAGTGATATTTGAGTTTATAAGCTCAAAATATCATTTATGAAAAAGTGTGATGATCAGGTGTAATTTGGGTTTATAGACCCGAATTATGCTTGAGGAAATGCAAAAAACCTCGTGTACTTTGGGTTTATAAGCCCAAAATACACATGAGAAAAGAATAGAAAACAAGGTGTAAGGCAGGGTAGTAAACGTGCCGCACAACTTGATAGATCTACAAATTGATTTCAAGAGGTTTACAACCCCGCCTTATTCCTGGGGGGAAAATCATAAATATTGGTGTATGGCAGGGTCGTAGACCCGCTATACGCCATACTTTACTGCATGGTAGACCTACGACCCTTCCAAGCACCAAACACTTGGTATATATTTTTGAGTATGACGTTGCACATGGTGTGGGGCGGGGTCCCAAACCTGCCATGCATCATCGTAGTATGTGGTGTGTAGCAGGCCTACGACCTTGCCCCACACCACTAAGACAAATTAGTGCAATTAAAATAAAAGGTATACTTGGTGCGGGGTGAGATCATAGATCCGCCACACACCATAGTGAATTGTGATGTGTGGCGGGCCTAGGGCCTCACTCGACACCACAAAAAGGGAAGTGCAATAAATCAAACCAACTATGTTGCCCGGGACCATTGAACCATACGACATCACAAATGTGGTGTCATTTAGGCTGATGATCCCGAGCAACATCACATGAAGGGATGCTAACACTTCATTCAAATCGAACGATAAAAAGTATGCATTTAAAAATAAAAAGAGTATTGAAAACCTAAATAACTGGAAGTAGAAATACATACTTGAATGGGAATTCAAACAAATCCTTCAATTTTGACTTCAAACAAGTTCAAACAGATAAAATGCAAACTGAAATGATGAAAAAGACTTAAAATCAAAAGAGAAAGACTCTTATTTGAATAACACAAAAAAGACATTTAATAACTTGGAGTGCCATAAATAGGTGTGAATCGGGTTTATAAACCCAATTTGCACTTGCTAAGGTGTAAATTGGGTTTATAAACCTGATTTGCACCTAAAAAACCATACTTGGTGTAAAACGGGTTTACAAATCCAATTTGCACCTAAATTTCACACAAGTTAAAAAGGGACAATCAAGGGAAAAACATGCTTACGATGATGACGACATCTTGTAAAGCATTTATAAAGCTTTAGGACCACAAATGGGCAAAAAATTTGTGGGGTACCCTCAATTTTCACAATGCAAAAATTGAGGATAACATGAAGTTAGTGGTTTTATTAACAATCAAGATGTTGAAGCCCTAATTTCCCACACCGTATAATTGTTGATTGTACAAGTTTGAGAATTTTTAATAAGACATGCCATTAAATTTGGAGACATTAATCAAGGTACTTTTGAACAATTAAATTAATTGAATGTTAAGTATCTTCAAATTTCTACCTCTATATTTATGATTTTTGTTTTCATACATTATAAATGGCAATATGAAAACTGTAAACTTCCTTGCAAATATGTGCAAACTATTGTTAAAAAATAGAAATCAAATTAAAAAACCAACAACAAACTAAGTTTATAGTGAGTAGCTAGTTTAATGTTCTTTACCAGTGAATACATGACAACTATTTGGTAAAATTCTTACATTATTGAGTGGGTAGAAAAAGTGTGGAAAATTTTATTAGCAAATTGTCATGTGGAATTACAAATTGCATATCAATTGTTAATTGATTTTATTATCATTAACAATTGTATAAAAGACATTAATAGCACAGATCAATTCCATTAGTGTTGCCTTCCTTCATTGTTTGATCTTACACTTTTGTATGAGCTTCATTACTCATTGTTCTAAATCCAATAGCCTAGTGAGAAGAAATTATAGACTCATGACTTCCGATGAGTTAAACATTGAGGGTGTTGAGCTTGAGTTGGTTACTTATTCCCTAGGACCTTGGGCGAATCCTCTTCTCTTAATCCAACACCTACCATGCCTAACATTGTTGAGAATCCTATTTTTCATGCTTCTCATGATGATGATGACTCTTTAACTCACGTGTTTATTGTGAAGCTAGGGAATATTGACAAGAAATTGGAATATCTTCAACAATTTATGAGTTTAGAGAACTTGGGTGGAGAGGCAATACCCTTGTTTGAAGGTTTAAGGAAGTTGATTCAAAATGATTAGCATGACATGGATGTTTCACATGGTATAGCTCACATATCTGATGAAAACACTATGAAGTTGGTTATTTGTATTGAAGTAATTTGACATTCCATTCCTCCAAACCAAGTTGAGATTTCAATGGCTACACTTACATTTCTATATAATGCACCTAAATACATATATTCCATCATGGCTATCGCTACATAAAATGGTAATGCTACACTTGCTAATAGTGGGGTGAACCTATCAATCAATATGCTTACATTCTAGCTTCAATCGATCCCCCATTTATTTCTCAACCATCTCCCCCACCTACCTAGCACAATGTTCCACCTACCTATCATACTACACATTCAAACTCTCCATCACAATCCGACCTTTCTCAATCCAATTCATTGACCAAAGCTATGATAAACCATTTTGTTGAAAAATGTTTCATCTTTATAAAAACAATTGGCTACTGTAACCCATTCCAAATTCAACATCCCCACATATCATCGTTTAGGGAAATATAATGGACATGGTGACTCCCACACTAATGTGAAAACATTTTTCCAATTTGTGTAGTGACTTCTTCTATGATAAAAACTCCTTGCAAAACTCTTCCCTTGTTCTTTAAAGGATGAAGCTTTGGAATGATTTTTCTCCTTGCCTAGTTATTGAACTCACTCTTTTCAACAAATAGCTAATGCGTTCATTAAACGCTTTGAAAATAATATTGGACTACAAGTTACTTTTATTGATTTAGTGCATTGTAAATAAGGTGTTAAGGATACAGTAGCTGATTTCATTGATAGATATAAATATTTGTGTTCACAAATTGCTTATCTTGTGCCTATAAGTGATGTTCAAAGGATTTTTCATTAATAATTTGCAAATACATAATAGAGATAACTTCTTGTTTTTTGAATTCGTATCTTTCACACGATTGTGTACAACACTTAATAATTATTAGATTCAAGTGAGTCAATATGAAGCCTCTTCATCTTTGACTTCAGTTGATAGGAATGGGGATTCTCATGAAAAATTCAAAACTTCAGAAAACATAACAAGAACTTTATCAAGATTAATGATAATAGTTCTTCCAATCACATTGATTCCCAAGTTGTAGCCACAACCCCCCTTGTTGTAGCTCACTTTTCTTCAAAATTCAAACATCACAAACTAACTCTTCTCTGAGTATTTGCAAGCAACATTCTTAAATTGGCTAATAAGAATGTGACAAAGCTTCCTCATGTCTGTCCTATAGATACTTCCAAGCCTTTTCCACCTTCTTTTGATTCAAAAGCCTTTTGTCAATACCATTTTCAACCCAAGCATGCCACAAAGAAATGTATATCTTTGAAACATGAAATCCAAGACCTTATTGGTTCTAATGCTATAGTGGTGGATGGTGTGAATGATAAAGGAAATAAATATGTGGCACCTCATTAAAATTTGCAAACCTTTACCAATCATTTGCCTTCCCATTCTACCAATGTTGTTGAGCATAATGATAGAGGCTTTATAGCTACTATTGATATATCTAGTGAAGCCAATAATGTTGTGAACTTAATTGAGTGACCTAAACCTAAGTGCGAACCTTGCATTACCTTTGACTCAAGAGATATCATAAAAGAACCCGATGGTACATTATACATTATTGTGAAGATTAAAGGCAAGCTTTCATGTGGAATGCTCATTGATCTGGTATGTATGGTGAATGCTATCACAAAAGAACATCACTACACATAAAAAATTCATCGAGATACATATGATAAATATGATATTGTGCTTAATATGCATGATGGTTTCACTTGTCCCACTATAAGTTCCATCACCCTTCCTATCAAAGTTGGTTCTAAGTGATTACCTTTGCCATTATCCCTACCTTCGACCAATTTTGTGTGAAGTTGGGACATCCTTAGCTTACTTCCATGAGAGCAATTACTGAGCTACCATTTATAATTTTTTGAAATTCCCTCACAATGGGCAAGTTATAATGATCAATCATAGTATTTATCAACCCTTATCTAATCGCGAGAACTTCACCCTTGATTGCTTTTTGCCTCAAAAAACTCAACCTTTGAAACCTAGTCCAGATGTCATCTTCCTTTCCTATCAACAGTTTAAAGCCAACAAAATAAATGCTTTAAGTAAAACGTTAGGGTTCACCTTGACTACTCTCCCTAAGGATCCCTTGTTGTCCATGGACATGGAAGTAGTTCATCTTGCTCCACATCTTGGACCTAGGCTCCTTCCTACTCCTTTAATTCCTTTTATATATGTTGTGGTTCCACCTCCCAAATCCTATAAAGGACAAAGAGAAAAACACCCATCATCTTCTACATGTCAACCTAGTGTGGTTCATTGTGTTTTTTGAGAAAAGGAAGCAAAGGAACCAATTTTGAGTGATACCCAACCTTCTTCTACACAAGATTAGAGTTGTAACAAATAAAATCATAGTACAACAGAATGCCTACAAAGGCGTTGTGCCAACGCTCGTGAGATTGCTTCTAAAAATGATTCTTCTCCTAAGTAGTCCAATGTTGATTTGATCCCAACTTCCCAACCTTCACCTAATCCCAAAGAGGAGATTTATCTTGACCACCCTTGCCAAAGGTTGAAGTCATCGATGCAAAATTATTCTCCTTCTTATTCTCCTCCCCTCGCATGAGATATTCCATTCAATTCATTTCTTTCGCTTAGAAAATTGAAGTGTGAGCTAATCTAGAATCCAAAGATACATAAACCAAGTAAAATAGATTCGTCAATAGTTTTAGATTTATAGTCTTCTCCTAGAAAACAACAAGCTACACAAATTTGATTAGGAGCCAAAACTATAAACCTGGTTAGCAAGAAAGATATCAATGAAATTTGCATAAACTTGAATAATTATGTTGAAATAGAGAATACATGCTCATAAGTGTGAACCAATTACAAAAAAAGAAATAACAATTGTGAAAGTATACTTATTAGTTATGTAGCAAACCCTATCAATTGCATTGATAGAGAACAATTATGCATGAATAGTACTTGCACACCAAACATAAGATCCATAAATATAGGCATATAAATGAAGGTCAATAACACAATAACAAAGATCAACTGTGTAGGAATATGAAATCAATTACACAATAAGATGATACATATGCTTAAAAATAGGTGTCAATTACGCCAAAATTGTGAATGATTGTGTTAAAATAGGGAATAGCTGCGTTAGTCCATACTTGTAGGTTTAAAAAATGCTAAATTCTCACATAAATGTTAGTAGATTGGGATGTGGGTCTCACCATGCATGCAAGAATGTGGATAAAAAATAAAACTAGATGCAAATTATTAAAGGATTTAATGACAAAACCCTTCACAATCACGAAAAATTCTAATATAAAAATGAAGCATGTAAAGTGAATGCATGAACAATGAATATAACCAAATTATACCTTCACATAAAACAACTTGCTTATATCCATTACTTCTTTAATCTCTCTTTGAATGATAATACTTTTGCTCTCAAATATTTGCGCAAGCACATGTAGCAATATGATTATATGAAAACTCAAATATTTGTTTCAAGAATGATGATGAATGAAGATTGAGTTTTTAGATTTTTGTTGATATCAACCAATGGTGAAGTTTGATTGAGACAGATTTGAAGATCAATGGTCAAGAGTTGATGAGAGGAATTGAAGGCTAAAGATAGGAGTTAACTGATTGCTTATTTTAGTGAACTAATTGCATGAAATAATAATTGATGAGAGAAATGAGAGTGATTGTTAGTTGACCTAAAGAAGTGGACATGAATGAGAGATAAAAATAGAATTAAACAAATAAATTATTTATTTCCATGTGCATAATGGAAAAATAAATTAAATAATTTTTATTTTTATTTAAAAAAAAATTATATTTAAGAAAAGGACTAATCAAATAAATTAAAACAATTTTTTTATTTATAGAAGAGTAGCTAGCTAATTAAATAATTAAAATTAATTATTTAATTATAGTAAATTAAAAGAATAAGTAGAAAGTAAATTAATTAATTAATTAAAAATTATTTAATTAAAGTGCAAGTGTGAAAATTAATAAATAATTAAATAATAAAAAATATTTAATCAATATAGAAGAAATGAATAATTAGTGACATAATTAAATAATTACCAAATATTTAATTAAAGTGAAAATGGAGGAAAAATTTGAATTTCACTGATGAAAGAAAAAATGATGTTAGCTTAATTAAATAATAAAATTATTTAAATGATTTTAAAAGAAGAAATAATGTAAAATTATGTGGGAATGCATTAGCCATTTTTTAGTGTATACACGAGCCATAATAACAAAATAAATAAATAAGAGAGGATCATATGACTAAGAGATACATGAACATGACGCTCAAATGATATATTTTCCTTGCCACTCTTGACAAATAGTGTTTTTACGTCTAGTTTCACGATTCCTTAGAATCTAAAATCTAACTCTTTCACTCATTTGTTGTACCTAATCTTCTTTATGGACTAAAAATTGGGTGCCTTACTTTACAAAAGCCAACCAAAAGTGGATTTAAAGAGTGCTCACTTATGTGTCATGAGAGATCTTCATGTTAATAGATTACTTCTTGGAGACATCATTCTTCCAAAATATGATACTACCCCATTTTTTCAAACACGTGGTCATTTCTTTTGGCTAACTTCTTTAGATAGTAATGTTAGGAAATTAAATCCTCTATGATCTACTTTAGTTAGTGGGTTGAGTCTTCTTGGCCTTGGCCTTGGCCTTGTCCTTTGCATAGTTTTTCAATCGATACACGAAATATTTCTACAAAGAAGATAAACATGGCATTATAGATGAGATTTATAGAGCCTACACACGGTTTGAATTATTAGAGAATATATAAGCTCTTTCTTCAAAAGCTTCAATATCAATACAATAGATATCTTCACTTTGAGGATGAGATCATCCAACCTCTAGTTTACACTAAGTTCCAATTGTCTTGCAATTTGAGGGCACCTTTGACATAGTTTAGAGTTTGTTCACATCTCTTCACATCTATATTGATCACTTAATTTATTAGTTACAATATATTTGATTGTTTGATGGAACCTAAGATTGAGGATGGTTTTATTTGTAGATGCTTTCTCTACTATGAGATTATGGTATATGAGGATCAAAGATGCTTGGATCTTTTCTTTTGAGAGATCTTTGATCTTCACCAATGTCTAGCTAGAGACTCTTCTTTGACAATTCTCTACATTTGAAGGATTACTTCTTTCATTCACCTTATTCCTTTTTTAATATTGAGTAGGAACTAATCATGACATGATTAAAGATATGACAAGATCTCAAGGGGCTGAAGGGTACGATTTTTTTCTTATACTTTTTCTTTAATGCTCACTCCTTTATATTATTGCCATATGGGTTTGCTAGAAGTGCTTACACTCTATTTTCCTTATATTTCATTATAGTTATAGAGCCCCATTTTTGTCTTTTATGAATATTAATATCATTATCATCATTCCAAGATCAAATCTACCTTTACATTTAAAAATATTGTAAGTACACTATTATAATGATGAAACTAAAATATCCATTTAGTTTTGTACCCATCTTGTTGGGTACATCTCAGTGCAATAGCATATCAATAAGTGACACTCTTTATATTAAGCTTGGCTCATGACTTGATTGCTACCCAACATTAGTTCACTCCAATTTGTACTTACTTCTATACATTCACTACCTATTCATTTCCATCTCATTCCCAATCATCATATTCCCATACATTCACCTGTCGCTTCAAGATTATTGCCTTACCCCTCCAATTCATTTCCAAGTGACACATGATTAACCTAGTTCAATCCCAAGGAGTGCAAGACTAACCTTGAAATTCAAATATTCAAATTTAAGTTTCAACTTCCCCACTCTCTTCTACTAGTTGTTATGAGACAACATAGCATACACTTGTGCAACATGTTGGTATGCTGTGTTATTTAAGACATTTAATGTGCAATTATTTCATGAAGATACCACATGTTGGAATCATTAGAGCACACTTTGATTTTTGAATGATGACAAATAATTAGATTTATATCATAATTATCACATCAGCCATTTGCATGTCAATTTAAGATCTTCAATATCACTCGTTACCATTAATTTGACTTATGGATAGGGTTTGACCTAGGAGAACTTGTTCACCTATTAAGTTGACAAGATCCTCAATAGTGTCTCTAGACAAAACCTAGATGGATATTAAGAAAACAAAGGCAAATGGTTTTCTAGGTGCACATATTATTAGTTCAATTACATGGGGCACGTATCAATTCCACATGGTAGATTATGTTCACGATAGTCAAGATCGAAATCATGACACTCAAGAAGGATCTTACCATTTTCTATACCAATTTACATTCTAAGATAGTCATCAAACCAATGTTGTTAATTTTCTAGAAGTGGTGAATCAATTGAACACATCATCAACATTGTTCTTCTAATTTATTTTCGAAACTGAACACCTAAATCTTTGTTCAATTATCAGTTTAGACTATATTATTTAAATTCATTCATATACTTATTGATTGCATTTATGACTAAAATTTGATGGTCAACTTTATCTATTAAACCAATATTTTGCAACAACTATCCATTCATAATTACCTTTCAAATATGAAAATATATTTTCCTAAAATTTTAATTGTATTCATGAAAAATATACCCAATACGGCCACATGACCATCAAATTTAGTGCGTGATTGCATTTATTTATTTAACTAGACCAGGTAAGGTAATTTAAAGTATTACTTTTCCTTTCAACGGCTGATACAATTCTGAAGTGACGGAATGCAATGAGAATTAAGGAAGGGACTGATAAATTGGAAATAAAATGATAATTATTACCTATGTATTTTGTGAGTAATTTGGTCAACAGGCTGTGGATATTGTTCAGACGCCCCTCCGTTGGAAGGAGAAGTGGAAAGAGAAAGCATGGCGAGCATGACGTTGACTGCTAACAGAAGTTGGGTGTGCAAATTCTCAGTAATCTCCAATCAGAACAATGGCCACCTTCAACACAGGAGGAGAAAAATCAAGTTTGCAGTGGAGGCAACAAGCATTAACTCTTCCAGGGAGGGTGAGCTGGAACGTCCACGCTGGACTGGAGACACGCCCACCTCTCGTTTGGTGGCAGCCCTCATCGCTATTCCCTCGATATATAATCTCATGAAGTGGGGTGCCAGACAGGTCCTCATCAGGTCCGTATGCATCTGCATTAATCTCTATCACTCTACTGGATTTTTACGCTAGCCGAACTGCAGCTCTTGAATTTTGTATCAAATTCATTAGCTATGTGAATATAGAATAGAAAATTAAGATCATAAGATTTTCACAGTGTGCAGTGTAACATGCAAGCTATTCGGAAAAAAACCGTGTAAGTATTTTTAACATCAAAGTTTTGGATCATTCAGAATGATAAACTACAAAATTCCCAATTCGACTCTCATAGAATACCTCAAATAATCTATATTTTAAGATGTGCAACGGCTAGTCGCATCTTGAAAATGGTACATCGACATTCCGCTTTTGCAGCTATCTGATATGTGCCTCCTCTATACCGGGTTCAATCCTCCACTCATTAGACTTCCTATCGGAAATTTTATTTATATGACGAAATCTTTCAAGTTGTAGCATTCTTTTCACTTTGCATTTAGCTCTACAGCATTGCTTGAGCTCAATATTGTTAGGAATGTGAAGTCCAACGGATACATGAATCATATTCTTCATCTCATATTCTTCATCTCTTCGTTTCATAACTGAATATGTTTGTATAAATAGCTGAGTGCAGTCTATGTATGGTGTATTGAGATATTGATTAATAGAGAAAATTCTCTGCTTAAGAATGAATGTAGCTTTTATGGTGAACCACTGTAAATCTTGTTGTCTCGTGTCTTTTGTTTGTGTTATTTTCTTTGCTATTTTGTGTTGTTTATAAGTTTTTCTCTACTTGTTTAAATTAACAAATATAAAAGGGACGGATGGTTTGCTCCAACTCTTTTCCCCCTTTAATGGTGAATGGTGAACTCGTGCTCATCATCTCCTAGAGATGCAGAGATTCAACCGTTATGATTGAAACTTGCCATCTAGGCTATGCATTCTTCTGCCAGGAAGGTTATTTCTGGTGCAAGGGAGGGCAGAGAAAAGATATTAAATTTGTCAGCCTATCAACTCTTGCTTCACAAGACGTTTTGGTAGAAGAAGAGGACAATATAGAGACAAACTTACAATTAAAAACTAGAAGAGGACATCAGGCATAGGAGTGGGAAGGAAGGAAAAGGACATAGGATACTTGAAGAATCTGATGCAGGGGCATCCACGTGGAGGAGTGGAAGCTTCAAATTTGAAATTTCAAACTTTCTTTCAGCAGGTGTTAGATTTTGATGTTTATGCTTTGACCAGCTCTTTAAGGTTCCTAATTTGTAGTCGCGGGGAGTTTAAAAATAGAACCATATGCTGCCGTAATCCACCATTGTTGCAGGTCTATGATTAGACCCAAATATGACTGGAATGATGTAATAAGAAGCCAATAGGCTTGGCATGTTGTTATGTAATCATATTGCAAGTTTCAATAAATTTTTCATTTTCCCTAGTTTTGCTTGCTTAATTTTGATGTTGAAATCATCTTATTTGCCGTAGCAAATCAGATTGCTTTGAGTATTTGAAGTGTGTTTTAGGTGGTTATTGAGGGGGTTTTCATCCCCTTACATCAAAATCTTGCATGGCGTCTATTGGAGCTTGTAATGTCCTCATTTTCGTGAGCATCAGAGTTCGAAGGATTAGCCTATCATTTGACTCTCATAGGCTAGTATGGTGGATTAGAGGGTCTAGTTTGGGCGTTATGGAGAGGGTTCAGTTGGAATTGAGAAATAATGATTAATGATGGAGTTATAATGTTATAATTATTATTAAAGTTATACTTTAATAATAATTAAGTATTAAGTGCATATCATTGATAAATTAAGTGCATCTCATTGATAAATTAAGTGGACTTTATTTAAAAGGGAGATTTAAATGTTTTAAAAGTATACTTTATAATAAGTGATAAAGTGTTATTTAAAGGGGAGATATAAGTGTTTAATAAAATATACTTTATACTTTAATGTTGTGCACCAAAAGGAGGGAAAAAAGAAATGAAATTAAAGTAAATTAAAGGAGATGAAGACAAATGCAAATTAAACATTATAAAAGGGGATTTGGATTTCATTTCATTCATTCTGGAATCATTTCAACATTTGTCTATTCTGAAGAAGCTCTGGCTTTGAAGAAAAACCTAGGGTTTCGCTGTAAATTCAACCTTGGAAAATGTAGCCTCTCTTCCATTGTGCTGGTGGCTTCACAGGGAGGTCACATTTGAGTTTTATTGGAGGAAATATCAATTGTTTCACAAGGGGTTTTGAAGTTTATTCTTGGCAGATAAGATAAATATTTATTGAATACATTTAATGCTGCTTTGTGCTTGCTTCAACATTGGAGTCTTCTTATGCTACATTATTTAGGTGGAGACATTAATAAGTATAGCAGATCGATAATGGATTATCAGTCATCTACTCTGCTGTTTCATTTCCAAAATTTTGGTAATCTTGTTATCTTCTAAATTCCGGGTATGCTTTGGTATTGTAAAGGCTTTAAAGAGATAATCAATAGATTAAAGGTTGCATTTTAACTGTTTGACAAATTATCCATTGCTGTTGACGAAGATTTCAGTCTTGAATATGCATGCCAAGTGTTTGTAATAATGTCCCTTTGCTGTAGATGAATATTGTAGTCCTTAGGATGCATGGTAAATGTTTGTAGAATTGCTTTAGTGCTGTAGCTGCATACGCATCATCATTCTCAATCATATGCTTGCACTTCAAGTTCATTTAGTAGCTGTAATCTATTTCCGGTCATCTCAAATATATTTTCAAGTTATATCAGCATATCAAATCACATTCAAAAACCAAAAAAACAAATAAACAAACAATCAGGATCAAGACCAGATTGTTGGCAAAGTGTTTGACAATATTCCTTGAGCCTTTAATCAGCAAGTTGAGGCCAGATTAGTCAAGGGATACTACAGAGCTCTATTTTACATGCCTCAAATTGCAAAAAAATATTAGGTCCTCTCCCACTTTGTTGTCGTTGCCTTGCTCTACCCACCATTTATAACTGATCTAAGAGAGTCTAAGTGCGTATTTCCTTAGTCAAATTTTGCTTGAAGGTTGCCTTTTTCCACCCCACATTCCGAGCATAAGCTGATGTTCTAAAAAACCAAATATTTCTAAGCCACTGTTAATTTTCTAGAGTTTCAACTAAGTTAGGTGCAAAAGTTGCAAAGTTTGTGGGTTCAAAGGAAAGTGTCAAAAAACAAGACATTGCAAAGTTTGTGATTTTATGAACTTTGCAAAATTTGACAAAGTTCAAAATGTCACAAAAAGTATGACAAACTGAACAAGGAAAGTGAAATAAGTTTTTTGAAGGTTTGAAGAGTTGCATGGTTCATGATATCACAGAGTTTGCAATTTTGTGAAATTTGCAAAAGTGCGACGTTGTTCGCTAGTTTGCAAAAAGTGCAATGATGAGAACAAAGAAAGGAAGATACAATAAATAAAGTGATAAAGTTTCTCATGTCGCAAAGTTTGCGAGTTCACATACTTTGTAAAAATGTGACAGGCTTTTTAGTTTACCAAAAGTTCATGTGTTGAATAAAACACAAAGAGAAGGGACGAGAATGAAAGAAAAGAAGAAGAAAGGGAGTAAGTTCTAAAGTCACAGAGTTTGTGAATTTGTGAAGTTTGGGAAATTGCAAGTCTTGACTCCCGCGTTTTTCAGTGTTTGTTTTGCCAACATTTTTGCTTGTCTAGTAGTGCTATTAATGATCCAATTTAATCCTATAACTTCCAAATAGGATTTTTCTTGCCTGTAAGTGGCTATTCAATCCAAAGATGTACATTTCCTTGCACTATTAGTAGTGAAGAAGAAGAAGATGACTCACACAACCATTAATGTAGCAATCAGATTTTCAAGTCCCGATGCCTCTTAAACAACCTCCTAGTCATTGTTTTAATGGATTTCTTGAGAATTTTCTTGGCTTGCATGATAAGATTTGGTGGTTGCTGGTGTGAGAAGATAAAATGTGATTTTCTCTAACAAAATATTGCAATGGCCAAATCAGAATCATGATTTCCCTATGAAGAGTTCACATTTCCACCTCTAGGTCATTTTTTTGGCGATTCATCTTGTGACTTTTGATTGACCCATGTTACACATGTAGAGAGGTTGCTTTTGTAGTCTCTTCTATATAAGAGATGAATTTCCTCATTCGTAGAGGTTGAAATCATGAGGAATCAAAAAATTTGTATTGTACATTAGAGCTATTTTTGTAGCAAATACAACAAATTCAATATTTTCTATACAATTTGTAATGATACAAACTTTTGTTGATTTATATGAATGTGTAATGTCCCCTTTTGTAAATGCCCTTGTTTTTGCCCTAAAATCACAATTTCCAAGTAAAACAAGAAAAGGGAGGACATTACCTTAATCATACGATATACATAATTTATTGATGGAATTCAACCGTAGGGAAGCTAGGGTAAGGTGACTTGATAGGGTGTCTTAGAGATCCTATACCCTAGGCCCAAGAGTGGATATACCATCCCTCTTGGCCTCATGTGGGCCGTGCCATCCATATGAGGTGGTGTACCTAGTGAGGTGCCCTATGCATGTTCCCCCTCATCTTGCTATCCATTTCCCACTTCCTATGATTGAACTTCTTGGTGTGTTAATTGACCATGATAGAGGGATGAGGTGTAATCACAACAGGGTGCCTTGGAAGCCCATCTCTTCTAAGCCCAAAGGCAGTACCCTTTGTACCCCCTTGGCCTCATGGGACCATTTGGTCACCACCATGAGGTGCCGTACCTAGAAGAGTACCCCCATCACCATACCCCTCTTGTAATCCCTCATTTCATTTATATTTACTTTGTCATGTATAGAAATCTCATACCAAACGATTGTATTGAATCGAACTGCTGTGCATTTAATTATTAATATTCAATCTAATTTGTCATATTCGATGATATTTGTACGATTGATTGTTTGATTCAATGAATTACTTTGATTGGATGATTTTTGAGTTATTGGTGAGTGATGACTAAGTGATTGTTGATTAGATGATTTATGAGTGAGTGAATGATCCTTGAATGCTTGAAATGATCTCTCCTTTATACTTTATTGGGGGAAGAATCACCATCTTTCATAGGAATTGAGGCACCACCTTTCATAAGAATAGAGTCACCACTTTTCATTGCTGCCTTTGAGAATAATATATTATTCTCCAAATTGGTCTCCC
This sequence comes from Cryptomeria japonica, assembly GCF_030272615.1. Taxonomy (NCBI): domain Eukaryota; kingdom Viridiplantae; phylum Streptophyta; class Pinopsida; order Cupressales; family Cupressaceae; genus Cryptomeria; species Cryptomeria japonica. Next base: position 304,912,012 of record NC_081412.1, read on the forward strand.
TTCCCTCTCTTCCTCAAATGAACCTTCTTCCCTTTATATTTTCCCATGCGAGGGATAGGAGGTCACATCTCTTCATCATGCCTGCCCTTTGGCAAGAGACACAACCTACCACAATATCCACCCTTTGAAATAGTACAACCCTTCATAATCCTTGCCCTTTGGAAGAGTCACTTCCTTATCTACTTCCCATTCCTTTCTTCTTCCATTAATCCTTCCTTGATTCACATGCTTCCTTCATTTCTTCCCTCCTCCTTATCCCATTTCAAATGATCTCTTCCACCTCTTATATCTCATTTTTGAGAGAGTCACAACTCTTCATTCCATGCCTTTTGACCATTCATTAACTTAATTACATTTTAATTATATTATATTATATTTTTATTTAAAATGTAACATTATTATTTATTATTAAACCCTATTTCAAAATGGGGGCATTATAGAATGATGGTTTGATTTGCATTGTTGTCTTTGTTGTTGTATTGTTTATTCTTGAAGAGAAGTACACCTACAAAGAGGGTAGAAATCTTTGCTTGTACATTTGTTATAAAATTTGCTCTTATAGTTAGTGTATCTTCAAGGAAGGTGAGAAATTCTTTAAGGAAGCAAGTGGGATTTCTAGTAATAGGAAAGTGATTATTAAGTAGTGTTGGATGATGACAACAATTAAGGATAAAACAAATCTTATCCTTATTTTTTAGAAAACAACAATAAAGGATAAAACAAATCTTATCAGTATTTTTATTGCTTAGAGAAAACAATTACAATCTTCACAACTATTGTTATCATAATTGCAATAACTTTGCCTTTAAGGCAACAACAATATTGAGAGAATCTTTAAGATAACAACCACCATCAAACTTAGAAAAAATGTAATGTCCTTTAATTGGGAATGCCCTAATTTTGCCATAATTCTCAATTTCCAAATAAACAAGCGGGGTTAGAAAATACCTTTCACCTGATTGAAACCCTGCAAGCAGATTAGAAGCCATTTACAGCAATAGTTTCAATAAACAGATTATCATGATTAAGCATTATTAAATTCATGGCAGAATTATCAATTCAATCATAAAGCATTTAAATATATTTGGAAGGCTCAACCATAGGAGAGCATAGGAGAAAATGACTTCGATGGGGTGTCCCAAATCCTCTACCCTAGGCCTAAAAGCGGATATACCATCCCTTTTGGCCTCATGTGGCCCATGTCATCCATATGAGGTGGTCTACCCAGTGAGTTGTCCACTTTCTGTGCCCCCTCATCTTATCAACCATTTCTCTCTCCCTATGATTGGACTTCTTGTGTTGATTCACCATGATAGAGAGATGAGGTTAGAACAGGGTGCCCCAAAAGCCCATCTCTCCCAAGCCCAAAGGCAGTACCTTCTGTACCCCCTTGGCCTCATGGGACTATCTGGTCCCCACCTTGAGGTGGCATACCCAGGAGAGTGCCCCATCACCGTATCCCTGTTGCAATCCTTATATCCTCTACCGTGGCTGGTAACAGTATCATGCATATATTTTACATATAATAAATTAATAAATAAATTGCAGAAATTCATAAACCAGATACAGTTAATGTTTACTGTGATATATATATCAGCAGTGTATTTTTCAACCATTAGTGTGCAGAGGTATATTTATTAATGCAGTATTAATTCTGTTGTGCACAAGGAAATTCATACCAAACAGTAATACTCAATCAAACTGCTGAATGTTTAATGTCTTATCAAATATCAAGTGATTGGTTAGATGATGCCCTTGGAGTGGTCAAATGAGTTGTATGTATATACCTCCAATGGTTATGGGAAGTCATATCTCTTCCTGCGGTTGCATCTGCTTGTGGGGGAGGTGACTCTTCCTTGTTTGACTGCTGCCCTTTGGTAATCAATCACTTACCTTTTGTAATTAATGAAACGTCCTTTAGCCTTATGCTAACCCTTGATTGCTGTGTGCGTGTTTAGGAATCATTGCTGCTCTGCAGTAATTTGATGTGTCTTTTTATATTCCTTCTTGTTTCTAAATCATCCTATGCACCAGCCTTATATATATGCCTTTTGTTTAGGTACGAGTCGGCCCTTAAATGATTTATCTTAAGGCTAGGTCAGCCCTAATTTAAACTCTTATATTTTTGGTCTTATCAAAACCCTAGGTCGGCTTCTTGAATAAAATGATCCAGGTCGACCTTCTTTTGATGGTCTAAAATTATTTCTCATTTATCCTATTTCTTCCTAGTCGACTCTGGCTTAGTGTTGTGTTATTTATCTATAAAACCCTAACCTTGGACGGGGCATGACAAAAGCCCAATTTTTTCCTTTCAAGAAAATAGAAATTATCTCTTAAAGGAAAAAAAAAACATTTTTCTAAAATAAATGATAAAACAAATCTTATCCTTATCTTTAGAAACACATTTTTTTCCCGAAGAGATCATTTTTATTTTCTTGAAAGGAAAGAATTATCTTTTTCTAAGTTTGATGGTGGTTGTTATCTTGAAAATATTCTATATATCTTTGTTGCCTTGAAGGCAAAGTTATTGTAAGTGTAATAGCAACGACTGAGAAGATTTTGTAATTGTTTTCTTTAAGCAATAAGAATATTGATACCTTGCCCAATGGATGTTTCCTTAGCATATTGTTAAGGTTTTACTAGGTAAATTTGTGTCTTGTGTGTTATTTTGTTTTTCTATTTTACTTTCTTTGTTACTGTTGTGACGTTTTCACACATCGCCCCATTGCAAATGGGGACCCATGTTTTTTGCTCGTTTTGTTCGTTTTCGCTTTGCTTTTTTAGGGTTTTGTTAGTTTGTTAGTTGTCTGGATTTAGGGTCAAGCCTTAGGGTTTTAATTACCGTATTTTCAGGCCAGAATCCAGTCAGTTTTGAGAGCTTTTTGAATTTCCTTTTCTAGAATGCAAATTTTGAATGAAATGAATTCGCCAGAATGGTCTATTTTCAATTGGAATGTTGATGCAGAGCTTAAATTTGTCTAAGTGTTGAAGATGAAATGCGAATTTTTGTCCAATTGAATATTTTGACCAAATTTTGACTTTTTTGATATTTGATCCTGGGCATTGGAAATGATTTGTTTTTGCCTTGTGAAGTGATAAAATGTGTAAAATCATGATATTTTGGCCTGTATGAGCAAAATCGCTCCTGTCCCTCAGTGAAGGACGGGAGCTCGTTTTCAAATATTTTACTATTCCTGCAGGGTCAAGATGAATTACGAATTGGAAGTGATGGAGAAAGGCGAGATCTTTCCATTGAATATAAATTGAAGATTTTCATGAGCACAGAAATGCCTCCAGGGGAAAAATCGCTCCTGTCCCTCAGTGGAGGACCGGAGCTACAAATCCAATATTGCTTTGTCCTTGCAGGATTTTAACGTCTTGACGATGTGAAAAGGTCCAAAGAGGTACATTTTATCAAATGAATATAACTTGAAGTGCTGTCGGGGAGATCAATAGGATAGCAAGTCCGGCCTGAGTGAGGTCCTGATCCTGAAATTTGGCTAAGTCTGGAATGCCCTGATCCTGAATTTGACTAAGTCTGGAAACTGAAAAAACCTCCAAAAACTAGATTTTGCAATATAACTCCTGGAGGTCTGAAACCACTCTCAAACATCCTGAAAGTATATATGGAATATAACTTAAAGTATAAGAAAGAAGAAACATAGAAGGAAATGTCACTTATACTTAAATGTTATATTCCATTAAAATTGTCCTGATTGAGAGTGCGAAAAGTCAAATTTCGCTCGTGTCCTTCTCCAAGGGTCCAGAGCGAAAAGCGCTCCTGTCCCTCTCCAAGGGACCAAGGCGAATCGCTCGTGTCCCTCACCAAGGGTCCAGAGCGAAAATGCTTAGTTGAGCCATTCCTGACCTTGTTTGGACGAATCGAGACATCAAAGGCATGGTGAAGGACGAAATGAGCATGATAGAACATCCAGACTTGATCAAAAACAATGAAATGATGAAGTTTTGCCTAGAGGGTCAAATTCGCTCCTGTCCCTCACTGAAGGACCAGAGCGAAATTCTTCATAAGGTACGATCTGGGCAAAGATCAAGCAAATTTTATGTTCGAAGGCAAGAAAGGAGGTCAATCGAACCCGTTGAAGACAAATTGAAGATTATCAAACGTCAACAAAGGACCAAAATGCTTAAGTTCGCTCCTGTCCCTCAGGAAGGGACCAGAGCGATTTTTGTTGTAGATGATTTTCTCGCCAAATTTAAACCGATCTCAAGGCATGAATGAATGAAAGGAGGCATTGCGAATCCGTTGAATATAATTTTCGAAGGTGATGAAGTGAAATGAGGCCCACAAGAGCAAAATCGCTCCTGTCCCTCTCCAAGGGACCAGGGCGAGGTACCTTGTAGCTCTCGTCCCTCTCCCAGGGACCAGAGCGATTTCCTTCATTAGACAGAATCCAGGCAAATGTCAAGACAAGTGTACGTTCAAAAGCAAGGAAGAACATGAGATGGACGCATTGAATACAAAATGAAGATTTTTTGGACGTCCACAAAGGTCCTAAATGTCTAGTTCGCTCCTGTCCCTCTCCAAGGGACCAGAGCGATTTTTGTTATAGATGATTTTCTCGCCAAGTTACGACCGATTCCAAGGCATGGATGAATGGAAGGACGCATTATGAACCCGTTGAATATAAATCTGGAAGCTAGCAAAGTGAAGTGAAGCATACAAAGCCAAGATCGCTCCTGTCCCTCTCCAAGGGACCAGGGCGATATGATGATTATATTGCCGTCCCTCCAAGATCAGGACACTCCAAGGCGAAGAACAAGGTACCAAGGACGTTTCGAAGCATCTCCATCAAGCACAAAGTTACAAGGATCGCCACATTGAGGGATTTGCTCTAAAATATCCTAATTCGCTCCTGTCCTTTGGACAAGGACCAAAGCGATTTTTACTAAAACACTCATGTTCCGTCAAAACCAAGACATGTCAAAGATGGCGAAATTGCTAACTTGAAGAGGAAATCACGTCCAAGACTTGAAGGGTGGCGAAGTTGATAAGAGGAACGTTCTTTTGAAGATCACATCAAGACTATCGAATTTCAAATTTTGCCTAGGCGATTTTATTCATTTTGCATTTTAGAGTTAAGCTCTCAAGTAAGGTATGGCAAGATCTCTTGTTTTAATTTCGAATTTTGATTGTCATTGCCTTAATGTTGAAATTTTGTTTTGCCTTAGCTCAGTTGTTTTTAGGAAATGATTAATAAAGGACTTATCATTAAGTTTCCTAAAATTTGCTCTCTAATTTATGTTATGTATTGCAAAATCATGTTACTAATTTTGAAATGTTGTGTAGGCATCAAATGGAGGTCTCTTCAAGGAAAATCAAGCCGGATCCAGGACGGTCTTCGCCAGGACGGTCTTCGCCAGAACGATCAAGCCAGGACATGGGCGACCCCTTTCAATCCAGCGTTCCAAGGCGAGGTACATCATCTTCTTGCACATCAAGGACGCAAGGAGTTAGAACAAGGGCTCGTTGAAGAAGCAAAATAGTTCTAGATGAGTTAATTAAAGATAGCCTCTCAACGACATCAAATTGAATATCTAGCAAGCTTCAAGTGTCAGATGAGGTGGCGTCCTAGTCATCATTTCTCCAATCAGTGAAGTCCATCTCAGCATTCAATGTACTTAACTCATGGAAGGTGGCACAAACTCAGATGTACCTACCCCGGCTATCCATTGGTCGATTTTTCTAAAAGGGACATGTGTCCAAGCAATACAATTTTATCATTGGTCAAGCATTAAATGTTATGTAATGGTTGTAACAAACCCTAATTAGGGTTTTCATTGTAAAATCTTGGCCATTGATCTTGAATTGATCTAAGCCATCAAATTGTATTGTGGGCACTATATAAGCCCAGGCATTTCATTTTGTAAGAGTTAGATAGAATGATTAGAGAGGGTTGTAAATAGTTGGAAGAGTTAGAATATAGTTGATAGAATAGCAATTAGAGTAGAATAGGAGGACAAGGCAAGAAATTGTTGCCATTGATTGTAAACAAACTCCATTTTCATTGAAGTAATGGTGAAATATGTCGTTTTTCTTGCAATTTGCATGGTTTCTTGTTGAGTCTTCAATCTTAGATGGTAGATGATTAGATGAATGAAGGAAATGTGATTGATTGATGGTGGAATTCGTATATCCATACTACTAGCAGTTTGTTGATTGCAGACTTGCCTTGCGTAGTCAACTGGAATCATTCAGCCTAAGCTCAATTTCAATTTGTTGCCTCTTCATTGATATGCATCAACTTGGATGGTATCTATGCCTGCGGTGATAATTTGAACATCATAAAGCTCCCCTTAGAAGATTGCACTAGTCTTGTGTAGATGTTCCATTGATGTCAAAACAAGATCTAGTTAGAGTTTCATCAAAAGTCAAGTCATTGCTCCTACATTCTTAGTATTAGGATTAGATCCTCTCTTCGCCCTTCCTTTTTCCATTTTTTTTAATCTAAGTTAGTAAGAGCCTGTGTCCAGCAAAGCAGATCGGAAGTTCAATGTAAGTCCCCTTGTGATTCCAGCAAATCACATCATACCACGAAGAGCTTATCCACATGTAGAGACCCTACCAAAAAGAACCTTGGAGTCTACCTAACTGATCCTTTATGCGAATCTTCAGCAGTTAGAGACTATTTTCTCAAGAGAGGATAAGATGCCTTTAGGTATTTTATTCTGTGTATGATTGTGTACAAAATACACGTCAACAGTTACTTATTTGTAACTAACTTGTGCTACAATATTTAATTTTATAGGTTTATGCTTTCGCTTCCGCAACAAGTAGAACTTTGTAGTTAAATTACATTTGTAGGTTCATGTTATTGAAGACAATAGCAATCACTATAAGGCAATGATTTATTTTTTGAACCACTTGAAGAGTGTTGTCCTCATTTTTGTTTCCAAAAATGAAGGACCACTACGGTGAAATTTTTATTAAAAAATGAAAAATTTTACTCTATGGCACACTTCCCGAGGCAGAATTTCGACTAATCCTTGGACTGGCTTAATCCTCAGTTCATTCTCGAACTACGTTTCGAATTTCGTCCAATTCTGGGTTCGTTTGCTATGCCTTTCCTTCAATTTCGGGTTTTAAAACCCAGACTGCAGGTGGAGAATTTTCTTCAAATTGCAAGTTTTAATGATATTCATTGTTTTGGTCTTTGTAGGGGAATTTTTGACCAATTACATGTGCACTTTTATTTTAAATATGTCACTTGTAAATTATTTTAAGTTTGCCCTTTGATGTTTTTATCTTTTTATTGTTTTTTGGTCATTTTTAGTTAAAATAGGGATTTTTTGGCTCAACTGCAAGTAAACTTGCAGTTTGGTCAAAAAAACCCTACTTTAATGGTTTTTACATGTAATAGGGATTTTAAATCCCCATTACATATGCGCAAGTGTTTCTAACTTGTTGTAGGGATTTTATTTCCCTTTTACAAGTATTTTTAAACTTGCCATTTGTCCTAAAAAACCCGATTTTGGCTTGGTAAGTGAAAGAGTGAATTTTTAAACTTGCCATTTGTCTTAAAAAACCCGATTTTGGCTTGGTAAGTGAAAAAGTGAATTTTTAAACTTGCCATTTGTCTTAAAAAACCCGATTTTGGCATGTAAGTGGAAAAAGTGAAAATAAAACTTGTTATTTTCTCTCTAAAACCCGATTTGCTTCATTTTGGGCAATTTGAACTTGTCATGTGTCTTCTAAAACCCGATTTGCATGGAAAATGGATTTGTTGAAGATGTCAAAGCGATTTTTTGGGGAGATTTGCTGGAGATGCAAGGCGTTTAGGATTCTATCCTATTCTCATGCTTTCACAAACACATTTTTCGCCATTTAGAGTTTATTGTTGCTGGTTTTTGGTGCCAAATCAGCAAAACGTGGTTCTTTTAACCCACATTTTGGGCGTTTTTTACTCCATAAATCGTTTTGCCCTTTCCTACTTAGGCGTGGAGGGTGAGAGGATTTTCGCACCATTTAATGATGCCGTTGGAGTTTATAATGGTGGCCACGTGATTCCCTTTGGCCACGTTTTCAACCTTTGGCAACGTTTTCAAACATTTGGCATCATTGCTTCTTCTTCTACCTTAGGCGTTTTGCTCTAATAAACTTGGATGCACACTCTCATTGGCATTTTGGTCCTCCAAGTTTAAGATTGCTGCTATATTTGGGGCATTTTTACAAAAAACGTGATAAGGGTTTGACATTCTGGATTGCTCCTTTTCACCGGTTTTGCTTCTTCATTTCAAGAATTGTTGCATCATTGGAGAAGCATTTTGCATTTTTAAGAAAGGTATGTTCTCTTTCCTTTCTTCCCTTCATTTTATTATTTTCTTGTTTTCTTTATTTTTCGTTATTAGTTGCATTTTTGGCATGTGATGTTCTTCCCCTATAAATTGGTTTTTGTGAAAGAAATCTTCCCCTTAATATGCAATTGTTGAATTGCATTGTTCTTCCCAAAATTCCCTCCTAACTTGTATTCGGGATTTTTAATCTCGATTACAAGTTTGCTGGAAATTCTTGATCTTCCCCTACGGTTAAGGAACTTAATCATTTTTGGTTAAAATTCCAAGTTGGAAATTGTGAAATACCCCTCCTTTGCAAATTCGGGTTTTAAAAACTGGATTACATGTTGAAGAGTTCTTCCCATTTTCATAAAAATGACTTTCTCGGATATTCCCGTTTCTATCCATTTACGTTCCCCATATCCGTACTTTCCATTTCCATCATTTCCTGCAAGTCAAAATCTCATTTTTCGTCCATTTCTCCATTTTCAAATTTACAAGTGTACTTGTATTCGGGTTTTAAAACCCCGATTGCATGTATGTCCTTTCCAACTTGTATACTTGCGAAAATTCTCCCAAGATCCGAAATTGGTCAAAGTCAAGATTTTCCCATTTCTACATATCTCCCCTCTTCCTCTCACAAAACCGTGAAATTCAGAAATCAAAGTTTTACCCATTTGAAGAAGGAAGAATGATATTTGCAGCTGACTATGATGTTGCCTTAACTCTTTTAAGTCTTCATCACAGCATTCCAGGTTCACAATCAATGTCAGATTTGCCGGCATCTCCAACTCCAAAGAAAATGAAATACAAATCTGACAAATACCAGAATGAGGTTGCACCTTCCCAGGTTTCTTCTCCTTTGGATTGCATCAGGGACACGGAAATAGGGCACGTTGATATGGCAGAATTCATCAACAGGGTAGAAGATCCACAGGATAACAACTTGCAGCGGCTGTTGGACAGCCATATCCATCATGCATCTTCCTTCCTAGTGGCTGCCCTAGAACCTGAGTTCGTTCTTGCATGCGCCCATCATTTTGACAAAGAGTCAAGAGTCATTAAAAATGATGATGGTGAAGCAATAATTCGTCTTGATGCGGATACAATCGAGAAGGTCTTCAAAATACCTCCTGCACCTGTTTATATGGAAATCACCAAAGAAAGTGCAGCAGAGTACTATGTGAAAAGGGAAAAAGATTGCAAGCGACACATCAATAGGTGGATCCAAGAGCCACGTCCTTCCTTCTCAAGATGGGCAAAGTTGTACCGTTGTGATTTCAAGTGGGAGATAGGAGACACCATCACTCTTCTCAGTAGGATGTTGGGCCTTGAGCACTCCAATGTCTTTGAGCCATGGATGTATCAATTCATTATGTTCATACGGCAGTCGCATCACATTTCATGGGGTGAAATCATCAGTGATGCTTTGTGCGAACAACTTGCAGCAGTTCCTACCACTATGACCTTCTTCATGAATTCTTATTTGGTATATTTAGCAGCGTCACTTAGACACTTTCCAGGTCTTTCTACCAAGGGTGATCGCTCGCTTATACCAGTTTGGGAATATTATGACCAGTTGCCATTGAAACCTAGCAGACTGCATTTCAGAAGAGTCCAAGATGCATTCTTCGGATATTTCATGTGTCAGTTTGACGTGGATCTCAGAAACAAAAGAGTATCAGATGAGGCATGGGTCAAGGTGTCTGAGTATGGGTGTTTGTTCCTGCAATTTCCCACCTTCACCTATATGAGGATTGGATGCTATGATGGTTAGCCATACATGCTTCCAAGATACCCAACCGATAAGATAATTTTTATGGAGTTGGGAAGACAGATCATGGCTGTTCATACTTTTCAGTCTGCTAGACACAAGGTTGGAATGGGGATCTCTAGCACAAACCCATTGAAAATTGGTCGATACTCCCTTGTCACATCTGTGAAGGCTAAGGCCATGGAGGCTGAATTGCAGGAAATCAAGCTTAAGAGGTTCAAACCTAGAGCTGATTTTGATTATAGAGGTATGAAGGAGAAGATCAAGAAATCCTTTGTGCATGTTCATCGCATTGAAGACATCTGGGTAGATCTCCGCACGGAAGCCGAAGTTCTGAAGATGGATTACTGCAGGCTCACTGTTGAGCAAATTGTTGACTTGAACTTGGCGGATATCCCACAAGGGATGATCGATGACGGGGTTATACTTGATCCTGAATACACTTCACGAAGGGTTGAGGAAGCTCCACTTCCTTTGATCCAATGGTCACACAAGGAGTGCGTCTCCATCCTTAACAGATTTCAGCCTATCTTGGCCAACACTAACGCATGGCTGAAAAGTAATGCTGTTAGACTTATCAAAATCAAGGTTGGTAAAGAAGATGATTCTATAGGGCCTCTTGGACGGAAGTCTGAGATTCAGATTGATAACAAGGAGGGTGCTTCATCTTCGGGCACAAGGATCAAGTTACGAGTTAGTCGTGCGGTAGTGCTTCCTCCTGAGGAGACGACTACTCGTGGGAAGGAGAAATCACGGTTCCATGTTCAAGTGATCGATCTGGATAATCCAGAAGAGGGGCAGCAATCTGACGATGCGCCTAAGTCTCCAGTTTCAGACTCGCCTCACGAGGTCATTCCTCTAGTTTCCATTGAGACGCCTCTTTCTCCTCCTGATTTGCTCGTAGATGAGTCTCCTCAGAATGCAGTTCCCATTTCAGCATACGAGCCTTCTCCTGATCGAAAACGAGAAAGTGTGTTGAAAGTTCCTGAAGATAATCCCACTTGCATTCAGTTATCAGAAATTGATACTTCCACTTCTGGTTTTGAAGAATTCATGAGGCAATCTTCATGTCCATTGGTAACTGAGCAAACCGTGGTCGCTATTCAAACAGATATTCCTCCCAGGGTGACCACGGTAATTCAAACAGAAACTGCTTCTCCTTTGCCTACGGCTGCTACTGGAAGTGAGTTGATGACTTTGCCTCCATGGCTTAGTTCTTTCACCCCGAAAAGGAAGAAGCAAGAGATCTTACCTGATGCCTTTGACTACCAGCAACTCAAACAGTCCAGATCCAAAGTTGCTAAGAAGGCAAAAACTATCTCTAGGGTAACTGTTGATAGCAACAAGATGAAAGTAGCTGAAATTGTGGAACCTATTGCAGATAAACCACTTGATGAAATGTCAGCTGCTGATTATAAGGTTACAAGGGTAGAATTGGGCAAGCAAACACATGAGGTCATTAAACATGATGCTCAGTTTTCTGTTGCTTCACTAGTGCAAAGGTGTGATGATCTTCTTGCAAAGAAAGACAAGCTAGAAGAAGAAAACCGATAGCTCATGGCAGCCATTCATAAAATCACAAAACCTGCTACTGAAGGGAGTAACTCCATAGGTTCTTCTGGTTCCCAAGAATCGATTCGTGGAGTGGAAAGGGCTGCTCAGAAAGTACAAGCACTGAATTCCTGGGTTGATCAGCTTCATGATCAATGTGTACAAGTGGTAAAAGACATTTTTCAAATAATGTTTAAGTTGGAAACCATTGAGGAGAAACTGGATCAAACTTCTGACACTTTCAAAAAGAATCTGGAAAGTGTGAGAAAAGTCTGGCAATCTGGCGTACCATGCCCCAACAGCAGCTGAGTATTTTGCAGGAGCACGCCATCATCTCTTCCAGGGTCATGTACTTGGAATTTGAAGAACTCATGGAAAACAAGACCCTTGTTCTTAAATCCCTCATTGAGGAGATCAGTGATGCAAGGAGATTCCGGGATGAAGTCTGTCGAGGTATTGTCTCACATTGTGAAAGGGCCTCTTGCAATATAGTAAGTCAGGATGGAGAGTTAATTCCAGAAGAAGAGGTTCTTGCTGATTTACAGATGAGGATTCATAATGAATGGAGGAGCGAACAATTCTCGGCAGCTTCAATTCAAACATTGATGAAACACCAAGCCTTTTTGCATGAGATCCAATCTATCCTGGATAAAGACAATTCCGCGCTCCTCCGCTGTCACGACACTATTGTGAAGACTATGGTTGTTGCTAAGAACACCCATGAACCGAATCCCGAGGAACTAAAAGCGAGCATCCGAAAATTTCAAGGATTCGTGTCTTCACAAAATGCAACTTAAGTGTTTTTCAACACTTAGTTGAATTTTCCCTCTTTTGTAATCTTTAGTTGTAATTTTGTTTTGACAAGTTACATGTAAAAGTAATTTTTCTAAAATGCAAGTTTCACATTACTTGCACTTTTGTAATTACATGTAAGGCAACTACAAGTTGTGTCCGATTAGGACTGTAGTTGGAATAAGTCTTAGTTAGTTAGAGTAACTCTTAGTTAGTTAATAAAGTCTCAGTTATTTATTGAATGAGTCTTGGTGGTTGAGAGAATCTCTCAAGTTAGTTAGGATCCTCCCACCTTTTTCTCAAGGCTCCTCTTCTATAAATACTTGAGAGGTCCATTGTAAATATATTTTTTGGGAAAGCAAGCAAAAACTCTACCAAATTTACAGCAAGAAGTCTTTGAGCTTATGTATGTGAATTGAAGGTTTTGAAGAATAAGAAAGAAGGATTACTCAAGTTTTGAGTCTTTGAGGTACATGTTTGAGTTTGAATCTTTTTATTTCTTCTATGCAAAGTGTTTCTAAAGGAGCTTAGTCCAATCTGATTTGAAGTCTTTGAGTTGCAAGTAGAGAAGATTAATTAAAATAGGAAACTCTCTTGAAGGAGCAGCAAGTCTTTGAGCTTGCGTCTATTCTTGAGGAAAAATTACTGTTTGGTAAGAAATAGCAGCAAGTCTTTGAGCTTGCATTAGTTCTTGTCTTTGTGTTAAAAGAATAGATTATTTCAGTCTTTGAGTTGTTATTTTTTATTCGTTGTAAAATTTAGTATAGCAAAGGGTAGATAGGACTTCCAATAGTCAAGTCTTTGAGCTTGATATTGCTGTCCCGTCCTGAAGGAAGTGACGGAAGTCTTTGCTCTTTCAGGAAACTTCATTTCCTTTCTCTTATTTCACTTGAAAGTGGTTATTGCTGTTATTCAATCGCTATCCTTTTCTGTGAAGAGAAAAGGATATTGTCTTTCTTGAAAAAAGAAGAAAGATTGCTGTTCCATCCCATTTTATTTTCCAAGTTGTAGTTAGATAGGGGGAGCCTTCTCTTAATTAGGAGAGTTTTTACTCGTGTGCTGTGGTTGAAACCACAATTTTGTATATTTCCCCAAGTGTACAAAATTTTCAACCAACAAAGAGTTGTGGTTATGACATATTAGTAGAAATATTTGATGACTCTGTTTTCCCAAAGTAGGCATTGGCTAGTCAGAGAATTCCTTCTATTCCACTTATCCATTTAAGAATGAAAAAATCATTAGATGATTAATTTATTTTTGTAATTTATCATATTCATACAGCATTAAGGGTACAAGGAATATATTAATGATGTGGGGAATCCTGTGAGTCCTTGCCATGTTTGTATGTATACGCTATTTGCTGTACATTGTGATAAGCCTATTTTACCCAGATAGAATCTGGCATGTTAATAGGGCTACACCCTAGGTCATGCAGAACCTAAAGTGTAGGAGAGAATAGTTCATTCTTTCATTCGTTGGCCATCTTCTCAACAACTTTGAGTATAGTAACTGTTGCTACCACAATAGTGTGTCCCACTTCTTTGACATCTTTATTTTTTCCAAAAATCACATATTTTTTAGAAAAGTTAATGATTTAAGCCTTGAGGGGTTCTATTAAAGGGTTTTTAGTTGAAGAGGATTAGATTAGACTTCCTTAGATCAAAACCCCTTGGATAGAACCCTTCTAGTCTTAAATCATACCCACAATAGAGTCTCCTCTACACCTAAAATGCTAACAAAAAACCACTTTTGCTTTACCTTTTGGGGGATCAAATGAAGTCATTAGAAATTTTGTTTCGTAAGTATGTAGCCTTTATTATAAGCTTTCCAAAAAGCATAATTTTGAATATATTCAATTTGATTATTATATTTATTTTTTATTTCTTTTGAATATAGGTTTTTCATTGAACATCAATGTCTTTGTTTTACACGTGGAAAAATAGAAAAATAGAGAAAAAATTCTGAAATGTATTGGTACACTAGGTATTAACGTCCATATTTCAACAAAGAAAAGAAGTTAATTTGGATATATACAAAAACAATATCTGCTGTCAAATAAACCTATGTACAAATTATAATTAATCTTACTTCAAAACCCCTCGTTCATGGGATTCAACGGGTTGCTCTAGCTGCTGATCCCAAGAGGGGAGTAAAGTGAAAAGAGCCACAGGGATGTTTAAAGGTCAACTTCGATGGGGCATGAAGAGACAATCTGGGAGAATGTGGAGCAAGCTGTGTGATAAGAGATCACATGGGTAACATCTTGGTGAAAAAAGCAAAGTATTTGAGGAGAGGAATGAATAATGAAGTCGAGTTTTAGGCAACCCTAGTTGGTCTGCAATGTGCTTGAGAGGTAAACGTGAGGAAAATATATTTGGAAGGGGGCTCACTTTTGACAATAAATGCAATTAGACAAAATTGGACGCCAAATTGGAAGCTCCATAAGTGGCTCCTGTTGATTGAAGAAATCATTCAAACATTGGAGGAGTTTAGAATTTCCCACATGCAGAAGGAGGTGAATGAGGTGGTAGATGAGTTGGCCAAAGAGGCGTTAGAGGTTGGTGTGGTGATGCAATGATGAAAGTAATTTGGGGGGAGATATTTTTGTAGTGTGAGGTAGATGGAGTCCTATTTAGTATCATTGGAAAATAAGTCGAGCTAGTGATTTGATAGGTGATTAATGACAGAGTTTTCGAGAGCTAAGTGTGCAAATTAGTGATTTGCATCTATGTGAAGGCCCAGGTGGAAGCCACAAACCCCATTGAAAAATGGAATGAAGGATGGATACACCAGCCAGGCTAACTAGCCAACGACGATAAATGGCATTTCTAAGTGAGGTGACAGAGAAGAGGTTGAGGTGTCTGTTTAAAACCAATCATAGGCTTGGCAAGGAGTTCTTGAGAGCCAATAAGGGGTTTAGAATGAATTCTGATATTTCCTTTATGTTTTTGGCTTTAGTTCTCAATGTGTGGGAGACGAAAGAAATGGCGGAAGCTCTTTGCAATAAATTGTTATGGAAAAGATTGCTGGGAAAGCCAGAGGATGTGTTAAACAATGTAGTACAAGGGTCGGGGATTATGTTGCCGAGGGATTTTTATATCATTTAGAAGTGTGAACGAGAGGTGGACAAATTTTCGCTCACCTTTGCATCAAACCTTGCTAAGTTGCCAAAATTTTGGGGAGTAGCGGAGGAGGGGGTCCTCTTCTTGAAGAGAATCTTGGAATTGGTTCCTGATGATGGGTTGGGGTGGATACAGGCATTCATTAAAGAAGGATACCTTGCAGAATTTGGTGGCACAGAGGACTAGGTGACAATTGGTGAGGGGCTAGAGCTAGAGGAGGGATTGGCGGCTACAAACAATAGCGAATGTGGGCCAGAATGCCCTTGGAAGGCTAGGAAGACCAGGTGGACTGGCAGAGTGAGCATGATGAGGGGTATCATAATGGGGTAAAGCTTTTAGTCAGTTACTGGTATGTTGCCCATTTTCACATGCAAAGGGGCTAAGCTATGGTTTATTTGGATAGGCTTGTAATATCCTAAACCCCATTTTGGTTGTATACAAATTGTTTATAATGTTACTGTCCATAGCCAATAGTTTAGATGTACTAGCAAGACACCATTTTTGTGCATTTGGGTGTCTGTCTATTAAAATAATGGAGTTCATGCTACTAGTTTTGGTGTCTGTGTTGGCATTAGATAATGTACTTTTTTCGATATTAATATAAAGGGTGCAACCCCTTTAGCCTGTGTTTTATCAATAAAAAAAATTTAAAAAAAAATAAAAAAATTCAAAGTATGGCAACAAAAAACTATGAAAATATGTTTGCGCACTAGGTATTAGTGTTACAAATCTATGTTTAAGAATATCTAATTTTATACTTTATTGTAAAAAAGTAAAAAAAAAAAAACGTTTATAGCCTACATAAAAATCTCAAAAAATCTCTAATTGACATTATCTTAATATTTTAAATGGTTTAGTTGCTATGGTTAATAATGTTAGTTGAAAATTTTGTACACTTGAGGAAATATACAAAATTGTGGTTTCAACCACAACGTGTGAGTAAAACTCTCTTAATTAAGGGAAGGCTTCCCCTATTTAACTACAACTTTGAAAATAAAATAGGATGGGACAACAATATTTCTTCTTCTTTCAAGAAAGACAATATCCTTTTCTCTTCACAGAAAAGTGACAGCGATTCCGATATAAAACAACAATAACAACTTTCAAAATGAAATGAAGTTTCCTGAAAGCTCAAAGACTTTCGTCACTTCCTTCGGGACGGGACAACAATATCAAGCTCAAAGACTTGATTATATGAAGTCCTATCTACCCTTTTCTATACTAATTTGATTAAGAACAAATTATAACAGCACAAAGACTGAAATATCTCATCCTTTCTACATAAAACAATGGGAAGTAGTATAAGCTCAAAGACTCACAACTATTTCTCATAAAATCTACTTCTAAATTTTGTTACGAACAAGTGTAAGAACAAAGTCTTACAACTTTTTCCTAATAGAACTTCTACTTTAACTAAATTAATCTTCAATACTTGCAGCTCAAAGACTGCAAATCAGATTCGATTAAGTTCTCAAAGAAACACTTGCAAGAAAGGAAATATGGGACATAAACTCAAGAATGTAGCACAAAGACTCAAAGCTTGAGCAATTTTCTTCTATTCCTTTCAATTCTTCAATTTACACATAAAAGCTCAAAGACTTCTTTGCTGCAAATTTGGCAGAGTTTTTGCTTGCTTTCAAACAAATAAAAATTACAATAGACCCGTCAAGTATTTATAGAAGAGGAGCCTTGAGAAAATGGTGGGAGGATCCTAACTAAGTATGGACTAATGCAGCTATTCTCTATTTGTTGGTTGAAAATTTTGTACACTTGGGTAAATATACAAAATTGTGGTTTCAACCACAGTGTGTGAGTAAAACTCTCCTAATTAAGGGAAGGCTCCCCCTATCTAACTTCAATTTTAAAAATAAAATAGGATGGGATAGCAATCTTTCTTCTTCTTTCAAGAAAGACAATATTCTTTTCTCTTCACAGAAAAGTGATAGCGATTTGATATAAAACAGCAGTAACAACTTTCGAAATGAAATGAGAGAAAGGAAATGAATTTTCCTGAAAGCTCAAAGACTTCCGTCACTTCCTTCGGGACGGGACAACAATATCAAGCTCAAAGACTTGATTATGTGAAGTCCTATTACCCTTTTCTATACTAATTCTATCAAGAACAAATTATAACAGCTCAAAGACTGAGATATCTTATTCTTTTCTACTTTAAACAATGGGAAATAGTATAAGCTCAAAGACTCACAACTATTTCTCATAAAATCTACTTCTAAATTCTGTTACGAACAAGTGTAAGAACAAAGTCTTACAACTTTTTCCCAATAGAACTTCTACTTTAACTAAATTAATCTTCAATACTTGCAGCTCAAAGACTGCAAATTAGATTCGATTAAGTTCTCAAAGAAACACTTGCAAGAAAGGAAATATGGGACATAAACTCAAGAATGTAGCACAAAGACTCAAAGCTTGAGCAATTTTCTTCTATTCCTTTCAATTCTTCAATTTACACATAAAAGCTCAAAGACTTCTTTGCTGCAAATTTGACAGAGTTTTTGCTTGCTTTCAAAAAAATAAAAATTACAATAGACCCATCAAGTATTTATAGAAGAGGAGCCTTGAGAAAAAGATGGGAGGATCCTAACTAACTTGAGAAATTCTCTCAACCACCAAGACTTATTCAATAACTAACTATGACTTATTCCAACTACAGTCCTAACTGAACACAACTTGTAGTTGTCTTACATGTAATACAAAAGTGCAAGTAAAGACTTTACTTGCAATTTACAAAAGGCTTTTACATGTAACTTGTCAAAAGAAAAACTACAACTAAAAGATTACAAATCTGGAAAAATACAACTTAGTGTTGAAAAACACTTAAGCTGCAACACGTGAAGACATGAATCCTTCAAACTTCTGGATGATCATTCGTAGTTCATCAGGATCCGGTTCATGGGTGTTTTTGGCAACAACCATGGTCTTCACAATGGTATCATGGCATCGGAGGAGCGTAGAGTTGTTCTTCTCCAAGATGGACTGAATTTCATGCAAAAAGATTTGGTGTTTCATAAAAATTTGAATTGAAGCAGCTGAGAATTGTTCGCTCCTCCATTCATTATGAATCCTCATCTGTAAATCTGCAAGAACTTCTTCCTCTGGTATCAGCTCTCCATCTTGAATTATTATGTTGCAAGAGGCCTTTTCACAATGAGAAACAATATCTTGGAAAACTTCACCCCGTAATCTCATTGCATCACCAATCTCCTCAATGAGAGATTTAAGAACAAGGGCCTTATTTTCCAGAAGCTCTTCAAATTCCAAGTACATGACCCTAGAAGGGATAATGGCATGCTCTTGTAGAACACTCAACTGTTGTTGGGGCATGGTGTGCCAGATTGTCAAACTACCTTCAACACTTTCCAGATTCTTCTTAAAAGCGTCGGAGGTATGACTTAATTTATCTTCAATAGTATCCAACTTAGACATCATCTGAAAAATGTCTTTCAACACTTGTGCACATAGATCATGAAGCTGATCAACCCGGGAATCCAATGCTTGTACTTTCTGAGAAGCCCTTTCAACACTACGAATTGATTCTCGTGCCTCGGTAGAACTTGAAGGATTACTCACCTCACTAGTATGTTTTGTGATTTTACGAACAGCTGCAACAAGTTGTTGGTTGTCCTCTTGTAGCTTGTCTTTCTTAGCTAAAAGTTCATCGCACCACTGTACTAGTGAAGCTACAGAAAACTGAGCATCATGTTTAATCACCTCATGCGTTTGCTTACCCAATTCGATCCTTGTAACTTTGTAATCAGCAGTTGACATTTCTTCAAGTGGCTTATTTGCAAGGGGTTCAACAATTTCAACTACCTTCATCTTGTTGCTGTGAACAATTACTCTGGAGATAGTCTTGGCCTTTTTAGCAACCTTGGGTCTATACTGTTTAAGTTGCTGATAATCAAAGGCATCAGGTGAGATTTATTGCTTCTTCCTTTTTGGGGTAAAAGAACTAAGCCACGGAGGTAAAGTCATCAACTCTCCTTCAGTAACAGGTGCAAGCAAAGGAGAAGCAGTTTCTGTTTGAACAACTGTTGTCATCCAAGGAGGAGTGTCTATTTGGATGGCGACCACGGTTTTCTCAGTGACCAATGGGCATGAAGATTGCCTCATAAATTCTTCAAAGCCAGAAGTGGAGGTATCAATCTCTGACAACTGGATAAATGCAGGAGTATTTACAGGAACTTCTAGCACACTCTCTTGTTGATGATCAGGGGGCGGCTCATATGCTGAAATAGGAACGACATTTTGAGGAGACTGTTCCACCATTATGTCAGGAGGAGAAAGGGGCGTCTCAATGGAAACTGAGGAAGGGATCTCACGAGCTGAGTCCAAAGTTGGAGACTTAGGAGCATCATCAGATTGCTGCCCTTCTTCTGGATTATCAAGATCGATCACCTGAACATTAAACCGTGACTTTTCCTTCCTACGAATTGTCGCCTCCTCAGGAGGAAGCACTACTGCCCGACTAACTCGTAATTTGATCCTGGTGCCAGAAGATGATGCACCTTCCTTGTTGTCAACCTGAATCTCAAACTTACGTCCAAGAGGCCCCGTAGAATCATCTTCTTTCCCAACCTTGATTTTGATGAGTCTAACACCATTACTTTTCAGCCAAGCGTTGGTGTTAGCCAAGATAGGCTGAAATCTCTCAAGAATGGATATGCACTCCTTGTATGACCATTGGATTAAAGGAAGTGGAGCTTCCTCAACTCTTCGTGAAATATATTTAGGATCAAGTACATGCCCATCGCCAATCATCCCTTGTGGAATATCCACCACATTCAAATCAACAACTTGCTCAATAGTGAGCTTGTAGTAATCCATCTTCAGAATTTCCACTTCTGTATGAAGATCTACCTAGATATCCTCAATACGATGCACGTACACGAAGGATTTTTTGATCTTTTCCTTCATACCCTGGTAATCAAAATCAACTCTGGACTTAAACCTTTTGAGCTTAATTTCCTGCATCTCAGTCTCCATAGCCTTGGCTTTGACGGATGTGACAAGAGAATACTGGCCAATTTTCAATGAGTTTGTTGTAGAAATCCCCATTCCAACCTTATGTCTGACAGACTGATGAGCGTGGACAACCATGATCTGTCTTCCCAACTCCATAAGAATGATCTTATCAGTTGGGTATCTAGGGAGCATGTATGGCTGTCCACTATAGCATCCGACTCTCATATAGGTAAAGGTCGGGAATTGAAGAAACAAGCATCCATACTCATTAACTCTTTCCCATGCCTCATCTGATACCCTTTTGTTCTTCAGAGTTTTGTCAAACTGACACATGAAGTAACCGAAAAATACATCTTGAACTCTTCTAAAATGCAATCTGCTGGGTCTCAAAGGCAGCTGATCATAGTATTCCCATACCGATATAAGTGAGCGGTCACCTTTGGTAGAAGGACTAGGGAAATGTCTGAGTGACGCTGCCAAATACACTAAGTATGAATTCATATAGAAAGTCATGGTGGAAGGGACTGCTGCAAGTTGTTCGCACAAGGCATCGCTGATGACTTCTCCCCATGATATATGATGGGACTGCCTTATGAACATAACGAACTGGTACATCCAGGGCTCAAAAACATTAGAATGTTCAAGACCCATTATCCTGCTGAGGAGAGTAATGATGTCCCCAATCTCCCATTTGAAGTCACAGTGGTACAACTTAGCCCACCTTGAGAAGGCGGCTCACGGCTCATGAATCCACTTGTTAATATGATGTTTATAGTCCTTTTCCCTTTTTACATAGTACTCAACTGCACTATCTTTGGAGAGTTCCATATAAACAGGTGCAGGTGGTATTCAGAAGACTTTCTCAATTGTGTCTGCGTCAAGGCGGATTATTGCTTCACCATCATCATTTTTAATGGTTCTTGTCTCCTTGTCAAAGTGATGGGCACAAGCGAGAACAAATTCAGGTTCTAGGGTAGGCAATGGAAAAGAAGATGCATGATGGATATGGCTGTCCAATAGCTGCTGCATATTGCTATCCTGCGGATCCTCTACCCTTTTGACAAATTCCGACATGTCTACATTTCCTATTTCTGTATCTTTTACGCGATCCAAAGGAGAAGAGACTTGAGAAGGTGAAACCTCATTTTGGTACTTATCATATTTATACTTCATCTTCGGAATTGGAGATGACGACAAATCTGACATTGAAGGACAACCTGGTATACTGCGATGAAGACTTTAAAGTGTTAAGGCAACATCATAATCAACTGCAACTAACATTTTTCCTTCTTCAAATGGGAAGAACTCCGACCCTTGCACTTCACGATTTTGTGAGAGAAAGAAGGGAAATAAATGGGAAATGCCAGGAATCTCGACTTTGACCAATTTCGGATCTTGGGGAAAATTTTACAAGTATACAAGTTTGGAAGAGCGCACATGCAATCGGATTTTTAAAACCCGAATGCAAGTATACTTGTAAAATGGTAAATGGAGAAATGGGTGAAAAATGGGAATTAGACTTGCGGGAAATGACGTGAACGGAAAGTACGGATATAGGCGTTATGGGTGGATAAAAATGGAAAGATTTTGGGAATGACATTTTTCATGAAAATGGAAAGAAATTTGAACATGCAATCCGGTTCTAAAAACCTGATTTTGGAAGGATGGGCATTTTTCATCTTTGCAACTTGGAATTTCAACAAAAGATGGTTAAAAAGTTTTAACCGTAAGGGAAGAACAATGATTTTCATCCAACTTGTAGTCGGGATTTAAAATCCCGAATACAAGTAAAGAGGAAAAATGGGGAAGAACAATGCAATTGACAAATTGCTTTTCAAAGGGGAAAATCTCTCTCACAAAACCGATTTTTGGGAAAAAACATATTTACAAATTTACAACTAAAAAGAAAAATAAGAAAACAAGAAAATATGAAAATGAAACAAGAAAAGAAAAGAAATCATAGCTTGCTCCAATCTGAAAATGCTTCTTCAACAAGATGATTAATCTTTGAAAGAAGGAAGAATAGCTCTTAAATAGAGATTAACCGCAATTGAAAACCCTTGCCACGTTTTACCAAAATGCCTAGGGTAGAAAAACGTGGTATCAAATGCAAGTTAAATGGCACAAGAAGTGGCCAAATCTCCCTCTAACTTCAACGCCTAGGCAAGAGAGGCAAAAACGATTTAGGAGATTGCTGCTTTGTGGAGTAAAAATCCCCCAAAATGTGGATTCAAGGAACCACGTGGTAGGCGTTGAAGTAGAAAAACAGCAAACAAAAACCCCCAAATGGCGTGAAAGATGTTTGCAATTGCATGAAGATAGGAAAGAATAAAAAACGCCTCTCCTTCCTAAAAAATCTCCATGAATTTTGCTTGAAATCTTCATCAAAAACGTTTCTCCTTGCTGGTCGGGTTTTTTGGAGGAAATAGCAAGTTCGATTTTGCATGCATTTGTGAAAATCGGGTTTCTTGGATGAAATAGCAAGTTTAAAATTGCACTTTTTCATCAATAAGGCAAAATCGGGTTTTAAAAATGCAATTACAAGTTTAAAATCCTCCAAATTGCACTTTATAAAGAAAATCGAGTTTTTTGTACAAAATAGCAAGTTTTAAATGTCACTTTATTTCACTTCTAGGCAAAATCGGGTTTTGAAGAGAGATTTGCAAGTTACATTTTACTTGTAAAGGGAAAATAAAATCCCTACAACAAGTTTTAATAACTTGCACATATGTAATAGAGATTAAAAATCCCTATTACAAGCAAAAGACATTAAAATA
Source organism: Cryptomeria japonica (assembly GCF_030272615.1). Lineage (NCBI taxonomy): Eukaryota > Viridiplantae > Streptophyta > Pinopsida > Cupressales > Cupressaceae > Cryptomeria > Cryptomeria japonica. The sequence goes on from NC_081412.1 coordinate 304,935,303, forward strand.
GGGGTTTTTCAAAAGAATTACAAGTTAACTTGTAATTTATCCAAAAAATCCCTATTATAACTTAAAAAACCAAAAAAGCAACAAGGGGGAAATAAAAAGCAAATTACAAGTTCTTATTTTTCAATAAAGTGCACTTGTAATTAGCTAAAAATTTCCCTACAAAGACCAAAACAAAGGAAATCATTAAAACTTGCAATTCAAGGAAAATTTCCCACCCGTAGTGAGGGAGACAAAACCCGAAATTGAAGGAAAGACATTGCAAACGAACCCAGAATGCGACGAAATTCGAAACGAGGTTCGAGGATGGACTGAGGATTAAGCTTGTCCAAGGATTAGGCAAAATTCTGCCTTGGGAAGCGTGCCATAGAGTAAAATTTTCATTTTTTGACAAAAATTTCATGTAATGCTCCTTCATTTTTGAAAACAAAAATGAGGACAATAAATAAAAAGTGGAAAATCTGACTAAATTTACTGATTGCAATGTCCAACTTTGGCCAAAAAGTGGGACAGACTATCTGTGGGCTGACCCAAATTCGTAACTTCTTAGAAGTTCGGATGTAGGTTGGAGAGTAAACAGATTGGTGAATTTGCTAGGAACATGTTGCTAAATCTTTGGGCAATCCATTGATTGTTACATACTTGAGAGTCTAGATCGAACAATTGTGTAAATAAATGATTAAATGTTTTGATTATCTTAGTGATAAATCCACTCATAGAAATCCAAAACAAGGCAATGCAAATGAATGCCATAATTTAGAACACCAGAAGTTTGTAGATGATCTGATAAAACAAAGGGATAAAAGAGAAGCAGGTGCTTGTTTTAATGAAACATATATGGCTCAATTGAAGTTAACTAATATCACCTGCTAAAGAAGGGGAATGTCTTTATCAGTTCAAAGGTAATACTGCTTGTGCTGATGAGGAAGAATACGAAGAAGCTGATGGTGGTCAGTCATAAGTTTAATAAGATAGAAAAAATCAGAATCAAGACCTTGCCCAAGAGACAACCAACCTGAGGTTTGAATTGGCTAGAATAGAAGTTGAGAAGGCAATAGATGATATTGGGAGAAGAATTAAACCTAAGAAACATTTATCCACTAGATAATAAAAGAGTTGAAAATCTTGGCAAGAAGAGAAACAATTATAAAGATATTAGAAAAATAGTATACAAGCTCCTGCAAGACCTCTAAACTTGGACAATTGGACTTTATAGGGATCCTTAAATACCCTAAATTTATTCCAGCTGAGGTCAGGTCCAAGCTTGTCAAATTTCAAGGAAAGAATGCTACTTTTGGTGAGAATTATTTAAGGGCTTTCAATAACCCAGTGAACCACGGGGACGCGTCCCCCCCCTTTTTGGGCGCGTCCCCCCGTCAGAAACGTCTCGGGGACGGGGGGACGGGGACGTGACGTCCCCCGCCGTCCCGCCACCGCCACCCAAACGCCGCCGGGACGCGGAGACGTCCCCGCGTCTCCCAGGGAGACGTGGAGACGTGGAGACGTCTCCTTGGGAGACGTTTGGGCGTCTCCCTATCCTTCAAGAGACGTGCAGACGTCTCTCCAAGGACGGGGAGACGCCCAGACGTCTCCTGTCGCCCCCACTTATATGCAATGTTTAAAATTAAAATTTTTTAAAAAAGTGAGTTTTTAAGTTTTTTGAGGGTTAAGGGGTAACTCTAATTGGACGTGGGCCAATAGAAAAATAACACCCGACGCCTTTAGAAAATAATAAAAGTATTTTTGGCCTCGCGGGGCGCTGCCCCTCGACCCCGCCCTGTATCGCGACAGGGAACGCGCAAGGGGCGCTGCCCCTTGACCCCAACTTGGGGGCGCTGCCCCCAAACCCCCGTTGAAAAATATAGGGGGAAACCGCGCCGATAGAAGTAGGGAAAATCTAACCTCCAAGTTTGATTAGGCTCCATATAACAACACAACTTAGAAATCTTGGTATTTAGATTTAGTATTTCAAATTTCCTATAGTCTCATTTCAAATGTAATTCTTACACTGTAATACTGTCATACATCTTTTCAAAACTAGTTTTTCAAGTACTATATGTATATGTACAAGTATATGAGCACCACCACCCCGCCACCCCCCCCGCCGCCGTCCCCCCGCCGTCCCCAAATTTAGGCCCTTGGTCCCCCCGTCCCGGAAACGCGTCCCCCCCGTCCCCCCGTCCCCCCGTCCCCAACGCCCGTGGAACACTGCAATAACCTAACAAATGATTATGAAATAGAAGATGAGGATGTTCTCATGAAGCTATGTGTTCAATCTTTGGATGATATAGCTAGAAAATGGTACAAAAGTCTGCTAGATGCAAGCATAGAATTCTGTGCAGACTTCCAAAGAGATTAGAGAATAGTATGTTGATAAGAGAGGCCCCAATTTCCTTATTACCGAGTTTACAAATATTGCCAAGGGCAAATGAATGAATGCTTGATTTCAATACAAGATTTGCCAAACTTGTGGCAAATATCCTTGCATACATGACCAAATAAGTCTGTGTGCTCGATCTTATACTAATGCTTATGATGCCAAGATAGGATACCTGCTAAGAGATAAATAACCTCACACATTGAGGGAGGCCTACAAGATTGCTGCAAATATAGAAATTAATGAAAGAGTGGCATGCAAGATACACAAGAGGAGTGATATTAGGATTTGCGTCATGACAAAGGATAGAGTAACAAAGCTCATTGTAATGTCCGCAATTTGAACAAAATTGATTTGAAACCTTTTAGCTCAATTCCCGAGTTCCCATTGGCTAATTGGTAAGGGAAAGGGGACAACAAAGTACTTGGAGTACACATGTTCGACATTTAAGGATTTCTATTTATGGCAATGAGCCTAGTTGGTAGAATGGATCACAATGACACTTTCTAAAGTGTTTTTGACTCCTGGGGTGTTCTCTAAACTTCTTGGAGAGTATGCCTCTTTTAGTAAGTTACAGGGTTGGCTTCAATCATCATCCTATTGTTTCAGTTTCATCATGGCATGGTCAGTACTGAATTCTAATGTCATTGCAGTGCTTTCCATAACTTGGGTGAAATATTTTAATTATTCACTTAAGTTTCTAATGTTTTATTATTAATTTGATGACTTTAGTGTGAAGTTACATGGACACAAATATAGATACAAATATGGATACGAATCGGATATGGATACAAGTATTTTTGAAGATCCCCAATATGGTTATACTTAACACAGTTTTGTAAGTTACTAGAGGAGATTTTCATTACTTTATAAGCAACATAGACACATAATTGCTGCATAAATAATTATAACTTGATTTAACAATTTACAATGTGCAAAAAATAGTAGAGTTGCATAAAAAAGGGGTCGCTGAAATAGAAAAGTATTTCATTTGTCTTCCTCATGTGGTGTAGGTTTTGTTTATACCAAAAAAAAAAAATTGCATCATTGAAGTTTTTTTTTAAATTAAGTTTAGGAAGATTTACGTCAATTTTTTTTAAAATCAAATCACACAATACCTGACATGGCTGGAAAATCAAGGTTTTTTGGGCATGTGTGGGTACAGTGTCCAGCATGTATTTGTGTTGTATTAGATATGGGGATGCATGCACTTGGGGAGGGATAGAGGAATATCCGGCTACTTTGCTTTAGTGTAATATCATTTTTTAAAAGGTGTTTATATTCCTCAAAGTGGTTGCCTAGGAGAAATAAGGGACCTTTACACATAAAACGTTTATGAATCTTTTAAAAGGTCATTTTAGTGGGGTAGTGAATTATTTTATCATTTCAAATTGGTTACTTTCCCTCCGAAAGCTATATAAGAAGGTTGTAGGGGCTCATTTGCACATATGTTGATGAATGCTATTGTTATGCTGCCGGAATGAACTTGTGTTCTTCCACAATCTTCTGAGGATGAAAACTTTCACAAGATTTCTAGTTTCAGGTTTGAAAGATAATCCCTAGTTAGACTGGTGTAATTTCATTTCAGAGATCCACCATTGTACTTCAAATAGAGTTTTTAGTTGTTTGGATTTCAACCATGGATGTTTTTGACATATTTTAAGGTTGCAGATTGGTGAAGATTTGCAATGATATTTGGTTGAAGTTTGTTGTTGAATCAGGGCAATTGAAGAAAGTTTTGTTGGCCATACCCTTCTTCCCACACTAGGCCATACACTTGCTAGTTGCAAATCTAGGGTATCATTTTCTGTGTCGATTCTTATTACAATTTGGAATTACTTTTGATATCATTTGTAGGCCATACTATTGAAGACTGCTATAATCTCATCAGGCTGGCCATATCTCTCCATTTGGCTGGGCTGTACTATTGCCAAGTGGGTGTGTGGCTTTTTCATGCTAAGTACCTATTGTTGGGTGCTCTCTTCACTTGCTAGGGAGGTACCTAGGTCATGATTGAAATTTTTTAAGTCATGACCAGGTGGAGAAATGCTTGAGGAGTGATAATTGATGAAATCGTTGGGTTCGTACAACCCTCGTACTTGTTGTTGATTGCTGTTTACTACTTTCAGACCTGCAATTTTATCCTCTATGATGTTATGATGTTATTTGGATGAGTGTGGATCTGTTTGCTGAAGGGATTATATTTCATTTTGATGGAGAAGTCATCTCATATGAAGTTTGCTGCCCTTTTATAGCTGCTGTACCTGCTGTACAAGCAAGGGTTAATCTTGTAACAAGCTCCAGCAATTTTGATTTCTATATTATACTGTTAAACCTCACCATATTTCATGTTTGGGAATCATTTGAAGTGATTCTGGGAGTGTTTCAAGGGAATATCTGTTTGGGTACGTGTGTGAGGTGTGTTGGTGAGGCTTTGGGGATGATTATCTTGCTGTTTTCATAGCTGTATCATCATGTCTATTGCATTTCAGACCTGCACTAGCTTCGCTTTTCATCTATTCAAGATTTATCATTGTCTTTATATAGCCGTCTTGTTGGATATTGATTATTTGGCACTTTGAGGGGGATTTTTCTTATATCAACTCTTCAAATCATTAGAACTATCTTGTATCAGCACTTTATTACAGTAGATATTCATTATTTGTTGCATATAGACTAATCTATTGTTTTGGATGGTCATACTGCCGAAGGATTTCTTTTTATGCACTTCATTTTGTAACACTGGATGGTAGTACTGCCAGCGATTTTGCTTAAGTTGATTGTTGACACTTACCCCATTGAACAAGTGGTTTTATTGTATTGCCTACCACCAGACAAGTGGAAGGAGCTTGTATTTACTTTTAGTTGTTTAGGCTTTCCCACTGAGAAGTGGATGTGCCCTTAAGCTTTCCCATGGAAGTGGAAGTGCCATGCAGTTTTGCTGAATAAGCATGCATTTATTGCAATGCATCCCATTGAATAAGTGGTATTGGCTGGGTTGCCGCCTGATGCTTATCCTCTCTGCAGTTTGCTTTCAGTTATTTGTGCTCTTGAACATTTTATCCTCTCACTTTGCTGTGTCCAGGATTTGGGTGATCAGAAAGTGGAAAGGAAGTTGTTATGCATTTACAGTTGAAGCTAACATATTTTCAAAATAAATTGAGGGTGGTTATTACACCACCATCAAAAGACAAGCTAGACCAGGTGATGCATGTTTTAAAAGAATTGAGCTACGAGATGGTTTAAAATGAAAAGAGGATGTCCAATGATAGGCATGTCCAATGATAGGCATAATCATGGCAAGCAAGAGAGAATGCCAAAGTGTTTTGATCAGCCTGTAATACGACTTGGTAGAATGGAAGGCTTGTACAACAGAATTATAAAGGGACAACAAATAAAGAAACACCGGACCCTTTGAAAATTGTAGGTGTTGACAATATAGAAGACAGCCCATGGTGTATGGCCTACCAAAAACCCCATCCTCCTCTACAATGTGCTATAGCATTCCCAATTTCAGGTTATGAAGAGACTTGTGGTGAATGCAATGATACAAATCATGGCTCAGAGAAGGATTTACCTGTACATTTGTTATAAGATTTGTTGTTTTAGTTAGTTCATCTTCAAGGAAGGTGAGAAATCTTTCTAGGAAGCAAGTGGGGTTTACAATATTAGGAAAGTGATTATTAAGTAGAACTTTTTAGTCGAATTATATTTGTAGATTCATGTTAGTAAGGCAATGACAGTCACTATGAGGTAATCCTTTATTTTTTGAACCAATATAAGAGTTGTGGTCAAGACATTTTGATAGAAATATTTGATGATCTCTATTTTCCCAATGTAGGCATTGGCCCATCAGAGAAATTTCTCCCACCCCACTCATTCATTTAAGAATGAAAAATCATTAGATGAATAATTTATTTACGTAATTTATGATATTCATACCTGAGCATTAAGGGTACAAGGATAATATTGATAGTGTGGGGAATTTTGTAAGTCCTTGCCATGTTTGTATGAAACATTATTTTCTATACATTGTGATAAGCCCATTGTATCCATATGGCATTTGGTGTGTTGATAGGGCTAGCATTTGGCGTGTTAATAGGGCTACCCCGTAGGTCTTACAGAGCCTAAAGTGTAGGAGAGAATGACTTATTCTCTCATTTGTTGGCCATTCTCCCAATAAATTTGAGCATATAATTTCACTTCTTAGAAATTACTGGATGAAGGTTGGAGAACCAACAACATGGAGGAGTTGGAGAGATTATTTTGTGTTTTCCTTCCAATTTTTCTACTCCAAGAAACTTGCCACCCATAGTTTCTTTGGCAGTCATATATGTAAGATCTGGCTATAGAGGTAAATGTCCAAGATCAATAAAGGCTAAATGAAAGCACAAAGAACTCTTAAGACCAAAATAATAGAATAAATTGTATTTCAATTAAAGATTTCAATAGAATGAGATACAAGAGTACATGAGGTGTTTATATATAGGATAGATCACTAAGAGATGTGAATGTACATTGTACAACCAACATGGGATAAAGAAGATGTAGTCACATTACCACCTCCACCAAACTAGGAAAGTGCAATTCACATGATGCAAGTACAACTTATCCAAGAAGATACTTGCCTAAGGAAAGCTTATCCTATCCTAGGTGCATATAATGCTATAAAGTAAAAAAACTACATGCAAGAATATGAAATAATGCACGAACACCCCACATAAGCACAACTTAGGTGGGTGTTAAATAGGTCCTAACAAATGAGAGGTCATGTTTAGCACCCATATATAAAATGATCCCCCACAAAAAGAGGAGAAAACTATTAGGACAAAACTCCTCAAAGAAGGTCTAGGAGATCCTCCTAAAAAAATGTCTTGCATCCACAAGAAAGCTCACAAATGATGAAACTTGCTTTTAGTTTAGGGTTTGGTGAAGATGTCTACAAGGTTATCTATTGTAGGATAATACCACAATCGATGACCTACTCTTGTATAAGATCCCCAATGTAGTGCATATGGATCTTGATGTGCTTGGTTTGCTAATGATGAACCAAGTTCTTCTAGATCTGAATGACACTCTAGTTACCACAAAAAAAATTGATGGCCTTTGAAAGGGAATGCAAACTTTGTAAGAATATTCTAAAGCCAAAGAGCCTTACTGGCAGCATAACAACTCCTTGATAATCAACCTTAGTTGAAGAAAGAGCAATAGCATTTTGCTTCGTGCTTTGGCAAAAAATGGGACTAAAATTAAAATCGAAAATTATATCCAAATGTGGACTTATGATCATGAAGATTGCCAACTCAATTAGAATTTGTGTGAAGATTGCCTACTCAATTAGAATTTGTGTATCCAACCAAGTCTGAAACTGTATCTGTTGCATAGTGAATCTTATAGCTTTGGGTGCCTTGTTTATAATGCAAGATATGTTTGCAACTTTCTATTGAAACTCCTACTGTTTTTGCATAAAGTGTGAAACCATGCCAATTTCATATGAGATGTCTAGGCAATTGTGAATCAGATATATGACTCTACCAACAAATTGATGATAGGATTTGGAACTAACAAGCGGAGTGGAACACAACCTCAAGCTTGACTCGAATAGAAAAGGGGTTAGTGCAAGCTTATAATTTGCCATATGAAACTAAGCTAGAAGATCAAGAGCATACTTGAGACGAGCAAGAGTAATCTTGAAAGAAGATTGAGTGATCCCGGTCCTAAGAAAGTAGTGCAATAAACCCAAGTTTGCCATGTCAAACCTATCCTGCAAAGTAGATTTGATTCTACCAATAATGGATGATGAGCTCCTTATAATGATCAAGTCATCAACATAGAGAACTTGAAGCAAAAGAGAGTCATCTTGTCTTAAGATGTAGACAATAGGATTTAAATGGAATTTGAAAATCCTACCAAGAGAAGAAAGGAGTACATCTTGGCATATGGATATTGAGGGGCTTGTTTGAGGCTATAGATAAATGTCCTCAATCAATAAACTAATGAGGAATCCTATATGGTTCCTTCTTGTTCTATGCAAATCTTCTCTTGAAGATCCTCATGAAGAAATGCACTCCTCATATCCCTTTGATGTACAACCCAACCAACAGCTATATGCTATAGCAAGATTCAAGTGAATGAAGTTCATCTTAGTAATGGGGGAAAAGGTCTTAGTGTAATCAATGCTAGGAGCTTATGAGAAATGTTTGGCTACAAGCTATGTTGCCCCATCCCAGATGGGGACCCCCTACTTTTTAGGCCCTCTCGGTCGTTTGGTTTTGGTTTCTTGGGTCTTTTGGTGGTAGTCTCGTCAGTCTCTCCGCTTTGATAGCGTTTGGGGATCAAATTGATTAAGTTTGCTTTTCGTTTGGATGATTTTGGCCAAGTCTAGGGCTCGTTTTGTTAATTTTGGGGTTTTTGCCTTTAATTCTAGATTTTAGGGGTTTCTGTTAGGGTTTTGGAAAAACTGAATGTGAAACTAGAATCAGGACCTTTCAAGGAACCTCCCAGTAAAATTTGAGCAAAATTGGAGCAACTTTCTATTTTTAGAAAGTTCCTATTTTTTAGGGATTTTACTGGGTCCCAGAATGTCTTCATTTGACAAAATCAAACTCACTATTTTTAGTAAGTCATCCTGCATCCTGTTCTGGCTCTAACTCTGACATTTTGAAAAGTTTCTATTTTTGGAAAGTTCATTTGTGACAAGTCCCTGCAAGCAGACGATGAAGATTGAACATTCACGATTATTTCTAAATCCAGAAGATTTGAAAAAAAGACAGAGTGAGCAAAATTTGGCTAAGTGTGGATATCCAATCTAGGAATAGAAAGCTTGAAGATCATCCAAGTCCAAAAAATTCACCTCCACTCCTGAAGTGGCATCCTGAATTTGAAAATATCCAAATTGGCTAAGTCAGGACAAGGCTAAGGAAATTCCTTTGTCAAAGTAAAAAATTGTTAGAATCTATCACTAGGGCGCTAAATGAGAAAGATCAAGGAAGAAATGAAAATATGAAAATTCCATCTCCATAAGAAAATGGCGCCCAACACCGGGCCATGGCACCAAATAGAGAGAGGCTTGGAGAACAAGAAAAATGTAAAATTCCTTGTTCACATGCAAATTGCGCCCTATAGGCAAGTCTGGTGCTAAAGTCACTTGCTCATGGAAAACATGAAAGAGAGAGGAGTGAGGCGCCAAACAAGGGTGATGAAGGAAAATTACAAAGTGTTGAATTTCCTTCCCCAGAGCAAAACATCGCCCAAGGAAAGGGTGGGGCTCTGAATTCACTTTGTCTTGGAAAATGCAACATGATTGAAATTCCATGCCCAAGTCCAAATAGTGCCCAAGGAAGAGATAGGGCGCCAAATCAAGGTGCTGGTGAAAAATCAAGAAATTCAGTGAATCCCTAGCCAAGTGAAATATCCGCCCTAGGAAGCAGTAGGGCGCTAAACTTCAATGGTCATGGAAAATGGTGCAAAATGCAAAATTCCTTCTCCCTAGGCAAAATGCGCCCATGTCTTGGTCAAAGCACTAAAGAAAGGTTATCATGGAAAACCCAAGGAATTGTGAATTCCAAGCCAAGGAGGATTTAGCGCCCAAACACAAGGAGGGGCACCAAAACCAATAAGACATGGAAAACATAGCAAATTCAAAATTCCTCCCTAAGTCAAAGTAGCGCCCAAAGGCTTAGAGGGGCCCTAAAATGGTGAGTGCATGGAAAATTCGAAATTGATCAAATTGAAATTTGAAATTCCTCCATTAGAAATGAATTCCTCACCCAAGTCAGGAATGAAGAAGAATTTCCCAAGGTGAAAGGGAATTTGAAGGTTAAGAATGGAGTAGAAAAGCAGAAATCCCCTCGAGAAAAAATTTAAATTTTCCATTTTTAGATACCAACCTTCGTCAGAATTTGAAATTTTTTGCAGATTTGGACTCATGAGAGATTCCTCTCTCTCTTGGACCCGAGTCCTAAATTTCAGGAAAATTCCTAAAAAATAGGGAATGGTTGAAAAGTGTGGAAAATTCCCTCCAAGACAGGAAAAGTCAAGACAAGTGGATAAATAAGGAGAATCTTGAAAGAATCTTCCAATTTCTCTCTGAAATTTGAAAAATGGAAAGTAATGAGTTGGCAAGGAATATTCTAAGTATGATGCATGATTTAATGCATTAAGAGAAGTTTCCAAATTTGAACTCAATTACAAGGGAAATTCCATTTGCATGGCGTGGTGAATGGGAAAGTATGATGCATAATGAATGCAATTGCCAAATTAGATGCCTCCCAACTTAGCAGCACATAAGGGAAATTCTATATAAGCGTGAGGATGCACTTCATTTCTCACGTGCAGGATTTAAGAAAGAAGAGTTGGAGAGAAGGAGAGTCATACTTAGAGAAATTTTCATCATTTTCAGGAAGCTTTTCCAGAATGGTAGACTTAAGCAAGGCGACTATCGTCACCAAGTAGGCACAGATAAAGGCAAAGCTGAAGGGATTCCTTCCGGAATCCAAGATGGTGTCCAGGTGGAAGGAGATCAGCGATACAAATTTGGGAACCTTCAACTTGGCGGCTTTCAGGATTAGAATGTTCGGAACAATAGGACACAGTCCATCTTCCATAGCTGCCAAGATAGTCAGAAGTGGAATTGTTGCAGTAGCTGGTTTTCCTCCTGCTATCCAGTGCCCAGACTTGATTCTTGAATGTGCAAAAGACACAATCCAGAGCGGAGGACAATTTCAACATTAGGTGGCAAGCTGTTAGCCACCTTGACTCCAGAAACAATTGGTGAAGCCTTTGGAATTCCTTCACATCATTCGATGACTTATCGAAGCATGAATGGCACAAAGCCGATATATGATGCAGGTCCTGATAGATGTGCGGAAACCATCAACAAACATTGGTTGCTGAAGCCTAGACAACACATCTCCAAAATGCTGAAGACGCTCACTATCTTCAAATTCAAGCAGGAATATGTGGACCTGATAATGATGCTGAGTAGAATAATGGGGTGTTCACATACCATCAACTTTGAGCCATGGATGTTCTTCTACATCGATGAGGTTATGAATTCCAATGGGTTGGTGGATTGGGCTAGACTAATCAGCCACTATGTTCATGAGCAGCTAAAAGATTTGAAAGAAAAGAAGTCCCAGTCTTTCTGCATGAGCTCCTACGTAATTTTCATGCTTGCAAGGATGGGAGGCTTTGATGGTCTTCCTGGAAAGGGAGTTATGGGCTGCGGACCAGCACAACTGAAAGTTCATGAGAATTATCCTCAGCTGCACCTCCACAATACTGATTCTTTCAAGTTGGCGAATGACACTTTCACCATGTACCTGACCAAACTCATGCAGAATGAGCTCCACACTGAAGAGCACACGGTTATACTGAGAGGCGGGGGGGGGGGGGTGAATCAGTATAACAACAAATTTCACCAACTTAAACTTTTTCAACTTCAATTACATGTATATAACTTATCTTCTAAACATATTCATTGCTGATCAACATTCACATGTAATATAACTATTATGAACAAAATAGAACACAAGATATATACGTGGAAACCCTTACAGGAGAAAACCATGGTAAATCAATGCTTTTATATATTTCTTCTTCTACAATATTTCGTAGGCACCAACCTACTAGAGGCACCAACCCCTAACTCTGTTTGTGAGCACCAACCCACTGGAAGCACCAACTCCCAAATCTGTTTTTGTGAGCACCAACCCACTAGAAGCACCAACTCCCACTTCTGAAATTGTGAGCACCAACCCACTGGAAGCACCAACTCCCACTTCAGAATTCGTGAGCACCAACCTACTTCACATAAATCTGATTTTCCACCTTTACAATGTTGCTGTACCAACTGATGATGGACACTATAATCTCTTTCTTTTTTCTCCTCTTTCTTCATTAAATCTGCGCATACTTTTTCAAATCTGCACATACATATATTATTGCTCAGAAATCTGTAACAGTATCTTTTATAATGCTGATCACAGTTTTATTACAAAGAGATCACACTCTCTGTCTTCAAAAACTGAACCTTAACTCCTCTGCAAGTCTGCTCAATAGAAATCTATAATCTCAGAATTATTCTCTCACTCACTAGATCAGTTCTTCTCTTTATGGTATTATATCTTTCAAATGCCCTTTCACAAGAGTTGCGATCTTATTTCATGAATAGTCACCACCATTTGTTAATAATAATTTTTAAGTGAATCGATTCTTGTCTTTGATGAATGGTTTGCTGACTTTTCCTTAACTAATTCATGATATTAATCTTGAGCCTTTGACCATTGTTCGCCTCTTAACAAACATTCATATATTTACTTTTATTATTGCTGACTAATCGTTATCCCCTTTATTATCAACGTAGTCTTCCTTATCAACCAAATTCGCTGCTTATTATATCATATGAGGTCATGATTATATTTCTTGATATTACTTTAATTATAATTGTTGCAATCGCTGTATACAATGATTTGTTCATACTCCAAAACATTCGCTGTCTTTATTCAAACAACCCAATCCTTTATAAAGTCGCTGTATAATGTATTATTGCAATCGCTAACGAATCACTGCTCTATACAAAGTCGACCTTGTAATTTGTCCATCGTATTAACAAATCATGTCTTTTTATGATGTCTTCATTAATGATTGAATGCATAGGTTCCATACTGTCGTGTTTGTAAAACTGACTTCGTAATTTTCTTTTGTCGAATCGCTTCATTTCTCTTACTAAATCTGTTGTTGTATTTTTTAATCAAATTGCACTAAATGATGAAGTTGCTGTCCATGATTGTTATCGCTGTACTGCTTTTGTATTATCAACTTCCCAATGTATCGAGCTGATTCTCCAATATTATCATAATCTGAATAGTCGCTGTATATATTTTAAATGTAATCGCTATTTTGATTAATGAATGTCTTTGTTAACTTAGCAACCAACCAAATACTGTTTGCATCCTTGTCCATGCCAATAAGTTTTTCATGTCTATGGTATTCTTATGATTCTTCCTTATTAATCTATTCCTCCAAGTCACAAATCACTGTTCAAACATTTCCTTTGTAAGTCGATAACTCTCTTAGCTAACTTTCTTAACACCTGTATCATATGTGCCTTTACATCTGTTCATACGTGTCTCTTAAATGAGACATCTTGTCTTTCATAAAGTTATGCCTTAAACAAGTGTTTAATATAGTTGACCGCTGCCTTGAATGAACTGCCACCTTAATGTTTATATCGACCACCTCTGCTACACAGTCGACCATCACATGGAATCGGCTACCATTTCTTTATCTTTTAATCAAACAAATTTTTATCGCTGTGTATTATATCTGTATTTTATCGCTGACTTGTATATGTGAATCGCATATTGTTCTTTTACTGCACTTTAAAAATCGTGAGTTATCTGGAAACATATATTGGTTACGTTGGTCATTAAAACAGCTAATCGGGTCTTGCTTTCTGTTCTCTTTCTTGACCACGTTGTTCTGATCATAATCGTTGCAAATATCATTGATTCCTTCATTATACAAGGTTGTTGTGGTTCAGGCAAGTATTGGAAGCCACAGAGAACAACTTATCCATGGAAACCTTACTCGTTCAATGGTTTTTGTCACTATTTGTAATATCTTTACAGATTTGTTAACCTTTCCAAACTGCTGTGCATACGTGGTATCAAGTATAGCAGTTTGCCTTTGCCAAGTAATGTTTGCATGCTGTTCATGATGTTGGTATTACATTTGTTTGTATACCACTACTGAAGATATCGATCACATAGAACTTATGTGACACATGTTAACGTGTCTTTAACCATTTTACTAAGTCAGCCACATAAATGAATTTCTGCAGATTTAACATTATAATTCTTATTCTTATTTTTTTGCTGCCTGTATGATTGCTACACATAGTGCCGTTATTTGTTCTGTCAGTCATATCATTACTGGAGAATATGATTAGAGCATCAGAAGTTTTGTATCGACACTACATACTTTGTGTGAATGAATTCATGTCGTCACAATGATCGTTTAGTTGTCTACATAACTTCCCCTTTCAAACGGATCGTTTGCCTTGACAAACATATCTCTGAAGATCTCGTCTTCTTTCACGTTATGTCAGTTCCTTTGCCTGTAGTTATGTCTTGCTGTGTATGTACAGTATTATATATCAGAATATACAGTATATATTCTCAGTCACCGTGCTTGTAGCCATTTACTGAGACAATATATATATCAGTTTGTTGTGTAGTGGTTCATTGTCTTTGTAAACAGATCGCTGCATTGATCACTGTATACCCACATCTTGTATATGGAGTTCATCTTCTATACTGATCACTAATCTGATTATGGAGATGTCTTCTTCATATAAATCACAAATATCCAATTCCTTAACCATGACCTTTGACATTGATGATAGTCTTCTTGCATCTTTGACATCAATGACAATATTTCCATCACACAGGAGTGTCACTATAGGCTAGGGCATTGGCTTAGCAATTTGGAGCCACGTTCCTGCAATTTCCAAAATTCACATATATCAGGACACAAGGCTTCGCCTTCCAGCCATACAAACTGCCACGGTATCCATCTGATAAGCTTATAATGTTAGAACTTATGAGGCAGTTGACAACTTATGATCAAATTCAGAAGAAGAAAAAGAAGCTGTCTCTTGAATTCCCAATTGTCCTTGGAGACTATGTGGAGGTATGCCTGAACTTGGCAGCAGCTGAGAAGGTGGCTGAAGAATTGGCATTTTATTGCATGGCATATTACACCACCAGGTCTCACTATGATCCATATCGCAAGATCAGGAGGGTTGCTGGAGTAAAATTCTTACACAAGTTTCACCTACAAGACTAGTGGGAAGATGCAAGGGACAAATTTGATGTCAGAAGGAAGATGTTTTCCAGGCTGCCCTTGCAAACAATCTAAATAGGTGAAGTGATGCAGGTGCCGGATCAGGTGAAGGAAGATTCGGACTTGGTGCAACTAGAATTCGAAAAAGTGAAAGATCAACCTATACAACTTCTAGATTGGTCAGAGCCGGGAATTCATGACCTTTTATGTTTTGGCTAGACCGGTTCTAAAATTTACTAAACACTAGGTTGATTGACATATAAGAAGGTTGAAAGAGGGAAATGTCTGCTTGACTTTCCAATTGATGGGAAATCTTGATTCCCGCACAGGCCCAAGGTGAAGAAGGAGAAGTTTGGCTTGATAAAGGGAAGAGTGCTCCAAAGAGGCCAAGGACAGAAAGGAAGAAGGATATTCAGCAGGAAACCCAACAGGAAGTTCACCAAGAAATTCATCAGGAAGTTCAGCAAGGGGTATAGTAGGAAGAACCACCGCAAAAGAGAGCGAGGATGCAGTCACCGGCTAGTTCTTCCAGTGTGCAGGAGCTAGAAATGTTTTCGTAGGAAAATCTTGTAAATCCACCTTGACAGTGCTCTAGCACAAAATATTCTCAGTGTTAGTGCTTCGCATAGACCAAATCAGCCGAGAAGTCAAAGGCAGGAAATTCCT
Organism: Cryptomeria japonica; assembly: GCF_030272615.1. Taxonomy (NCBI): domain Eukaryota; kingdom Viridiplantae; phylum Streptophyta; class Pinopsida; order Cupressales; family Cupressaceae; genus Cryptomeria; species Cryptomeria japonica. The sequence continues at coordinate 304,951,192 of NC_081412.1, forward strand.
CCTCGTCAGGAAGAAACTCGCCAGGATAGTTTCGTAGAAGCCATCTTTGGTGAGATGGAGGAAGTATCACAGGAGCAAGAGCAGGTGGAAATCCATAGTCACTCCATTCCCGCTCCTGATTGGCTGATGGATAGGTTGAGGGAGCCCGAAAAGGAGATTGATCCCCCATAGGTGTTAGAAGAGTTAAAAAAAATGGATCAGCCAACAGAGAGGAAGGCTCCCCAGAAATTTTCCAAGGTCGTGAGGGATGAATCTGGATCCCGAACCTTGCATATAGTTGATCCTGCAGTAGATAACGATAGGAACAAGATTATGCCGGAGGATTATGTTATTAGACAAGTTGATTTAGGATGCGCTTCCACTGGACAGGTAATTGAAGACTTCAAAGGATCTTCCTTGGCCATGACAGAAAAGATGTAGAAAACAAAGGCCAAATGTAAAAGGCTGAAGGAGGAAAATAGGGCCTTGTGTGAATATGTCAGAAGTCTCAAGCGACCGCTCAGAGAAGAAAATCCCTCATTCATTCCTCCTTCCTCTCTCCCTAAGGAAGTCGTTGATGACATAGAAGTAATCAGGGCGATGGCCCAGTGTTCTAGGGAATGGGTGGAAGATGTATTTATTGTGGCTGGAAAGTTCATTGAAGATTTGGCTCAGCTTCATACCAGACTTGTGGCCCTTCTGAATAGATTGGAGATAGCAGAAGGTTTGTGGGAAGATGTTCACATTTATCAAGACTTAACTATTCCGCGACTCAGGGCTCTAATGAAGATTCTGAAGAAAACACTGATTGATGGAAAAGTAATCCAAGAGAATGAAATTTATGACTTTTCCCGATGGTTTTGCATCGTTTGCTCAGGAAAGAATACCTTTGAAAAGTTTAGCATGGAGTCTTTAGCTTTGAAAGACTCAATTAGAAGGGTTCAAGAGGAAGTGATCAATGTGATGGAAGCACTGTTCGCAAAGAGGCTGAATGAGGATGTAGTAACGGTGAATTCCTTGAAATCCCAGTTACATGAGTTCTTCTTCGTAGGTTCCTTTTCTAAGGAACATTTTCAGAATGTTTCCTCATTTTCCAACACAATGAAGAAGGCACAGGAAATGATTGTGGAATGGGAGAACTTTTCCAAGAGCGAGGAAGAAATCACCTTGATGGAGTTTGACATTGAAAGCATGCCAAGTGTCTCCATAGGAGAGCTGGAAGCCGTCAACGGTAAATTCATTGCGTATGCAATTAATGAATGAGATAATGGTCATCCATTCTTGGACGAGATTCTTTTGACTTAGTAGTGGCGACACATTTACAGCTGGGGTATTTTGACTTAGTGGCGACTCGGTCAATGCATGTTGAATGCATGAAGAATCTTCTTTGCATGCAGTCGCCATATTAATGGTTTTATGATAGATTCTTTTTGCATGCAGCCGTCGCATGAAGAATGATAGGCATTTATGGTTGCATGAGGACTATCCATAGTATTTTGGGCAAATTGGATGTAATGGGGTGCATTTAATGCACAAATGGATGCCATTTTTGGGTTTATTTGAATTTATTGTATGTGGGCTTAGTGGGCATTAATTATGGATTCCCACCTTGTTGCATCTTGAGTGGAGAATCTTTTAGGGAGAAACCCTAATTAGGGTTTGCATGTTTTCATGGCCCAAGACCTATATAAAGGGGTGACCCCCTCATTTGTAAAGAGAGGAGAGATTGTTGTCAGAGATTGTTGCTAAGAGTTTTTGAAGCAAACACTTAATACATTGTTCAATTGTTGGTGTGTTCTTGTGTTGTTTTGAAGCTCGCATGGTCTCACTCTCTTCGTATAGATTAGATTTGCTTCCGTGTTGTTAGATGAACTGGATTTGATATGATTACTTGCTGCAAAGTCCGTGCTCATGCTTTTGGTGTGCAGCTGATTGTTGCATACTGTGCAAAGTTAGCCTGAGCCTCCGTTATATGTGTATGCTTAATTTCGATTATCAGTGAAGATTGTTTGATTTGATGGTCTCCATTGGTGATTTGAAAAACCTCTACACATCCTTTAAAGATTGCATCGCCTTTATGTAGTTGTGCTCTGTTGGCAAAGCGAAGCGTGGTTTGATTTTGCATGAGTGATCCCGTCTCCTTGTTCGTAGGATTAGATTAGTCTTAGCCTAGTTATCTAAACCCTTCACTCATTTAATTTCCGCATATTTCAAACCCAAAAAATCCAAAAAAAAAGAGCCTTCATTGTAAATCATTCATGTAGAAATCCTTGAACGCGCAAGTTTGTTAAGATCTTCAATGAGCATACGTAAGGCCCCTTGGGTTAATAGCAAACCCATCAACTAACTAAGTCACGTCCACGCGCAAAAGGAACCTTGAGATTAGCCGTTTGATCTTTCTTTGCTATCTTAGCATACGGTTTGATTTTAAACAAGAGAGAGTGAAGTGACTGTTGGAAACTTTATTCTATGTTCGGCGTAGTCCTGAAAAACACATCAACACTACCAAGAGAAGAAAGGAGTACATCTTGGCTTATGAAGATTGAGGGGCTTGTTTGAGGCTATAGATAGATGTCCTCAATCAATAAACTAATGAGGAATCCTATATGGTTCCTTCTTGTTCCATGCGAATCTTCTCTTGAAGATCCTCATTAAGAAATGCACTCCTCACATCCCTTTGATGTACAACCCAACGAATAGCTATATGCTATAGCAAGATTCAAGTGAATGGAGTTCATCTTAGCAATGGGGGAAAAGGTCACAGTGTAATCAATGCTAGGAGCTTATGAGAAACGTTTGGCCACAAGCTATGTTTTGAACTTATCAATAGTTTCATTTGTCGTATATTTAGTTTTACAAATCGACTTACACCAAACCATTTTTCTTCACTTAGGAATAGTAATTAGGTCCCAATTGTTGTTCCTCATCAAGGAATTGTATTCTTCCTCCAATGCAAAATCCTACTTGACAACACTTGATGTTCCGTGAAATGATTGTGGATTTGAAGGGGAGGCAATGTAAGCATGTGGAAGATCCTTATATTGTGATCTTATTCTTCAAGTATCTAAAGGATATCCAACAAATGTGCCTGCTAACTAAAGTGTTGAATGAGTCCAATGAGGCAATGAAGAAGATAGGGATGAAGGAGGAGAGTCCTCAACCTTTGAATGTGAGCTTTGTGAAGATGGAGGTGAAGCCTCATGATCAAACTTGTGAGTTTGAGGTGCTAGAAGAGAACAGTCCAAATCACCATCATCGGGGCTTTTGTTAAAGTAAACACTCCTATCAATGAAAAGTTCAGGTGTTTCAGGATCCATGAGCTGATACCCCTTGACACCGTCAAGGTATCCAACAAAGATAGAAGGCTGACTTTGAGGTTCCAAAATCTTGCATTTTTTTTTATGGAATATGTGCCCATGCAGGGAGCCATAACCTCAAAACTGCTGCACAACTGGTTCCTACCACATCAAGCTTCAAAAAGAGTGACACCTTTCAAAGCCTTAGGGGGAATTTGTTGTCATATTGTTGTCATATTGTTGCCATTGATGTCAAGAAGAAATGGCACATTGCTGTCATTGATGTCAAAGGAAAGATTTGATGAAAGATGAAATCGTTATAGACCAAAGGCTATAATCGCATCATCAAAAAGACAATAAAGCTGGTTGACTTCATGTATAACTCCTATGAAAAGTCGCCAATGTCTTTCAAGATATGGAGCGGTGAAATCTAAGTCTTTGTTTATTGGTGAAGTCAAAATAAAGTTAAAGTGTTATATGGCTGACCCATTCAAGGATAGCCACAATTGTATTGGTGCACAAAAGAAGATTTAAATATTCTCAAATTTGGCCGACATCACCTAACATTGGCACCTATGATTAAGGCAAGTATAAATGTGTTAACTGCCATATTAAGGTATATATTTCTAACATGAAGAAGATAGATTATTTAAGGCAGCAATTAAAGCTACAAGGCAGCAATTAGAGAAATAATAATAAGTGATTAGAGAAATAAGAAGCAGCATTTAAAGTATATGAGAAGGCAGTAAATAATGTTAAAAGGTGCAGCAATTATATTTGGTTAAGAAGAGGTAGTGAATACAATTATTAAAAGACAGCAGCAATTCATAGAAGTCATTCATATATCTTAGCAATGGTGATTAAAAGAATAAGTCTAGGCGTCGATTAGCATAATGAAAGGTCATGTTCATTCAAATTGATATCTCTTTTCAAAGAGATACCTCTCTTTATAAGAGGTATGATAGGTATATAATTGAAGTTGAGTGAAGGCAAGTAAGGTAAGCAAAAAAATATTTTTTTTTCTGATTTTTAACAGCAGAGCAAAAGTAAATATGAAGAATATTGCAGACTTATGAAGGGTCACCTCTCTTGATGAAAATGTATATTGGAGTAGTATAAAAAGAGATGAGTGAGATGTGTGAAAAGTAGGAGTTAAATGTAATAACTAATATCTTTCGAAGTAGTGAGCAGATTTATGAAGACTTTTTGAGCAGATTTATGAAGACTCTATGAGCATATTTGTGAAGACTTTATGAGGCAGAATTGAGCAGACTTATGAGGCAGATTTGAGTAGATTTAGAAAACATATGTGAGAGATCTATAATGGATATATATGTGAAAAGAATCAAAAGATAAGGAGAATATATGGAAAGAATATGCAAGTGTGTGTGAAGATACAAGTATATTTATATTATTGTTAATGAGAAGAGGAGAATTGTAGAGTGAATATATGAAGGAGATCGTAATGTCCATTGTCCATTGACGAAGCAACATTCAAAAGGTGTAACCTTGTTTTGGAAGTTTGTGCTTCCTAAAGGAGAGATTTGTGTCTCTTGCTAAGTTGGTGCTTATTAGTGGGGGTCGGTGCCTATGAACTGTTGTCTCCAGTGGATTGGTGCCTACAAATCATTTAAGAGGGGATTGGTGTCTCCAGTGGGTTGGTTCCTACTGATCATTTAAGAGGGGATTGGTGTCTCCTATGGGTTGGTGCCTACGAAGTTTGTAAAAGAGTTTTATATAAGCAATATTTTGTCATGGCTTTCTCTTGTACGAGTTTCGACAAAAATCATGTGTTCTTGTTATTGATATTGTGCAATTGATGTTATTGTGATTGTTAAGTATAAAAAATAAAAATTGTATTATATTAATTCACCCCCCTCTCAGTATAGTTGTGTGCTCATCATAATTCTAGTTTTAACGTGAACAACACAATTAATGGCCTAGATCTACAACTTAGGAGTGAGAGAATGAATGAAAATCATGCAACTAGTTGTCTCCTCCAAGGACTTGTTCTTTTGTTTTGCAACATTGTTTTGTTGTGGTGTATATGCAATTGTATGTTGAAGATTGGTCCCCACAAAAGTACAAAATTGCTCAAATCTCTGATTCATATATTCTTGGCCATTATTTGTATAGAGAATATTGACATATGTTGTCCTCATTTTTGTTTTGAAAAATGGACTATTACATACAATTTTTGTCAAAAAAATGAAAATTTTACTCTATGGCACGCTTCCTGAGGCATAATTTCACCTTACCCCTATACTAGACTAATCCTCAGTCCATCCTCAAACCACATTTCAAATTTCATCGCATTTTGGGTTCGTTTGCTATGTCTTTCCTTCAATTTCGGGTTTTTTTTTCCTAACTGCAAGTGGGAAATTTTCCTTAAGTTGCAAGTTTTATGATTTCCTTTTGTTTTAGTGTTGTAGGGAAATTTTTAGTTAATTACAAGTGCACTTTATGAAAAATAGAACTTGTAACTTGTTTTTTATTTCCCCCTTGTTGCTTTTTGTCTTTTAAGTCATTGTAGGAACTTTTTGGGCATATTACAAGTGAACTCTAAATTATAAAGTTAAAATAAAACTTGTAATTCTTTTAAAAAGTTCCACTTAAGTGATTTTAAGTTATGGTAGGGGTTTTTCTCCTCCATTACAAGTTTTATAAAGTCACTTTAAGTTGTAATAGGGATTTTATTTCCCTATTACAAGTTTTATTTTTAAGTTGTTTTTGTGACTTGTAAAAGGAATATTATTTTTCCTTTATTGGTCTTTTGTTGAGTTGTTTAAAACTTGTAATGGGAGTTTTATTTCCCTATTACAAGTATTTTAAACTTGTAGTTTGCTCTCACAAACCCGATTTTGCCTTTATGCATGAAAAGTGAACATTTTTAAACTTGCAAATGTGTTTGAGAAACCCGATTTCATGTGTTCTTTGCAATTTTAAACTTGTTGTTCTTTCCCAAAAACCCGACCAGCAATATTGGAGGATTTTGTTGAAGATTTCTAACGATTTTTATGGAGAAATTCAAGGAGGAGGAAGGCGTTTTGATTTCATGCCTATTTTCATGCATTTTGAAACTCCCTCCATGCCATTTGGAAGACATTATCGCTGCTTTTATGGCGTGTTAACAGCAAAAATGTGTTTGAAAATACCACGATTTTCCTTTGAAATGAGCCATGAATCCTCTTCCTTCTTAGTCGTTTTTTCTTATTATACCTAGGCGTGGGGTTTGGATGAAGATTTGACCAATTCTCATGCCATTTTGATAGCCGTTTTTGCTGCATATGGCGTTTTCTTAAAAATGTGGCTAGGGTTTGAATCTTCTTCTTTTGTCTATATAAGAGATTCTTTCTCTTCATGATAGTTGTTAGTTTTGTTTTTCTCTTTCCTAAAATCGGTTTTGTGAGAGATTTTTCCCCTTTGTTCCAAGTTTGCAAAGCAATTTGCAAATTGCATTGTTTTTCCCCATTTTCCCTTTTTGCTTGCATTCGGGATTTAAAAACCCGATTGCAAGTAAGATGAAAATAATTGATCTACCCCTTTGGTTGAAAAATCTTAACCATCTTTTGGTGAAATTCCAAGTTTCAAAGTTGGAAAAAGCTTGTCTTTCCAAAATCGGGTTTTTAAAACTTGATTACAAGTAAAAGTTCTTCCCATTTTTCATATGGTCAACATGGAAAAGTTCTTCAAAAATGCATTCATAACCATCCGCACTTGTTGTTTTTGGTCATAAGCTTCATTTCCCTCATATCAAGATCCCTATTCCCACCATTTCATCCACCCATTTCACACCTTCATTCATTTTTCCCATTTAAAGTCTTCACTTGCAGTTAGCCATCCAGAACCGAATTTGGTCCAAAATGCACCCAAAAAACACTTGAAAATGAGTTTTAAAGGTCCAATTACAAGTGCAAACTTGTGTTTACCCATTACGCATATGGAGTTGCATGTTTGTTCCCCACAATTGCAAGTTAATGCTCTTGCTTTTCCCACACATGTAATGCAGCTTCCAAAACCCGAAATTCACTTGTGAGCCCATTTTTGCATCAGTTTATCCCTTCCCATGTCAGTTCGGTTTGCACACACGATCTACCAAATCAATGGATTAAGGCATGGGCCTTATTTTGCAAGCAAATTTCAAGATTTGAGGATGATACAAAGAAGAGATACAACAACAATTCATGGTTTTGAGTATAGAATGCTTTCAAGACAAAGATGGTCATGACATAAAAAGAGAAAGGCATCCCTTTCCCTCTTGAAAAGCTAGTACTACCCCGAGCAAGAAGATAAGGATGCAAGTTCCCGTTCCGGTTCAAGATGTCTTTACCAATCCAGAATACTTCAAGTTCTAGCATCCAGAAGCGACATGAAGATCATCACAGGCAAAGGATGATGCAGTTAGAGTTGTGTCTTTAGACACATGGAATAGTTTTAGTTATGCATTAGTAATATTGTTTTGACAAGTTACATGTAAAAAAAAAACTTTGTAATTGCAAGTTAACTCATTACTTGCACTTTTGTAATTACATGTAAAGCAACTACAAGTTGTGTTCAATTAGGACTGTAGTTGGAATAAGTCATAGTTAGCTATTGAATAAGTCTTGGTGGTTGAGAGAATTTCTCAAGTTAGTTGGGATCCTCCCACCTTTTTCTCATGACTCCTCTCTTATAAATACTTGAGGGGGTCTATTGTAATTTTTATCTTTTGGCAATGCAACAAAATTCTGCCAGTTTGTATGTGCACTCTAAGACTTTGAGCTTACATGTAAATCAGATTGCTTTCAATAAAAGAGGCAAGTTGTGTTGACACTTTGTGCCAATTCAAGTTGTTATGTGAGAACATTTTCTGGAGTTGATTGTGAGTTTTGTTTTATTGTGAAAGAGGGATTTAAATTCAATCTTGCAAACTTTGAGCTGCTAATTGTATTTAGAGTTATATGTCTAGTTTTCAGGTTTGGTCTTGCAGACTTTGAGCTGCTTATCATATCTGAAACCATAGAAACGAGACTCGCCCAGACTCGGCGAGTCCGAGTACGAGTCAGGCCCGGCGAGTCCCAGGGGCTCGGAGTCGGACTCGTCCGAGTCTACTCGCCAGACTCGCCGAGTTGGCGAGTTTGGCCCAAACTCGCCAAACTCGGCGAGTTCCGAGCCCCAAACTCGGCCAGCGTCAAGCCAAACAAAAAAACACACAAAAAATTTATTTTGCAATGTTTTTTAAGTCCGTTTTTTTTTTATAATTATCTTCTATCCCTAAAAGTGACTTTCATTTCATTCACTTGCAAAAAAGAGAGGAGTAAAGTGAGTTGGGAAGAAAAACAAGGGTGCATAGAAGAAAAATCAGCAAGGAGGAAGCTCAAGTTTTCTTCAATTTGTCACATTGGAGCTGCATTGTGTTTCGATTTGGTGCATCAAGAGTTGGATAGGAAGACTTTGCAGTTCGTTTCAAGCTTGTTGTAAGAGGTACGATTGTTTTTTTGAAGATTAGTTTGTTTCTTGTATGCAAAAATTACATTTTCTACTCATTTTTTTTGAAAGTTTTACATTTTCTTTCAAAATCTTTTGTATGTTTGTATGTAGTATGTAGTTGTAGTGTTGTACTATGTAGGGTTTGTAAATTTCTTTTTTTTAAAAGTAGGGTTTGACAAACCCTACTTTAGTTTTTTTGAATGTATGTAATATGTATTAATTTTATTTTGTATTTGTAATGTTTTATTGCAGTAAAATTCACTTTATTATTTGCCTCAACTTCAAGTTTCACAAAACTATCCTAAAATGTCTACTTCAGCTTCTAGACCCCCCTTTAGAAAGGACCCTGCTTGGAAATATCATGAGGATTTTCCAGGGCAAGGAAAGGGGCAAACAAAATGTATGTTTTGCAAAACAATATTCCATGGAGGTATATATATGCTGAAATATCATATTGCTGGTGTGCGTGGACATGATGCCGAACCATGCCTAAAAGCAGTCCCTGAGGCCGTACGTGAATGTTATGTAATGGTTGAAGAGATTGAAAGGAAAAAGAAACAAAAGGAGGATCGAGCGGCCATTGGGAGAGAGATAGTTTTAGGAAGAGGGACACAGTTAGGTTGTGTTGGAGGCCCTTCTTCCTTACCTCCATATTGTCCCACTCAGTTTGCTACTACTGGTGCTTCAGTTTCTGCTTCTGCTTCTATAAGTGGCAATGCCACCGCCACTTCTCATGCTCCTAGCACTAGTAGTTGTAGTGGGAGTGCTACCATTGGACCTAGGATTCGTAAATCTAGGTTGGATTCTGTAATGTCCCCACTCTAGCAGATTGACCAAGTATATGTGCGTTAGCCTAGCTCTACATGGTCCCGAGGGCTAACGAAGGGTTTAAAGGGATCCTGGAGTGTTTTGGCCTAGTCATTTCCAGTTTGGGCCAAAACGAAGTTGATTTACTTAGTTTCAGGCATACTTACTATTTTTAGTAAGTCAACAGGACACAACGGGGGCTAGTTTTGGTGATTGGATTTGATACTCCTTGGCGAGAGCTTTCCGACGAGCTGTCACTCACGCTATTCGGAGTCCAATTGCTAATATATTTTAATGCCTGAAGTTTTATTAAAGTAACATTTAATTTAATTGTAAACTATTAAAGTGTTACTTTAATATTTATTTTATGGAGATATGTGTAAATCAAAGGGGCAACCAAAGGAGACATAAGTGAATATTTTAATATGTTTTATATTGAACATGTTTTATCCCACATTGCTTGAGTGAGTTGGGTCGCCCCTTGGAGAAAGAATAAAAGGGAGCTTTTGTGGCTTCATTGGGCATGTGGAATATGAGAAGAATTTGGTGTGTGAGTTGCAGATCCGTTCTTGGCATTAGAGGACGTCTATCCTCTCTTGTGACATTCTAGACGTCATTCCCTTGGGGTTTGGCCTTTGGAATCCTTTGCTATCAGCTTCATTTACAGGCAGATTGGGTGTTTTTCCAGCTACAAGTAGCAGCATTATTTGGTTGCATTTCCAGCTCCAGGCCGCGACACTATTCACGCGGGTACTATTCACGTGACACTATTCACGTGGGTACTATTCACGCGACACTATTCACGCGACACTATTCACGCGGGTACTATTCACGTGGCACTATTCACGCGGGTACTATTCACCTGGCACTATTCACTTGGCACTATTCACTTGGCACTATTCATGCAGCACTATTCATGTTACTGTAGCAGCAGAATTAGAAACTTTGGTGGGAACATTATGTCAAAATGCTGGAGTATTTAGTGAGTTGAAAATAACCTGCTATGTATTTGATTTTTGTTAATTCTGGAAATAATATTATAACAGCAGTAGTTCAATTTCCAGCTTGCCTATTATTGTAAATTCTTTTTAGTCATGTTATGTGGTTTCATACCTGTGCAAAGACTTAAAAACAAAAAAAAACATTGAAACATTAAACGGAGGAATAAGGAGTTGGCTGCAAACTGTTTGACTAAATTCCTATCAGCAGTGGGGTTAGTTTTTGGGCATTCTAGGGTGCCCACTACAGTGGTATCAGAGCAGAAGATTCTGCCATCTTGTGGGAAACTTTCACCAAAACATATTGCAGAAATAAAAGAAGTCCAGAATGTATGATTGAGCATGCGACAGGGGCATTATAATTTTCGCAATACCAGGGCCAGACAAAATAGAAATCCGGATAATCAGAGTGAGCAGTCTAGTTCATCCGTGCGGGTGGACATAGAATCCAGTCATACAGACATAGAGGAAATATTCTTCGATCAGGACAGCAGTATGGGTGATCGAGATGAGAGGAATATCGTTCCAGATCAGGGGGAGGTAATGTTCAGACAGTTGCTGGGTACGTTAGAGCAAGGGCAGCGTATGCAGCAGGAGCAGAATAGGCGAATGGACATGATGTTGTAGCTTATGGCTAGACAGATGGGCGTTAATATTAATCCAAGTGAGGCCAACAATGGAAACAATAACAATGGGGGAAACCATAACAATAGGGGCAATGATAATAATGGAGGCCGAGGCAACAACAATGGCCCTGAGAATAACATTAATGGTAATAATGGACATGGCAACAATGGAATTGAGGCAGATAACTTTAGACACATTGCACACCCAGCTCGAACAGCGAGCTCGAGACCTCTTCTACCCACCTTTCCACCTAGGGATCCGGTTCAACCAGTGAACGAACCGCAGATTACTGAGTTACAGGGTCAGTTCAGGAGGGACTGGGAGGCCAGTGGACCCGAGTTTCAGGCAGATATTTCCCTTAGAGATTATATGGACTTGAGGATGAGACATATGCCTAGAGCAAGAGGGAGGAATCAGAATTTTGAGCTGAGGAAGAAAGTTGGAAAACTTTCCTTGCCTTATTATGATGCTTCAGGGAAGATGACTGCACGAGCTTGGGTGCAGAAGGTAGATACATACTTGTAGCTAAATCCTATGCCTGAGGATGAGGCTATCAAGTATGCGGCTATGCATTTGGACGGCGTTGCGCATGAATGGTGGCATCATGGCATGGTGACTCTGGGGCATAATTAGATTACATCCTATGAGGAATTCACAGAAAGATTGATTGAGAGACTTGACACTAAGGATCCCGAGTTACATTTCAAGGAGCTAGCACAGTTAAAACAGTCAGGGTCAGTGGATGCTTACATCGCCGAGTTTCAGCGTTTGTCTGTACTTGTTACTGATATCTCTCCTAGGAGATTGGTGGTGTTATTTTGTGATGGGCTTGCTGATCCATTACGTGGTTGGGTGAAGGGACATGATCCACTCACCTTAGCAGAAGCAACTAAAAAGGCACGAGATTTAGCTCCTTCGGTATACAAAGGAAAATACCATTCAACAGATTCTTCCTACCGCAAGGACAAAGACAAAAAACCATTTCAGAAAGAGTATAACAAACCCAAAGAAGGATCAAAAGGACTAGACAGTGAAACCTTGAATGAACTTCGAAAGAAGAAACTGTGCTTCCAGTGTAGAGAGCCTTGGGACTTATCTCATAAATGCCCTCTCAAGGCTAAGGCAAATCAAATGGAGTATTTTTCAGCAGAGGAGTCAGAGTCAGAGGGGGAGGATCAGCACTCCGATTCAGATGAGGGTAACATGATAGAGGAGAGCAGCATTCCTAAGGATGATAGATCGTTGGCACGCTTGACAGGGGCCCAAAAGGCAATCACATTTAAGGTCAGGGGTACTATCCAGGGGCAGAAAGTGATATCTCTCATTGACACTGGGGCTACACATAACTTTATAGATACACAGTTGGTAGCCAGGAGAGGTTTACAGACAGAGGAGCATGATGGTTTTAGGGTCATGGTGGCTAATGGCCAAAAGCTATTATGTACTCAGAAGGTTTCAAATCTTCACATTAGATTTGGAGATGGCTATGAGTTGGAGGATGATTTCTACGTTGTGGACATGGGAGATTACGACGTCATCCTTGGTATGACATGGATGGCATCGCTGGTTGAGTTCACTTTCAACCTAGCGAAGTTGGAAATGAGGTTTCAGCATGAGGGTAGGACTGTTGTTCTTAGGGGACTTTCAGATGGGAGTTGCAGGGTAGTCTCTTTGAAGAGAATGGAGAGACTTTTTTGACATAATGACATAGAGTGGGCAACAGAGTGCTTAGTTATGCCAACTTCACCGGAGCCTCGGGTGAAGAGTCATCCATCAGATATACAGGAGATTCTTGACAGGCATGCCAAGGTATTCAGTGATATTCCTCACGGGGTTCCTCCTGACAGGGGTGCAGAGCATGTTATTGAGCTCGAGGAGGGAGCCAAACCAGTGATGATCACTCCCTATCGTCATCCTAAGAAACATAAAGATGAGATAGAGAAGGCAATTAAGGAGTTGTTGGAAATGGGGCACATCAGGCCTAGCAAAAGCCCCTTTGCTTCAGCTGTAGTTTTGGTAAAGAAGAAGGATGGGACAATGCGCATGTGCATCGATTACAGGGCACTGAATAAGAAAACAATTAAAAACAGGTATCCCATTCCTAGGATTGATGAGTTGATTGATGAGTTGCATGGGGCATGCTTCTTCACCAAAATTGATTTGCGATCCGGATACCATCAGATCAGGATGAGAGCAGAGGACATTGAGAAAACAGCCTTCCGATGTCACTATGGCCACTTTGAGTTTATGGTTATGCCATTTGGACTAACCAATGCACCCGCTACATTTCAGAGTTGTATGAACCAGGTATTCAGGGAGCAGTTGAGGAGATTTGTCTTGATCTTCTTTGATGACATCTTGGTCTTCAGTAAGACCTGGGAGGAACATTCACAGCATTTGGAGGAGGTATTATCTATCCTAGAGAGAGAGTCTTTATATGCCAAGGAGTCTAAGTGTGAGTTTGGTATGACAGAATTACTATACCTTGGGCATATTATTAGTGCAGATGGAGTTCGAGTAGACCCTGAAAAGATTAGAGCTATAGTAGATTGGCCTACTCCCACGAACCTCACACAACTTAAGGGGTTCTTTGGTTTATGCGGGTTTTACAGGAGGTTTGTTAAGGGGTTTTCACAGACTGCAGCACCTTTGACAGACCTCACTAAAAAGGGAGCCTTCGTATGGACAGAAGCAGCGCAGCGATGTTTTGACCACTTCAAACAAGTGATGTCATCTTGTCCGGTTTTAGCTCTACCAGATTTCACGAAGCCATTTGAACTTCAGTGTGATGCTTCAGGTGATGGGATAGGGGCAGTATTGATGTAGGAGAAACATCCCATTGCATTCGAGAGTAGGAAGCTCCGAGGTGTTGAGAGGAGCTATTCTATCTATGACAGGGAGATGTTGGCCATAATGCATGCATTGGCCAAATTCCGATCATACTTAGTAGGCAGACGGTTTGTGATCAAAACTGATCACAATAGCATAAAATATTTCATGAGCCAGCGTGATCTTAATGACCGGCAACATAAATGGGTTACTAAATTGCAGGCTTATGACTTTGACATAGAGTTTGTCAAAGGTAAGAAAAACGTGGTGGCTGATGCCTTATCTCGGAGACCTCACTTATGTGCTCTGGCAGAGATTTCAGGAGATTGGAGAGATCAGATTATAGCAGAGTATGTCGGAGATGCTTGGGCTTCTGGATTGATTTCAGGTACTATACAGGATGATCGCTATGAGGTGATAGATGGATTGATCAGAGTTCAGGACAGGGTTTATTTGATTCCGTCATCACATTTGAGAGAGGTGATACTAAAGGCATTTCATGATGCACCCACAGCTGGGCATCCGGGGATCTTCAAGACCTACAGGCAGATCCGAGAGCGGTTCTCATGGAGAGGGCTCAAGGATGATGTTCAGAGGTATGTCAGGGAGTGTGCGGTTTGTCAACAGAATAAGGGAGAGCACACATTTCCTGCAGGTTTATTACAGCCCTTGCCCATTCCTGATAGGAAATGGGAAAGTATTTCGATGGACTTCATCATTGGGTTGCCACGAGTGCAGGGAAGGGATTGCATCTATGTGGTGGTGGACCGCTTGACGAAGTTCGCTCACTTCTTTGCTATTCCGTCCATTTACACAGCAGCACAGGTGGCAGATCTTTTCTTTAGAGAGATATTCAGGTTACATGGGTTGCCCAGATTCATTGTCAGTGATTGGGATAGTAAGTTTATGAGTGTTTTTTGGCAGGAGTTGTTTAGGTTGTGTGGTACAGATCTTACACCTAGCACTAGTTATCATCCGTAGACAGATGGGCAAACAGAGATTGTGAATAAATGAGTGGAGGGATATTTGAGGAACTATGTAACTGCACAACAAAAAGCTTGGGTCAAATGGTTGCATATGGGAGAGTATTGTTATAACACCACTTATCATATGTCCATCAGGATGACTCCTTTCATGGCACTCTATGGTTATGATGCACCTAGCTTCATGGATTTAGTTTTGGGGGACAACAGAGTGCCCAAAGCCAAAAACTTATTGCAGGATAGTCAGGACATCCTGAAAGTGCTCAAGGAGAATATAGAGCAGGCCCAGAATCAACAGAAATTGTACGCTGATCAGCACCGAATAGAGCGCAGTTTCGAGGTAGGGGATATGGTTTACTTGAGGCTACAACCATATAAACAGTTATCACTCAAGAAGAGCGGAGCTGAAAAGTTGAAGCCTAGATTTTATGGTCCCTACAGGGTGATTCGCAGAGTGGGCGAAGTCGCCTATGAGCTTGAGCTTCCAGAGGGCAGTCGGGTGCACAATGTATTTCATGTGTCTAGGCTTAAGAAAGCTATTGGTCAGAGTGTAGTACCTTCTGCAGATTTACCTCCTTTGGATGAGGAGGGGAAGCTCGTGTTAGTACCTGAGGCTATTCTGGACACCAGAGAGAGGAAACTCAGAAACAGGATAGTGAAGGAGTATTTGGTCAGATGGAGAGACCTGCCGGAGGAAGATGCTACATGGGAGAATGAGCAGGTGATACAGCAGGCTGGACTGAGATTGCTTGAGGACAAGCAATTTCAAGGGGGGCGGATTGTAATGTCCCCACTCTAGCAGATTGACCAAGTATATGTGCGTTAGCCTAGCTCTACATGGTCCCGAGGGCTAACGAAGGGTTTAAAGGGATCCTAGAGTGTTTTGGCCTAGTCATTTCCAGTTTGGGCCAAAACGAAGTTGATTTACTTAGTTTCAGGCATACTTACTATTTTTAGTAAGTCAGCAGGACACAACGGGGGCTAGTTTTGGTGATTGGATTTGATACTCCTTGGCGAGAGCTTTCCGACGAGCTGTCACTCACGTTATTCGGAGTCCGATTGCTAATATATTTTAATGCCTGAAGTTTTATTAAAGTAACATTTAATTTAATTGTAAAATATTAAAGTGTTACTTTAATATTTATTTTATGGAGATATGTGTAAATCAAAGGGGCAACCAAAGGAGACATAAGTGAATATTTTAATATGTTTTATATTGAACATGTTTTATCCCACATTGCTTGAGTGAGTTGGGTCGCCCCTTGGAGAAAGAATAAAAGGGAGCTTTTGTGGCTTCATTGGGCATGTGGAATATGAGAAGAATTTGGTGTGTGAGTTGCAGATCCGTTCTTGGCATTAGAGGACGTCTATCCTCTCTTGTGACATTCTAGACGTCATTCCCTTGGGGTTTGGCCTTTGGAATCCTTTGCTATCAGCTTCATTTACAGGCAGATTGGGTGCTTTTCCAGCTACAAGCAGCAGCATTATTTGGTTGCATTTCCAGCTCCAGGCCGCGACACTATTCACGTGGGTACTATTCACGCGACACTATTCACGCGGGTACTATTCACGTGGCACTATTCACGCGGGTACTATTCACCTGGCACTATTCACGTGGCACTATTCACCTGGCACTATTCATGCAGCACTATTCATGTTACTGTAGCAGCAGAATTAGAAACTTTGGTGGGAACATTATGTCAAAATGCTGGAGTATTTAGTGAGTTGAAAATAACCTGCTATGTATTTGATTTTTGTTAATTCTGGAAATAATATTATAACAGCAGTAGTTCAATTTCCAGCTTGCCTATTATTGTAAATTCTTTTTAGTCATGTTATGTGGTTTCATACCTGTGCAAAGACTTAAAAACAAAAAAAAACATTGAAACATTAAACGGAGGAATAAGGAGTTGGCTGCAAACTGTTTGACTAAATTCCTATCAGCAGTGGGGTTAGTTTTTGGGCATTCTAGGGTGCCCACTACAGATTCCTTCTTTGTGCCTCGCACTATTCCTGGGTCCCAACCGTCGCTTGAGGGAATGGGTTGGAACAAGGAGGTCCATGATGCTGCTAAAATGGCAGTTGGCAGGTTTTGGAGCTATAGCCGTATTCCATTCTTTGTAGCCAGGTGAATGTTTTACTAACTTTTATGTTTGATAACTTTGATTATTTTAATTTTTATACTTAACTTATCTCATTGAATTTTTATACTTAACTTATCTCATTGAGTTTCTTTGTGACAGGTCTCCTTATTTGCAACAAATGGTTGATGCCATTACCATATGCGGGGCGGGGTTCAAAGCCCCTATTGAGAGTGATTTGAGGGGACCCATTTTGTCTCAAATGGTGGATGATTTGAAGAAGGATTTAGATGAACAACACTAGATATGGAGCACTAAAGGTTGCACCATCATGACTGATGGTTGGACGGATAGGAGAAATAGAACTCTCCTTAATTTTCTTGTTTCTTCCGCAAATGATTGATTAATTTTAGTTTCATATAGTCTTTAATTTTTTATTTTTTATCTAATGGTTTATTGCATGATCATTGACCTAGCTTTATTTTTTTATTTCAGGGGGCACCGTTTTCATCAAGTCCATTGATGCCTCCGCCCATTGCAAGAATGCCACCTACCTATGTGAGCAGATAGAGGAGGTGATTGAAGATGTGGGTGAGGAGAACGTGGTACAGGTGGTGACCGACAATGCAGCAAATTATGTTGCTGCGGGTAAACTTTTGATTACAAACTAATTTTGTTTGCAAATTAATTACTATCTTGTAGTTTGTACCTCCATTAATTACAATTTACAATGCAACAAATTATGTTGCTGCAGGTAGACTATTGATGGAGAGGCACCCATCTATAGTTTGGACTCCATGTGCTGCTCATTGCATTGACCTCATGTTGGAGGATATTGGAAAAATCCCATGGGTCAAGAGATGTGTAGAAAGGGCAAGAGATGTGTAGAAAGGGCAAGAAATGTCTGCAAATTTGTATATAATCATTCATGGGTGTTGGCTCTTATGAGACAATACACAGAGCAAAAGGAGTTAGCTCGTCCAGGAATCACATTATTTGCCACAAAGTTCCTCACATTGCAGTCCATGCTTAGGTCTAAATCTGCCTTGAGACGTATGATTGTTGATGAGGAGTGGTCTTCCTCATCCTATGCTACCACCCCTGCAGGGAAAGATATGGCAGACTGTATTTTTGATGAGCAAGGCTTTTGGGTCCCTTGTGATGAGATAGTGAAGGTAATTTTTTTATAAATTCTACAATTTAACTTCATGTTTTATAACTTATTATATGTATTCTCTTATTTGCTCATTTTTCTGAATTACACAATATTTTCAATTTTGCAGTTTGTTAAGCCCTTGGTGGTTTTGTTGCGAGTTGCGGATGGAGATAAGCCCGCAATGGGCTATATATATGGGGGCATGGATAGGGCGAAGGAGGCCATCAGATTCGTCTATGGAGGAGATGAGAGCAAGTATGGTCCCATTTGGGAGATCATTGATAGGAGATGGCATCATCAGCTTCATAGGCCCATCCATGCGGCAGCCTATTATCTGAATCCGGCATTCCGTTTTATCCCTTCTTTCAAGGCTGATGTGGAGGTCCTTAATGGGCTATATGCAATCATGGAGAAGATGGGACCTGCTGGTACTTCTCAGATAGACCTTTTTCGAGAGCTACAGTTGTTCTCAGATGCACAAGGGAAGACCTTCTCTCGTCTTGTCGCCAAAGACGGTAGGACAACTATGATGCCAGGTAAAAATAAATTGTAAGGCTTAATTTTAGTTTTATTCAATACTATATTGTAACTTGTTAAATGAGTTCATGAGTGAGACTGATTTTATTTATTTTTCTCATTTCAAACTCAGATCATTGGTGGAACTTTTTTGGCCCAGAGACACCAAATATTCAGAAGTTGGCCATTCGCATCTTGAGCCAACCATGCAGCGCATCAGGTTGTGAGCGCAATTGGAGTATGTTTGAGCACATACACTCCAAGAGGCGCAATAGATTATCTGTGGAGAAGATGAATGATCTCGTCTTTGTTCACTACAATCTCCGCCTGAGAATGAGAAAGAATGCAATAGTTGACATGTCTCCTATCATTCTAGATGAGGTTGATCTTGAAGCAGAGTGGGCCAATGAGAATCAGACAGCTCCTGGGACTCCTATAGTTGTATTTAGTGATGATGACATTGATTGGATCGACCAGGTAGATATAGAGGCTGAGGTTGTAGTCATGGCAGAGGAGGAGCAGAGAGCACGAGCAGAGACAGGAAATACTGAGACTGAGAGTGACACAGCTGTTCCTGATGTTGGTGAGCATGACACAGTTGTTCCTGATGTTGGTGAGCATTGCATGGTGTCACGGGGAGCGACTATGGCTGCTGAATCATCCAGGACCTACTTTAATGCCTTCGCACGGGGCCAGGGCGAGAGGGTGCACGACCCGCTGAGCCATAGGCTTGTACACTTGTAGTTGTATTTAGTATTTAGTATTTAGTATTTACCTTTGGTATTTGTATGAAACATTTGATGATGATCATATGATGACACGGATTTTTTATTCCATGAGTTTGTAATATTGTATACATTTGACAATATTTATATATCTATGTTTGTTATTTTCTTCAGCTACAATTTGTGTTTATGCTTATGTGATTGATGTATACTTGTGTATGTAATCAAATGAGCTGAGTTTAATGATGTTTTTGTGTCTTTATGGTGTATTCAATAAAGGGTGTCTGAAACAAGTTTTAAATCTTTAAAAATCTCTAAATTTCTTGAGTTTTTCACTTTCCCGAGTCCAGCCGAGTCTGGAGCCGAGTTTGACGCCGAGTCCTGAGTCTGAGTCCGAGTCGGCCTTGCCAAGTCCGAGTCGAGTTTGAGTCCCGCTTCTTTGTCTGAAACTAGTGTGGAAAGCTAAAGTGGGAAGATAGCTTGTAGACTTTGTGCTACTTCTATTTTTAAGACTTGTGCATGTAAGGTGAAGTGCATCATGTAGTTAGACTTTGAGCTGCTACATATTGTGCTTAATTAGCAAAAAATCATCTAAAAAGGTTGATAGGGGAATAGATAGTTGAAGACTTTGAGCTTTCTTTCTGTTTTCCTGTCCCGGGGAAGTGACGGAGGTCTTTGTGCCTTTATGGAAACTTTGCTTCCCTTTATGTTCCAAAAATCCTACAAAAAAGTCTCATTTCTGTATTTGTTGTTATTTATTTCCAATTGCTATTACTTTTTTGTGAAGAGAAAAGAGTATAGTTTTTCTTGAAAGAAGAAGAAAGACTGTTGTCCCACCCATATTAGATTAGTTTAGTTTGTAGATAGGGGGAGCCTTCCCTAAATTAGGAGAGTATCATACTCACATACTGTGGCTGAAACCACAATTTTGCACATTCCCCAGGTGTACAAAATTTTCAACCAACAACATACGTATCAGATTGTTTCTTATTGCTTCTTAGCAGGAGCCTTGAATTCCTGAAATTTGTCATAGACTTCACACCTTTTTGTTGAAGGAATTAGACCCATGTATATTTGGAAAAGTCATTGATGAATGTGAGAACTTAGTGAGCTTTGTTGAAAGACAAGGATGGGAAAGGATTCATGTGATCATTGTGAATCAATTTGAGAACTTGTGAAGTCCTCCAAGTGTTCTCTTTGTTAAATTTCTCCTTTAGATCTTTGCCCATGGCTCAACCTAGACACACACCATCTGAAAAGTGGATATGAGGAAGATTTGTAACCATATTTTGTGAGTTGAGCTATTGAAGATGGTCATAGTTGAGATGGCCAAACCACTTATGTTATAGTTTTCTCTCTGTGTCAAAATGCAATAGAAGGAGAATCAAACACAAAATGGGAGAATGGATATAGTTGAGACTGATGGTTGGCCTTCTTCATTGCAATCAAGTGATTATCATCAAGATTTTGAATTGTAACCAAATCTGGAGTGAACTCAACCTTCTTGCCATTATTGAGATGAGTGATCTAATGACAAAAAGGTGGCATACAAATCAGGTACACAAAGGACATCCTTAAGTGAACCTCCATTTGTGTCAATCGAATCTTTTCCAACAACATCTATTGTCGTGTCATCACCTATGAGCACATGTGGTATAGAACAAAGCTGCAAAGAAGAAAATTGTCTTTGATTGGAACTCATGTGGTATGAAGTTCCAAAGTCAAGTATTTGCTGCTTAGAAAAGTCAACCAATTCAGCTAGTGCCTCCTTTCCCCTTACCTAATTTTGAAGGAGTAGATGATTCTTGCGGATAGGAAGATGGTAGACTAATGTGATTCTTCTAGAGAAGATATTTCAAATCATAAATCTATTTAGCATGAAAATGATGCTCATCATGGCCAACTTTCTTACAATAGAAACGATTTCGCCTTTCCTTTTTTGAAAAATCCCCTTTCCTAGAAAAGAATTGTGAGTTTTCTTGTGTAGTAGATGAAGATTTTCTCTAATGTTTTATGGTTTGTGCTTAGATGGCTTGTGTTTCTTATCAAGTTTACTAGACCCTTTCCAAGTCTTTGGTTGACCAACCCAAATCTTGTGACTTGGATGACTTGAGAAGACCCATTTCAATTAATTTTTCTTGTTCATGCATTAGCATTTTTTGAAAATGAATCAAATATGGACATAGTATATGACTTTCCCCCCTAGTCAGTTGATAAGTTTGAAAGCAAGAAATGAATGTAACACATTTAAGACCAAATTTGCTTAGTACATATGTCCTTTTTATCAATACCCCAATTTTTGAGTTGTGGTCTTAGATCATTGGATCCAAGTTCATTAGATCATTATCTATTTGAAAGCCCCTAATCTCATTAGTTTGATAGTACAATTTTGCAAGTTTGTCTCATGCCTCCTAAGGTGTTGTACACTTTGTTGTGATGTTTTCACACATCGCCCCATTGCAAATGGGGACCCCCACTTTTTTCTTTTTAGGGTAGTCGTTTTGCTAAGTGTCTCAGTCTTTCGCCTTTTAGTGAGAGGAGGCTAATCTAGTCGGTTAAGATATGATGAGTTAAGGTTGAAGTTGCTAAGGATGTCAAAATTGCAGGATTGTTGTCAAAGATGTCAATATCGTCAAATGTTGTCAAGTTGCAAAATATTTCCCAAAGTACTTGGTCGCTAGGGCTGATTTGCTTAAGTGTTGGAGTTAGATTAAGATGAGACTTGCATGATTAAGTTGTATTAAGTGATCAAGTCACCAGGATCTCAATTGTAAACGTGACTAGGTCCTAGGTTTTTTAGGATAGCATAGGTCAAGATTGAGGCATGGTGGTCAAGATCTACCTTCCAATTATGGAAGACATCCAAATGATGAAGAATGAAGGAGATGAACTCGTGGAAGTTTGGAGAAGAAGATTTAGCTAAGTTAAAATTTTGGTCAAGGCATGGTCTTGGCACTGGCTTGCTCATCAAGCTGTATTTGTGCAAATGAACCCTTGAAATGTGCCTAGGCAAGGGATGATATGAAGGAAAGAAACATCAAATGATCATCTTAATAGACTATTTGTCTAGGAAAAGGTGAAAAGTAAGTCTAGTTTGTGCAAATGCGTCATCATTTTGCACCCTACATCAAGGCTTACTCACCACAAAGTTGCACAAATGGACTTTGAAAAGCTGCCCTACCAAGTAGGAGTTGTGCAAATCAACCTCAATTTGGCACCTAGGTTGTGCAAATGGATATCAAAAATCTGCCCTAGCAAGATCCTTGTGAAAATGCATGGTAGAAATGCGCCCAAGTTGAAGGATTAGAGGATCATAAATCTTGTGCAAACACATGCACAAAAATGCACCCTAGCAACCTAGTTGTGCAATTGACCCTACAAAATGCGCTCAATCAACCAACAACTTTGCAAATGACCATGAAGAATGCACTCTACTTAGGTTTTTGTACAATTGAATGTGAAAATTCTGCCCTAGCAAGAAGTTTGTACAAATGCATGGTGAGAATGTGCCCCCCTGCTTTGAAGAAATTTGTACAAATAAGCATGAGATTTGCGCGCAGCTTGTGCAAATGAAAGGGCAAAATGTGCCCTAGGTTGTGCAAACAAAGGTAGGAAATGTGCCCTAGGTAGATTGTACAAACAAACACTAATTTCATGCCTTCCTTTTGTGCAAATGAAGGATTAAAATGAGCTCAATGATCAGGCCTCACAAACTTAGGAATCACGCTTAAGAGTCTCAAACCTAGGAGAACAACAAAAATCAGAATAATAAATTCAAATCTTAAAAGTTGAAGATTAGACCCAAGTAATGTTGAAATCAGACTTATTTTGGTTTGAATCAGATCTAGAAGGGTGGGATCAGACCTGTGACATCACCATTTTCAAGTTTTGGAAGCATGATAATTGTGGTATTAGTGTTATCTCATGTATAAGTTGAATTATATTTCATTACTCTTAATTCTCAAATATGTTCTTTTCAGATTTGATGCATGGGTAAAGCAAGGAAGTGAGTACATAGAGCATGGGGCTAAGCACCTCACCACTTGAGAGAAAAAACTGTTATTCAAATGAGTCAGATGGAGGAATTCAACAATCATCATGACTTCAAAGTGAAACATGGAGATGGATACCATCAAATGAGGGATGCAAGTCAGCATTGTGAAGAGTTCATCACATTAAAGGCTTCATCATATATCCTTATTATTAGGACTTCAAGTTATCAAGGATTAACATCAAGGGTCGAGAGGGAGGCAAACAACATTAGGATGAAGGTCTTAATCAAGGATGCAACCACCACATGAAGATAAGTTCTACAACAATATGACATTCAATGCTAGCATTACAACATGAGGAGCAAAATGCATTCCAAGCTTTATTGTATCATGGCGACATGAGGAAGTCAGGTTGATCAAGGCAAGATAGGCAAGCAAGGGTAAAGGGTTTACTTGACCAAGATGATGCTTCCCCATCATTATCACACCAAGCTTGGAGATGTTGAGTACCAAGAGATATTGCTCAACTATTTACACATGTGATGAGGTACCAAGTCTACAAAGCAAATCGAGGTGGCATCCTGTTGTGACGTATTCACAAATCGCCCCATTGCAAATGGGGACCCCTGCTTTTTTTTCGCTTTGTGGGGTTTTGCTTTCTGGGTTTTAGAGTTTTGTCTGTTAGCCTTTGCTTTTCGAGTGTCGCCAGGGGGATCACCTAGATAGCAGGCTCTGCTTGAGCTAGGTCAAGTTGGTGAGTGATGAAGTCTAGAATGTCATCCTGATCTTCAAATGCCCTGAAATTTGGCTAAGTCTGGAATGTCCTGATCCTGAAATTTGACTGTTTGGAAAACAGAAGAATCCTCCAAAAACTAGATTTTGCAATATAACTCCTGGAGGTCTGAAACCACTCTCAAACATCCTGACAGTATATATGGAAAATAACTTAAAGTATAAGAAAGAAGAAAGATATAAGGAAATGTCACTTATACTTAAATGTTATATTCCATAAAATGATCCTGATGGAGAGTTCAAAATGTCAAATTTCGCTCCTGACCCTTCCAAAGGGTCCAGAGTGAAATTCCTAAAAACCATTATTTTCTTAGCAAAATCAAGTCAAACTTGGGTTTCTATAACTTGGATGTGAGAGGAGAAGTGTTTTCTTGCCTTTTAAGGTGGATTCAAGTTGAAATGATGGAGGAGTGAGCCTAAAACAAGATTTTCGCTCCTGACCCTACCCATCATTTTCTCCAAAATTTGTGCCAAGCCATGCCTAGACTAAGGTGAGGGATGCCCTTGAGTTGCCCTTGAATTGATTGTTGTCTCCAAAAATGATGATTTTAGGCTAGAGGAAGAAATTCGCTCCTGACCCTTCCAAAGGGTCCAGAGCG
This sequence comes from Cryptomeria japonica, assembly GCF_030272615.1. Classification (NCBI taxonomy): domain Eukaryota; kingdom Viridiplantae; phylum Streptophyta; class Pinopsida; order Cupressales; family Cupressaceae; genus Cryptomeria; species Cryptomeria japonica. The sequence goes on from NC_081412.1 coordinate 304,976,041, forward strand.
AAATCCTCCAAGACTCTCTTTTATCTCAAGTTTATGCTAAGTCAAGTGTGGATCGGAGTAAGTTGAGATTGGAGATGTCCTCAGGAATGACCTTGAGTTGCTAGTAATCAATGAATTGGAAGGAATTAAGCAAAAACAAGAATTTCACTCCTGACCCTTCCAAAGGGTCCAGAGCGAAATTCTTCAAATCCATCATTTTCTCCTTGGATCAAATCAAACTTTTGGTTTTTATGGCATGGATGGGAGTGAGAAGGTGTTTCCTTGCCTTTTGAAGTTGATTGAGGTTGAAAGAACGAAGAAATGAGCTCAAAATGAGAATTTCGCTCCTGACCCTTCCGAAGGGTCTAGAGCGAAATTCTTCATCTACCTATTTCCTCCTTGTGTCAAGTCAAGACTATGTAATGTCCCCTTCTCACTGATGTTCTTTCAGTGGTCCATTAGCCTATTCCTGAGACCCGTAGGCTAGGTGGAATGAGTAATCAGGGTCTAGCATCGATGAAACGAGGACTTACTATTTTTAGTAAGTCAGGGGATGACCGTTCTGGTGCCATTGTCCGACTGAGCACTCCTTGCTTTGCCTCTGGACGCGATGATCATATTTTTCTGAGCATTAATTCTTGACTTACTATTTTTAGTAAGTGGCTAGGTGGCACATTTCTATTTTTGGCAGTAGACAGGGGTCTGAATTCTGTAGCAGTCTGTGGTCGTCTGGGCTCAGTTTCATCTTGGAGGTGATAATAATCAGTGCGGGAGACATTTGCAACATAATTAAATATTATTTCCTTTCCTAAGGTTAATATTTAATTAATCTATTTATTGGCTACTGGTTTATTAAATTTGGGATTAATGCCTGTTTAATCCTAAGTTTGAGCGAAATTCAGTTGTTTTATGGGATGTGAAATATTTTTAAAAGGGATATTATTTCACTTTACATCGCCATTTTGTGCCTAAGTGTCCAACGTGGGTCCTCCCCCTTCTTGGGCGTGAGTTTTGACTTAGGAGAATGGGTGCTACACTTGGGTCCACATGTAAGTGGAAATGAAATTCAAATGCAAGCGTGGAATTTGGAGGGATGTCATTTGAATTTGATGAATGAAGTTATAAATATGAGGCTTGGGTTTCCATTTGGATCATCTTGAAAATCTGTAATGTTATGCTACCGGATTGGCGACAGAACTTGAGGCTTTGGAGTGCGTCTGCCTAGTGCTACCCGGTTTCGTACTTGAAATACAGTACCTAGCTGTGCCTTGTATTCTTCTATCGTTTTCAGAGCTTTGCCATAGACATCTTGGTGTTGCAACGATTCTGGACTTGTTGGTTTTGCCTGTGGCTGGAACACATTTTTGCTCACATCTCTCTGCTGGAGCGTCTGATAGTTATGGGTATTATTCCTATCTTCCTTCCCAGCACTGGCAAATAAGTTTGTAAGTTTTTAGCACGTTTGTTTGAGTATTGATTTAATTATGCAAAATCGAAATTCCTAGTCTAGGCGTGGGTTTTTTGGGTTGCATTGGGATGCGTGCAAAATAAAAAAAGGGTTGTTTGGGGTGTGGCTGTGATTGGTTGTCATTGTATTGGATGTACGGTGGGATTGGGCTTGATTTGAATCAATTCGGGTAAAAATTGAGTGAGTTATGAGTATTTTCATGTTTTCATGGGCTGCTGAAACTGTACTTTCAGCCTGCAGAGCAGTGTAACAGAAAATTACAGTATTGTGTAGAAATCTGCAGTTAATCTTCTCATCTCATCTCCATATTGTAAGGTTGCTTCAGTAGTACTGAGCATCCCATTCTATCTGCTTTTATTTGTAATTCCCACTGCATAAGTGGAAGAGGCTAGCTTGCCGCCTTCTCAGTTTTGTAATTCAGTTTTCTTTGATAAATAGTCCTCCCGCTAAAATATGCGGTAGAGTGATGGTTTAATGTAATGTCCTCCCGCTGAACAAGTGGTCGAGTGATAAGTTCAATGTTTTGGTCCTCCCGCTGAAATATGCGGTAGAGTGATTGTTAATGTAATGTCCTCCCGCTGAAATACGCGGTAGAGTGATTGAACTTCTATTTCTTGTAATCTTTCCCTTGGTCGGTTCACCGCCAAGAAGTTTAGTTTCTATCCTGCTGGATAAGCAGAAGGGGATGGCTTGCCGCCCATGCAGTTGTAATGTTCAGTTTGTTTATTGATGCTGACGATCCCCAGAACACCGTATGCTCTCACCCTCCCAGTCTGGGCTCTCGGTGAACAAAAGGTGGAAGGGTTCCCTTTTAGTTGTTTTGCTTATTACTCTAACCTTAACGGGTTAATTGTTGTGGATGAATTGCTATTGGCCTGAAAAAACAAAAAAAAAAATTAGTGGGATATTACAGTGGTATCAGAGCTGGTTTTCCTACCAGCCTGTGAGAGTCAGTGGGTTCAGAAGTCTCCATGAGTGACAGAGACGTCAGACACTACAACAGAGAACAGAAGAGACAGCAGTTTCAGATTTCTATAGTGCCCGAAGAGGACACATTTTCAGAAGTACTGAGAAACAGAGGGAAGAATTTAGATACCTCAGATTCAGTGGATTCAATGGCAGATAAGACTACAAAAACAAATGAGGCACCCGACAAGAAGGCAGAGAGGCAATTCAATGCCATGATGGACATGATGTCTTTACTGCTGTCAAAGCTCAACCAGAACGTTGTTGGGACCCCTAATCAGCCCAACAATGGACCGGAAGCCAGCACTTCTAACATTCCTGTAAGCAATGGAAATGGGAGCAATAACGGGAGTAACAATGGAGGTTCAGCCCCAAGGCCTTTACAACCTGTCTTTTTGCCCAAAGAAGTACAACAAGTTGAAACAGAGATACCCACAGCTGATGAGATAAGAAATAGCTACATGGAGTATGCTTCCCTTCCTGGTGAGATCCGAGATATCCTAACTCTGGATCAATTCATGAATCAGAAAATGAAAAGAGGACGGAGGAATGACTACAAGTCTGCTGCCCCAAGAGATTTCTAGCAAGCTCTTGGAAGAGTGACCTTAGCACACTTTGATGGGAGCGCTAAGGGTACTGCTAGAGCATGGGTACAGAAGTTGGACAATTACTTGTCCTTGAGACCGATGCCGGAGGAGGATGCCATCAAGTTTGCTACCTTGCACTTGGATGGAGTGGCCCACGAATGGTGGTACCATGGGTTGGTCACCCTTGGTCACAACTTAGTCACCACCTACGCTGATTTTACCAACAAGCTAATTGAGAGATTTGACACCAAGGATCCAGAGGTGAAGTTTAGAGAACTTGCACAACTGAGGCAGCAAGGTTCCTTGGACACTTACGTGACTGAATTCCAAAACCTGTCAGTCATGGTGAGTAGCATCTCAGAGAAGCGACTGGTTGTCCTTTTCACTGAAGGACTTGAAGAACCATTGAGAGGATGGGTCAAAGCTTTTGATCCGCCCACACTGGCAGAAGCTATAAAAAAATCCAGAAGTATGAAGTTGGCTGCCCCTAAGAGTAAAATTCAGTCCAAGCCTTTCCCTTTCAGAAAGGATAAGAAGTTCACTAATCAGACCAAGAGGTTCCCTCTGCGAATGGATGATGGGCTCCGTCAAGAGCTCCGGAGAAAGAATCTATGCTATTCTTGCAGAGAACCTTGGGTTCCCGGGCATAGGTGCCATGGAAAGGGGAATTTACATCAAATGGAAGGCTATTCTGGAGATGGATCAGATTCTGAAATTTCAGAACAGCAGACTGAAGTTGAGGACAGCGAGTATGAAGAGGCTCCTGAAGGGCCCGAATTTGGGTCAGAAGATAGAGGAGTGGTTGCTCAACTCTCGAGCATTCACAAGAATGAGTCTTTCAGAGTTCGGGGTGTGATTGGAGAGCATCGTGTCATAGCTCTCATTGACACAGGTGCAACACACAACTTCATTGATGAAAGAATTGTTGCAAAAAAGGGACTAGTGGCAGAGGAAGTTGAGGGCTTCAAATTCATGGTAGCAGATGGCTCCACTATATCCTGTAATAGAATGATTTCCAACATGTCTCTGAAGTTGGGAAATCATGAAATCAGAGATGATTTCTTTGTGGTAAGCATTGGAGGGACTGATGATGCAGTCCTCAGGATTCAATGGCTGAGATCTCTTGGTGAGATCACACTAAACCTACAAACCATGGAGCTAAAATTCATGTCTGAAGGGAAAAAGGTAGTTTTGAGAGGAATGTTGCATGGGGGACTTAAGGTTGTATGCTTGAAAAGAATGGAAAGGCTGATCCGCCATAATCAGGTGGAGTGGGCAGTGGAGTGTTTGATAATGCCTTCCAATCCATTGGTGGATAAGGGCAATTATTCCTCAGACATTTCAGCAATGGTCAAAGATAAGAGCAATATTGTGGTGATACCTTCAGAACCACAACAAGAGCACAAAAAGTATCCTGAAGACATTCAAGCTTTGATAACTAAGAGAAGCAAGGTGTTCGAAAAGCCACCTCCTGACAGACCTCCTGAAAGAGGTGCTGAACACATTATTGAGCTTGAGGAAGGAGCTAAGCTAGTCATGACTACTCCTTACCGATACCCCAAAAAAGCAGAAAGATGAGATCGAGAAAGCAATTCAGGAATTGCTTGACATGGGTTACGTCCGGCCTAGCAAAAGTCCCTTTGCTTCGGCTGTTGTTCTAGTGAGAAAGAAGGATGGGACCATGCGCATGTGTGTGGATTATAGATCGCTGAATCAAAAGACCATCAAGAATCGGTATCCTATTCCGAGGATTGATGAGCTCATTGATGAGCTACATGGGGCAGTGTTCTTTTCCAAAATTGACCTCAGATCGGGGTACCATCAGATTGGATGAGAGCTTCAGATGTGGAGAAGACTGCTTTCAGGTGCCACTTAGGGCACTTTGAGTTCTTAGTCATACCCTTTGGTTTGACAAATGCTCCTGCTACATTCCAGTCATGCATGAACAGGATCTTCCACGAACAGTTGAGGAAGTTTGTGTTGATATTTTTTGATGACATCCTGATTTTCAGCAGATCATGGAAAGAGCATCTTCAGCAGTTGGATGAAGTGTTGGGCATACTAGAATTTGAATCCCTGTTCGCCAAGGAATCCAAGTGCGAATTTGGGATGGAAGAGTTGCTCTACCTGGGTCACATCATCAGTGCAGGTGGTGTGAAGGTAGACCCTGAAAAGATTAGGGCTATCATTGATTGGCCTACTCCAAAAAACATAACACATCTGAGAGGATTTTTGGGATTGTGTGGATTCTATCGGAGATTTGTAAAGGGATACTCTCAGTTGGCTGCCCCCCTTACAGATCTTACCAAGAAAGGGGCCTTTGAGTGGTCCGAGAAGGCACAGACAACATTTGAGCAGTTTAAGAGGATCATGAGCTCTTGCCCAGTTTTAGCATTGCCCGATTTTACCAGGCCATTTGAACTACAATGTGATGCGTCTGGAGAAGGTGTTGGTACGGTCCTCATGCAGGATAAGCACCCTATAGTTTTTGAGAGCAGAAAGTTGAGAGGTCCTGAGAGACTATACTCCATTTATGACAAGGAAATGCTTGCCATAATGCATGCACTTGCAAAATTCAGACAATATTTGGTGGGAAGTAAGTTCATTGTCAAGACTGGCCACAACAGTCTTAAGCACTTCATGCACCAGAAGGATCTGAATGAGAGACAGCAGAAATGGGTGAGTAAGTTACAAGCTTACGACTTCGATATTGAGTATGTAAAGGGGAAAAACAATGTGGTAGCAGATGCCTTATCACGGAGGCCCCATTTGAGCTCACTCTGCGAGCTTACTGCTGGTTGGAAAGAGTTATTGCTTGCTGATTATGCCAAAAATCAGTTTGCAATCAGTCTTGTAGAGGGTACTTTTCATGATGAAAGGTACAAATTGGTTGAAGGATTGATACTGTACAAGGGAAGAATCTTCATAGTACCTAAATCTAAGTTAAAAGAGAAGATTTTGCAGACCTTCCATGACATTCCCCTTGCTGGTCACCAAGGTTATTTCAAGACATACAGGCAGATCCGGGAGAGATTCTCTTGGAAGGGGCTTAAAAATGATGTTTTGAAGTACATTAAAGAGTGTCATACATGTCAGAAGAACAAGGATGAGCACACTCTACCTGTTGGTTTGTTACAACCCTTGCCTATTCCCAGTCAAAAATGGGAAAGTATTTCCATGGATTTCATCACGGGGTTGCCTCGGGCTCAAGGAAAAGATAGTATTTATGTAGTGGTGGACAGACTTACAAAGTTTGCTCATTTCTTCGCCATTACTAGCTCTTTTACAGCAGCACAAATTGCTGAATTGTTCTTCCGAGAGGTATTCAGATTGCATGGTTTACCGAAGAACATTGTGAGTGATAGGGACAGCAAGTTCCTAAGTGCCTTCTGGCATAAATTTTTTAGATTGTGTGGTACTGTGCTTACTCCAAGCACCAGTTATCACCCCCAAACTGATGGACAAACCGAGATAGTGAATAAGTGGGTGGAAGGTTATCTCAGAAACTATGTCTCGGAACAGCAGAATACTTGGGTGAGGTGGCTTCACCTAGGGGAGTATTGTTACAATTCTTCCTATCACATGTCCATCCGGATGTCACCATTCATGGCACTATATGGTTATGAAGCTCCTAGCTTCACAGACTTGGTAATTGGTGATAGCAGAACCCCTCAGGCGAAAGATATGATGCAGCAAAGTCAAGATATTTTGAGAATCTTGAGGGACAATCTACAACATGCACAGAATCAGCAAAAGTTGTATGCTGATCAGCAGCGTATTGAGCGCACCTTTGAGGTGGGCGACATGGTTTATTTGAGGCTCCAGCCTTATAGGCAGTCTACTCTCAAGAAGAGTGGGGTTGAGAAATTGAAACCTCGATTCTATGGGCCTTTCAGAGTCAGCAGAAGGGTTGGAGAAGTGGCCTATGAGTTGGAATTACTAGCAAGCAGCAGGATCCATAATGTGTTTCATGTGTCTCGCCTTAAGAAGGCTTTGGGACATAATGTAGTTGCTTCAGCTGAGCTACCTCCACTTGATGAGGAGGGAGAGTTGGTTTTGGTTCCAGAAGCTGTCCTTGAATTCAGCGAGTGAACTTTGAGGAGAAGAGTGATCAGGGAATACTTGATCAAATGGAAGAATCTACCAGCAGAGGATGCTACGTGGGAGAATGAGGAGATTCTATTGCATCCAGCCTTACAGTTGCTTGAAGACAAGCAATTTTGGGGAGGGCGGACTGTAATGTCCCCTTCTCACTGATGTTCTTTCAGTGGTCCATTAACCTATTCCTGAGACCCGTAGGCTAGGTGGAATGAGTAATCAGGGTCTAGCATTGATGAAACGAGGACTTACTATTTTTAGTAAGTCAGGGGATGACCGTTCTGGTGCCATTGTCCGACTCAGCACTCCTTGCTTTGCCTCTGGACGCGATGATCATATTTTTCTGAGCATTAATTCTTGACTTACTATTTTTAGTAAGTGGCTAGGTGGCACATTTCTATTTTTGGCAGTAGACAGGGGTTTGAATTCTGCAGCAGTCTGTGGTCGTTTGGGCTCAGTTTCATCTTGGAGGTGATAATAATCAGTGCGGGAGACATTTGCAACATAATTAAATATTATTTCCTTTCCTAAGGTTAATATTTAATTAATCTATTTATTGGCTACTGGTTTATTAAATTTGGGATTAATGCCTGTTTAATCCTAAGTTTGAGCGAAATTCAGTTGTTTTATGGGATGTGAAATATTTTTAAAAGGGATATTATTTCACTTTACATCGCCATTTTGTGCCTAAGTGTCCAACGTGGGTCCTCCCCCTTCTTGGGCGTGAGTTTTGACTTAGGAGAATGGGCGCTACACTTGGGTCCACATGTAAGTGGAAATGAAATTCAAATGCAAGCATGGAATTTGGAGGGATGTCATTTGAATTTGATGAATGAAGTTATAAATATGAGGCTTGGGTTTCCATTTGGATCATCTTGAAAATCTGTAATGTTATGCTACCGAATTGGCGACAGAACTTGAGGCTTCGGAGTGCGTCTCCCTAGTGCTACCCGGTTTCGTACTTGAAATACAGTACCTAGCTGTGCCTTGTATTCTTCTATCGTTTTCAGAGCTTTGCCATAGACATCTTGGTGTTGCAACGATTCTGGACTTGTTGGTTTTGCCTGTGGCTGAAACACATTTTTGCTCACATCTCTCTGCTGGAGCGTCTGATAGTTATGGGTATTATTCCTATCTTCCTTCCCAGCACTGGCAAATAAGTTTGTAAGTTTTTAGCACGTTTGTTTGAGTATTGATTTAATTATGCAAGCGTGGAATTTGGAGGGATGTCATTTGAATTTGATGAATGAAGTTATAAATATGAGGCTTGGGTTTCCATTTGGATCATCTTGAAAATCTGTAATGTTATGCTACCGAATTGGCGACAGAACTTGAGGCTTCGGAGTGCGTCTCCCTAGTGCTACCCGGTTTCGTACTTGAAATACAGTACCTAGCTGTGCCTTGTATTCTTCTATTGTTTTCAGAGCTTTGCCATAGACATCTTGGTGTTGCAACGATTCTGGACTTGTTGGTTTTGCCTGTGGCTGAAACACATTTTTGCTCACATCTCTCTGTTGGAGGGTCTGATAGTTATGGGTATTATTCCTATCTTCCTTCCCAGCACTGGCAAATAAGTTTGTAAGTTTTTAGCACGTTTGTTTGAGTATTGATTTAATTATGCAAAATCGAAATTCCTAGTCTAGGTGTGGGTTTTTTAGGTTGCATTGGGATGCGTGCAAAATAAAAAAAGGGTTGTTTGGGGTGTGGCTGTGATTGGTTGTCATTTTATTGGATGTACGGTGGGATTGGGCTTGATTTGAATCAATTCGGGTAAAAATTGAGTGAGTTATGAGTATTTTCATGTTTTCATGGGCTGCTGAAACTGTACTTTCAGCCTGCAGAGTAGTGTAACAGAAAATTACAGTATTGTGTAGAAATCTGCAGTTAATCTTCTCATCTCTTCTCCATATTGTAAGGTTGTTTCAGTAGTACTGAGCATCCCATTCTATCTACTTTTATTTGTAATTCCCACTGCATAAGTGCAAGAGGCTGGCTTGCCGCCTTCTCAGTTTTGTAATTCAGTTTTCTTTGATAAATAGTCCTCCCGCTGAAATATGCGGTAGAGTGATGGTTTAATGTAATGTCCTCCTGTTGAATAAGTGGTCGAGTGATAAGTTCAATGTTTTGGTCCTCCCGCTGAAATATGCGGTAGAGTGATTGAACTTCTATTTCTTGTAATCTTTCCCTTGGTCGGTTCACCGCCAAGAAGTTTAGTTTCTATCCTGCTGGATAAGCAGAAGGGGATGGCTTGCCGCCCATGCAGTTGTAATGTTCAGTTTGTTTATTGATGCTGACGATCCCCGGAACACCGTATGCTCTCACCCTCCCAGTCTGGGCTCTCAGTGAACAAAAGGTGGAAGGGTTCCCTTTTAGTTGTTTTGCTTATTACTCTAACCTTAACGGGTTAATTGTTGTGGATGAATTGCTATTGGCCTGAAAAAACAAAAAAAAAATTAGTGGGATATTACAGACTAGGAGTCCTAAGGTGTAATTGAGGTTGAAATGATGTTACTTTGCCCTGCAAGATGAATTGAAGTGAAGAAAATGAAGAGTTGTGACCTAAAAGGTGAATTTCGCTCCTGACCCTTCCAGAGGGTCCAGAGCGAAATTCCCAATTTCACTCAAATTGCGAAGGGTCCAGAGCGAAATTCCCAATTTCACTCAAATTGCTCATGATAGAGGTCAAGGCATGGATCCCTGGGCTCTGGAGGAAGGAAAACTAGTGTGTGCTCGCCTTGGAAGGTATTTTGGAGAGGAAACATGATAGATTTTGTCCTAAAAAGTGAATTTCGCTCTTGACCCTTCCAAAGGGTCCAGAGCGAAATTCTTAAAAACCTCTCTTTTGCCCCAAATTTGCATCAAGATTGGTGTTGGTTGAGAATGAGGGCGTCCTTGGGCATGTATCTAAGCAAGTACGGTTGCAAAGTGAGAACAATTTGAGCCAGGAATGCAAATTTCGCTCCTGACCCTTCCAGAGGGTCCAGGGCGAAATCCTTATAGGGCCTGTCCCTGGGGAGAATATTGAGCAAGATTCATTTTAACATCTTCTTGTTGATGATTTAAGGTAGAAAATGCTATGTTGAAATAAATTTATTATGTGTCCTTAATCATCTTTTGGTTTGTCTTGCAGATGAAAGAAGACCAGGCCAAGGCAAGGACAACCTCCTCCAGTCCAACATCATCAAGGACGACCTCCTCCAGTCCAACATTAACAAGGACGACCTTCTCCAGTCTAGCATCATCAGGGACGACATCTTCTAGTCCAGCATTCCAAGGAAAGGTACACCATCCATCCTGCACATCAAAGACAAAGGAGGTCAGAGCAAGGGTCCATTGGAGAAGCAGACAGTTTCAAAAGAGTTAACTAAAGTTAGCTTCCCAGCATCATTAAATTGAATATCTACCAAGTTGCAAGTGTCAGACAAGGTGGCATCCCAGTCATCACTCCTCCAGTCGGATTTGTCCACCTCAGCGTATCCAGATTCAATGTACCTGACTCATCAAAGATGGCACTAACTTCGATGTACCTACCCCGGTTATCCATTGGTCGAATATTCCAGAGAAGACATGTGTCCAAATAATGCAATTATTTCATTGGCTAGAATTGAGTTTGTTGTAACAAACCCTAATTAGGGTTTTCATTGTAAAATCTCGGCCATTGATCTCAAATTGATCTGAGCCATTGAATTGTATTGAGGGCACTATATAAGCCCTGGCTCCTCATTTGTAAAGGCTAATGGTTAGCTAATAGACAATAGTTAGTTAGTAGTTAGAAGGTGAATAGTTAGAAATAGTGAATAGTCAGTTAATAGTATAGCAATTAGAGTAGAATAGAAAGAGAAGGCAAAGATTGTTGCCAAGATGTTGTTGTAAAAGGCTTGTAAAACTTCATTGAAGAAATAGTGAAATCTATGGGTCGATTCAACAATTTGCATGGTCTCTATACTTTTTAGATTTGATTTCATGTTATTAGATGAGTGGAAGAAATGTGTTTGATTGATGGTGAAATTTGTATATCCATACTACTAGCAGTTTGTTGATTGCAGACTTGCCTTGTGTAGTCAACTGGAATCATTCAGCTTAAGCTTAATTTCAATTGTCGCTTCTTCACTGATATGCATCAACCTGATGGTGTCTATGCCTCTAGCGTTGATCTGAACATCATAAAGCTTTCCTCCGAAGATCGCACTAATCTTGTGGAGATGGTCCTGGGATGTCAAAACAAGACTTAGTTAGAATTTCATCAAAGATCATTCATTGCTCCTACATTCTTAGTGTCAAAATTAGATCCTTTCCTCGCCCTCATCCTTTTTTCCTTTTTTTCAAAAAATCTAGGGTAGTGAAATCCTGTGTTCCAGCAATATTCAAAACAAATCAGACGTTTAGTCATCAAGTGTAAGTACCCTTGTGATTCCAGCAAAATCACATCATACCACAAAGAGCTTATCCACGAGTAGAGAACCTACATACAAGAACCTTGGAGTTGCCTCGACTGATCCTTCGGCGAGATCTTCAGTAGTCGGGAAACTTTGCTCAAGAGAGGATAAGGTACCTTTAGGTATTTTATTTTGTGTTCGCATGTGCATGAAAGCACATCAACACATCCTTGTCATGACCAACCAACCAGAGGACTCCAAGTCAGCACATCCAAGTTCAATGCATCTGACTCATTCAAAGGAGGCCCAAAATTCAAGATACCTGTTGATTTGTTTTTATGCACATACGAACATAGAATAAAATACCAAAGCATTTTACCCTCTCTTGAACAAAATCATTGTGTATGCGAAGATTACTAGATCATATGATGATTCCAAGGTTTCTACAATCAGTTCTTGACATGTGGGTAACTCAATGGTTGATGTGATATTGTTGTTTTCACTTGGGGACTTATGTAATTGTTCAGTTTGGGAAAATATTTCATGGATTTGGAATTGGAAAAGGCTATGCTGATGACTTAAGATTTTGCAATTCAGCTCTTGATATAATCTAACAAGATTTCTAAAAAAAGGGACAAAAAAAGGAATAGGGTTTAGGAATTTTATTAAGAAGTTTAGAATGCAAGAAAAGGGTGAATAATTCACTGAAATCCTACTAGGCAAGGTCTCACCATCAAATCGAACAATTTGACACAAGCTCAGTGCAATCATCTAAGGTATATTTCAAAGATGTTCAAATCATTACCATCAAAAATTGATACCATTCAAGTTAATGCATAAGAATGAACGTATAACAAGTGAAGTTCATATAAAATTCTAGTTGACCATGCAAGGCACTCTTACAATCAACAAGAGGCTAGTGGTATGGACTAAATGGATTCCACACAAATGCATTCAACAAATTTTTTCATTCAATCTAAAATACTTGAAAGTAAATTCTAACCTAAAATTCTAATCTAACTTGGAGGCAATGAGAACCACAAATGCATGCATCACTTAAACAAAATCACCATCAATGGAACAATGACTTGTATTCAAATTTGCAGCATATAATCGACAATTCTAAAAAATGTCTCCCTTGCAAATGAGAGGCAATGGGGTTTATATAGAGCCTCAAAAGAAATGAATGGCCAAGATTTATTCAAAATCAAGGGCCAAGATCATGCCAACATAGCCCTAAAGTTGTCCTAATTAGTGTTTACATAAAAAATGGAGCCACCAACATGTGATCCAATGGAATAGCGCCTAATCATCAAGTAAAGAATCTTCTAGAATATTCTAGCCTGCATCCCTCTCTCTCATAGCATATTCCAATAATCTAGCCAATATAGAATCTAACTCCTCCATGGTAATGTTGGGCAAAGTATCTTGCTACACATCAATCACATCCAACGCATCGGAAGAAGCATCTAAAGTATTCTCCCAATCTGGCATGAGCTTCTGCGAATTGTGGACATGAATCAGCAAGGAAACCAAATCATCTACTTGATTCTTCTTCAAAGAATCCAATTGACTGAAGTACATGAACTTCAATTTATCTCTCAATTTTTTTAAGTGTAGACCGCTGGCAACACTGACCTCTACCCCCAATAATTCTTCAATAGATGTAGGGATTCTTGATTGTATTTCCTGAATCGATTCTTCCATCTCTGCACATTCCCTTCGTGCATATTCATAAGTGGATTTCCTCATGGCCAATGAGCAATACCAACCATGGAAATCATATCTATCTCCATCATGCACAACTTTCTCCTGAATCAATGTGGACATTGGAATTTTCTTCAACACTTTGAGGTTAGGAATAGTCTTCTCCAGAATAGGCTACAATTCATCCCAAACTCCCTCCAAATACTGTATCCTGAATATGAGCGCCATTGTCCTATCAAATGCCTAGACAAACTGAGTAAGGAAATCATCCACTTGCCTCTTTACATCTTCAATCCATTTTCCCAACTCCGTAAGTGTATCTCTTGCTGCCCCATGATCAACATGAAGTCCACGATAAACTGCAATAGTGGAGACAAAGGTGGGATTCTCACGCCTTATCCCTACAATATACTCTCTTAGCTTGATATTCTCTTCTTTGTACATTTCTTTTTTCTCAATCTCCCTGTCTAACCTCACATTGATTACTCTGATAGTATCACCGAGTTCCTAGAACTCTTGTTCTTTTGTAGTCTGTCCAAGGGCAACTAAAGTGATCTGGAAATCCATAGGAGTAGCCACATCCATAGTTACATGACCAATTGGGACAACCACCCGTGCAATTCGCATTTCTGTCTCATCTCTAGCTATATTCGAAAGTATCTTAGCCTTCTTAGGTTCTTTCTCCTTATTACTCCTGGCTAAGTAGTCATCATTATCATCAATAGGCTGGGCCTCTACCATCTTACTTTTCTCCATGCTCCTCATCAACCAATCGTGAATGGTGGACATTTCCATTCCATCATCAAGACACATTACCCGATCAAGTTCCCTCAATGCCGAGATAACATCATCATCATCCTCCTTGTCCTTAGTTAAATTATAAACATTATTACCCAAGCTAACCTCCAACAGGATAGTAGGAGATCCCGACTATTCATCATCTTCATTAGGTGGCGCGGATTGCGCTATGGCACGTAACTCCTGAGTATTATCCAGTAAAATCACTTTGTTGGAACACTGTTCAAATTCTTTGTTCAGCTTTGGCTTGGCAATCTCCTTGATCGATGAGAAACTAAGGGGAGACAAAGGAGTGCTAGGCTTTTGTTTCTTCTTCTTTTTCTCTTGACTAACTATCTCCTTCCCCTTTGTCTTGGATTCTCCAGGTACACTTTTCCTATGTTTAGGAGCTTGACTCTCCTCATCTGCATGAATCCTCACATCACTAACTGTTCTCTGATCATCCTCAAGAGAGGATTCCACCTGTTTCATCTTCTCATGTGTGAAGACAACGCCCATATCTATCAATCTATTCATTTGCTTGTCTACCCACTCTCTAGAGAAATACATGACATCTCTCATAAGCACATTCAAATCTGTCACTTCTGGCTCTGACCAACTAGGCAATAGGATAGATTTCTTCATTTGATTTTCATACCGCGGATGAGTCTGATCACTATCATCCAATATCTGATCAAGAATGAGAAAGAGTTCACATCTCATAAAATCCACGTACATCATGGACTACATTCTTCTCTTCACTGCTTGCTCATCCATCAGGTTAGCCCAGTAATCTTCAATGTCAGCCTTGTGTATGAATTCGTCTCCTCTGATCCTTTCAACATTCTTTTGCGGATCAAATTTGTCTCTTTCTTATATGTTCCAAGGCAATAGAATGCAAGCTCATCAATCACTGTGCTAGCGGCAGCGGTGGATTGGCACACTTCCAAAGTTTTTCCCACAGCAATAGGAAAAGTCGTCCCTATTCTATGCTTCTCCTTCTGGATGAAATCAAATTCGAGAAGCTATCTCACCCAAGGTTGAAAAACTTGGACTTAGCAATGACTCGACAAGCCCATATTTTTTTAAAAACTCAGGACTCGCCAAAACTCAGGGAAAAACTCGGCAATACCTGACAACTTTATCTAACATTTGAAAATACATTTATTTTTTAAATATTATTCAAAAATACACATTTACACCAAATTTGTATAACATATATTGATTTCCATCATATATAAATCAAAGTTTGAGTTAAATACATAGCATAAACCAAAAAACAAGTGCAACATATGAATAAGAGTTCAATACATATCAATGTATCATAGTGACATAGAGTCATAGAGCCATAGACCACAAAACAACAACCTCTGAAATTTTGATTACATATCAAGTTCAAGTTTTAGTTCAATGAAAATGAGAAATCATAAATTGCGCCTACGACTAAAGCTCAAAACAGATTGTTGTTGCTGGGGTGGTGCTAAAGTAGTGGGAACATCCTCAACAAGTGCCTCCACCGCATGATCAACTTCATGCTCTCCCTCCTCACATGCTGCCACTTCCGCATCCCATTCCTCTCCTGCCCTCTCCAACTCACTTAGCTGCTCATCTGTAAGGAATGGATCCAAATCAGTATCAACCTCATCAAGAGCAGCAACCCATTCTGCTGCATATGGATCAATGTCATCCAAATCAAGTGCTTCATGTGAATCTTGCCCTTGCATCTTCTTCTCATGCAATCGAATGTTGTATCGCACATAAACAAGATCATTCAAGCATTGTTGAGTCAACCTATTGCGCTTTTTTGTGTGGATGGCCTCAAAAACACTCCAGTTGCACTCACAACCAGAAGCACTACAAGGCTGCGATAATATGCAGATGGCAAGCTTTTGAAGATTAGGCGCTATGGCACCATAATCTTCCCACCACAAATCTGCAAAGATAAAAAATGTCATTTATAACTTATAAAGATTTTAATAATCTTAAAGAGAGAAATAAATGGTAAAATAAATTTAAACATATGTTTTTTTTACCTGGTCGTAAGGTGTCTCTCCTACGTTTGCAATCAGGTGAAGAAAACAATGGCCCTGTGGCCTTCTTATAGCTTTGCAACTCATCAAGTATCAGGTCTCGAAGGTTTTCATCATCAACTAATCTTCGAATGCATGTGTCAAGGCCAATTCTAACCTCTGCATCTGCTCTGAAACTCGGGGAGTAAAAAAATTGGGATTCAAGAAGTAGGCAGCATCATGAATGTGTTGGTGGAGTTGATGGTACCACCTTCGATCAATTATGTGCCATATGGGTTCATACTTGGTCTTGTTTGATGCATACAAGTGTTGAATCGCCTCTTTGGCCTTATCCATGGCCTCCTACAGATACCCCATGGAGTTATGATCCCCATCCACCATTCGTAGCACCCTCACCAACGGTTTCGACACCTAGATATTAAAAAATTTACCATATCAGCAGATTGAAATATTAGAAAATTAAATAATAAATCATCAATTAAAGTTTCAAAACTTACATTGATGATCTCCTCCACCATCTTGGCAAAATTAGAATAAAGAATGGCAACCACAACCTTCTCTGCTTCAGGCTTTGTAGCATAAGGACTCTCCAACCATCTTTCACTTATGAACATCCGCTTCAAGTTGGGTAATGTAGCAAGTATGCTTTGCAAGGTGAGGAAATTGGTAGCAAAGCGTGTGACCCCCGATCACACAAGATCCTTACCATCAGTGTGCTCTCTCATAAGATTCAGGACCCATGTGTGATTGTAGATGTATTTGGTGATATTCCTTCCATCTTCAACCACTTTCTTTACCCAGCTTAGTTTCCCTATGTCCTCAAGGAGCAAGTCAAGACAATGGGCAGCACAAGGGCTCCAAAATAATGTCGGATGTCTAGCCATTAGAAGTTTGTCGGCTGCCACATATGCATCTGCGTTATCAGTCACAACCTGTATGACATTCTGCACTCCCACGTCCATCACCACCTCATCCAACATGTTGCACAAGATCTTTGCATTCTTCACTTCATTGGAGGCATCAATTGATTTTAAAAGTACTAACTATCCCCCTGAAGCAGCTAGAAAGTTGATGAGTGTCCTATTCCTACCATCCGTCCACCCATCAGAAAGAATGGTCTAGCCTTTCTTTTCCCAAATACTCCTTTGCTTTTTCACAAGTGCATGAGTGTTTTGGACCTCATCTTGCAATAATGGTCCACTAATCTCATAACGACTTGGGGACTTGAACCCCTTACCTGCCACAGTCAATGCGGTGACCAATTGTTCCCAAGATGGACTAGAAACAACATTGAACGGAATATCGTTGTAGATCCAAAATCTAGCACATGCCATCTTTGCTTGTTGGTGAGCCTCTTTATTCCATGCAGTACCTAGCAATTCAGGTTGTGCACCAGGAGTGTTACGTGGAACAAAGTAGTTTTCCATATGGCTGCCCACACTTCCCATTCCTCATATTCGTGGCCCAAGGGAAGAACTAGATGCCCCCACATCTGTATGTGACCCTATAGAACTCAAATCTACCCTTGGGGCTGCCATTGCATCTATTGTTCTCTTTTTTGTTGCCTTCCTTTGATCATATGCTTCAAGCGTTGCTATTGCATCCCTTGTAGCCTCTTCAGGACATTTCTTACATTTTCTGGTATCTCGACCTTCAATCCGTGCAAGGTGATATTTGAACCTATTAATGCCACCTTTTATAATCTTAGTGCAATGGTTACATATGACATCTCCTCGTTTTGGACCTGGTGTCCCATGTTTCCAACAAGGGTCTCTCTTTTTGCCACCAACTTTAACTGTAGAACTAGAAGCCATTATCTTTCAAAAAAATTTGGAAAAGAACTTAGCAAAAGAGAGAGATGACATTTAGAGAAGTAGAACAATAACACTGTTATTCAGTAACCAGTTATTACATTCCTATAAATCCTATCAATTAACTATTAAGTTTATCACTATCATATTTTAAAAATAACAGTCACTATTATTTAACAGTGATAATAATTAATAAGTTTATACTTTATGTTGTTATTTAAAAATAACAGTCACTGTTATTTAACAGTGATAATAAGTTTATCATCACTGTTATTAAAAAATAACAGTGATAATAAACTTATTACCACTGTTATTTAAAAATAACCGTGATATAAATTGTTAATAAAATTATTAATAATTTATCACTGTTATTAAAAAATAACAGTGGTAATAAGTTTATTAGCACTGTTATTTTTTAATAACGATAATAAACTTATTACCATTGTTATTTTAAAATAACAGTGATAAATTATTAATAAATTATTAAGTATTAACAATTTATCACTGTTATTTTTAAATAACAGTGGTAATAAGTTTATTATCATTGTTATTTAAAAATAACAGTATAATAAACACTTAGAGTAACTATTAAACACTTAGAAGATAAAAATTTAAAAATGATAGAATCATATTAAAAAAAATCAGAATCGTATTGAAAAAAAAAGTTTAAATGAGGAATTTTTTTGTAAAACCTGCAAGCGTGCTCCAAAACGTCTGGATTTCACATGCAAGCCCACAATTTGTGCCCTAGTTGCGTTGGTTTTTGCGTCTGATTCTCAGTCGCGTCGTTTTTTTGCAACCCGTCGCGGTGTGCAAAATGAATGAATCGCGTTGAGTTTTTATTTTATGTAAAACCTAAAGGTTTTTTTTACTTCGTTTGACTTTTTTATTTTTTCTGCTGGTTTTTTGGTCATTTACTGGCTAGTTTCGACGGTTTTTATGCGGTTAAATCGCCGTGATTTTTTCATATACCCGTCGCCAAGTATACTCGCAAGTGACTTGCATGCGGCTAGGGCATGCGATTCTCGCGAGTTTTTCCCAAACTTGCAAAGTTTTACAAGCTTGGTCTCACCACCTCGAGTAGGATCATTCTGTTTGTAGGATACCTAGGAAGCTTGTATGGCTCAGATCTGAATCCCTGAATCCTTATGTATGTGAAAGTGGGAAACTGTACGTACCACGATCCATATTGTTTTATCAATTCCGTTGCCTCCTTGGACAACTTCTTGTGGATTCCGCCTTGAACATCCTTGTAATAGACATGGTGAATGCATCATTCACCCTCCCGTAATCCTCAACTCTATGCATGTCTAGCTGTGGATAACATTCATAACTTCTATATTGTCCTTGTCCATTCCCGACTTCACCCTTGCATATCAATCCTTTGTATGTAACAAATCTAGCAAGTATATACACAAGGTAAGAAGTCATGGCGAATGACTTAGTTCTTTCCACATTTCTCAATTGAAAATCTAGATTGCTGCTAATGATTTCAACCAATTGATCATCGTTCCTCGTACAATCCCGGATAAAATAAAACATCCATCCTTCAAATAAGGCACCTTGTGGCATCCTCATCACTCGATTCAATAGGAATACCAAATCGCTATATTCCCCTTTCAAATTTGTGCACATCAGTGTCTTAGGAGCCTTGGAATGGTGAGGCCTCAGCTCAATCATCCACTCTTTACTCACTACGGTCTTGCATGCATCCGCCTTCAACTTATACGTCGCTTCATACTCATCCTTCGTTCTATCCTTCATGTCTGCACTTCGGGAAATTCCAAATGCTTTGGCAATCGCATCTTCAACAAGGTAGGTAATGGTTACCCCTTTGAGAGTCTGAATCGTTCTGGAGAGAGGATCATAGTGTCTTGCGCATTACTGAATTAACTTGTTGCACTATATGGATTGTGGAAATCCAGCGGCATGATAAATACAACTCCTCATGATGTTTGCATAGGTGGGAGAGGGAATTTGGTTCCTTGTTCTGAACATCCTCTACCGTATTTGCTCCATATTCAGGAAATGCATGTTTGTTATCCTTCCATCGAGAGACAATTTGGAATCCGGATAAAATCCATCTTAGACCATCTTCAATTGCTCCTTTCGAACTCCAATCCTGGATTTAGACATGGTACCTGTATGAAGCTAGAAGTCAATAACTTCGGAAAAAATTATCTTGATAACTATTTTCAGAATTGAATTAGTTCTTATTTCTAATGATTTAGACAAGTATTAGGATTGGAAATCAGAAATTTTATCTATATTCCTAACAAATTCTGAAAATAGAATGTAAATATGACAAGAACAGGGTATAAAACCCTTATAAAACCCTAAAAACTCCCATTTTCAGACTTAGATAAGGTCTGATATGAAAAACTGAAGTCTGAAGACACTCTTTATACTTAAAAAAATTATTGAAATAAAGCTCAAAGAGTATATCAAATTCTGGAAATGCCTTGGAAAGGTGTGAAAAGTCTGATTTTTCACTCTAAAATGTCTAAAGACGCCCTTCCAAACTCACCAATGGCTGCCAAAAGGTCTGAAGACAACCTGCAACACTCAAAATCAGTCACCTAACAAGGTTGCAGCCATGTATAAACACTTGCAATTGATGGAATTTTACCTCCAAAGTCAAAGTTGTCAAATCTGAACACAAATAATGGGCTGGTAAAAAAGATTTTAAGTCTGAAGATAGGTCTGAGAATGGAGTTTCAGACCTGGCCAGCACCCTAGGAAATGATAACACAGTCAGAAAATGATCATAAAATGCCCCAAAATGCCTCCTTAATGAAATCGCACAAGTATGGAAGGCTGGAAATGGAACTAAAAGTCTGAAGACAAACTGAAAGTGGAGTTTCAGATCTGCAACAACTCTGAAAATGCTTCAAGAATGCTCCCAAAATGGTCTTCAATCAAAATTGCCGAAGTGGGACTGAGCTGGAAATGAAAGGGTTAAGTCTGAAAACTGATTTTCCAGCCAACCATGGAAGTCAAAGTAGCTCCAGCAATGGTGGATTATGCAGGTCTGAGAAAAACAACAGCCTCCCAACAGCAATGGCGCCCAACAATTGCAAGGAAATCACTCCAAAAATGGAGGAATTCATCTTCAAAACAAAATCGCCAAGCTCCCAAGGACAGCGCCACCTAGCAAAGTCGCCCAATGTGGTCAAAATGACCACCAAACTCGCTATAATCTGCCCTTCAATGGCAGCGCCCAGGTGTATTTGGACAAATAAACCTGTAACTTGCAGCGTCAATCCTCCAATGGTGTCCAATAGACACTTCTCCAAAATCACCCAACTGAAAAACAACTCCCCAATCAGCCACTTAGCTGTTTTTACTCAGTCACATCAGCAAATATAATAATATTATATTGTTGGGCAAGCATATTTATTCTTGTTTTTACCTTTTTGTTTCACCACACAAGCAATGTGGGATTAAAAACTTGCTTTTATACTTGCCTAGGAAAATCGATTTGCTTCTAGAAAATGTTTAATAATTAAATGACCATTGCAAATCATTAAATAATTGTTTTTGATTTTTAAATAATCGTTGGTCATCACAAAAACAATTAAATTTGGGCCCATTCACATTAAAATCTTTTAAAATTTACCAAAATTGGGCACGCCCCATATTAGGATGAAAAAAATCCAAATAAAACTCATTAAAAAATGTCATAATTGTTCTTTGGGGGAAAATCGACCTTCTTTGGGATAAAATTCCCAATCAAAAATCATCAAATTTGTCAAAAAAACATCTTTGGGGAAAATTGATTTCCATCTGGACTAAAAAATTCACTTCATTTTCATTACTTAGTCCAAAAATTTATCTTGGGGGAAAATCGACCCCTATCGGGATAATTATCCAGATCAAAATTCATCAAAACTCGCTCTTGGGAAAATTCGCCATTCATCAGGACAATCATTCGTATAAAAATTCATTAAATTTGATCACAAATTGTCCTGGTGGAAAATCGGTCTTCATCAGGAACTCAAATTTCATCTATATCAAAGTCATTTGCATTCCCAGGGGAAAAACGTTGGTCATCAAGATAACTTCCCACACTTAGTCAAAAATTTACTCCTGGTGGAAAATCGCTCTCTATTTGGGACTTGAATGGGGAAAAATAGGGTCCATTGGAAATTTGGGGGAAATTCACCTCCCATCAAGATTTTGAGTGGGGGAAATCATGGGTCATCGGAAATGTGGGGGGAAAGAACCTCTCATCAAGAATTTTTACCCTTTAGATCACTAAAACATGGATTTTCATCAGAAATTTAATGATTTTTTCCACTCAAAATCATCTGAACACTTCAAATTTCATCGTTACGGATCAAGACTTAGCCAAATTCATCTAAATTTGAGCGGGACAAAAGGAATTCCATCGGGATAAAGTGCAAATTGAACTTGAATAACCTCCTAGGAGTGACAAAACAATCCCTAAGGACCTTTTAACACTTAGGCATAAAAATATCACCGACTCGGACATTTAAAACTCATCCACGCTCAAAGGGTCTACACTTAGACAAAATTAGGATCACTTAGATGGCTAACCCTTTACACACTTGATCCTATTCAGAATTTCAAAAACCCTAATAGCAATTAGGCATGATCACATTTCAAAACTCGAGACTCGAACACTGGAAGCTCAAAATTGTCGATTACTACCAAAACCCTAAACTAACAAGATGCGAAAAGCAGGAAAGAGGGGGTCCTCGTTTGCAATGGGGCGATGTGTGAAAAGGACACAACAATATCTAACCTCAGTTTTTTTTGGTACACAATCAATGTTGGACCTAAATGTAATTTTCTCATTGGCCAAAAGGGAGTTGTTGTAACAAACCCTAATTAGAGTTTCCATCTTGTACTCTCAGCCATTGATTGTGAATCAATCTGAGCCACCCATTGTAATGAGCTCTCTATAAAAGGGTCAAATCTCTCACTTATAAGGGTGAATAGATAATAGTTAGCAGCTAGACACTAACAAACATTAGATAGCAAGTAGTAAGAGTAGAAGTTAGAGTAG
Source organism: Cryptomeria japonica (assembly GCF_030272615.1). Classification (NCBI taxonomy): domain Eukaryota; kingdom Viridiplantae; phylum Streptophyta; class Pinopsida; order Cupressales; family Cupressaceae; genus Cryptomeria; species Cryptomeria japonica. The sequence goes on from NC_081412.1 coordinate 304,998,872, forward strand.
GAGGAGAAGGCAAGGATTGTTGCCAAGATCTTGTTGTAAGAGACATTGTTTTCATTGAAGTTATGGTGAATTCTCTATGTTAATTTAACATGTTGCACGGTCTCTACTTCTCATTCGCTCTAAAGTTAGTTAGATGAATGGAAGATATAATTGTTGATGAATGGTGTACCTAATGTTCATACTACTTGTAATTTGTTGATTGCAAATTATAGTGCGTAGTTAACTGAATTTGTGTGAAAGTTAAACTTCTATCACTTCATGCTCATTGTTTGTGTGGTTGATGTGCATTGGTGATATGCAAATTATTCGTTCATCCTTAGGAGGTTGTGCTAGTTTTGTGTAGTTGTTCCTTGATGGCGAAACAAATCTTGGTTTGGTCACATCCAATTAACAATCCGTTCTTGCATTCTTAGGATTAGATTAGCTTTCTTAACCCTTAATTCCTTTTGCTATTTGTTTTTTCAAATCAAGTCTTCATGTTCCAGCAATGTTCATGTTCAATGTCAATCTCCTTGTTATTCCAGCATTATCATATCAACCATTGAGCTATCTACACTTCAAGACCTGACAATAGAAACCTTGGAGTCATCTCGGTTGATCACATAATTTAGCATCTAAGGAGATTTTGATCAAGAGAGGATAGAGTGCCATTGATATTTTATTCTGTGTTGCATAGTGCATAAAAACACATCAACACACGTTTTAATGTAAAAATGAAAATCAAGAGAAACAAATGTATATAAATTGTGAAGTGCTTAGGATGTTTAATGAACCATAACATCTTTTCTTTAGGATCTATTGGTTTTACAAAACATTCAATATAGAATGGGTATACTTTGCACTGATAAAAAGTAAAACATTTCAGATGTTTTAATTCCAAGTTGAATGGTTGTATGGGGTTAAATGAGGGATCTTAGGATGACCCATCCACCCCCCACCAATTACTCAATCAAAGAACCTCCGACAAATTTGACTGTGGCACTTTATATTTAATGCATTTATTGTTGCCACTTGTTGAAAGTGCAAAGTGGACTTGATTTCAATGCTTGTACCAAATAGCCAAAATAGGCTACAATGCTGAAAGTGCGAAATGGATTTGATTTTAATGCTTTTACAAATACCAAAAAAAGGCTAAAGTGTTGAAATTACAATATTAGATTAGAATGATTATAATCTAATAACCATGAAGTACATGAAGAAATGTGCATTTTTTTAAAAAATGCATATGGAAAGGAGTTTGTATGAGCCCATATGAGGCTTTAGAAGGTCGCAAAATGGGCATTGTGCAACAACACTTGTTTTACCTTTTTCGTGGTTTTTTCACACAACTTGGAGTTGTGGCAAGGGGTGCATGCGATATGTTACCTGATGTAGTTGATACCTCCATTAAGCTTCTTTGAGCATAAGAGGCGAATTGCATTCTTTGATATCATGTTCCATTACAACATATTTCCAAGCATGGTCACAACTTTTACAAGATGGCTTCCACTAGTTGATGGGGCTTGATTTGGAGTTTGATGCCATCATGTCTAACCTGCAACATGCTTAAATAAAAAAAAATGTGTTTAAAAAAATGAATTGAATATGAAAAAAAATAAAAATGATAAGAATATGAAAAATAAAATAAAATAAAATACTCACATATAAATTGCATTTCAAACATAAATAAATAATAACAATGTCATTAATTAATTCAACCAAAATAACATTATTTTGAGTCCAAAGCATAAATTTCACACCAGCAATTTCTTTAATTTTTTTAGCGTAAACTACAATATTTTTTTCATAAATTGAATTCAATGCATGCAAATTTGTAAATAATATTTACAAACTTAATATTAACATTTTAGAATAGATTTACATAATTGGATGAAAAGGAAGAGAAAAAATAAAAAATCAATGAACCTAGGAATCTAAATTCTTCATTACACTCTAGTTCACTCAAGGATGCTCAAAGGATGCAAAAATTCCGTGTGAGGAAGATGTGTGGGCATGGGGATTTAAAACTTTAAACAGATGTTTTCTCAGCAATTTTTCTGCCTAATTGCTATGCTTTTTCGATGTCCACTTGTGAATCCTGTGTCTGGTGATATTTGGCATCCGATTTGTTGAGAACTCATGTGGGTTTGGCACCAAAACTCACCAGAAACGTTTTAGTAGATACCTGCGAGTGAACATGGTGAATACTCACCCAACAAAGTACTTGGCAACTTGGCAAGTTTGTAAACTATGGGTTGAAGTACTAAAATTAGGCAAAGGAATATCATCCCTTTACATATATTCATATGAGATTTGTTTTCTATAATTTGTACAACATATATGTAAATAAGAACATAAACATAGGGATTGCATATATGTAAAGGGATCAAATGATCAGCATATCTTTGACTGAAATAAGTGTCACAATCCTCCACAGTGCTCCTTGCCATGTTCTCTGCAACGATCATTTCCTCCATATGGTTGCTGACTGTATTAGGATCTCCCCTCTTGGCTGCTTTCAAAGCATCCTATAGGTACTTTTGGCAATCTTGGATCCACCTGATTCGATCCTTTAGTTTTTTATCCTCAGTCAGCAAAGCTGGTATCCCCTTTTCCTCATCAAATACAAAATAACCCGACTCTTCAATCATTTCTTTTGCATATTTCCTGTGATCCTCTATCTGACTTTCAATATTTCTTATCACTGTGGCATCGGAGCTGCTCCTTTTTTGCACTTCATCAAGCTTTTCTTTCAACCAACCCTCTAACCTTTCATGCTCTGTGATGGCAACTCGGTTCTTTGACCAAGTAGTCCAACACTTGTCTATCCATGTCATCATAACAGTGTATCCCTTTTGGACGAGTGTTGACATTATATCAAATTTGATATTAGCCAATTGATCTTGTAGTTGCTGGTTCTCCACTTTCAGTTTGCTATACTTGTCCTTTGGTTGGGAACTTTCTCCTTGAGTGAGCATGGGTGTTGCTCCCGTAGTATTGAGCATGTCTCTCAAGGACTCAATCTCCTTAACCAGTTTACTGTTTTTAAGTTTATATGCGTCCCTTTCTTTCATAACTAACTAGATTTGAGCCTTATTAAATTTGGCTATATTTATGCCCAGGTCAACTATGATCACAGGGTCTATCTCACCTGTTTGCCCTCTCGGGTAAACGGTTAAATGCAGAAAGTAAATGCACAGAACATAATGGAAATACATTAAATAACCAGTCTCTATATTAATTCAACAGTCCATGTACGATGCGGTGCTTTGCACATTGGTGAGGATGGCAGTCCTCAATTGTGGCATAGAGTCTAGAAGGTCTTTTACCTTTATCGGCACCTCTATCTGCAAGATTTGCCCAATGATGTTATTTTCCGCTTCCGTACGGGATGATGTACTCGCCACCTCGTTCTCCCGTCGTTCGGTCGTCATCCCACGTTCAATATTGGCCTTTGCCTCCCGTAATCTCTCCTTCTCCGTACGGGGGTCGGGATAAGTGGCTTTTTTCGTCTGGGCGCGGGTGATCGCCAGTACTTCTTTCTCACCAGTCTTCTCAGCCTTCTCAATGTTGAGGAGATTAACCCCTGCCTGCGGGCAATTTGCGTCCTCATGGTCGCCTGGCCCACACCAACGACAGAGGTGCTGAGGGGTGGCTTCCTTCGTGCAATCACGAGCGAAGTGCCCCCACTGATTACAGGCCCTACATTGGATAATTGGCCGGCCCTTGGCGTCATACTGGATACGACTTCCGTTATTGGTATTGTTGCTATTCCTTTCGCTGCTGCGTCTGTTGTCCCGGTATCCTCCAGATGATGTCGTTGTGTTAGTATGTTGACCGGTACCCGCTGGTGCGGATGTTGTGGCCTGCTCCGTGAACAGCACCTGGTTCATTTGCGTACTTCGGGTTTTCATGTTGTATGGGCACTTCTTGGTGGAGTGTCCCATCACTTGGCAAATCTCGCAGAATGCCTTCTTTTGGCAAGTACCCTTTGTGTGCCCTTCCTCTTTGCACTCAGTGCACCATATGTCCCCTTCGTTCCGACTAGTGCTTCTCATTATTTTGAATTCCTTTCTCATTCGCTCCATGTCTTTCTGGAGCGCTTGCACCCGTTTGCCAGCCTCGTCGTCGCTGCTGCTTTCCTGTGAAGAGTCATCGTCCTCGGATGAGGATTTATTACTTTTCTTCTTCTTTGATGTTTTGTGTTCGCTCTCCAGGTCCATCGCCCTATTATAAGCGTCGTCATATGACGTCGGGGGTACAATTTTCATCTTCCTCCGTAGGGAGGATTTCAACCCTTCAACGAACCATCGTTTCTTCAATCCATCTGCGGGTTGGCTTTCCATTTTACCCAAGAGTTCTTTCAGCCTCCGACTGTATGCCCGTACTATCTCCCTGGTACCTTGTTTGGTACTATATATCTCCATTACAATTTCATTGTCATCACGGAGCAACCGAAACTCCCCCGTGAATTCCTTCTGTAGATTGGCCCACGTGGCCACTTTTTGCTTGTCCACATCGGATTACCAATCTATGGCAACTCCTCATAACGTGGCTGGGAACTGCTGTACCCAGTCATCCTGGTCTGTTACTCCGTTGGCGGACCAAATGGTTTCACATGTACGACAGTGTCGTAAGGGGTCTTCCTTGCCCTCCCCTGTGAACTTTGGCAATTTTTGTTTACTCGCCATCCCTCCGCTGGGTCTCGCTCCTCTAATTCCTTGTGTGCTTGTACTTGGCGATCCTCCGCCTCCTGCAACTGAACCTCCACTCGTGGGTCCTCCGGAAAAAGTTGCTGACACCGAACCAAACAAATTGCCTCCCGTACGGTACCCTTGTGCTCCCTCGGCACCTTCGGTCGTACCGTCACCTTCCGGTGTCGCCCTCCAGTTGGTTGTCTCCCTCCGGTTGTCCTCTGAAATGGACAAATTCTTTAGCAAGTCTCTGGTAGCGTCGATCAGGTTTAGACTTCGCCTTGTTTGTTCCACCAACTCTTCGCGGCTTCTTACCCTACGGTGGTATTCTGGAATTGTAGAGTTCTCCTTTGGCACCCTCCGTGACTCCTTCTGGCAGCCCTACAACAGTGTAGACAGTGTAGTTCTCTCCGTCTATCTCTGCCTCCGCAACCTCCGTGACACCTCCTGGGTTCCCTTCAGGCAACCCCTCGGCCGGTCGTCCCTCGGCAAGCTGCCTTAGCGTACGCCTTCGTTCTATCTACTGTCTGAGATTCAACGCGGTTTGTGCCACTTCCCATTCGTCACTCTGTATCTTTTTATTTTTGTCCTTATTTAGTCTATTGGGCATAAGTCAAGGGTTCAATTTCCCCTTCGCCTCTTGTTCCATGTGCGCGTCGTCGGTCTCTGGGTTCATCTCACCGACGGGTAGGCCCATCGCGTTCATGCGCCATCCGCGTCTTCCGTTCCCGAGTACGTCTAGGCAACGGCGCCAAATGTTTTGCCCTCTCGGTAAACGGTTAAATGCAGAAAGTAAATGCACAGAACATAATGGAAATACATTAAATAACCAGTCTCTATATTAATTCAACAGTCCATGTACATCAAGTGCTTATAACATTACATTTGACACGACTATCATGATCCTACTTCCAAGAAAAGGTACACAATATATAATACCCAAAGGGGTGCGACACAATCGTCGCGACTCCAACTACCTACCTGTCGGCTAACTAACTGACCGCTGTAACTCATTATTACTGACGACAACATAAACATAATATAGCAACATAACATAATGATTATTCCCGGCAACATCACCCACTTTGAAAGTCATCACATGCCTGAATGCCTTCTCAGTGTCAACAATCATGAGCTTTTTGTTTGGCGGATAAAGTGCCCAAATCAAGAGTGAATTTTCATCTGGGTTATATCTAGACCCAGTAAAGATTTGAGTGACATTTGCAGGGCTCAATTTATTTTTTGCACCACTGTTGGGAAGGAAACTGTCAAATACCAGTGCAGATTTCAGGTCCCACCCGGGGAAGATCAGAACACCTGCATCTTCTAAAATTTTTCTCCCCTTTTCAGGAGTCATGGTCTCCATCTCATGATCAATATCCATCTTTAAAGTCTTCAATAATTGACCTTCATTGTTGTCTATGATGGTGTCAACTATTTCTCTTAAGGCCTTTCCTTTCAATTTATACAAAAAGGATTTAAATTTTGAAGTCTAAATGAATTGATCGTCAGAAATAGACAAATTACATTCCAATTGTCTAGTGTCTTCCTCAGCAAGCTCTCCAACTTCCTGATCCCTTCTTACTGGCTGATATGCCTCAATTCTGGCAATTGGAATTCTATTTGGTTCACAAGGTGGAGCTTCTTCATCAGATGACTCCTCACTAGCAGAGGAGAGGATTTGTGTGTATTGCATCTCCTTCATTCTTGCCTCGATGTCCATGTTATATCTTTCTATAGCTCTGATTGCATCCTTTTCATCTAGATTTCTTATTACATCTTCCTTCAAGTAGGGTTTGTGGTTGTATCCACTTAGCTTCTGCATTCTCTTGACATGGTCAATGAATCCTTCTAGATCAAATTTTGTTCTTGGTGTTGCTCTGTTCATGTTATAATGCATCAATCTGCCCAAAATCTGGTCATATCCTTCTTTGGCAAGTACAATGAAATCACCAAAACACAAAGTGGCTGGCATAAAAGACTGCTTTTCATAAGATCTCAAATGCATAACATTAGAAAAATCCAATTGCCTCACTATCTCAAGATAGGCAATTCTATCTGGAACAGTTTTAGGCAATATGAAAGGGGTATCCTCAAACCCATAAACTCTGATTATCGTGGCATCTGAATAGCAATACCAATCTCCCCAATTATGTTCCACAGTCTCGGGGCCACCATAATCCTTTGGTCTCAAAAATCTCTTAATCACTTCTAATAAAGAATGGTCACATGGATGATTGAACATTTTAAAAATAGTTTTCACAAAGTATGCATAGTTTGACCTAGCAAACCTGCTGTCCCAAATAGATGTCCACAATTGGACTGGTAGAGGCTCACCTTCCTGATCATGCTGTCTTATTTTCAATTTATCTAGCCACATACCCTTCTCATGTCCATAGTATAGGATCATATGCATGAGAACTGAATAATGCTTGAAATACATTTTGGAAGAGTTCTTCTTGGCTGCCACAAGGGCTAAGTCAATTAGCCAGTGAATTAAGGTTGCATAATCAAAATTTCTAGGGTTGTGGCTTTGGACATCCGCAACAACTACCATAGGTTCAATTGACATAAACTCGGGGACCTCAACCCCTAGCACTTGTCCTGCAGAGTAATATGTATATTTGAAATAGTTCTCAAATTAATTTACATTGAATGGTGGTCCCTCATCATCCTCCAGGGGCACTGAATTTCTATCTATCCTAGGTCTGTACAGTGGCATTCTCCAACCCTTGTAGGTAGTATCTAACCTCCAATATTCTTTGTTTTGATCCTGATATACAATCTAATAGTCACATACATCTTCAAACCCAAAAACTTCCTCAATTACACCCTTTGATAAGTGCACAAATGGTTTTCCTTGCAGGTCACATATGGCCTTGAGGTCTGGGTTATAATGTTTGGCCAAGAGCTTGACTAAGTCCACATTTACAAACACGTTTGGAACCACTATCTTCCCTAAGTTCATTCTCCAAGGGTTACATAGGGGCTGATGTCTGGTTCTCCTATAGTAGTGGAAGAAAAACAATTCATAGCTCCGAATGTCAATCCACACATCCCCTACATCCTGGCATTTGTCCTCAAATTTACTGGCACTAGGGTCTAGTTGGACTGATCTTCTAGCCTTTACTCCTGAACCGGGCAGTTGGTCAATTAAATCTTGACATAAACTCCTCTCTTCAATCGCCTCTTCCAATTCAATTACTTTTGGTTGCTTCAAAGATTTTTCTTTTTGTGTTTTTTGCTTCTTACATTTCGTTCTACTAGTTTCCCCCTTTTGCCTCTTTCCCTTGGATGTTGCAGGGCTATCCATTCTTCTAAGTGACAAAATGCAATTTGAAATGAATTTCACAGAGTTACAAAAAAACCACAATTGCGTACTTGTTACTGCCTGAGTATTCTGGTTTGTTATCTTGACTTCACTGCTTGTGATACCTTGCTAGTATGCTTCCGACTGAAATGTCTGTAATAAATTTTTACAGAGCGCTCCTATTGTGCAACATTAATGTCATCTATGACGATTAATGCTTCAATGAATTTCGAAATTTGAACTATCAGACTGATGTGACAACTTTTATCGGTGTAACGCCATTTGTTCGCACATCGCCGAGACCTGAGTAATATGTTGTCGATGGGGGATGTCATTTGGTCGTCTTCCTTTGGTTTGGGTTGACAATTAGCAATCTTGCCGATTCGCTTGGTGACCTTTCAATTTGGTATTTTTTTTCATCGGGGAAACTCTCTTCGATCCCTTCTATCTCTTGGATTTCCTCCCCTGATGGTAATCGCTGGGAGTTACAACGATCAAACATCATCGGTGGGACAATAGTTGTTGGAGTCACAAAAGAAACCTTTGTGCGAAGGCTATTATCTTGCCGATAGAGTCTTTCATTATTTTCCTTATTGGTATGACTCTTGGAGTCGAGCTGACTCTAAATGTTTCTTCCTGATTTGAGCAAGTTTGGCCGACGAAGACAATCTTTCGTTTTACCGTTTTTTGGGTGACGCCGATGCATTTGCCATCTTCCTTTGTCGGGGTGACTTACTCAGTCGGCCTGTCTCTCATGGTTTCATTCCGATGGTATCGGTCTTGCCTATTCACCTGGTTTGTCTTCGCTATTCGTATCGGAGTGACCCAACCTGATACGCCTTCATGTACCTTTGTTGGTATGACTTTCACCTTGGGGCTGACTTCTGGGATCTCACCCCGGCTTTATAACTCCTGTCGATGTCAAACTCATCGGCTAGACTCTTCCCGACAGTCTTCACCTGTGGATGTGTATCGGCATGACATATGAAATCGGGTTGACTGCTCCATGCTCATTCCGACAAGGGTTATCACACCAATACCATCTGTTTATCGGTATATCTCTTTCTGATGACAGTGCAAGTTCTTTTTTCACAACAGGATCTCCTATCGGTGTAACACGATGATGTCTTCCCGAAAGGTGCCTGTGATGCCAATTTGAAGAGTAGTAGTCTGATCGGTATGACTTAGTGGGGTCTTGCCGATTTATTTGTTTTGAGGTGTTTTGCTAAAATTGAATGTTGGGCTTTATTCATTAGACAAGTTAGTTGTATTTTGACAACTTTAAATGTATTTAGGCAGTACTACTGAGGTTTATGGGGACCAAAATGCATAATAATGGGGATTCTAAGCCTATATGACAGCCTTACATAGGAAGATCACTTCATTTTTTCTATGTGCTAACAACTTCAATTACAATGTTTAAGGGCACCAACCCTAAGGAGCCACCAAACCCCTATTCTGAGAGCACCAACTCTATCAAGTACAATTTCAATCACTTATGCATCAATTGCATTTACAAGATAAGTAGGGCACCAACTCTACCAAATACAACTTCAATAATCTGTTCACCAATTGCATTTACAGAATAAACTGATTCCGAACTTTCTTACAGCATATGTCAGACTGAAAAATAACTATGTGACTTCAATCTGAAAATGGATCTGGGCCTTAATCAATTCCAAACCAAAACACAACGGTTCAATCAAAGTGTCCACAAAGAATATCCTTCCAAGAATTTTTTGCAACTACAGTCAAAGTATATTAGAATTTGAAGTCTGAAAAATGTGCCTTTAAATCTCTGTCATGTACAGATTACAAGTTCCGAATATCCCTTATAAAGAAATGTGATCTGATAAACAATAGACTGTTATAACACTAAACTGTTATACTTGATCACCATATACCTATTTCTGCTTAACAGAATAGACTCTTCAATTTGATTAACCTTGTCCCTGTTTGACCTCCAACACTGATTAAGAATCACGCATACCATTGCTATCACTTTGACATTCTTTTTGGTCACTTTCTAAAATGTTCTCTCATTGATTTAATAAACTGTTATCAGCACAACGTAACTCTAACAATATATCAGGCTCTTCAATCTAAACCTTTTTCAAAAAAGACTAATTTTACACTGTGGTCTCATTTGCTTTATACAAGTCCTTTGAACAGCTTGAAACAGTTCGAAGTGGTTAGAATTGGTTCCAAAATGGTTACAGTAGTTAAGATATTTGTTTGTCACGTAATACCAGTATGAAGATTAACGTGTTTGTGAAGCCTTAGAGATTTGACAATATAGTTAATGATTTGTTACATAACAACCAAATCATAAGACTTATAAATGTCAAATGTTATTGTACCCAACTCCCGTTTGCAATATATGCCTCAATACCATGTGATGTCACTGATATCAATCTGGAAAATACAACGCAAAGAGAATGTGCATACCACACATATCAATCTGAAGAATGCTGTGCTTCCAGTGTGAGCAAAACAAAACTTTTCTTTATGCCGTGCTTTGATCAAGTGTTCTCACTTCCTCACGCTTTCAAATGCAAAGGTGATCAATGATCTTCGATTCATAATCTGTTCACTGTTTCGATTCTTTTCTGCCATTGTTGTTACATAAACTGAATCATATTTTATTCCTTTTGCAGGTGTAAACACGGCCATGTATCTGTGGTTGATATTCATTCAAATACACATTTTCTCTTGAATACAAAGTGTATAAAGGATAGATTTCATTCCAAAATCTGAGCATAACAGTATGACTAGTAAAAGTACTGTGTATGCATTCATGTATAATTTTGAAAATGTTATAATTGATCTGAAAACATATGTATGGTTTGTAACATATTGATATCAATGAAAAGCTGTGGTCAACAATCTCCCCCTTTGGCATTGGTGTCAAAATCAAAACTATGACCAAATACATCTGCAAAACTCAGATGAACTGTGACTGATAAGAAACAATCGTCAACACCTATATAGAAACACTGAACACATTAACACCTTTGTTGAAAAAATTTCGTTGCGCCAAAAGCTCAAACTATCAATGCCCGATACAAATGTCAGATTTAACCTGACCCACGAGAGGCAGTTAAGCCATGTCACGAGCCCCCAAGGAGGTGCTGACCACCAAGTCAACAATCTCCCCTTTAGCACCGATTGAGCCTTCAACACCCCCTAGAGGGAGACTCGAACCCGTGACCAAAGACTCTGATACGAATTGTTGGAATCGTTTGCCGTTGCACTAAAAGCTTGAACTATCAACAGCCGATACAAACACTAGATTTAACCCGACCCACGAGAGGTGGTTAAGCCATGTCACAAGTCCCCAAGGAGATGCTGACCACCAAGTCAATACATTTCTTGTCTAAATACTACCATAGAGGAAAGATAAAGGGCGTCACTTTCTTGAAAATTTACCTAGATTCTTTGCATTCAAGCATGGAGTACTTGAGGGCTAGAAGAAGAAAAGTATTAATGTCTTCCTTCAACCCGAGTCCATTTTTAAGGATAGAATTTCTGGAATTATCTCACGATTCTCACCAAGGAAAGGATCCCTACATGTCAATGGGTCATGGCCTTTTATTAGCTGGGCTTTACCATCACACACATTTGTAGTCAAATAGTGACAATGTATTATGTTGTTACATGTTCAATAAAAAATTGTGTGATTTTTGAAAATTGTGTTGAAAGCATACGGTCCATTGATAACAACACACTATATATAAAGTAGGTGCCTTGTTAACTTTTTGAACTGGTCTGCAGTCAATGCACTTTTGAACTGCACACGTGTGAGATTTAAGTTGGGCATCTTTGTTCAGGGCTTTTTTTCAAAATAATTACCCAACCCACCACCAACTTCTATCACCACTAACTAAGCACTGCCATCATAAAATGCAATGAGAATACAGCTTCCATATATATCTTCAACAGCTGCCAACAAGCTAGAATCGTCTTCGACCTCTGAACCAATAACATATTATTAGCAAACACCATGCTATGAGCCATTGGCCTTTAAAATGGTCTGATGTATCAGAACTTGTACAAAGAATCCTTCCATCTATTCTGGTTTGCCCTTAAAGGGACCAAGCTACCTATGTGATTCATGCACAAGATGAACAAAAAGTCCTTATATTAAACTTCATGGTTAAGCTTATTACATACTTCTGGATTTGATTTTATGTGCTTTAAATTGAATGTAACATACGGGCAGGGTAATTGAATTGTAACCTTTTTCTTGATTTTGCATCTGTGAGTCTCGTTGTGTTTTTGTTTTCATATACAGGCACTAGGTTGCATTTGTTTCAACTTCTGCTCACTCTCTAAAAACTTAAAAATTTAAGCCGTGCCACAGTTTCACCGTTTCTTATGAATACACTACAAGTACAATCTATCATACGCTCCCAACAGTCTTTCAGATGAAAATTCAACATAGTAAAATATTTGTTGATTCTGTTCACACAGAATGTTTTGAAATTCAAATTGGACTTTATTTTTTGTATGCACAAGCAGTCTATTTTGTACACATCACACTTCCATTGGAGGTTGAACTATGTATAAAATTTGATATGTACATGAAACTACTAAAAATGTCCCGAGGAGCTCCAAATTTGATATGGAACAAGGATGATTGAGCTTTAGTTGGTATCTACTTAAGACGGTAATTTAAACTGACAGAATGAATTATTGCAGTACAGCTGAGAAAAATGGGATAGCATGGAGAGACATGGCAAAGGAGATTCTAGCTTCAGAATGTTACAAGGAGAAGGATGCCGTCGAGAATCCATCTGTCATTTACCCAGAATGTAAGATTTACATTATTTGACATACATTTGTGGATCATTCTGATTACCAAGATTTCCAGATAGCCAGCATGGAAGAAAATTTTCATTACTTTTTTCAGAACATATGCTCAAGTGGATTGTCTCACCTAGTTCGTTTGTTCAACATTTCTTTTAACTAGATTATCTGAAGCCATTCCACGCATACACGCAAGGCAACTTATCTTGGGAGGTAATGCAGCCCGAAGTCTTGAATCATTATCTTTCAAAGATAAAAAATGAAGAAATGCAATGTACTTTTGGTTTGGATATTGTCAACAGTGACAATTTAATCACATTATGCAGGCATCCTGTGATAGCAGGCAGCAGCAGAGGTAGAAGCGGCAACCATGTCTGTATGTAGGCGTGCAATACCATCTGCTGCATCTCTAGAGGAGGCAACTAAAGTTATGCGAGGAAACTGGCTTCAGGCAATTGAAGATCATCATAATCAAAATTCAGGTGGCCTTGCTGTATCTGACATTCTAGATATTGGCTGCTCATGTGGAGTCAGTACAAGGTTTCTAGCAGATAAATTTCCTTGTGCTAATGTTACAGTGAGTATCACTATTGCACCTGATTTAAAGTTTAAAATGTCATGGGCGGCAGAATTTTGTTTATGTGTTTCAGCTTTATTTGATAGGGACTGGATCTTTCTCCATACTTCCTTGCGGTTGCTGAATACAAGGAAAAATTAAGACCTTCAAGAGCTAAACCCATCAAGTGGCTTCATGCAAATGGTGAAGAAACTGGTCTGCTTTCTTCGACGTTTGACATCATTTCTCTTGCCTTTGTGGTGAGTTATCATAAACAATGTTAAAGTTTTGAAACTGATTTCTCTCTCTAGTGACTTGCATGACTCTTCTGATTGCTGATATTGAAGATCCATGAGTGCCCCCAATATGCAATTAGAGGTTTGCTTAAGGAAGCTTACCGACTTCTTAGGCCTGGAGGCACTGTGGCCCTCACAGACAACTCGGTAAGTAACCATGTCAGCTTCATTATTTTTCAACTCCATGATTCCTTATAATTTTTGTATTCGTTTGTTTATGCGAGACTGAGTGTCTGACTACCTTTTATGTCTTTGTATTTTTCGTGCTTATTTGATTCACAGCCCAAATCTAAGGTCATACAGGTAAGAGCCTCTTTTATCTTTTATGCTACAGTAGTATGATTTGCCCCAGATACCAGAATTTTGTATTATAAATGGTCACAGTTTTCATGAATATGTATTGATTGCGACTCTTTCTTTAATATTCTACAGAATCTATCACCTGTACTTTTTACTTTGATGAAAAGCACAGAGCCCCATTTAGATGAATACTACTTATTGGACTTGGAGAAGGCAATGCAGGAAACTGGTTTTGTGAATGTTCGGTCTATTCTTACAGACCCAAGACACAGAACAGTAACAGGTTCTATACCCAGGCTATAATAATCCAATTCTTTTGTTCTCTTTTCCATGCTAAAATAACAAAACACAGCTGTTGAGAGAACAGTTTGCCCTAACAATATTCTTTTGTACATTACCAATTCATCTTGAATGGTTCTTCGTTCACAGCTTGCAAGAATTGCTACTTGTGAATAAGCATACTTTTGTTAAAAAGACAAAGTGTTTTATTGTAAAGCACATTAATTTTCAATTCCACAACTTTTTTTTTTATGTAGTCTATTGAGTAAATATCACTAAGAGGTTCAACATCCAGTTTGGATTATCCAATTTAATTTTTCTTCTCATTTTCTTCTTCTGGAAATAGGAGTCTTTGGTAAGGTAAAATAGCTTTGATTAATACATAAGAAAGTGAGAATCTTACTAATACTCAGATGAAACTCTTCCACTAATATTTCAAGTCATACTGATTCTCAACTTTTGTACGAGTATTACTCCATCTATATAACATTTGCACCATTTATTTGAAAGACATAATTTGAGGTAGGTTTCCTATAAAAGGATCACTGACATAGTCAATAATACAATAATTAATTAAATTTTGTTCTTGGCGAAAGAATATTAGAGACTATAATTAATGATAATTTTATTGTATATTTATCTAATGATTATAAATATTTTGCAAAAATGTAGAAGTAACACCTTTTGTATATGTATTATCTAGTCTAAATATGTTGAGTTAAATCAAACTTATTATAAAGTAAGATTGATCTTTTTATATGATAGATTTAGTATTTAAATAAATATTAGTTGTAATAATAACTGGTTCGATCATATTGTCTTTCTTACAATATTACACATGTATGTATGATTTGAAAAATATAATCAACCTACTAAACATTTAGTAATTTAAGATTTATAAGAAATTCTCAATGTAATGGTAATAGAAGATGAAGAACCTAAGGATCCACTTGATGAAGAACACGAAATGGTGGTGGACAAATTTTATGAACACCAAATAAAATTTTGAGGTGATATATAAGTTCAAATGAGCATATTCCTAGAGCTCTTTTGGAGGTGATTCTATCATCCCATAATGTGTCGAGCAATTTCTCATGTGCATTCCTCTTATTTTTGTCTACTAGTTTCTAAACAACAATTGTCATGCTTTTGTTACTTGTTTATGGTTGTCCATTGACTTGGGGGTAGTAATTAGAGGATGTACAATGCAATATGATTTTACAATTTTCTTAGGCACACCAAACTTGACCAAATCTTTTCTTTAATGAAGTTACATACCACGTTAGAAGTAGTCTATTTCACTAGGATAGATTGAATCCACTTAGTGAAGTAAGTTTTGGTTGTCAATATGTTTATGTAAAAAGTGCTCAAATGAAGTTTGAGTGGTCCTATTAAATCCAAACCCCATTGTTGAAAATGTTTTCAATGATTATTGGCCTTAATGGTGAAGTAGTGTATTTTGGTCTTTTTGACAAATTGTTTACAAGCTTCACATATTGTGGCCTATTCATGGGCATATTTGAACATGACAAGCCAACGATAGTAAGCTCTTAGGATATTGAAGGCTTTCATAAAGGAAGAGAAGTATCCACAAGATATGTTGAGAAAAGTTTCAAGTATTTTCTTGTATTGCTTCTTATTGACGCATTATAAGAATGTATGATCTAGATCTTTCTTGTACAAGTATTTTTTTAGATGTTACATCCCACCACCTTAAGCTTGATTTCTCTTTTCACATTAGAAATAAGGTATGGAAAACTCTTCATAGCTGAGAAAATAATCTATATTAGAATATCTCTTATTCGTTAACTTGATTAAGAGTACTAGTGGGAACCTCTTCGATTCATTTGCTTCCTTCTCCATCTAATTCTTTGTGATGAGTTTGTAGACACATTGTCCTCTCATGAGCTTAGTAGGTTTTGTTGGGATTCAATCTTGTAATGTCAACTTTATTGAGTCCCTATTTATTTGTCTATTTAGGCTTCCTCTCTGCTTTTAGTCTATAACCAATCTAAGAAACCTTTGTTTCATTCTAATTTTTTTTCTAAGTGTTATCATTTGAGTGTCCTAGTGTAAAAAATTACAAATTTTGAAAATTCTATGTTTGGGACATTTTATGGGTGTTCTTTGTGTTTTTCCAGAGTTAGATCATTGGCCTTTCCCTTACCTTCCTACCATCCACTCGAGCCTTGACATCCCAAACTAATGCATTAGAAACTTTTTATCGCCAAAATATAAGACTTGAGTCTACTTTGATGTGATTTCGTCTGCATCCTCAATCTCCAATTCTAAAAAATTCCACTAAAATGACTTACACTTTTTCTTTCACTAGGTCATCATGCTTTCCCTACCCCAAGTACCCCTTCTATCTTAACACCATCGGCTTAGTCTCCATAATGAAAATTTTCTTGTCTTTTAGATTTGAGAGTTGACCCATCCCTAATTGACATACCTCATTTGGTTCCTCCCCAAGTATCAACTCTCAATTAGTTATCACTAAGCACTTTGTCAAAGTTGGGGTTTCAAAATTACCTCTTTCCTCATGCCATTTGCCTTAAGTATGAAGTTTCCCTTTTACCTATTAACCCATCAGAATTTTCTTTCCTTGAGTATCTTTCCTCGATTCCCTCAACTCTCCAAAATTTTGTTGATTTCTTTGCATTTCCCTTTAGAGTTAGAATTTTTTCCTTCCCTTTCCTATTAGTACTTATCAGGAGGTATTCCTAACTCTTTCTCCCTAATACTTTGAAAACTATCTTCTTTTGGGATTGCAAGTTCATACTTTCTCCATTCCACATAGTATAATGGCATGCATTCCCCACCACCTCTAACTCTCAATGCTTGAACCAAAGGCATGCAATATGGATTCTTCCCAACTATTTATAGTTCAAAATTCCTACCATTCTTTGGTGTAAGTTTCACTTATCCCTTTACATATAGTCCAAAAGTCTTGTTACCCTAATTCTTAGAATAGTAGTCTTGCCACCCATAATTCATTGTCGACATAATGTGGTGTATTTGCATGTTGTTTCAAGTAGTAATGGTGGAACCAACCTAGATTAATCATTAATGTCCACTACTAGACATGATTGGATCATGCCATGACAATTTTTTTTGTTTTGCATGCATGGATTAGAAGAGGAGAAAAAGAAAATAGCATGCCCTAGTCAATGTAGCCATTGGTATTTTTAGAATTCAATATGTTCTTGCCATTTCTAGATCATGTCTATAGCATATTTCCTAGACTTTCCCAAGCCATTTCACTCAAGATCTAGAGGCACCATCAATATTGTATTGATTTGCATGTTTGAGTAGAATACTCCATGATTCTTATAGGGGCTTCAACACATTTCTTGATGGTTTTTGTACTAGATTTTAAATGCAAAATATGATGCATGGATGATGGTGGGTAGGGGATGATGGGTTTTCACATGTCATCTAAGTTTTTGTCATTTAGAGGTTTCCTTAAGTGAGCTAGGTACCAAAATGATGGGTTTACATATACCAATTTGTTGTTCTTTCATAGGGTTGTTCTTTGAACCAATTTTTAGGTCTAGTAAAATTTGTAGAGTGTTCTAGAGCAACAAACTTTGAATGCCTAATCTACAAATGAAGGGATATGCTTTATAATATTACATGAAATATTTTGTAATAACATTCTTGTAATTGTATGTCTCAATGGTTGTTTGTTAAGGTCTATGGAAATATTATAATTATAGTTATGTATTTCCCCTTAACACATTTATTGACATGAATGTAATAAGGTTCATTGCTTGTGTGATGACACCTAATATATTGCAAATGCCTTTGTAATAATTGTTCCTTTATTTCATGTTGATATTTGTAGTTTTGGTTATGGCTTATGAAGTATGTTGCCTGAAATGTAAATGTGTTTGTATATGAATGCAATGTAGTTTTTGTTGATTCTATATAATTTTTATCTCCTTCCTCTTTGTTTCTTATGATTTTTTTGTCTAATGGAGTAGGCAGTTGTTCCCATTGGTGAGGGATCACACATCCATCTTTCAATCAACATATGTTTTAGTTAGCTATAGGAGTACCTATTAGGAATATACTAGTTCATGTATGGTGTTCATGATTTAGTTATTAACTATGAAAATAGTTCAAGCAAACCTAACATTCCTATCTTTAGGGAATTTGAACATGCATAACTGCACCTCACCACTACATAAAAACTATTAAATTAAATTCTTTAGGATAATCACAAAGCTAAAATCTATAGGTGCATGTGAAAAGTGTGTTATCATCTATATAGAGGTATTAAGTAGCTGGTTGATCTTGATCCAGTGACAATTATAAAGATCAAGTGTACATGTATAGTTATTTATTTTATATGATTTAAATACATAATAAGGTATACCTTTGGGAATACTCTCTCAGGTTTAAGTTGAGCACAAAGTGTATGGGAGAGTATCCACTCTTGTTCATAGGCCTTAAACCCTCTTTAGTTTGTTGATGAACTTGAACCCCTATTTTACATTCTTGATGACATATTTTTGGCCTTGAAGGTAAGATGAAGTTCTAAGATGCTGGATTTGTGCCTTTACGACCTAGATTGTTTCATATTAAGATCATATTCTTGGACCTTGGCTATCCAAGTCCCTCTTTTGTTTTTGATTAAAGGAAAAACAAGTTTTGAAGGAACTCGAAACCCTTTACAATCAGATTTTGAAAGGATCTGGAACCCTCTACAAGAAAGTTGTCTAAACAAAATGAACATGAAGGCACAAACAACCTAGGACAAAAGCCTGTAAAAAGAACAACATACAGTCAACCACACAACTGCAAAGAGGACAACTTATAGCCAGCCTGCAACCAACCCCCGCACAAGAGTCATCAAGATTTACTTTTACACAGTGTTCCATGGGTGTTGGGGACGGGGGGATGCGAGGACGGGACGGGGGGACCAAGGGCCTAAGT
This sequence comes from Cryptomeria japonica, assembly GCF_030272615.1. Lineage (NCBI taxonomy): Eukaryota > Viridiplantae > Streptophyta > Pinopsida > Cupressales > Cupressaceae > Cryptomeria > Cryptomeria japonica. The sequence goes on from NC_081412.1 coordinate 305,018,036, forward strand.
TTGGGGACGGTGGGGGGATGGCAGGGGGACGACGGGGTGGTGGTGCTGATATAGTTATACATATACATATAGTACTTGAAAAACTAGTTTTGAAAAGATGTATGACAGTATTACAGTATGAGAATTACATTTCAAATGAGACTATAGGAAATTTGAAATACTAAATCTAAATACCAAGATTTAGATTTCTAAGTTGTGTTGTTAAATGGAGCCTAATTAGATTCGGAGGTTAGATTTTCCCTACTTCTATTGGTGCGGTTTCCCCCTATATTTTTCAATGGGGGTTTGGGGGCAGCGCCCCTTGCATGTTCCCTGTCGCGATACAGGGCAGGGTCGAGGGGCAGCGCCCCGCGAGGCCAAAAATACTTTTATTATTTTCTACAGGCGTCGGGTGTTATTTTTCTATTGGCCCACGTCCAATTAGAGTTACCCCTTAACCCTCAAAAAACTTAAAAAGTGACTTTTTTTTAAATTTTAATTTTAAACATTGCATATACATGGGGGCGACAGGAGACGTATGGGCGTCTCCCCATCCCTGGAGAGATGTCTGCACGTCTCTCGAATGACGGGGAGACGCCCAAACATCTCCCAAGGAGACGTGGAGGCATCTCCATGTCTCTTTGGGAGACACCCAGACATCTTCCAAGGAGATGTCTCCACGTCTCCCTGGGAGACGTGGAGACGTCTCTGCGTCCCGGTGGCGCTTGGGTGGTGGTGGCAGGACGGCGGGGGACGTTGCGTCCCTGTCCCCCCGTCCCCGAGACGTTTCTGACGAGGGGACGCGCCCAAAAAGGGAGGACGCGTCCCCGTGGAACACTGCTTTTACAGGTACTCTTGTGGGAGCGGAGAGTCATGTCAAAAGGAGGCTTAGAGAATTTTGCTTTCTTTCCCTTAATAGAAATCCAACCCTCTTTAACGTGTGTTTCCATGTTATGCTAGTCCATCCCACCATTATTCTGTGAAAGAAAGCCAACAACCTCATTTCCAGAGTTATCAACTGAAATCTGCCATGTCGGCATCGCCATATCAAAAAGGCCACCAGAATCCGAAGCGCCAATGCCAGAATTAACCTCCTGAAGCCCAATCATTCTCACATTAGGGGTTTCAGTTGGAGACTCAAGCACAGTATCAACCAGAGTGGAGGCCTCAAGAGCTTGTGGTTCCCTCGCAACCACCTCAGAAAAGCTTCTAGGTTTATCAGATTTCTTCTCAACCGTGTAATGTTGATGAGAAGTGTCTTTTCCACCAAGTAGTTGACATAGCCTTTTTTTCAAAGCCACATTGTGCAGCCGCATGACCAGTTTTGAAACACCTTCTGCATCGAAGGAGAATCCATTCATAGTCCAAAGATTGGACCCAAGACCCCTTAGAAGATTTAAGAAAAATCTCAGCAGACAACCCTTTTGAAATATCCAAATCAACCAATATACGAGTAAAGGTGGAGTGGAGAACATCAAAGGATTCATCATCCATGATAAAAAAAAATATCCAAGGGCTTGACCCACTTCCTCTAAAACAGAATCATTCCAAAGATGAAGGGGAAGATTAGGTAACCTAACCCAAGTTGGAATCTTATTAAACGTTTCAGTCGAGGGTTTGAAATCAGAATGCCAAGGCTTAATCATTAACAAAAATTTGTCCTCCCAGCTAACAAGTCCCTCTTTTGTTAGAACACATCTCTTATTAGATTAGGATGGCCTTGATAGTAGTATCAATAACACAAAAGATAGAATGTGAATTACAATATAGAATCTAAATTGGCTAACTAATTTTATACGTGCAAAGGCATGCTTCTCAACTTGTGAATAGCTAAGTTAATGATTCTTAATTGTAATGGTAGACTCATGGATTCAAAAGTGCACTCAAACCCCTTCATCATTATGTTATACAAGGATGCCAAAATTGTTTGATCAAATGCATATAGCAATATATTTTATTCTTTTGTGAAAAATATGGAATACATTTGATATAATTGCTTTGATTCCCAAAAAATATTTCTTAACTTGATCATAATTTAAGCAACATGTTGTGTAATATAAAAATTACACCTTGTATAATTCATCGTAGCAAATGGTGCCTTCCTCCACGTCATTGAAGTTTGTGTACCACCACTTTTATCTTCTTGCCCACCTAGACTGCTTTGTCAACTCCAGATCGGAATCCTACCAACTCTGTCGACTTGCCATCCTCCAGACATTAGCGCGACACACTAGCGTCCCACGATTCTGGCAGTCCATAGGTGGTCGTTTGGGCATTACGCCTACGCCTAGAAGGAATTGTAACACTTCTCCATGTGCCCATTGACGTCGGTTTTACTTCCAAAGCCTATATCTCTCTTGTTTGAAGGATTTTTTGAGGATCTTTTTGGCATTTTAATCACTTCTTGCAGGTTGGAGCTTTTAGCAATCTTCTTGAACAATACTTACAAGTTATCACAAGACCACCATTGTTGCAACCTTTTGAAGAACTCAAGGTTTTGTCTTCATGAGTGTTGAGGGGAGTTTCTCTTACTCTTCTTGATTCATTTGTGCATCTATAATCTCTCATCTTCAATCTATTTACTATTTTAATCGTATCTCTTTTATCTTTATCATTTTGATTTTTCCCTATTGCTACTATCTGGGTTGCCTGTGGAGGTGGAAACACCAAAATGGGGTCTGACTAAGGCAGACTCCAAAACACAACCCCCAAAATTTTATCTTTTTTTTGTGTGTAGGCTTACAGTGGTGAAAAAGCTATGGTCTTGCGGGAGGCTTCAATCGTGGACTGGTTGTGAGCTTCTATCATTTTCCTTCATTTTGTTCTTTTATTTCGTATTATGCAATATCTTGTTTATTTTATTTTGTCGCATTGATTAGTTGATAGTTTAATCATTTCTGTCACTATCATACGGTTTATGTACTGTGTTTGTACAGGATGACAACGTGTTGTGCCGGTGTCCTGGTTCTTCATGCTCATCCTAAAAACAAAGACTAAGTAGAGTCATTCGACAATTTCATTTATTGTTCGATAGCCTGCATTTTATCCCCTGGCTCACCCTTAGTGCCAGTTTGAGTGAGGTAGCGGCGGATTTATTTGTTCTCTAGGATTTATCATCTTAGAGGTAACAAATCTCCTCCTCTACAATTTGGTAAGTTCCAAAAACTTAAATACAAATATTCATAGGAAATTAACTTGGCCAAAGAAGGCTTGTACACTAGATTTATTAGTGGGAAATTAAAGTTGTTGAATAGCCTTAACCCTTTCTAGATCGATCCTAATTCTTTCCTTTAAGATGATATGTGCCAAAAACTTTCTTTTTGTAACTCTAAAGATAGATTTTTTGGGTTAAGTGAGATACCCTAATCATATGTATTTAATATTAGTTCTAATGACCAATATGGCCTTTTCTCTTTTCTATGAAAAGATTGTGAAATCATTTAAGCATATCATAATAATCTCATTTTTAAGAACTAAAGGTTAAATACATTTCTGTTTGAAATGTTGCTCCTACTTTTATGAAACTAAAAGATATCTTGTGATAAGTAAAGTGATCCAAGGAGTTGTAAAGATTATTTTATGTTGATCTTTATGTGGTATCAACTTAGTTATACCCTAAGAAACCATCTAACATAGACATTATTTCTAATCTTGAAATAGTGTGAAGGATGTCATCCATGACTAGAAATGGGTAATTCTCTTTAAAAGAACACTAATTCAAAATTTGAAAATTAATAGATATTCTAATATCTTTATTTATCTTTCCTAGTGACATGATATTGGCAATCCTTCGCGATATACAAAGACTAATTTCACCACATGTATCTAGCTTGCAATCATTCATATTTTTTTGTCAAAATAACATTTGTCAATTCATTTATTGGTTGCTCTGTACCTGGGTTTGCCTTTCCAAAAGGTTCTTGACACTTGAAAACCTTGAATCCATTTGAATCAAATGAAATCTATATTAATTTAATCAAATACAAGATGTAAAGAACACAAGGTTACAGACAAAAATCTGTCTCCCATGTACTAGGCAACCCATCTAGAGCAATGAGTGTTAGCTCTTTGCTCTGGATATCATATCCAAGTGTTGCCAGTTCATCCCTTAGGGTTTTAATTAAATAAAAATGATTTATTCAATTAAATGATGTGAAGGGCTTAAGTGAATTTAAATAAATAAATTGAATAATTTATTTAATCAAATAGAGGAATATAGATGATTTAATTAAATTAGATTTAATTAAATAGAGGAATGAGAATAAAAAAACATTAACATACATATATAAATAAAATTATATGGAATCCATGTACACGTAAAAAAGAAGATTCAAGATAAGATATACATGATTGAATCCACAATTAACATTTAATGTAAAAAAAATTGAAAAAATAAAGTTTAATATAATATACTTGAAAATAAATGATTGTGGTCAATTAATGATTAATAAAATAATTCCCAGCTATGCGCCATTTGGTTCCTTAGTTGTCTCAGGACGAGATTAAACATATTGATGCTTGTGGTTTATGTCACCTCTTATACATGCCAAATATTACACATAATAGGGGTTTGTTGACTGCATTAGCTGAGAGATGGCATAGCGAGCACAACACGTTTCACTTACACACTGGTGAGATTAGTGTGACGCTCGAGGATGTATACATGATCCTTCACATCCCTGTTACTGGCGAGATCGTCCAGTATGATTACCAGGATTTAAATAATTGGTATCTAAACATGTGGATATATATATATATACATATACATACATATATATATATATATATATACATACATATATATACATATATATATATATTATATGTATATATATATATGTATGTATATGTATATATATATATATATATCCACATGTTTAGATACCAATTATTTAAATTCAAAATCACTTCCTTCAACTTATAAATTCATAAGTTTTTTTTTCCAAAAAATGAATGGTCTTTTGGTCATTATCAAATACATATCAATGGTAAGCAATATCTAGCACACTTTACCTAAATATTATCTCAACTTCATATTGAACTTGATTAAATTCTAGGTGTGGAATGAGAAGAAAAGTAGCTATAGCTAGCCATCCATCTTAGTATTTTTATCTATCAGAATAATTTTGATTGTAAAGACATGGGAATGCTCTATACATTAACTCATTTGGGTGCATTTTCCGACGAACTATGGGATTTCTTTTGTTTTGTCGGATCTTAGGAGACAATTTGTGTCAAATTTATTTTGTTTTTTTAAATCTTGCCCGACATTTGTCAAAATTTCGACGAAACCAATTATCATCGGAATTCTGACAGATGACTGTCGAAATTCTGACGAAAAAACAGAAAAGTGAAGAAGTAAAAAATAAATAAAACCCTTAGGGTTAGTCGAGTAAATAATATAAAAAATCACACGGACAATGTTTTTCGTACTCGCGACATTGTTTTGATTGGTTTGTGAAGGTTAAAGACCGAATTTTCCATAGCTCGATTTTTTTGCCTATGAAGAAAAATCATGTCAGATAATATCAACGAAGAACAAAATAAGGAGACAACTGCAAGATTTTGGCCTAGCTTGAAAAGAAAAGGTGATGGGAAATGTTACTGTTCCTGCAAAAATTGTAAGGGCTTAAAGACTAGAAGACTTTTAATCACAACAACTGAGAAACATTGTAGGCATCATGGTCACATTGAAGGGAGGCATGATTATCATCCATTGGTAATTTGTTCATTATATGTGTTTTTATGTTGATTGCATTTGTAGATTTTTATATCATTTTAACAATTTATATACATAAAAAATCACTTGTTAATGAGATCATGATCATGGTTTATTTATGTTGATCATTTTTATATAGGTGGGGCACCCTAGGGCACATGATATGGACTACCACGACCCAGAGAATGTGGTTTTCCAAGTGGAGGAACATGGAGGTGTGAATATCAAAGCTGGAGATAATGATCCTATGGAAGAAGATGATCATGTGCCAGAAAACACAATTGAAGATGACGGTACAAATATATTGATCCATGACACATTTAGTACTGGTGCAACTGATCATGATGATCAAGATGACTTTGATGTTGTTCATGATTTACCTGTACTCGAGAAGGCATACGAGCCCCTTTACGAAGGCTCCTAGAAAACTCTTTTCTGTGTTGCATTGTTGTTGGTGAACTTGAAGGTTATGAATGGTTTATCCAATAGAACAATCTCATGTGTAATAAGGTATGTCATATGTGCATCTTTTTCATCTATTTTTGTTGTTATTTCATCACTAGTAAATAAAAGGTGAAATATGTACCATTCATATTCTTTATATTAACAAATTATTTTTTTTGTTCTAGATTGATAGGTGATTTTTTGTTACCACCATCAAATATTCTACTTCACTCATATCGAGAATTATCTGCCATTATGAAAGATATTGGAATGAAGTATCAAGCAATAGATGAATGTCCCAATGATCATATTATATATCATAAACAACATGAATTTGCAACAGAATGTCTTGAATGTCATACCAGTAGATATCGAACAGATCAACTAACAAAAAAGGTGCCTCACAAGGTTCTTCGTTATATTCTCATTATTCCACGTTTGCAATGATTATTCAGGTGTGAAAGCTTGGTGCTTATGGATTAACATGCACACAATAGAATTCAAGATGACATTCTTCGAATGCCTACGGATGGTTCTGCATTTATAGACATATAGGAAAAATGGCCACACTTTAAAGAAGAACCTCATAATCTTAGGCTTTCATTGGTAGTAGACGATGTCAATCCATTTGGAGAGCTGAGATCTATTTACTCAGTGTGGCCTGTTTTTGTTATCAACAATAGCATTCCTCCATGGATGTCAATAAAGAGGGAGCACATAATGTTGGCAATGATTGTTCCAGGTATTTTTTTCATTTAATAGTCATGTACATTAAATTATATATTATAGTAAAATGGTTATAATAATTATGTAATGTTTTTGTTCATTCAACTAGGCAAGTACCAAGTTAAAGATATGAATGTATATATCGAGCCTTTTATCGACGAGTTACTGGAGTTATGGAATGGTGTCACTATGTATGACGTCTCAAGACCAATAGGGCAAAGATAATTTCAATTCCATGCAATTCTTGTATGGACAATTCATGATGCCCCAGGGCTAACACATTTTTTTGGTATGTTATAATGTTCAACTTGCGCACTTTAATAATGTTTAATTTTTTAAAGTATAAATCGTGCATTAGTTAAAATAATCCATTCAATATATATAGTTATAAAAATTAACATATTTAACCCAATTATACATGAGCTTGCAGGTCTTCAAACAAAGGGAAAATTTGCATGTCCAGTTTGTGGTCCAAAGATGAAATCGCGTCATTCGACAAGTTTAGGAAAACAGGGGTTTGATGAGTATAGAAAATTCCTCCACAAAAATCATAATTATTGAACTACTAAAAAACATATTTTCAATGGGAAAGAAGAGACTACATCAAAACCACAAAGAATGACACCTCGCCTGTGGAAGCTGGAATATAATAGAATTAATCGTCAAGGTAATGTCATTCAATCTAATTGTTTATCTATCATATATGATATGTTTGGAATTTATATTTTTATATTGTGTTTTGTTTACTCATGTTGTAATTGATGATGATTATTGTTGTTAACTTTTTAAACTTATATGCTTCATGAAGGTCACCAAGGCATTAATTATCACCTTCCAAAGGGACTAAAAAGTTATCCCAGACAATTTAGTAGGTTTCCCTACTATGAGAAACTACAAATTGTGCATTTGTTTGATACTATGCACATTTGAAAGAATATTATAGAGATGTTATGGAAAATATTGGATGGAAGGCGTGACAAACAAAAAATTGTCAAAATTTGTAGTGACATCCAGGAATCCAATGATGCAATGAAAAATATCATCCAATTAACTAGTGATGGAGACCAAATTAATATAAGTTCCCTTCCTTGGTTATTAACGGATTAGAAAAACAATGCTATAAAAGAGGTCATACAAAAAATTCAATTTCCCACAAGATTTGCTGTGAACATAAACAATCTCATAACAAAGAAAAGTGAATTTGGGCCAAGGATGAAAATGCATGATTGGCATACCTTCATTAAGGTAATTCATGTTCTTGTATATTTACTATATATTTGTAGACTACATGTACTTTTCATTGTATTATGTTTAGTACTAGTTTTGGAAAAATAATGAAAATATCTTTTTATAATTGTTGCAGTACGTTCTACCTCTATCTCTCCTAGACCACTTCGACAATAATGTCAAGAAAGTTATATATGATCTTGGAAAATACATGAGGTAAGTAGTGTTATTTGTTCAATTATTTGTATAGATATTATATTTGCCATTTGTTTTACTTTTTATGTAATATATTGTATATTATTTTGTTAATTTTCGTTAATATATTTACATCTTGAATCACTTGTAGATGGTTGTCATCTAAAGAAATTCATAAAGAAGATATTAAATATTGGAAGAGAAAAATTTCTCGTCTAATGTGTGAAATGCAAAAGTGTCTACCTTCAACATTTTTCAATGCACAAGAACACTACCTCATACACCAAGTTGAGGAGATTGAATTGTGTGGACCTATACACACAAGGTCAATGTGGATGGTTGAGAGGCACTTGAAAATTTTTAAGGCTTTGGTTCGACAAAGAGCACATCCTGAGGGTTCTATGGTGGAGAGATATATGGAATACCAGACTATGGTGTACATTACTGAATATCTTCCTAAGTTTGTAGCAAAGATCCATGTAGATCGCATTTGGGATCCCAACTCCATTAACAAATTCGAAGGGGAGTACCTGATGGGGAAAGGTAGATTTAGGAAAGTGAGAGGTAATTATTGGATGTTCATGGACATTAATCTGAATACATTTTACATTTGGTTTTTATATATATTGTAGTGAATTAATTCTTAATCTTCAATATACATCAGTTGTAGATTTCTAGTTATTTTTTATACAGTTGCTCGAGAGTGATTGTTAGATAGCTTAGATAACTAGTGAACAATTGAGAGGGGGGGTGAATCAGTTGTTAACATATTATATAACTTTAAGCCTTAAAACCTTATTACCAACCATCCACAAAAGATAACACCAAGATTTGTACGTGGAAAACCCGGTAAAGGGAAAAACCATGGTGGGAAGCCTACCCACAGTCAAATAATACTTTTACAATAAGTATGTGATTACAAAAGGAGGGGCCTGCACATGCAAGAAGGTCAATAGCCTAGAGCGCACTGCTCATCACAAAAGGAGCCTCACTAACTACAAAATAAATCCAGACTACAATCCGAAAAGAAGAGTGAACTGCAAGAATGGCATTTCCTATGCCTGAGTACAGTTCAAGTTAAACTCAATACCGTAGGTCTTAAACCTCTTCAACCAATCCAATTCAACCACCTATGATTGACCAAAACCTCTACATATGATTACAACCTTATTCGCACACAGATAATCCTATATCACAAAAACCCACAATCTACAAAGAGATCTTACAACATATTTATACCAACCCAGGACCTAAACAATTAGGTCGGCCATCTAAAAGATAATACAATAAATTCATAACATAAACCTGCAATCCTATGATCAACCAAGTCAGCCTAAGACCGAAATAACATAATCCAATCAATAGATCCAACTGGAAATGCATTGGGATCATCCACCAACACGTTACATAAACCGGTCCATAACCTAGTAGAATAAGATGGCATTAGGTCCGGTCCTAAATGCAACACCATTGATCAATAGGAACATGAACAAGATAACCAAAAACATCTCGAAAGCCATCTAGAAGCCACATCAACACCACTTATCAAGTGCATCAAAAGATCTTCAACAAAGCTCTGCTGGTAAAACCCTTACCGGTGACCAAAAGGCTTACTAGAATAAATGATAGCTCCTGAGTCATCAAATCTCAAACCAACTGATTTTGATACACATCTGAATAGTATGAATGATAGATCCAAACCAATTCCACAAATCGAAGCATACCGGAGCATACCAGATCAATATCATAATCCAACCGCTCTACCGGAACCTGTCGAAAATCGGTAAACAACCGAAATAGCCGGTGTTGCCATCAATGACAAAACATCAATGCAACACATAATCAATTACTCCAATTTTCCAAGAATCTCCCCCTTTGGCATTGATGGCCACACAAGATGTGAAAAACATCCAAGTGCCAAGAAATGTCAAACAAGTCTCCCCCAAAGGAAGACAACCAACAATCTCCCATAAAGTGATATTACAATGAAGTTAACAAACTCCCCCTGTGAATGATATCCCTGTTAAGCTCTGATCTCACTTTGACTGATATTTTGTTAAGCTCTATTTTTCACATAAATCTCTCCCCCTTTGACATCAATGCCAAAAATCTGACATAAACATCAAAGAAAAATAATAAATCCACTGAACCACACAGCTGACTACTTGCTCTAAGTAGTAGCGCCAATATATCAATCCAGAATGAATAGCAGCTCTGTAAATGCATACCAGATTGATGCCAATCAACATCACTCAGGTCTCTACAAAAGGGGCAGAAACCCTCAATTTGTCTCTGAAGTACTCAAATGATTCCTTAGGCAAAGGTTTAGTGAAGATATCTGCAATCTATTCTTTAGTGTTCACATAAACCAGTCTGACTTCATTTTCTTCCACCTTCTCCTCAAAAAAATTGTACTTGATAGATATGTGCTTAGTCTTAGAATGAAATACCAGATTATTTGATATGTCAATAGCAGCATAGTTATCATAGTGAATAACTACCGGTTAATTACAATCCACCCTTATATCCTTCAACATTTGCTTAATCCATAGAACTTGTGTACAGTTAGTAGCAGCCACAACATACTCAGCTTCAGCAGTAGATAAAGAGGTACATGACTTCTTCTTGTTGATCCATGAAACAAGTTTCTTTCCAAGAAAGAAAGCTCCATCGGATGTGCTCTTCTGGTCATCAACATCTCCAGCCCAATAAGCATCTGTATATGCACATAGTGTAAAATCATCATCTTTAGGATACCACAAACCATATTCAGATGTTCCTTGAAAATACCTGAAAATCCTTTTCACCACACTCTCATGATTCTCTCTAGGATCATTCTGATATCTTGATACAATACAAACTGCATTCATTATATCCAGTATAGTCTGAGTCGGATATAATAAACCTCCAATCATAGATTTGTACCTTGTAGGATTTACCAGTGCCAATGCATCTATCTTAGTCAATTTCTCACTTGTAACCATAGGAGTACCAACTGGTTTAGAATTTTCCATACCAAATTTCTTCAACAACTCCCTAGCATACTTAGTTTGACAGATGAAAATACCTTTATTAGTCTAAGTAATCTGCAAACCTAAGAAAAATTTCATCTTCCCAATCATAGACATCTCAAATTTATTCTTCATATTATCAGAGAATTCCATACATAACTTATCCTCACCTCCAAAAATCATATCATCAACAAAGACTTCAAAAATCAATATGTCATCATCAGTGATCATATAATATAAATTACTGTCAGCATTACCTTTAGTGAAACCAAGCTTCAAAAGATATTTATCCAATCTTGCATACCAAGCTCTAGGGGCTTGTTTCAATCCATATAAAACTTTCCTTAACCTGTAAACCATGTTTTTGTCATCTGAAAGTGAAAATCCATCAGGATTCTCAATGTAAACTTTCTCTTCAAGATCTTAATTCAGAAATGCATACTTAACATCCATATGATAAACCTTGTAGTTCTTATAGGCAACATAAGCAATAAATAATCTCACAACTTCAATCCTAGCTACTGGAGAAAAATTCTCATCATAATCAAGTCCTTCCTTCTGAGAATATCCTTTACAAACCAATCTATCCTTATTCCTCACAACTTGTCCATCTTCATTTAATTTATTCCTAAAAACCCATTTAGTCCCAATAACATTCTTATTTTTAGGCCGGGGAACTAAAGTCCATGTATTATTCTTTTCTATCTGATCTAATTCCTCTTCCATAGCTTTCATCCAACATTCATCTTTACATGCTTCAATTATCGATGTTGGTTCAATTTGATAAATTAAACATACCTCATCAATTGCCAACCTTCTTCTTGTCATCACTCCTTTATTCTTGTCTCCAATGATCTGATCTTCTAAATTATTTAACCTAACATACTTAGGAGTCTTCTAATTTTTTATTCCTCTGCTCTAATCTTCAATTATTGTTGAATTTTTTGATACTGTCGGAGTAACTGGTTCAACATTTTGTTCCGATGTAGGTGATACCGGTTCAGTTATGATAATTTCCACTATTGGTTCTCTCTCATAAGTTCTGATTTGACTTTTTGTTTAGCTCATCCACCTTGACATTAGTGCTCTCCATAATTCTCTACAATCTTTTGTTATAACATCTATATGCTTTGCTTTCATTAGAATAACCAAGAAATATCCCTTTATCACATCTAGGATCAAACTTTCCAATCAAATCATCTCTTTTGATATAGCATTTACTACCAAAGATTCTAAAATACTTAACTGTAGGTGCATGACCAAACCATAACTCATAAGGTGTCTTACCAGTGTCTTCTTTGATATGAACTCTGTTGAATGTGTATATTGTCATGCTCACATCTTTTCTCCAGTAAATATGAGGCAGATTAGCTTCCATCATCATAGTTCTAGCCGCATCCAAGATAGTTTTGTTCTTCCTTTCCATAACTCCATTCTGCTGAGGTTTCTGGGGTGCAGATAACTGTCTCCTTATCCCATTCTTTTCACAATAACTATTCACCAGATGTGAATTATCTACCTCGATCAGACCTTAAGCATTTAATCTTCAATCCTGTCTTTTTCTCAACTTTATCTTTAAAGATTTTAAATTTTTTGAATGCTTCAGATTTCTCCCTTAGAAAAATAACCCACATCATTCTAGAATAGTCATCAATGATTAGCATAAAATATCTATCACCCTGAAAACTTTTGATTCTAGCAGGACCACACAAATCAGTATGAATAAGATCAAGAATATCATTAGATTTATCTGGTATACTCTAAAAATAAGTTCTGACTTGCTTTCCCATTTGACATTCCTTACATACCGGATTATAGGGCTTCACAATCTTAGGTATATTTCTAACTGCCTTAGTAGGACTGATATTTACAATGCAATCAAAATTCACATGACACAACCACTTATGCCATAGCCAACTCTCATCAATTTGTGCAATCAAACATATCTTCTCATCAAAGTTCAAATGAAAGATGTTACCTTTAGTTTGAGTACTGGTTGCAATCTCCAATCCAGATCCGTTGATAATATTGCATTTTTAATCCTTGAATTGTAACTAAAATCCCTTATCCACCAATTGTCCTATACTCAAAAGATTATGCCTTAAACCTTCAACATAATAAACGTTATCAGTATCATGCTTACCATCCAATGATATAGTTCCTCTTCCCTTGATCATGCATTCTTTTTCATCTTCAAATCTAACCAGACCGCCATCAAATTCTTGCAAAGATAGAAACTTCCTTTTGTCTCCAGTCATATGATGTGAACATCCACTGTCTATCACCTTCTCATCCTTGTCTTCAACTTTAGCAGCAAGGGACTTTTCTTCAGGCACCGGATCATCTTCCTTGATAGCCAAGAATACCCATTCCTTTCCATTGTTGGATCCACTAGCTGAATCTTCTGTTGGTTCATCATCAGAATCAATCACACCTTCCTCATCCGCATTGTAATGCCCCGCTGGGAACCCTAAAGGAAAACAACACAAAAAGGCAACTAAAGGGTAAAATAATTTTTTTTTTTTAAAGACTAAGTGCATTAACTATAACCATTGCACGTTTAATAACACAACGGAAGTCTAACATATGATTTCCTAAGGGTTACCAATGAAGATTAATTCATAGATTATATTAACACCACAGTTAATCGAATTGTCCGTTTAATTAGATAAAATAAATGCTTAAGTTTAAAACTACACATACATCTAAACTCCATAATCAAAGAATCAAGTATTTCAATGCATTCAATTTTCCATAAATCATTTATACACAAGATCAAAGCAACTGAATTAACATACATTCCAATGACATAATATTACAATATCCATAAATACATGGCTTCCAATAATGCTACAGATTACAAAGTTATGATATCAAGGTTACATAAAAGTTGGATACAATGATCACAAGGTCTCAACTAAAAAAAGATCTCGAACGTGAGTTGGTACATGAACCACAAACCAAGAAACACCACTGAAGCCTTTCCTTGCCTAAAGATACAATCCAGAACATCCGATGGGAAGTGGCACTACCACCCGACCATGCGATTCCGAAATGGAACCACCCCACCGTGCTAGGAGATAGTAGAAAACCCTCAAACAAGCAAAGTAAGACAATTACAAAAGGACTACAAGACTCCACAAACATCCATGTGACTCAACTCACAAAACACTAGTGACTCTAAGGAGAGAGTGTCATCGCATAACTTGATGGTTACCATGGTAGGCCTCCTAGGTCCTGGCTCTCTGTCCTGGTAACTTCTCCCGGCTTCCGGCTCCAACTAAGTCTCATGCAGACCCTACCAATCCTTTCATGAAGACAAGGTGGTAAGTTTGCCATTCCAGGCCTTCTCGTAGCATTATGAGCCTTGTACAAGCACTACACCTATGCATGAGGTACATTATCTTAATTAATATTTATTCTACCCACCCCCTAATCAATTATTAGGTTATCACTTTTTAACTGACTTTGGACAGGTTATCCTGTCATCCACTTCGGGCATGACCCCCGCTTGAAAGCCACTCTCTCTCATAGGACACTAACAGGAAAGGTCTCTCTACGAGAACTCTATGGCGAAACAAACAACCACAACTAATCCTGACAAAACATAGGTGAAGGATACACAATCACTAACCCAAGATTGACCATTTGGACAAAAACACACAATGGCTCACATCAATAAGGTTATACAACAACACCTGACCAAGGAGATATAACAACATATGACATAATGATAGCACAACCAAAATTGCAATGAAATTTAGCTTGACTAAGAACACCATTTACACAAGATCCTAATACAGACAATCTTTTCTTAAAACATCCAAAAGCATAAATAACTTGCAATTAAAGATTTTTGAGACAATAAGAATTACAACTATATTAAATAAATCAATTTTGTCATTTGTCCAATAAGTTAAATAGAATCTCATAGAAATTAATCTCCTAATGTATTTCCAACATAATTATCAATTCTAAAAATTATAAGCTTTTCTGAAAACATCCAAACTATAAATTGATTATTTATATATAATATAATTGTATGCATACCTATATATACATCGTATATATATAATATACTTATAATTATATTACAAATATATATATCAACTCATAAACAATATTAAAATAATAATACCAAATAACATAATGTCCAAAACAATATTAACTTATATATATATATATATATATATATATATATATATATATATATATATTTAATAACCTGCACGGATGTCAAAAACCTCTGTATTTCAGACTGCACGGCATAATCTAGGGAAGAGCGCATATAATATTGTCAGGCCGCCGTGCACGGTAACCCGTGCTACCCACGGTAGCCCATGCTATCGTCGGTAGCATGTACCACCGTCGGTAGCACTGCTACTGCTCGATAGCACTGCTACCATAGGTAGCAGATGCTACATAGTTTTGTTTTTTTCATTATATCTTTTTTTTATATATTTTTTTTAAATTTTATTTCCTTTGCTCAATACAACGATAAAATAAATAAATTTCCAACACCAATAAAATTCTGTCTCACAAAATTTTATTTAATATATATATTTTTTAATCTAAAATTCAAGTAAATTGTTTTTTTTCAAGATCTAAATAACCCAAATAAATTTAATTAATAATTAAATTTATTTTCTTAAAGTAATAAACCATTTCACAGAGATACAATTAAAACACTGCCATAGACAAATACTGGAACAAAATCAAGCAAGAGGGAATGACTTCTCTGGTAAACCCCATTCCTCCCAAATTTTGAAATTTCCATGCACAATAGAAATCTTGGCAAAATTTGTCATAATAAACTCCCAATTCTCTAAAAATTAAATCCACAAACACGCAGGAAATAATTTCTTTCCAATAACCAAAAGTTAACTTCAGGAATGGATTCTAACCAAGAGTAGAAATAATCAGACAGGATTTCAAATTTGACAAACACCTTATTACACACATCATTCAAAGAGATGAAAGAAATAGAAAAAAATTCTTAAAAAGAACAACAATTAAAAGAAGCCACCCAACCTGGTATAGCTTTCCTGGAAGAAATTTGTAGAAGAGCCCTAATCTTTTCAACAAGCTTCCAAATAAATTTCTTCACCTAAATTACTGACCTGTTTCCTGTCTATTCTAATATAATGACCTATTCCTCTTTTTAAACTAAAATTCTAGGTTGAATATCTTTTTCCCAAAAAACCTAAATTTAGTAATAAAAACAATTTTATTTTCTTTTCTAATTTTCTAACAAAAGATAAGCTAACATGCAATAATTAAAAATCATTATTCTTTCTTTTCTTTTCTCATGCAGATAATTAATTTTCTAAATAAAGAAATTAAAGCAATGCTATAATTTTAATGAATTCTTTTATTCGTTTAATTATTTATTTATTCTTTTATTTATTTAAAATTCTAGGAAACAATAAATGCAATTAATCTAATTTATTTTTCACTAAAATTTAAATAAAATATATTTCTAATATCATGCAACTTGCAACTTAAATTAATAACTTATTTTAATTAATTAAATTTATAATCTCAATGCATACATAATTCAACTATGAGATAACTCCATAAACTTAATTAATTAATCAAATCCACTAAAACACACAAACTGAATAAATCTCAAGCAAATACTCATAAAAAGGTCAAACGACAAAATACGAAGCCCGAACTAACTGACTAGACGACCAACTGACGACACTCACACGAGTGTAAATGAGTAAAATAGGGTCAACTACTATCTCCTCCACTTCCATCGAAAAATATAAGGCACGCTCAAACCTGTGAAGCCAGGTGGAGATGATACCTCGTAGCTACTCGGTACTTGTACCTGCAAAATCCTGCATCACTGAATCACACATGCATATATATACAATATAGAAAATACGGCATACACATCGATGAAGGAGAATCGCGACGTTCTCTGTCTCACCGAAATGAGTGAAGGAAAATCGTCCCCTTGCATCCAATACACTCGCAGACACACAACATATAATTACACTTTGCATAAATAAAGTAAAATGTCAGTGCATAGCAATAATCCATAAAATGCCATAAATCACAAGTACTGAAATATTGCAAATAAATTATGCATCTCATATCCAGATAAAGCATGAAATAATGTCATAAAAATCTGAATAACACATGATGGTAATGTATCCACTGAAAGTAAACAATAATAAATATGACTCTAATAAGTTCAAACGAGTAGGGGTACTACATTCTCCCCCCCAAAACTAGGCTTACTCCTGGAAGCCTAAAATAAATAAGAATACAACTCTCTCATCTGTGTTGCATCCTCCCAAGTCGTCGAGGTCTCATCATTTTGGTCCCATAGTGACCTGATTAGGATCTATGACAATTACAGAAGAATTCTTAACAATATTACACAAGTTAATTCAAAGCTTTAATTAAGCGAATTAACACAAATGAAATGCTTAAACAAATAAAGCATAATAGAGATGATGAACTGAAAGAAAGAGAGTAAAGAGATAGAAGGCAAAACATAATTGATAACGGAGTTTGTTCATGTGGACTACGTCTCTGGGTCCCTCTTCAATAAGGTGATCGATCCAATTAACTCCAAGAAATCAGTTACATGTGCTTACAAGTTATTCCCCTCAAGTACATCAGCTGGACATTCCTCTGTTGTACGGGAACAATCACAAAGTCTCCAAAATCATAATCTCCTTCTCATCACCTGAGTGTCTTTCAAAAGGCCCATCACCCCATTTTTATACATAAAATTGGCCATAAATAGGCTAAACCACCAAAACCAAAAAATAATCCCCCTTGGGAAAATAATCCTGTAAATATCCCCTTTACTATTTTATGGTTTGGATTTTACTCCATTATTAGGGGTTTGTTTTTAATAAATAACCTTATTTAAATAAGGTTAGGCAGAATATATTCAGCTATGTAAAATATCCTCCAAAAATATCTTATACACTATTAATAGCGCACTGGTCAACCTTGGTTTTAGGAGATCGGTGGTTGGGAGTTCAACTCCCACCGACCCCTCTTTTAATAGCACTGAGCGGTTTGAGCGCTATATTTAGCTAAGCATGAATCTCGTGGCTCAATGGTGGAGAGTTGTATTTTCATACATGAGGTTGTGGGTTCAAAACCCGCTAACAAGATTTTGTCAAAATGTGTGAACAACATGATGATGTCATGCTGACGTCATCAAAATCATGCTTTTCCCTCCAAACTTCAAACTGCCATAACTTTCTCATACAGACTCCATTTTTTATGAAATGAACGCCATTGGAAATCTCTCCACGAGCTCTTCAATTTGGGACCCATTTTGGAATGATGGATTTTTCTTCTTTTTTTATTGGCTTTTATGCCTAGTTTGACCAAAACTTTGATCGGCCATAACGCGGATGTATGGACTCCTTTTTTGCCCGTTCAAGTTGCATTGGATTCAGGATCTCAAGAACTTTACAATGATGTTTATTTTTAGAGCTTTGGAGATACTTCAATTTTTGGTGAAAATATCCCCTGGATCAAGCCTCCCCAATGGAGAGCTTTCGGACCTCTGAAAGTTTGATTACTCGAAAAGTAAGTGAGGGTAAAGTTCCTTCACTTTACCAATCTCCATCCATCGTGCCTTGCTTGGATGCATCCCCTTTAGTCCCACTCAGAGGTATTCATTTGGTCATCTTCATGATGTTCTGACATTCCTGTCAAGGATAACATCTTCCAACAACTCTGACATGTACTCTGGTGAGAGATCATCAACTGATGGAACCTGTATGTCAGTGTCTTCATCCAAGATCATTGGAGGTTCATACAACTTCAAATTCTCAACATTGATGACTGAATAGATATGCATGTATGGAGGAAGATTAAGGCGGAAGGCATTTGTACCAATCTTTTCAAGGATCTCAAAAGGACCATATCTGATTGGCTTGAGCTTCCTTCCTTTACCTTGCATTCTTTCCTTACTAATATGTAACCAAACTCTATCACCAACTTGGAAGTGGTGATTGATGTGATGCTTATCATGGCGAGCCTTGTATTTTGCTTAGCTCTACTCCAACTGTGCTTCTACTGCCTGATGGATTGCTTGGACCTTCTGGATGAACTTCAAAGCCCTTTCTGCATCATGGCATCCATCTACAACATCATCCTTTCCAAAAGCAAAGTCCATTGGTGTCTTTGGCAAGTAACCGAAGCAAGTCTCAAAAGGAGACCTCTTTGTAGAAGAATGTGTTGCATGGTTGTAAGCATGTTGCACATAATGAAAATTCTCATCCCACAACTTAGGATGCTTGCTATAGTAACCTCTAAGCAGATGAACAACTGTCCTGTTGACTACCTCTGTCTGTCTGTTAGTCTACGGATGGAAGGTTGTACTCTACTTCAGCTTGGTGTCCATGATTCCCCACAAAGATGTCCAAAATGCCCCTAAGAATCGATAATCTCGATCCGATACAATAGAAGTAGGTAACCCAAAATGAACCCATACAAATTGGAAGTACATATGAGTTGTTAGTTTAGCAGTGACTTGTTTCTTACAAGGCATTAGAATACACATTTTGCTGAATCTGTCAACTACTACAAACAGATAGTCATGTCCCTTTTTAGATATGGGAAGTCCTCCAACAAAATCCATCGAAACACTTTCCCAAGGATGGGATGGTACAGGTAATGGTGTATACAAACCCAATTTCCTGTTACTTGGTTTACTGGTTGCACACATTACACATCCCTTTATATACTTTGTAACAGTTTCTTGCATATGAGGCCAGTAACAATACTTCTACAATTGAACCAATGTTTTACTTACCTCGAAATGTCCTGCAATCAAAGAGGTATGTTCTTCTTGAATCACTTGTGCCTGTTCATCTCTAGGAACACATAATTTACCCAAGTGGTACAACAAGTTATCCTGCACATATAATCTTTTTCTTCTACATGTTTACCCTGGATTAAAATTGCATATATATCCTTAAAGTTCTCATCATTAGCATATTGTTCCTGAAAACTTTCACGAACCATGGAACTATTTTTAAGGATTATCAAAGCATTCTTAACTGGAGGCCTAGAGAGCATATCTGCTACTTTGTTATGGGAACCTTTCTTATACTTAATCACCAAATGAAACTATTGAAGAAAACCCATCCACCTAAAATGCCTACTTTGTTGCAGTTTAGACTCTGAGTGCAAATACTGAAGTGGCTGGTGATCAGTGTGGATTACAGTTTCTTTGCCCATTAAGTAGTGTTTCCATTTCTTAACACTCTGAACTAAAGCATAAAGTTCCTTATCATAAGTGGGATAGTTACTTACTGCTCCCGAAAAAGTTTCAGAGTGGTAGCAAACTGGTTTACCTCCTTGCATGAGTACAACTCCCATGGCAAACCCGCTAGCATTTGTCTCGATCTCAAATGGTTGATGTAAATCCGGTAAAGCCAGAACTGGTGTGGTGCTCGACTTTTCCTTCAAAGTGTCAAAATCCTTCTGTTGCGGACCTCCCCATTGAAAAGTTGCCTTCGTACTGGTCAATGCGTGCAATGATGAAGCAATAAAAGAGAAGTTTGAAATGAACTTCCTCCAGTACTGAACTGCACCTAAAAAACTCCTGACTTCTGTGACTGTACTTGGCTTAGGCCATTTTACAATACAATCGACCTTCGTAGGGTCTACTTTTAGTTGACCATTCCCTACGACATAGCCTAGGTACACTAAGGATGTCTTAGCGAACTCGCATTTAGACATCTTTACAAAAAAAAATTCTTTCCTTAATACATCAAGGATTTTTTTAACAAGAGTTACATGATCTTCCCAAGACTTGCTGAATACAAGAATATCATCTAGGTAGACTATGACAAAATCATCAATAAAAGGACGAAAGACATCATTCATGACTCTCATAAATGTAGCCAGTGCATTACAAAGCTCGAAGGGCATAACCAACCACTTGTAAAGTCCTTGTTTAGTCTTAAAACCAGTTTTCCAAATATCATTTTCTGCAATTTGTATCTGATGATATCCACTACGCAAGTCTAGCTTAGTGAAATAAATTGCATGTTTCAACTGATCAAGTAAATCATCAATTCTAGGAAGAGGGTACCTGTTCTTTACCGTTATCTTGTTCAGAGCCCTGTAGTCGATGCACATTCTCCAAGTCCCATCTTTCTTTGGAACCAACACAATAGGAGAACCGCAAGGAGATGTACTAGGACAAATAACTCCTTTCTCAACCAGCTCTTGAACCTGCTTTTTGATCTCTTCAAATTGCAAGACTAATAAACGGTACATGCCAATGTTTGGAAGTGGCACATCCTGCTGCAACCGGATCTCATGATGTATCTCTCTCTTAGGAGGCAATCCTTTTGGTTCCTGAAATAAGTCATCATAAGCGGAAACAACTTCGACCATTTCAGCCTTATGTTTAGGATCACATCCCTTAAATGCCTTAGATGTTTCATCTTCTTTGGCTTTTACAAGCATTAACACAAAGTTCTTACTAGAATTGACCAACCTTTTCATCTGACCAACATTAACTAGTGCAAGATTAGTCTTTATCTTATGTGCTCGTACAATGTATTCAATCTTATCTTTAAAAAGATGATACGTGTTCTCCCCCCTATAGAATATAGCCTGTCGGTCATATAGGTAAGGACTCCCAAGTACAAGACCACAAATATCTAAAGGGACTACATCAGTTTCTACCTCATCTACAAAGTTTGAAGTGATAGCAAACCTTATCTTACATTATTTAGTTACTTTCAATTGTGCATCATTACAAACCCATCCCAGAGGGTATGGTTTCGAATGAGGTGTTGTAGTCAAGTTAAGGTTTTTAACAATTTCTTCAGATATCAAGTTAACTTGAGAACCCGTATCAAATAATGTATCAACTTTAGTATGTTTGATAACAACCTAAATATGAAATAATTCATTCCTTTTCTTATCATTCTTAGGAGTAGAATCTTTACTTGTACTTGCACTTATATTAGAAGAACTTGTAGCTGATGAGAGAGATCTACCTTTTTCTTTACCTTGGATTCTGACAACAACGATCTTTGTCTCATCTCCAGAGTCATATCCAAGATCCTTTTGAACTATAGCAGCAGTCTTTGTTTGTCTTTGTTTCCACCATATCTCTTTGGCCTCTTTTCAGGGTGCAACTTCCAACACCTAGAATCATCATGCCCTTCTTTCTTGCAATGTGAGCATGTGGGTTTTTTACCCTCTTTCTTCATTGTAGCTATCTTTTTCCCCTTCCCTTTGTTTTGGCTTCTTATCAAACTTATTAATAAAAGAACCCTTACCTCTTGACTCTAGGTGTGTGGCTTGAACACAGACTTCATCTAAGTTACTAGGATTCAAGACCAAAATTGAATGTCTTAGATAAGAGTGAAGACCACCTATGTACTTAAGCAATGTGTCCTGGGTACACAATGGAACATTTAATGCAATATCCTTCTTTCTAAATTCATGGGTGTAATCCTGGATAGACTGACCTTTCCCTTGCCCAAAAAGTTGCCAGTTCATCATTAACTGTTGCATATGGCCTAGGGGATAGAATTGCTTCTTGAGAGCATTAACAAAGTCTGACCAAGTTAAATTGATTTTACCATGTTCTGAAGACCTATACCGAATTCTACTCTCCCACCAGGTTAGAGTTGTACCTCCTAACCAAAGAGTAGCTAACTAGATCCTATCGGCATCATCTAAGAGGTTTTGGACTCTACAATAGACTTCAACTTGTTGAATCCAATCATCTAATTTTTCAGCATTTAATTCCCCACAATACTTTGGTAGATCAAATTTTACATCCAATTTAATCTTAGGCTTATGTGAACTCTTGAAAAGAGAAGAAGACTCAGAATGAGTAGAAGAGGGAGAAGACAGGGAAGAAGAAGAAGGAGATGGGGGTGTTTTTGGAGGCTCACGGTCACCTCCTGGTCTTTTTCCTTTGTTCTCACGAGTTGCACGTCTTTGCATCTTGTCCTCTCTCTCCTGTACTAAAACTTGTACAATGGTTTCCAAATTTTGAAGAGTCTTCTGAATACTCTTGTCTTTGGACCCTTGTCCACCACCTTTTTCTTCCATCTGTGATGGTGGATTAGTTCTTCATTTTCCGATCTCAGGATTATATTCTTCAAGCTTTCCTTCGCCTCGTTGAATCCTGGATCTTGTTAGCATTCAATCCTGCAATACTAGTCAAACAAAGCTCTGATACCAAACTTGATCTAATTAGGATCTATGACAATTATAGAAGAATGCTTAACAATATTACACAAGTTAATTCAAAGCTTTAATTAAGCAAATTAACACAAATGAAATGCTTAAACAAATAAAGCATAATAAAGATGATGAACTGAAAGAAAGAGAGTAAAGAGATAGAAGGCATAACATAATTGATAACGGAGTTCGTCCATGTGGACTACGTCTCTGGGTCCCTCTCCAATAAGGTGGCTGATCCAATTAACTCCAAGAAATCAATTACATGTGCTTACAAGTTATTCCCCTCAAGTACATCAGCTGGACATTCCTCTGTTGTATGAGAACAATCACAAAGTCTCCAAAATCATAATCTCCTTCTCATCACCTGAGTGTCTTTCAAAAGGCCCATCACCCCGTTTTTATACATAAAATTAGCCATAAATAGGCTAAACCACCAAAACCAAAAAATAATCCCCCTTGGGAAAATAATCCTGTAAATATCCCCTTTACTATTTTATGGTTTGGATTTTACTCCATTATTAGGGGTTTGCTTTTAATAAATAACCTTATTTAAATAAGGTTGGGCGGAATATATTCAGCTATGTAAAATATCCTCCAAAAATATCTTATGCACTATTAATAGCGCACTGGTCAACCTTGGTTTTAGGAGATCGGTGGTTGGGAGTTCAACTCCCACTGGCCCCTCTTTTAATAGCACTGAGCGGTTTGAGCACTATATTTAGCTAAGCGCGAATCTCATGGCTCAATGTTGGAGAGTTGTATTTGCATGCATGAGGTTGTGGGTTCAAAACCTGCTAACAAGATTTTGTCAAAATGTGTGAACAACATGATGATGTCATGCTGACGTCATCAAAATCATGCTTTTCCCTCCAAACTTCAAACTGCCATAACTCTCTCATACGGACTCTGTTTTTGATGAAATGAACACCATTGGAAATCTCTCCACGAGCTCTTCGATTTAGGACCAATCTTGACCCATTTTGGAATGATGAATGTTTCCACCTTTTTTATTGGCTTTTGTGCCTAGTTTGACCAAAACTTTGATTGGCCATAACTCGGATGTATGGACTCCTTTTTTCCTTGTTCAAGTTATATTGGATTCAGGATCTCAAGCACTTTACAATGATGTTTATTTTTGGAGCTTTGGAGATACTTCAATTTTTGGTGAAAATATCCCCTGGATCACATAGGACCCTTACCTAGTCGATGGTGCAACCCCTGAGGATCAAATCCCGATGCTAAAGAATGTGCGTGGGCTCCATGGAAAGTTGCCCATCCTCGACCTGCAAAGAGTTCCAATCAAGAACATGTGTCACATCACAATGATAAGGTCGAAGAACTAAAACATGAAAGACATCGTGGATGCGGGATAGACTAGGTGGCAAGGCTAGACGGTAGGCAGCATGTCCTATCCTCTCAAGGATCTCAAAAGGTCCAACAAACCGAGGTGCCAACTTAGAACCCTTTCCATAATGGATCAGACTCTTTTGCGGATGCACTCTCAAGAACACATGGTCGCCAACAAAAAATTGACGATCTACCCTATGAGCATCTGCATACTTCTTCTATTTATCCTATGCTGCTACTAAATGCTCACGAATCCTATCTACCTGTTGCTCCATCTCCTGAAGAATATCCAGTCCTATAAGAACCCTATCCTCTAACTGATCCCAACTCAAAGGAGTATGGCAAGGACAACCATACAATGCCTGAAAGGGGGACATACCTATGGAGCTATGATATCCATTGTTATAAGCAAAATCCACTAGATAGATATAGTCCTCCTAGCATGATTGCTGGTCCATCACATACATGTGAAGCATGTCCTCTAACACTTGATTCACTCGCTCTATCTAACCATCTATCTCTGGGTGGTAAGCTGAACTAAAATTCAATTGAGTCCCCAAAGCATGCTGAAGTGAGGTCCACAATGCTGAGGTAAAGATAGGATCTCTATCAGATATGATCTGCCTCAGAATCCCATACAATCTCACTACATCTTCCAAGAAGACTCGTGCCACCACTATTGCCATATGGGAAGCTCGAATAGGAACAAAATGAGTAACCTTAGTCAATCTGTCAACTATGACCATGATAGCATCATGACGATGCAAAGAGACAGGCAATCCAACAATGAAATCCATGGAAATGATATCCCATTTCCAATCTGATACCAAATTAGGCTGTAAAAGCTCTGCTAGGTGTTGATGCTCTACCTTCACTCGCTGACACTCTAAACACTTTGACACAAAATCAGCAATGTCACGTTTCATACCAGCCCAATGATAAATCTATCTAAGATCTGCGTGCATCTTCTTGACACCTGGATGTGCCAAATAAGGTGCACGATGAGCTTCAGTCATGATCAAAACATGAAGACCCTCCAAAGGAGGTACATAGATTTTTCCATGGTGATGAAGAAGTTTGTCTGCCTCAAGGTTATATCCAGAAAATCTACCCTCTAAAGGTCTCCAGACTCTATCACAGCTCTAACATCCTAATACCAAGTATCCTGAGGAAGAACTCCTAGAATTCTCTCTCTCAAGTCTACTCCAAGGGACAATGCTGAAACTTCATGCCGCCTACGACTCAAAGCATCTGCCACTACGTTCTCTTTCCCCTGAATATAACGAACCTCAATATCATACTCGCAGAAGAATTCCATCCATCTCCACTGTCGAGCATTCAAGTTCGGTTGCGTGAATATATACTGTAGACTGCAGTGATCACTATGCAGCTCAAACCGACGCCCTAACAGGAAATGCCACCATCTAACCAAAGCATGAACTGCAACTGCCAACTCTAAATTATGAACTGGATAGTTCAACTCGTGGTTCTTGAGTTTGCGAGACTCATAAGCAACCACACGTCTATCCTGCATAAGCATTGCACCTATACCTTCCAAAGAGGCATATGTGCATACCATAAAATCTCTAGATGGATCAGGAACTGCCAAAATCGGAGCGCTGACAAGGAGTTCCTTCAAGGTCCTAAAAGCTGCTTCACACTGTTCTGACCAAACAAACTTCTTCCCTTTTCTTTGAAGAGAAGTAATCGGGTGTCCTATTTGGAAAAAGCCTTCAACAAAGCGACGGTAATATCCAACCAAACCCATAAAACTCTTAACTTTTGAAACATTGGTCGGTGCTAGCCAATCAACAATGGCTTGGATCTTTGAAGGATCCACAGATATACCTTCTCCCGAAACCACATGACCCAGATAGTTCACCTCAGTCTGAAAGAAGTCACACTTCACCAAATTGGCATAAAGATGATTTTCCCTCAAGCATTGCAATACCTGACGTAAGTGACCTTCATGCTCCTCCATAGATCTAGAATAAATCATAATGTCATCCAAGAATACAATGACAAAACGATCAAAGTAGGTGTGAAAAACCCCATTCATTAGGCTCATGAAAACTAAAGGTGCGTTTGTCAACCCAAATGGCACCACTGTGAACTCATAGTGACCATAACGAGTACGAAACGTTGTCTTATGAATGTCTGCATCCTGAATGCATAACTGATGGTATCCAGACTTCAGGTCAATCTTAGAGAACACCTTGGCTCCCTTAACTTGATCAAAAAGGTCATCTATACGAGGCAATGGATATCTATTCCAGATGGTTACCTTATTCAGCTATCGATAATCAATGCATAACCGAAGAGAACCATATTTCTTCTTAACGAAGATAACAGGCGCACCCAAGGGGAAACACTAGGACGAATGAATCCCTTGGCCAATAATTCTTCTATTTTTAACTTCAACTCACTCAACTCCTGAGTAGTCATCCGATATGGAGCTCTCAAAATAGGTTTTGCACCATGAACCAAATCGACACGAAAGTATATGTCTCGCTTCAGAGGCATACCAGGAATATCCAACGGAAACACATCAGCATACTCTCTAAGAATAGGGTGACTATCAAGAGTGATTTCTTGACTCTCTGACTCATCCAATTCCTCAAGAGTAACTGCAAAAAGCTGACACCCTCTATGCATGCACTGCTTAAGTTGCATAGCGAAGATCATACGCAGGGATATCGCCCTCTGTACTCCAACAATCGCCACTTCTCTGCCAAGGTCATCTAAACACTCCACTATCTTCTTGTGACAATCTACACGAGCACTATGACATGATAGCCAATCCATCCCCAATACAAATCCATAAGAACCCAAAGGAATAACTTGAAGGTCAACAGAGGTAACTATGGTTCCTAGGTCCAACTTACAACTGGGAATGAAAGCATCTACAGAAACATGCACACCTATAGCCAACTCTACTTGCCACCTATCTGCCTACTTAGCAGACGTAAGTCCGCACCGTTCCACAATGGATGAAGAAATGAAAGAATCTAAAGCACCAGAATCAAAAAGTATAGAGATAGGGATTCCATGCAACATACCTACTGCCTCAATGACTATACCTTGATGATCAGCTTGGCGGTCATCTACCACTGCAAACACTCTATGGGATCTCCCTGCATCTCCCACTGTAGGTTCAGATGTTGCTGGCCTCTGACTACTTGTATTGTGTAAACACTGAGGGCACTGTGCAACTCTATGACCAAACTGTCCACAAGAGAAGCAAGCTCCTCTATTACCTGTCAGCCCACTAGACTGCTAGAAACTTCCCTGACTCGGGGCGTGAGATGCATTCTGCGAGGACTACCCTATAGGGCCCTGTTTGCCCTTCTGCCAGTTCCCGTTCTTCTTATATTGAGAGTTGCCACCTTGTTGGCCGTGGAACTATTTTGGTTTTGATGGTTGTTGCTACTGCTACTGTCCACCCTTAGCGGGTGCCTGAGGAGTCCTAAATGGTGCAGCTGACTGAGACTGATTTTGCCGAGCTCTATTCCCACTGGAAGGTGGACTCCCTATCTACACACCTGTCTGACCACCAAGTGCATGACTAAGGTTCAACTCAACCAATCTGGCTTTCACCATGGCTATCTCAATTGAAGGTGGTTCAAACACCCTCACTCCTCCACTAATGCGGTCATTCAACCCCCTCAAGAAGTGTTGGACAAGCATAGCTTCGTCATTACCAATCCTGAGATACTATTTGAGCTCATAGAACATGTGCTCATACTGGTCTATTGTCATCCCATACTGACACAAGGTGTATAATTCATCTACTCAAGTCTGCCTCCACTGGGGTGAGAGAAATTGTGCCTTGAATCTCTCCAGAAACAACTCCCATGTAACGGTGTTAATGCATACACCAATCTTCTCTTCCTCTAATCTCCACCAGATTGAAGCAAAATTATTGAGACGCATAATAGCACATCTCACCTTGGTATTGCTACTATATGGAAACATAGTGAAACACCGATCCAAACCGATGAGCCAGGTCTTTGCCTCAAGACTAGTACCCATACCATCAAAGTAAGGAGGATTGGACCTTGTCAAGCCCTTTATGTGACCCAAGGAAGGTGGATCTCGAACAGCTGGAATCTCCCTCCTCCTGGGTGATCTCTCCCTCTCTCTCTCCTCTGGAACCTGGTGAAGTGGCTCCTCAACCTAAGCATGAATAGGCTGCTCAAACTCATGCCTTTGGCCTAACCTAGCCAGAACCTTCTGAAACATATGTCTCAGCTCTTCCCTTTTGGGAACCTACTCTCTTGCATGCTGAGAATTCTGATGAACAGAATGTTCCTGCTCCTGATGAACTGACTGTTCCGGCTCAACACTCACATGAGTGGGTGGTGGTGAAGGACTATGATGGTCAGAACCACAGCCCCATCCTCCACCTCTGCCTCCTTTGCGACCACCCATACAGCCACCTCCTATAGCTTGCCTAGCCATGACCTAGTATAATAAAAGAGAAAAGGGTTTAGATCTACAACAAGGATAAGACAAGAGAGATACAAACATTATGACCTAAGAAAGATGGTCAACTGAAAGGCACACTACAAACCCAGAGTAACCAGTGTTGAAACTTGGGCTCTAATACCAAATGTAATGCCCCACCAGGAACACTAAAGGAAAACAACACAACTAGGCAACTAAAGGGTGACACAAAATTTTTTTAAAGACTAAGTGCATTAACTATAACCATTGCACGTTTAATAACACAACGGAAGTCTAACATATGATTTCCTAAGGGTTACCAACGAAGATTAATTCATAGATTATATTAACACCACAGTTAATCCAATTGTCCATTTAATTAGATAAAATAAATGCTTAAGTTTAAAACTACACATACATCTAAACTCCATAATCAAAGAATCAAGTATTTCAATGCATTCAATTTTCCATAAATCATTTATACACAAGATCAAAGCAACTGAATTAACATACATTCCAATGACATAATATTACAATATCCATAAATACATGGCTGCCAATAATGCCACAGATTACAAAGTTACGATATCAAGGTTACATAAAAGTCGAATACAATGATCACAAGGTCTCAACTGAAAAATGATCCTGAACATGAGTTGGTACATGAACCACGAACCAAGAAACACCAACGAAGCCTTTCCTCGCCTGAAGATACAATCCAGAACATCGATGGGAAGTTGCACTACCACCCGACCATGTGATTCTGAAATGGAACCACCCCACCGTGCTAGGAGATAGTAGAAAACCCTCAAGCAAGCAAAGTAAGACAATTATAAAAGGACTACAAGACTCCGCAAACATCCATGTGAATCAACTCACAAAACACTAGTGACTCTAAGGAGAGAGTGTCATCGCATAGCTTGATGGTTACCATGGTAGGCCTCCTAGGTCCCAGCTCTCTGTCCTGGTAACCTCTCCCGGCTTCCAGCTCCAACTAAGTCTCATGCGGACCCTACCAATCCTTTCATGAAGACAAGGTGGTAAGTTTGCCATTCCAGGCCTTCTTGTAGCATTATGAGCCTTGTACAAGCACTACACCTATGCACGAGGTGCATTATCTTAATTAATATTTATTCTACCCACCCCCTAATCAATTATTAGGTTATCACTTTTTAACTGACTTTCGACGGGTTATCCTGTCATCCACTTCGGGCACAGCCCCTGCTTGAAAGCCACTCTCTCTCATAGGACACTAACAGGAAAGGTCTCTCTATGAGAACTCTATGGCAAAACAAACAACCATAACTAATCCTGACAAAGCACAGGTGAAGGATACACAATCACTAACCCAAGATTGACCATTTGGACAAAAACACACAATGGCTCACATCAATAAGGTTATACAACAACACCTGACCAAGGAGATATAACAACATATGACATAATGACAACACAGCCAAAATTGCAATGAAATAAAGCTTGACTGAGAACACCATTTACACAAGATCCTAATACAGGCAATCTTTTCTTGAAACAGCCAAAAGCATAAATAACTTGCAATTAAAGATTTACCAGACAATAACAATTACAACTATATTAAATAAATCGATTTTTTCATTTGTCCAATAAGTTAAATAGAATCTCAAAGACATTAATCTCCTAATGTATTTCCAACATAATTATCAATTCTAAAAATTATAAGCTTTTCTGAAAACATCCAAACTATAAATTGATTATTTATATATAATATAATTGTATGCATACCTATATATACATCGTATATATAATATACTTATAATTATATTACAAATATATATATCAACTCATAAACAATATTAAAATAATAATACCAAATAACATAATGTCCAAAACAATATTAACCTATATATATATATATATATATATATATATATTCCTATATTTAATAAGTTAATTTAAAAACATATTTAATAACCTGCACGAATGTCAAAAACCTATGTATTTCAGACTGCACGGCGTAATCTAGGGAAGAGCGCATATAATACTGTCAGGCCATCGTGCACAGTAACCCATGCTTCTGCCGGTAGCATGTGCTTCCTCCAGTAGCATGTACTACTGCTCGGTAGCAAATGCTACCTAGTTTATTATTATTATTATTATTATTATTATTATTATTATATTTAAATTTATTTCCTTTGCTCAATACAGCGATAAAATAAATAAATTTCCAACACCAATTAAATTCTGTCTCACAAAATTTTATTTAATATATTTTTTTTTAATCTAAAATTCATGTAAATTGTTTTTTTTCAAGATCTAAATAACCCAAATAAATTTTAATTAATAATTAAATTTATTTTCTTAAAGTAATAAACAATTTCATAGAGATACAATTAAAAGACTGCCATAGCCAAATACTGGAACAAAATCAAGCAAGAGGGAATGATTTCTCTGGTAAACCCCATTCCTCCCAAATTTTGAAATTTCCATGTACAATAGAAATCTTGGCAAAATTTGCCATAATAAACTCCCAATTCTCTAAAAATTAAATCCACAAACACGCAGGAAATAATTTCTTTCCAATAACCAAAAATTAACTTCAAGAATGGATTCTAACCAAGAATAAGAAAGAATCAGACAGGATTTCAAATTTGACAAACACCTTATTACACACATCATTCAGAGAGATGAAAGAAATAGAAAAATTTTCTTAAAAAGAACAACAATCAAAAGAAGCCACCCAACCTGGTATAGCTTTCATGGAAGAAATTTGTAGAAGAGCCCTAATCTTTTCAACAAGCTTCCAAATAAATTTCTTCACCTAAATTCCTGACCTGTTTCCTGTCTATCCTAAAATAATGATCTATTCCTCTTTTTAAACTAAAATTCTAGGTTGAATATCTTTTTCCCCAAAAACCTAAATTTAGTGATAAAAACAATTTTATTTTCTTTTCTAATTTTCTAACAAAAGATAAGCTAACATGCAATAATTAAAAATCATTATTCTTTCTTTTCTTTTCTCATGCAGATAATTAATTTTCTAAATAAAGAAATTAAAGCAATGCTATAATTTTAATGAATTCTTTTATTCATTTAATTATTTATTTATTCTTTTATTTATTTAAAATTCTAGGAAACAATAAATGCAATTAATCTAATTTATTTTTCATTAAAATTTAAATAAAATATATTTCTAATATCATGCAGCTTGCAACTTAAATTAATAACTTACTTTAATTAATTAAATTTATAATCTCAATGCATACATAATTCAACTATGAGATAACTCCATAAACTTAATTAATTAATCAAATCCACTAAAACACACAGACTGAACAAATCTCAAGCAAATACTCATAAAAAGATCAAATGACAAAATACGAAGGCCGAACTAACTAACGACACTCACACGAGTGTAAATGAGTAAAATAGGGTCAACTACTATCTCCTCCACTTCCATCAGAAAATATAAGGCACGCTCAGACCTGTGAAGCCAGGTGGAGACGATACCCCGTAGCTACCCGGTACTTGTACCTGCAAAATCCTGCATCACCGAACCACACATGCATATATATACAATATAGAAAACACGACATACACACCAATGAAGGAGAGTCACGATGTTCCCTGTCTCACCGAAATGAGTGAAGGAAAATCATCTCCTTGCATCCAATACACTCGCAGACACACAACATATAATTACACTTTGCATAAATAAAGTAAAATGTCAGTGCATAGCAATAATCCATAAAATGCCATAAATCACAAGTACTAAAATACTGCAAATAAATTATGCATCTCATATCCAGATAAAGCATGAAATAATGTCATAAAAATCTGAATAACACATGATGGTAATGTATCCACTGAAAGTAAACAATAATAAATATGAGTCTAATAAGTTCAAATGAGTAGGGGTACTACACGCATAGTAGCATGATTTGTCTTTGTTCCTCCTATACTTATGCTTATTCTGATAATCAAGGTTAGGCCTAAAAGATCTTCTAGCTCTTTCCTCAAATCTTGAATTGCTTTTAGGACATCTAGATTCAAAATGACCTATCTTATTACATGCGAAACATTTTAAAAGGTGATTTTTCTTCATACTTACTTCCTGCCAGACCTTTAGGTACTCTTCTAGCAAATAGGGCTTCAAGTTGCTCAAACTCTTCATATTCTTTCTTCATTTCCTCCAATTCCATAGCATATAAGGCTTTCCAATCACTCTTGTCGGTAGATGATGTAGATGCATTAAAAGCAGGTTTGGATTTTCTAACTCCAAAAGGACTAAATTCTTCAAGCTCAAAAGCAGATAACTTCCCAACCAAGGTATCCCTATTAACATAGGTGTTTTCCATTGTTCTCAACTAATTAATTGCAGTAGCCTTCATCTTATAAGCCGGTGGCAAAGCTCTTAATTCTTTAGAGACTATTTCATCTTCGCTCAGAGATCCACCACAACACTGAATTCCCAGAATAATTTCATTAACTCTCTCCATTAAAGAAGTAACCCTTTCATCTTCTTCCATATTCAGGTTCTCATATCTCACCCGATAACCATCAAGTTTAGCAATTTTAACAGTAGGGTCACCTTCATTCAAAGTCTCCAATTTATCCCATATATCCTTTGCAGTTGATTTGTCGGTTAGTCCCATAACTTGTTGATCAGAAAGTGCACACAAAAGGGCTTCTCTAGCTCTACAATCATTTTCAATGTCCTTATCCAAGCCTGCCGAAGGAGGATTGCCAGGTGCCGTATTATGAGGTATATATCCTTTCTCAGTGATCTCCCAAATCTCCTTACCAAGACATCTTAGATGAGTCTCCATCTGAATCTTCCATACTCTGTAATTTGTTCCATCAAGCCTAGGAATTTCTCTCTGTAAAACAATTGTAGATGAACTTGATGAACTTGAACTATTAGATGCCATAGGACCTTCCTCAAGCGGTTAAGCTTCGGTAGAGAGGACCAAGCTCCAATACCATTTGTTAGACAATTCAGATAACCGGTGAACAACTGAGAGAGGGGGGGGTGAATCAGTTGTTAACAGATTATAGAACTTTAAGCATTTAAACCTTATTACCAGAATAATAGATATAACATTTAAGCACAAATATAAACCACATAACATTTACCAACCATCCACAAAAGATAACACCAAGATTTGTATGTGGAAAACTTGGTAAAGGGAAAAACCACGGTGGGAAGCCTACCCATAGTTAGATAATACTTTTGCAGTAAGTATGTGATTACAAAAGGAGGGGCCTACACATGCAGGAAGGCCAACAACCTAGAGCACACTACTCATCACAAAAGGAGCTTCACTAACCACAAAAATAAATCTAGACTACGATCCAAAAAGAAGAGTGAAGTGCAAGAATAGCATCTCCTATGCCTGAGTATAGTTTTGGTTAAGCTCAATACCAAAGGTTTTAAAACTCTTCCACCAACCCAATTCGATCACCTATGATCGACCAAAACCTTTGCATATGATTACAACCTTATTCACACATAGATAATCCTATATCACAAAAAACCAGATAATCCTATATCACAAAAAACCAGATAATCCTATATCACAAAAAACCATGATCTACAAAGAGATCTTACATCATATTTATACCAACCCGGGACCTAAACAATTAGGTCGGCCACCTAAAAGATAATACAATAAATTCATAACATAAACCCACAATCCAATGATCAACCAAGTCATCCTAAGACTAAAACAACATAATCCAATCAATAGATCCAACCGGAAACACATCGGGATAGTCCACCAACACGTTACATAAACCGGTCCATAACCTAGTAGAATAAGATAGCATTAGGTCTGGTCCTAAATGCAACACCACCGATCAACATGAAAATGAACAAGATAACCAACAACATCCTGAAAGCCATCTAGAAGCCACACCAACACCACTTATCAAGTGCATCAAAAGATTTTTAATAAAGCTCTGTTGGTAAAACCCTTATCGGTGCCCAAAAGGCTTACTAGAACAAATGATAGCTCTTGAGTCATGAAATCTCAAACCAACTGACCGTGATACACATCTGAATAGCATGAATGATAGATCCAAGCCAATTCCATAAACGGAAGCATACTGGAGCATACCGGATTAATATCATAATCCAACTACTCTACCGAAACCTGTCGGAAACTAGTAAACAACCAAAACAACCGGTGTTTCCATCAATGACAAAACATCAACGCAACACATAATAAATTCCTTCAATTTGCCAATAGGATGCACTACATTTGTATGTCGCAAACAATCTTGATTGGATGATGGTATAGATTGAATGATGTCAACAATCTGGCCGTGCATTAACATGAGAAGGTGTGGCTTCATTGGTTAAAGAAGCTCATCGTAATGGAGATTCCAATGTTACACCAAGGGAAATTGATTTGGCATATGGTTTAAGAGATAAACAAGTATGTATAAATATATTAATCACCCATATTATTTAAATTTTTTTCAGTTGTAATGATGTATATATATGTGTGTGTGTGTGTTTTTTTTTCATACATTCGATCAAGAATAAATATGTTTATCAACTAGCGATGCAATAATTTTTAAATGATTTTTCTATTCCACCCTGATTTGTATTCTCGGGCTAGGATTGAAGGTTTTCTTGCTGGCTCTTTCCTCCAGGAGTCCTTGAACCAGTTTGTATTGCTTATATTATTAATATATCAGTGGCTTGCCACTTTTGCTAAAAAAAGAATTTTTTAACATGTTTGACATATTACAGGTGAAACACCACAAGGCTATGTGGTGCAATGGTCATAAATTTTGCATAAAAAGTTGGATGACACGAAGAAAACTTGTGATTCTGGGATAACTGCAGTATTTCAGGTGACTAATAGCTAGAAGCGACATACATCCTCAAGTCTTAGAAAATCGATACTATGAGACTTTGGATGATATACTTGAGTGTGACTTTGGGTCCTTCAAATTAGTTATTTTCATCGTCCAATGGTATAGGCTACAATTGAATGAAAATGATTTTGATAGAACTATTATTGAACATGATAATGGATTTACAATGGTTAATACAAGGTCCTTTGAGTGAGCTGGAAATGAGCCCTATGTTCTTCCAAGACAATGTGAGTAGGTATTTTACTCAGAGGTTCCATATAAACTAGGTTGGTCATTTGTTGTTAGACATGATCCTAGAGGAAGGTTGGTAAAGTATAAGGTCATGGAAGAAGAAGATATAGAAGAACTAGAAGATGATGTACATGATGATCAGGATCAATAGTTAGTTGATGATGTGCCTGACGAAGATGTTGAAGAAGAGGAACAAGATCACGATGATGTAGGAGTTAATGCTCATGAAGATGATGATGATGATGATGATGATGATGATGATGATGATTATGATGATGATGATGATGATGATGATGATGACCAATCCTTACAATGTCGATTCTAGATCGGAAGATACAAACAAAGAGTTGGATGAAGAAGAAGATCAATGACATTATTTAAATGTATGAGGTATGTGATTAGTATATTATCTATTTGATATTGATTTCTTGATATTTTTTGGTGAAATATAAATGTTGTGATTATGTGGGAGGACTTGTTTATAATTATGTGGGAGGACTTGTACTTTGTGATAATATTTACATGTCGAGTCCTTTATACTTTTACATTACAAATATTTGCATCATGTTGTGTTCCCAGCTGAGATATTTATGGAAAATTTAATGGATGAATCCTTTTAATGGTTTGTTATGCAATAACACAATGATTCATATTATGATGTATGGTGCACCTGATACTATTTTGTATCTATGCTCTTAATCTAATTCGAGGAGATGATATTGTCCAATCTTGATATTTTAACAAGTCTATGATATTTTCATGAGCTATTCTAGATAATACCTTAGGGAATGTGTGTTGCATTAAAGGATCATTAAGAAGTGTTGCAGATAATACCCTTTATTGGACATATTGATGTAATATATATTTATTATTGTTATCAATTCTCTAAGTATGATGTTTTGTTGTCATAAAATGATACTTGCATGTAGGGTTTGACTCTATTGTCTTAGATAGACACCATTTAGAGGATACCTTATTCAAAATGTAGATTCTAAAACCCTAAAATCAGAAAACAAACATTTTACTTTTTGTTTTTGTGTTCAAATTTTTTAATGTTCTCAAGGTGTTGAATAAGATAAATATTAAGGATTTAACTAATATTAGGTAGGATCATTTCAATCCTTAGTACAAATGGGGGAACATTATGATCTAATCAATATCTCAGTGTGTAGAGATTCATATTTTTGATATTGAAGTAAGGAATACCCCCTACGTCTAGCAAAGCCTAAAGTGCAAAGGAGAACAAGCCACTGTATCATTTTCATTGACAACTAATATGTGAGTCTTAATAATTGAAGATAACTACTTTATAGAGATAATCAAACAATTAGTTGGGAACACCGGCACTACCTGTAGATAGGAATCTGGAAATCATCAAAGCAATAGAAACATTAGCCTAGCTCAATCACGAAAACTAAAATGCAGTGACAAATCCTAATTACATTCAATAGAGATGCATAAGAGACAAGACATTCAATTCAAATGCAAACCATCGCAAATGTGAATATCTCCTCCAGAAATCTCCATTGTCCTTCTTTCTCCTTCAAATTACTTTGTTTTGTGGATCTCACCTACAAGTGCATAAGCATGATATGAAAGCAAGATTGACAAGACAAGACGACAACATAAGGGTACTAGAAGCGTGATTGATTTGACCTTTTGATTGAAGAAATTCATCCAATTTATAGATAAATTGGAGAAAAGACAAGATTAGCATGAAGAGATTTGAAAGGAAATTTCAAATCAAGAATGACAATTATGACAAATTGACACTTTCTATGCGAAATTGATTGATTGACAATTATGACAAATTATGACAAATTTGCTATGTCATTCCCATGAAATTAGGAGAAAATAGAAAATTAGATGAATTAGAAATTCGGAAATTAGAAAATTGATGAAAATTAGAAAATTAGGAATTGGGAGAAATTAGTAAATTGGAAAATTAGGTAAATTAATTAATAATTTTTCATTCATTAATTAATTCACAAAGAGAGGAGAAATTAGTTGGCCAATTAAATAAACATTTAATTGTGACAAGAAGACTTAGGATAAATAAATAAATTATTTAACCTAGAGGGAAAACAAGGTTAAATGAACAAATCATAAAACCTTAGAAGATGAATTAGAAATGCAAGGATGAAAATTAGGTCTTGATGTAGGATAATTGATGTCGATTCGATCATGATTCTGATTAACAAAGGACCAATGCTGACAAACGATTTGATTGATAACTGTGCCAATTGACGAGGAACAATGACAAAATGATCCAAATTGACATGATTGAGAAAGACGACGATTGATGACAAATTGATCGCAAAATGACAAGATTAAAAAATGACAACGATCGATGACAAATTGATCGCTAGATGACAAGATTGAAAATGACAACGATCAATGAAAAATCAAATGACAAGATTGAAAATGACAACGATCGATGACAAATCGATCACAAAACGACAAGATTGAAAATGACAACGATCGATGACAAATTGATCGCAAGATGACAAGATTGAAAAGGACAATGATCGATGACAAATCGATCTCAAAATGATAAGATTGATAAGAGGACAAAACCCTAATTCCATCATCGATTAGGATTGACGATGTCAAAATATGCCAAATGAGCACGCACATTGATGCGACAGGATAAGATCGACCAAAATCATGACTGAAGATTGTTATCGACAAGACCAAATTTGAAAGCGAGACAAATGAAGAATGTAGAAGAAGGACTCGATGCTCGCAAATGATAAAGACCAAGTGTGTAAGATAGGAGAAATGTTAATGCGACGCAAAAACCCTAAAATAAGGCAATGCACCAATGTTAAATTATGACTCCGCAAGCGTTGACCAGTTTTAGACGTCTACATTTTGCCCCTCTTTGAGACAATGCAATATTAGGCGTTGTTTCAAAGAACAATAATGAAAGTGCCCCAGATAATGACAATGACATATGCATGCCCCCTCAAGGAATTGGCTGGAAACATCCAGAAAAGAGGCCAATTGATCGATAAGAATGATAGAAAATGATAGGAGCAAACAGGCTGACAATCGAGGATCGGATACACAAATGATAAGCAATTTAAGGTGCAAAAGACCACAACTAGCATAAGATGGAGAGAGGGCACGTCCATCTATGCACTAACAAAGATCTATAAATGAGACAAAGAGAGTGAAAAGTGCTCATTTGCACTAGCCAAAGTGGAGGATTTATTGCTCTGGAAAAGGATGCTTGTACAGAGATGGTGAACATTCCAATGGCAGATCACCTCAGTGAATGTGTACGCACCTACAGATGACCGGACGATGTGGGAGCAGCAGTATGTATCTCAAAAACCCATATTGGCAATTTTATGAATTTGACTTGCTTGCGGGACATTGCAGGGCCCATAGAGAATGCAGAAAGTGACTTTTGCACCTGTGTGAGTGCATCCTACGCTTGTGTAGGGTACACAGGTGCAAGTTGATGCAACACAGGCGCAGGATACATCACACAGGCGCAGTTGTGCACTGGGAACTCAAATTTGGTCAAAAATAGCATGTGAATGATCCGAAAAGGGGAATAAGGGTAGGATAGGTCAAAATAGATTAGAAACACCCTGATTTGGACATGAAACAAGGAAATGCAGCTCATAGGAGAAAACCCTAAAACTGACAAAATGTGCCCCAATTGTGATGCAGAGTCGACAGTATCCATTGATCACGCGGGAGAACCGACTTGACTGCTTCATGTTACGACATAGACTTAGAAGCACGGACAGAGATACATTAGCAGGACTTGGAATATACTATATCACATTCATGCCCGAGATTAGGGCAAACACAGGACTACTTACCGCATTGGCAGAGCGATGGCATTCACAGACCTCCTCATTCCATTTCGTGACTGGAGAGGCGACTGTGACACTAGAGGATGTATGGCATATCCTCCGCATTTCAATTCATGGGGAGATGATAGAGTATGACCCAGTGACAGGGAGAGATGCTTTGTGCAGATTATTTGAGTGCGACGCAGATGATCTGGATATCGTAGAGAGGGAAATTGGCTGTGAGACCATGGCATCAGAGTACGATCAACGATATGTAGTGATAGTCATGGTTATAGCATGCCTACTAGCAGGGGACAAACGAGGACATGGATTCCCTATTGGATGGGGAAGAGTGCTAGAGTAGATGGCGACAGAGGGGATGGTGTACGCATGGGGACCATGTGTACTTGCTATGCTATATTTTCAGCTGCATCAAATAGCATATCAAGGGGTGCAGACATTGAGATGTGGAGTCACACTGTTACAGGTATGGGCATTTGAGCACATAGCCATATGTCAACCAATTGTAGAGAGACGGGTATTACCACACCAACCATATGTGTACTACTATGGGGGAGCACTGAGACAGGGTCCTTTCGGATACATATTGTATTGGCGACATGAGCTAGACAGATTGAGAGAGTTTACATGGAGGCCATATCTTGATTGCCCTGGATGGTTAGATGATAGTGATGAGCTACTGTATTGTAGACAAGAGAGATACTTGATTGGGTGACTAGTGAATCACCAGAGAGTGATTGAGATGTACCTACCAGAGAGAGTCAGACGACAGTTTGGAGAGAGGCAGTATGTACCTAGAGGGACTCCACACTTTGCCCGATCTCACAGAGAGACGAGTCAGTGGGGGAGGATGATTAAGCCACACATAGCCTATGCCGACTTCACATAGCTATAGCAGAGATAGTGGGATTGGAGATCAGATGTGGTGGACGCCAGGACGACAGAGGAGTATGAGCGATGGTTTGCACGACGACGGCCAGTGCCATTAACAGATCCTAATATTTCGGTACCTAGGAGACAGGAGGACTTCCCACTCGCTGGAAAGGAGGAGGGAGATGATGAGGATGAGGAGGATGAGGGCGGTGATGAGGATGAGGGCGGTGATGAGGACGGAGATGATGAGGATGAAGATTATGAGCCAGATTCAACCGATCAGGAGTCATTGCAGGATATACCCATAGAGCCGGAGACAGCTACGATAGAGGAGATGGAGATGTGTAGGGCTACCATAGTGAGTTAGCATGATCACATTGCGACATTAGAGAGACAGAATTCCATCTTGAGGACAGAGCATGATCAGTTCAGAGTAGAGATAGCTAGATTAACAGCGGCTCGAGATACCGCGATAATGCAGGCATAGCAAGAAGGGCAGAGAGTCATTGAGTACATTGGGTCGATTAGGGATGCCAGTGCATGTGAGATGGCACAGAGGTTGGTGGAGACCGGAGAGGAGATACGCCATTGGAGGACACTATATGAGAGTGCAGTTCCACCAAAGCAGAGAGCATCGTCATATCGGGCATGATCGAGGACAGAGAGTAGGCCACGTTCTCAGAGGTCAGTGAGCAGCATGGGGGTGAGTGGACCTATGAGACTACCACAACTAGGACCTGGAGTAGGAGGGACATCATCCTTGAGACATGGCAGGGATGAGGAGGACAGAGGGAGCACCCAGTGAGAGAGGCACGTACTCCTTATGACAGACAGTTGACATTATGTAGTGTGACATTATGTAGTCAGCCTACGGGCCATACTTAGGACGGACAGTCCAATTTTGTACTCCGATATTGTTTTGATATATGATATGATATGCAGCTATATGATGGGATGCAATGTGTTATGACTTATAGTTATTTTCCATGTATGGATGGCTTAGGCACTGTTGATGTACCATTGTGGAACATGTATGGATATATTTTTTATGTGTTTTTGATGCATTTATAATATGAAATGGATAAAATGCTTGATGTGATGCTTGATATAATGCAAATGTACTAATGAATGAATGCAGGATGTAGCATATGTGTTTTTTTGTGGAGATCAGAGAACTAGATTGAACTGACTGCCCAAATTGACGGAAGAAATGTTAGTAAGAAGAAATGAGACAGAGGACAGTTAGAGACGAAGAAAAACTTGCTTTCACTAATGCACTTTGTAGGTGAGAACCTTTATTTAATGTAGCAAAACAGATGCATAGCATCATGGCATTGAAGGCCAGAGCTGAAACGCAACCCTTTTTGCAAAAGACAGACACATCGCACACAAGGAATGAGTGACGCATCCTAGGGTGCATACATCAAGGGTCGAGGTATGTGCGGCGTTCACAGAGTGAATGTACTTATCACAGACACCCAATGATATAGTTGCCCCAGTTTGTAACAAACATTCCACAAACAGCAAACACAACAAAAAGAAAGGGACCATGAACCATCCCGGTTACTCTAAATCACTCAATGACATCATCGAGCAACATAGGAACATGATCGAAGTCAAAGATAAATCAGTAAAAAGATAAGAGGCACAAATTCAACCAAGTCAAACAAACAGTCTGATCGTCATTGTCAAAAGTGGAAAACAAGAATGATCATGCTGTCTGGTTCCAGGGAATGCGGTACCCCGTCTAAGACAGGACACGGTCTGGTTTCAAGTATACCACACCCTGTATAAGACCCATGATAATATTGACAAGGACCAATGGTAATGTTGATGCTATTTTGATTGATATGACAACTGTGATCAGGTTGAATGCTTGCTTGGTCGAACAGTTTATTTGTTAATGCGTGATTTCATTGAAGCACAATGTTTGATTGATTGTCATTGGATGTATGCTCAGCGATCTGTTTATGCACAAAGGGGACCATTTATTGACAAAATGCAAAATGCCAGAGAAATTGTTTTTGGATTTTGATGTTTTTCACTTTGTAGGAATTTTGAGTTTTTTATAAATTTTTTGTTCGTTTTTCAAGACTTTATTTGACTTTTTTAGGGATTTTTTCAGGACATTATTTGATTTTTAAGGATTTTTTCAGGACATTATTTGATTTTTTTGGATTTTTTTCAGGACATTATTTGATTTTTAGGGATTTTTTCAGGACATTTTTCAATTTTTATGATTTTGCCCCCAGTGTCTAGCAAGGCAAGGAATATGACAGGTGAATAAATAGGCTTGTTGAAATGATGGTGGATAGAGGGAAGACAAAGGCCTTTTATTATGGAAACAATGGGACAAGAGATTAGATATGGCAATGTAAAGCAGTGACATGGCATGAGGGACATGTCAAGAGGTTTTTGAAACCATGTTTAAATTTTGCATCCTTATGTCAGATCAAGATCAAGGAATGAAAAAGAGTGTATGGATAGTGATAAGATATGGATAGGATAAGCAAGACCAAGAATGGATAAGGGACATGGACTGAAGGTCGGCATTGGTTAAGGGACAGTGGCAGAAAGTTACAATAAGCTAGGGAATATGGATGAAAGGTTATAATAAGCAAATGGATAAAGACCAAAAGCTATGATGGACTAAAAGCTGCAAACAAGATGCATGATGCTCATGACGATCCTCAGCCTTGTCAAGATCAAAGATGGAAAGGGAAACTGGACATGAGGGACAATAGGATATGAAGGGTAATGACAGGGGTTCGATAGGATAATGGAACAATGAAGGACAAAAGGATATGAAGGAGGAAACCTGCCCCCAAGTGTGGTGTGCAAGAAGTTCATAGATTACGCATGATGCCTGTTTGCCAGGTTTTCATCACGGTACTTTCCCAAGGCGCCTATTTGCCAGGTTTTCACCAGTGGACAAATTATTTTTGCTTTAATTTTTTCTTT
Organism: Cryptomeria japonica; assembly: GCF_030272615.1. Classification (NCBI taxonomy): domain Eukaryota; kingdom Viridiplantae; phylum Streptophyta; class Pinopsida; order Cupressales; family Cupressaceae; genus Cryptomeria; species Cryptomeria japonica. The sequence continues at coordinate 305,062,105 of NC_081412.1, forward strand.
TGTCTTTTTTTTTTTTTTTTTGTATTTTGACTTTTTTTTTTTTTTTGTATTTTGACTTTTTTAATAGAAGATGGACACATGATAGGGGATGGAAGAAGGACTCAAGCGTCTTTTTTTTTTTTGGATAGTAGCCTTGAAAAAAAAAATGGACCATGACCTTTAAAAGTATGCTCAAAGACGTTGGTAGGATAAGGACATGGAAAATGAGATGAAACTAAGGCAAGGATTTATGTAAAGGATGGGATCAAAGGGATTGAAGGATGGAAAATATGCATTGGATAATGGATAGGGTATTGGAAGAACTGTGCTTGAGTGGATAGAAATGTTGGCAAGATTGACATTGGCACACACCTTGAGGGGTGATGGACTGATGGAGGAAAAATGTATTTTGGATATTGAGATTTTGAGGAAGGAAAGGCTATGGATTTTGGGACATAAGGGCCCAAAATGGATGAAGAAGGTGGTGGAGAAATAGACTTGGAAAGTTTGGATGGAGGAATAGCAATTTTAGATGCCAATTTTGATGTTTCTTTAGGCTTTTGTGCTTCAAGGAGCCACTTAGGGATCCACATGGTTTTTGATTTGTCATGCTTTTGTGGTTCCTTGGAGTGCATTGCTTGCACAAGGGATTTAGGAACCCATATATATTTTGACTTTTCTTTATTTTTCTCAGTGGGCCTTTGTGGCCTTTTGGATATTTATTTTTCTTTATAGATCATATTGTTCTTTGTTTTGACATGTCGATTAGATTGGACATGTTGATCCTTGAATACATGTGGATTGTTAGACTTATGACGTTTACACTTGGCATCCAAATTGCTTGGAGGGGGAAAAAAATGCATGGATGGATAGGAATGAAGTGGGGGTCTTTTGCATGGATGAAAGTTACTCAAGGATGTGTGCCTTTTCTGACCTTGCATAGAGGACGAAGGAATATAAGGACCTAAGATGGATGGAAAGTATGATGGGGAAGGTGTATGTTTTGATTTTGATGGAGGGATACCAACGTCTTGAGAGTGAGTTGTGTAGACATGACCCTTGAGATCTTCTTTAACATGGAGGGGTTCTTTCTCATGAAGGTCTACTCCTTTGCCTTTATGAATATCTTGACTTGTAGGATACTCTTTTCTTTGGGAAGAAGACGAGAGTCCATTATGAGGTGGATATGATATGAGAGAAATAATGAGATCTTGAAGTGGATCAGATTGCACCAAAGTGGAAGAACCCATTATGCATGTCGAGGGTTCATGAACATCTTTCATTGACACGTTAGAATCATGAAGGGGATTAGGATCATGAGGGGGACTAGGATTGTGTAGTGGACATGGTTCAATGATAGGCTCTTCAAGAGATGGAATGGGAGAAATAATGGTATCATCAAAAGAAATGTGATCTTGGAGTGTATATGGAGCATTAAGACAAGGAGATGGAGGAACAAAAAGATCTTGTGGAGGATTTAAAGGAATAATTTGATCTTGACAAGGAGGAAGATCATTGGAATCCTCTTTAAAGGTGCTTTGCTCTTGACTTTTAATGGGATCATCGGAAAGGATGGAAGGGATATCTTGATCTTTCTTAGGAAGTGGAATGTCAATGGGATTTGAAAGGACATTGTGTTCTTGGATAGAATTGACAGGAATAAGTGAATCATTGCGAGTGTTTGGGGAAATGGGATCTTGGTCAATAATTGGATGGGATGATAAGGTTTGATCTTGATCTGTTTTAAGACACGTTTCTTCATGCTCTAAATTATCCTTTTGACATGACGTTGGAATTTGGATATGCATGGGGGATTCTGACAAGGAATCAATGTTTTGGCATGAAGGAAATGCACTTTGAACATTTGTGATGGATTATGGCAAGGAATCAATGCTTGAACATGAGGAAGAGGGACTTCGAATGGGATCCTCTAAAATAGGTAATGGCAATAAAGTGCATGGTGGCATTGGGTCTAGTATTTCTAAAACATGACAAGGATGTGCATCATGAATTGGATTATTTTGGCAATCAATTATGGATAGCCCTTGGATAATTTCATCCTTGGGTGTATTGTTTGATGAGGACAATATGGAAGGTTCTTGTGAAACTTCTAAAGGTGTAGGGATAGATGCCACTGGAGAGTCAATTTGTTTGTGGGGAGATGAGGCATTGCTAGACATAATTGTATTATCTTGATCTTCCTCAAAGAACTCACTTGGTAATTTCCTTAAGAGCATTGCAATAAAGCCACCTTTCTTTTGAGGTTTTGACATGGTTGTATCTGGAATTTGAACTTGTTTGGCAAGGAGTTGGTTCTGGTATGATGTCATGTTTTGATATTGGACTTGGTTCAATTGTTCCAACATGTTTGAAACTTGGCTTGGTGTGTGCTGCAACCTTTGTTTTTGAATGTTTGGTTGTGGTTGTTGACATTGATATTTTGATTGAACTTGTTGATATTCCACCATTGGTTGAACTATGTGTTGACATTGTATAGTTGGTTGGACATATTGTTGAAATTGGACCATTGGTTGTGTTGTTTGTATATGTTGGTCCATTGGTTGTGTCTGTTGGAAATGTTCGAGTTGTTGAACAATTGGTTGTGATGGTTGAAAATCTGATTGATAGTAAACACCTTCTTGTTCTTGTTGTGGAGGCACATAATGTTGAAATTGATGTTGTCTCTTTTCTTGAAATTGTTTCATCATCTCTATTTGTGAGAGGAGAGTTGGTATGTTTGATCATTCAAGAAGAGATCTTACATCAATTGGCTCAGTCTTTGGATTTCGACCTGGAAATTTTCGAAACATTTTGGACATTTGTGATCTATTCTTCTCAATGTTTTTCACTCTTTGTTCCAAAATCTCATTTTCTTGAGCTAGTTTCTCCTCTAGTTTTTGTATTTGGACATTTACATCATCATGATAAGTTTGATACAAGTTTTGAGACATGTAGAGATTGGATTGACATGATTGATTGCTCAATTGTGATGACATGGCTTCGTAAGAAGGTTGAGACCTCATTTCAACAAACATGTCACTATGCAAAGCAACTAATGGGATTGACAAATGCAACATAAAGAATGACAATGCAACTTAATGTTTTTTTTGTTTTTCAAGATTTTGACAAACTCATGGATGCAATTCTAAAAATGAGACCCTTAGGAAATTGAAATGATGTCTAGACCTCAAAGGACAAAAGGACCAAGTGACAATAGGACAAATTGACAATGTCTCACCTATATGCTTGGATACTAAGCTAGGTTTGACCAAATGACATTGATGACAAAAAGAAAAAAGTTTGACAAGGTCTAGACTTCCTAACAATAACTTAGGGCTTATCAAAGATTTGCATTACTTAAGTATGACAAAACCTAGTTTTGACACTATATGCAAAGGGACAATTACTATGCAAATGACGCTAATATGATATGATAATGACCTAAGCTTAATGAAGAGACCTAGGGTATGCAAATGTGACCTAATGTTATGAGGACAAGGATGCAAATGCAAATGTATGACAATGTCAACCTAAGACAAAACCTAAGATTGAATTATGAAATGGTATTACTCTAATGCAAGAAGACACATGCAAATGGATGACCCTTATTGATATGCAAAGGAGTATGACCTAGGTTAAACCTAACCTTGGTAGTTGACAATGAATTTGCAAAATGCAAACCTAGGATGAACCTAATGTTGGACATGCAATATGACACCTAAGTGAAGACCTAATAATGGCATGCATGGGGACACCTAAATGAGAACCTAATAAGGACATGCAAATGGACACCTAAATGAAATGGACCAAGTGGAATGCAAGAATGATGCTCTAAGCCCTAAGTATGGACAATGGAGGACCTAAATCTAAGTGACATGAATGTTGAGACAAGATTTTGAAAAATGTTTGACAACCATGTTTGAAGGTGTTTTGAACTTTGTTGGATGAAATACTCTTGTGTTTAACCTTGTTTTGAATCAATTTGTCTTGTTTTTGAAATGAGACACAACTCAACTCTTGACAAGCAAAGAAGACAAGATATTTTAACTTAGACTCAAGACAATCATGCTCATTCACACATTTCTTATGGTAGGTAAAGATAGTAGGTACTTGAGAGGTAGACTCGTTATGAGATTCAAGGAGAATACATAGATGCTTGACCCCACGGGCTCCCCTCCACGACACTCACTTCTCAGGGAAGCCAAGCTTCAGTCCCCATGGAAATCTCCCCATGGCGAACTTAGTATCTCTTCCAAGCATCCAAACTCATCCTTCTCAAGCAACTAGAAGGATTTTTGGCCTCTAAATACAAGGTGTTTAGTAAGGATTTATGTTAAGCGTTACTCCTTGGTGTCACGCAAGCGTGATTGAGACATAAGTCCACCAAGATACCAAACAAATGTAGTCGCGCAAGCACGATTTAGACCGTGAGGTCCTACTTAGATGCTGATATGAGAAAGAGTCCAAGGGTCATCACTTCCCAAGTAACTACAATTCCCACGTAACCCTTCCTTCAAAGCTTTCACCCATCAGGTATTTACTTATAGTGAGTTAGAATGCCAAGGTACTCTGGCTGTGCTCACTTTGGGTCGTTCCCTTCTCACGACTGTCACTTGCTTGCAAAAGAAAGCAAATGGTCAAGAAGGTAGGCCCTCTAAAGGTAACAAACAATTCGAGCCATGAGAATGGTATCGAAGATCTGGATTTCTGATCACCCTAAGAAGGATGAGAGCATACTCTCCTACTCCAATGTCAAACTCAACAATCAAAGCAAACACACATTCATTCCATCCTACTTAGCAATCATACTAGGTGCCTAATTATGAATCACAAACACAAAAGTTCGGTTGAAATACAAGGCAACCTGCAAAATCACCAAGTTAGAAGTTTGATTTGTTTGGTCTTTGACTAGCAAACCTGCATAAAATTTGTTAGTAGTTTCATTTTTGTCTTTACCATGCATAATGCCAAGGTGCTACATAGAGAATCAGTACCAAAGAAAAACCAAAATGCAGAAACAGAATGCAAAACAAAGTAATTTGCAAGTAAAAACACTGATTTTTACCTCTGTTTTTTGCCTTACACAAGCGTAGAATGTCTTACACAGGCATAGAATGTAGTAACACAGGCGCAAAATGCATTGACATAGGTGCAGATCCCTTTGACACAGGCGCAGAATGCGGTAACACAGGCGCAGATCCCTTGACACAGGCGCAAAACTCTCCTACACAGGCGCAGAAGTGCCCAGAAAGCCTTGAATTACCCTGTTTCTTGGGTTTTTCACCTGCAAATCAACTCAAAAGCACTCAAAAGCATGGTTAGGGGGTTAGTTCATGTCAAGTTCACCAATTAATGTAGATTGGAATCTGGAAATCATCAAAGCAATAGAAACATTAGCCTAACTCAATCACGAAAACTAAAATGTAGTGACAAATTTTAATTACATTCAATAGAGATGCATAAAAGACAAGACATTCAATTCAAATGCAAACCATCGCAAATGTGAATATCTCCTCCAGAAATCTCCATTTTCCTTCTTTCTCCTTCAAATTACTTTGTTTTGTGGATCTCACCTACAAGTGCATAAGCATGATATGAAAGCAAGATTGACAAGACAAGACGACAGCATAAGGGTACTAGAAGCATGATTGATTCAACCTTTTGATTAAAGAAATTCATCCAATTTATAGATAAATTGGAGAAAAGACAAGATTAGCATGAAGAGATTTGAAAGGAAATTTCAAATCAAGAATGACAATTATGACAAATTGACACTTTCTATGCGAAATTGATTGATTGACAATTATGACAAATTATGAAAAATTTGCTATGTCATTCCCATGAAATTAGGAGAATATAGAAAATTAGATGAATTAGAAATTAGGAAATTACAAAATTGATGAAAATTAGAAAATTAGGAATTAGGAGAAATTAGTAAATTGGAAAATTGGGTAAATTAATTAATAATTTTTCATTCATTAATTAATTCACAAAGAGAGGAGAAATTAGTTAGCCAATTAAATAAACATCTAATTGTGACAAGAAGACTTAGGATAAATAAATAAATTATTTAACCTAGAGGGAAAATGACAAACAAGGTTAAATGAACAAATCATAAAACCTTAGAAGATGAATTAGAAATGCAAGGACGACAATTAGGTCTTGATGTAGGATAATTGATGTCGATTCGATCATGATTCTGATTAACAAAGGACCAATGCTGACAAACGATTTGATTGATAACTGCACCAATTGATGAGGAACAATGACAAAATGATCCAAATTGACATGATTGAGAAAGACGACGATTGATGACAAATTGATCGCAAAATGACAAGATTAAAAAATGACAACGATTGATGACAAATCGAATGACAACGATCGATGACAAATCGAATGACAAGATTGAAAATGACAACGATCGATGACAAATTGATCACAAAACGACAAGATTGAAAATGACAACGATCAATGACAAATCGATCGCAAGATGACAAGATTGAAAAGGACAATGATCGACGACAAATAGATCGCAAAATGATAAGATTGATAAGAGGACAAAACCCTAATTCCATCATCGATTAGGATTGATGATGTCCAAAATGAAATCGAATTGACGATGTCAAAATATGCCAAATGAGCACGCACATTGATGTGACAGGATAAGATCGACCAAAATCATGATTGAAGATTGTTATTGACAAGACCAAATTTGAAAGCGAGACAAATAAAGAATGCAGAAGAAGGACTTGATGCTCACAAATGATAAAGACCAAGTGCGTAACATAGGAGAAATGTTAATGCGATGCAAAAACCCTAAAATAAGGCAATGCGCCAATGTTAAAATACGACTCCGCAAGCGTTGACCAGTTTTAGACGTCTACACTACCCATGTTTACCCTTTGCACGTGTTTCATGGCATACACACTAAAACACTTTACATACATTTCATCCTCCTATTAAACAGTGAATTTCATAGTTTAGTACATATACTTTCCTAGTTCTTCTACTCCATTAGTGACCCCCAAAAGCACCCAAAGCTCAAAATTTTAATACATATATAGGTTATACTACTTTTTTTGGCCACCTATAGTGCCTCAATCACTTTGCTTGATGATGATCAAATAGTACATTATTCATTCCTCCTTAGCTCCTTGTTTTTATTTTCTCTATGAACTCTTAAGGCTAAGAGTAAAAATAAAATATTTGTATACCTCATACTCCCTAATCCCTATTTATATAAATCTAGCCACAACTCTTCCCCTTGATAATTTTTACCCCCTTTCTCTTCTTCTCATTTGATTCATTTATTTTTCAACCTTTTTTTCTTTTCAAATCTTCTCATTTTTCTCTTATATCCTATTTTATCTTCGTTTTTCTTTTCAAAAGACCACTCGTGTTATTTTTTTCTCGAGTAGCCTCTAGAGGGGGCATCATCCTCATTTTTCTATAATACTAGGACATATCATCACCTTTTTGCATCCCAAAAGTATCTAATTGAATGAATCCTAATTGAAGCAGATCCCTAATCCATATAATTAACTAAATGTATCAAAATGAACTCATCTAAGATGAATGGACAAATGTAAGCTAGAGAGAGAGAGAGAGTAAAAGAGAGAGGGAGAGAGGGAAGGAGACAGAGACTTGAGAGAGAAAGAGAGTAATCGACAAAGAGAGAGATGTGAGAGAGAAAGAGAAAGGGAGGACAAGGAGAGAATGGACAAAATTGGATGGACACATTTGAGAGAGAGAGAGAGAGAGAGAGAGAGAGAGAGAATATTCATAATATCTACAAGTCATCCACAAGTTAGTTTATCAATCACAATGTCTAGTCAACTAGGTCCTAAAATCCACACGTTACTCCAAGAGTGGGGACATGAACTACATGTCACCCAACCCACACTATACTTGGTCCAATGAACATCCATACACTTTGTCTAGCTAGCGCATAGTGCAATACTCTAGTGCATTTATTTGGAACACCCTAGAACAAACTACAAACTAGTCATAGTGAGCATAATGTCAACCTTAACTTTCCTTCTTGATCACCCCCTATAAAATTTGAATAGATTTGTCTTCATGTTTAGCCTTACTTATTTTTCAAACTAAAAGCCTCAAAACAACATTGTGGTAGAACGTGGTACAAAATATTGCATCAATGTACTAATAGGTTGTGAGCAATAGATCTTTGAAAAATATCATAAATAATTTTTAATATAGACATGTTTAATATCCCATAGGTCAATTTTGATTTTTACATATAATTGCATAAAGAAATGTATAATATCCCATACCTTGGCAATGTTTACTTATAATTTCATATAAAAATGTTTAATATCCCATAGGTCAATTTTAATTTTTACATATAATAATAATATCCCATTTAATTATAATTACCATGCAAAGCAAAATTCATGTCTATGTAATTGAAATACCCCGTTTACATATAACTATAATATTTCATAGGTCGAATTTCAATTTCAAATTACTCTGCAAAGCAAAAGACTTTGAAAAACTTCATTCCCTCAAGGCAAAGCAGAAGACCATTGGCGCGCGCAAGAGAGAAGACTCGTAGACGGTGGTGAATGAAGAGTTTATTCGCATGCGCAGGAGGAGGAAATTAGTTTACAGGTGAGAAAACACTTAGCTCCATCTTATGTGCATTTCAAACATAATCAAATTTATTTGTTTCCCTTTTGCTAAAAATTACCCTATCCACTCGGATAATCAAACCTAAAACCCTATAGATGGTGGGGAATATCTACCTCGTTTGCTAGAATCTTGGGTCAAGCCCTGGTCAGTGCTACAATTGTAGGTCCAACAACACATTTAGCAGGTTAAACCATAGTAGCATGAATAGCCGAGCAATATCCATCCATATGGGGCAGTGCCATATCTCTAACGAGAAAAAGATTGAGTTTGATTCACAATATCATGAAAGAAGGGGAATCATATATCTTCATTCATGGGCTGAAAGGTAGAAACCAAAAGATGCTCAACATGTTAAAACAAGGAAGATCTTGAAGCCAAAAAATAGTATTTGTCTAATACGATTATCAATAGTAAAGTGTCCCTTGCTAGGCAATCATACTTTATCTATTTCATTTTTCTTTATCTTTTTTTGTGATTCCCTAAGCCTAGTCATGTACAACTAGAACGATGCAGAGGCTAACCATTGAAGTGTAAAATTGGGTGATTAAGGGAATCATGTGTAACCTATCCTTGAACCATTCTAACCAAGAGATGTAAATGATCAAAATCAAAGGCCAAGGAATCTATGAGAAATAGAAATGAGTTAAAAATGATTATTACATGCCCCTAGTCTACACCTTATATACAACTAGGAAAATAAAAGGTCTTACCATCAAAGGTCATTACGCAAGCACGTTCTCAAGAAAAATCTAAAACACTAAAATAGCTTGATTTAGACTCCTTTCGCCAATCTTGACTCAACAAATAAGATAATTGTTTGGGAATATACTTTTGTTGAGGTATGAATATCAAAATATTTTTTTATTAGCTTCTAGATACAAACTATATCTAGTTGTATACCTAATGTAAGACTTAATGGTAAATAGCATAGATATGAACCAAAGTCAATTTTTTTCTCAAGGTGGAGCAAGTAGATGCAATATCTATCAAGGGTTGAAAATAAGATGCCATAACCCACAATGTTGTAAAATAAGAAGAGTGTTTGAAATTTGTAAAGACAAAATGTTAAAAAGTCAAATAAATGAAACACCATACTATTATAAGTGCTAACCATAATATGTAGCTAGTGTGAATGTATAATTTTATTTCGTTTCCAATGTATTAGATAAAAAAGTGTGCATCAACTAAATAATTTGTTAAAACTACAAAGTTCTATCTAACCTCACTTGGGATGAATACATCTAGGATCTAACCTCTCTCTCTCTCTCTCTCTCTCTCTCTCTCTCTCTCTCTCTCTCTCTCTCTCTCAACACACACTCATGTACAAATATATATATGTATGTACATACATACATACACACACATATGTATACATATATGTGTGTATATGTATGTGTGTGTGTGTGTGTACACATACATACATAGGAAAGGCTTGAAGCCGCTAGAGTGTTGTGTTGAGCTGCCTTAGGATCAATCACTTATCTAATCAGTTTATAGGTGAGCAATCACTTAGCTTTAGCTTATGTGCATTTCAAACATAATCAGATTTATTTGTTTCCCTTTTGCTAAAACAATATTATAGACCTATGTCAAATCCATGGATTCTTCTCATATACCCAAAAACGAACCAAGGATAGAATAGTTGTATAGCTAGATGAATTTCAGCAAAATTTCTCATCTTCTTTTATTAATGTTTTCAATCACAATGAAAGTCTTGGATCAGACAAAGATCCAACTATTGTTAGGAATTTACTAAAAGTGGAAGCCATTTTGAAGTGATCCTTGACTTTCATTGTGATTGAGTCAAAGAGTTTAACCCATGAATTGTAGGAAATAGATTTTTGTTGTTTATATTCATTTTATTGATTACATAGGAAAATATTCATTTAACTTTTTAAAAGGGCAGTCACCAAATACACCAAATAGTTGTCTAACTCTGAGATCAAAGATTAGCTAACATAAAAATTTATCAGAATGAGATCCATTCATTGTTAGGAACATATAGAAATGTATAATATCTCATAGGTCAATTTCAATTTCAGAGTAAAATACTTCAAATTACTATGCAAAGCAAAAGACTTCAAAATTGATGCAAAGCATCCACACACAAACTCACCAATTAGGGACAACTTATCCCAAATCACCTATCTATTAGGTGTGTTCCATCAACTAGGTTCTCTCACTCTCCTAATTCATCAACACCTTTCCTTAATAGGATTCACAAATTCACACATCTACAACCACCCCAAGGCTTGATAAACACCATGTACCTAACTTCCATGACTAAACACAAGAACCAATACCTTCACACACCCCTCAAGTTCTCACAACACCTGGTTGCCAAACCACATTCCATTGGATCAACACACATCCACATTTAGGACAATCATTATGAAACTCAAGACCCTTGCTTGGAAACACATATGAAAATGAAAACAAGACCCTCATACACTCTCTTGACAATCAATGTTTCCCAATCCTTGAACACTCAAGATGGTTTGTGGTAAAATTAAATGAGACTTGTAAAGGGAAATTAGGATGTAAAAGTATATTTATGATGTAATTGGACCTATTTGGATCCATTTTGAGTCATTTGAGGTCTAGGTTTGGTCTAGGTGGGATTTTGTGCAAAATTGTCAAAGTTGACAAAAAACGTTGTCATGCAAAAGTTGCATTTTGGAAGAAGATGATGTAAAGTTGGTTCCAAATCAAGTTGAAGGTAGTTACAATCTATTTTGGTTATGTATATAAGAAGATCGACTCATTCTTGTGAATCACAGTCAAAACCCTCATTAGGGTAATCAGTGGCCAAACAAAATGTATTTTAAATTAGTTCCTGATTGATTGATCATACCAATGAGGAAATATTTGTATCATATTGTGTTCTTGCTTATAATATTGTCTGCAAGGTCTCAAAGAAATTTCAGCACATTCTCAAACAATGATTTATGACTAAAAATGTGTCTCAGTCAAAATATAGCAGCAAGGAGTGGTTAATGGTGAAGCTTATGCAAAGGATTCATTGAGTAAGAGGATTAGGGGAAGGAAGGAGATTGAATAAAGGTTATTGGAGAGTTACAAGGTTGGTTAAGGCAAGTAAACAACCCCAAAAGAAAAGACCTTTTACTGTCCTACAAATGATAGAGGCTACCCTTGTTGACAGGGTATAAGGAACTTCTATTTACAAGATTCATTCTTGATTGGTTGGATGATTAGTGTTGGTGGAGAAGTTTGGGTAACTACTATCAAATTCCTAGAAGTTCCTAAGGCATTGATAAGAGTGAATAAGTCTATGGGTATGACTGTCCTTGCATAGTGTATGATTGTACTAGAAGTTGCATCACTTCAAAATGGCATCACTTCAATCACAATGAAATTTTTGCATCACTTCGAAATGGATTTCACTTTTACCATTTGTCTGTTAACTTTTGATCTCAGTCACTTAAAAACACAAAACTTCATTTGAGGGGGGCATAATTTGGAAATGAGAAGTGCACATCTAATTTAAATAAGAAGTGCAGACCTAATTATGAAAGTTCATGTCCATTTCAAAGGGCAGAAATAATGAAGAGTTGCACTCTTTCAAAAGGGTGCTTGACTTGTAGTGATTTTTTCCAAAGGGTCATCTAATCTCTCAATCTAATCATATGAATAAAAGCTTATCCTCATTAAATCCTGCAATGAATTGTGAGATTCACATAATCACTAGATATTTGAGAAATCTTATCAAATCATATTCCATATTTACAGTGCTTTATATTCCCTGATGGCAATTGTTTTTTTTTTAATATAGCATGTTTGTTGGAATTCTGATGGACATGCCCAACATAGGCCCCAACGAGAGTGCTGCACCTGTGATGAAATTTTTCATCGCAGGTACAAAACTCTTGTCGGAGCTTCCTTGCATTTCATGTTATCGAAATTCCAATGAAAAAGGGCACTATGCTTCGACGAGAATACTATACTTGCGATGGAAAATACAACATTCCCGTCGGAACATAGTGCCCTTTTTCGTTGGCATTTTGATGGAAACCCCAATGCATGGTTCATCGAAGGTTTGGTGACTTCATCGGAATTCCGACAAAATTTGAGTGACGAAAATCTTTTCGTCATTTCGTCGGATCTACAACATTAATATGTCGGAATTACGATGAAAGTTCGTTGGAAAACGACCCCAAATGTGTTAGTGATATAATCTTAAAATCAACTCTAATAGTGATCCAAATGGTAATTATTGACCTAAAAATTATTTCGTCACTTGTTTTACAAGCTCAATATCACCAATTGCTTTCACAGTTTGTAGTTCATCTTTTTTTCAATGGATAAGGTTTGAGAAACATTAAACTTTACAACCCTTTCTTTTCTTAAAATGGAAATGAACATTAGGAGGTTTGTTTACAAAGAAGTATTTTTTTTAGTCATTATCATTTATACTTGTTCAACATTGTTTACGAACTTATTCAACTTACTGATGAATTTAATCATAGGTTTGTATATACATTTCTTCATTTAGGTGAGTTTAAATAGGAATGGATGATCATCTTCAACACTTCTAAATTTATCTTAAAACTTATGCTTTATGCCATCTAGTTAGTGATTGAGTCATCTTGTAAATGATAAAACCATTTTAATTTATAGCTACTAGTGTCTCAACAAATAGTATAACCACCACATGTTCGTATTGGAAACCCAAGATACTATATGCAATTATGAGGGTAGGGATATAGAATTTGTACTTGTCACAACCCTCCTTTATCACTTTTGGATTTAAAATACAACTCTATTATATTTTTGGATAAGCTATTTAAATGATTGAATGAATATTATAAAAGGATAAAATAATAACACACACACACACACACATGGAAAATATACAATATTTTTTTTATTTATTTATTTCCCACATCCAATTATGGCACATGTTGTAGGAAGAATAAGAAGCTTCTAGAGGATTCTCCACCACCTTGCATGTAACTCCTCCACTAAGTCTAATCAATTTGCATGAAGTCCGAAATTGGGAAAGAATCTCTTTTTTTAATTAAAATCTCTAGATAGTGGAATAGAGGGATTTTTCTTATAAATGATATGCAAGTTTTAAAAAATGGGAGTTGGTTATTCCATAAAGAAATCCTTCTCTCAAGTAATTGTTTTGGTAGTCATATTTCATTTTGGAAAATAGCTAAGATTGCTTTGGAGGATTTTTTTTTCAAGCTTGAAGGATCAAGGGAGGCTAATTGAAGGATTCATAGGGGATTCTACATCAATTGCAAGTATCCAGGTTCTTTTAATTTAGTTTTATTTTATTTTGAATCATGCATCTTATTCTTCCTGCAAATTTGATTAGATCAATCTTGTTTCAATTTCCTTGATGAGAATTAGATCAATTTGTTTCAATTTCTTGCTGAGAACTAGATTAGATCAATCTTTATTTCCTCCCTCTAATTCATCTCTCTGGTTTTTTGAATAGAAATCTGAATCTCATCCTTTTAATAGATCTCGCTATGAATAATTCTCTGTGTTATTCTCATTTGATTTCTTATATATTTTCTATTATCTGGTTATATATTTTCTCTGTGAAAATTAGTTGAAAAGGAGGAATAGTTTTTGCTGTGAATAACCCTCTGTGATATTCTCATTTGATTCCATTATCTGGTTATATGTTCTCTGTGAAAATTAGTTGAAAAGGAGGACTAGTTTTCGCTGTGAATAATCCTCTGTGATATTCTCATTTGATTCCATTATCTGGTTATATATTTTCTGTGAAAATTAGTTGAAAAGGAGGAATAGTTTTCGCTGTGAATAATCCTCTGTGATATTCTCATTTGATTCCATTATCTGGTTATATATTTTCTCTATGAAAATTAGTTGAAATGGAGGGATAGATTTCACTGTGTGATATTCTCATTTGGTTCCATTAATAATTTTTGTGTCTGGTTATCCACTTCTCTCTGGAAATAATAGTTGAAAACTAAGGAATAAATCCCTCTGTGAATAACTCTCTATGTTATTCACTCCTGTAAATTAATCCTTATTGTTTACATTAATATTTTATCCTTATTGTTTAATTTCTACTCTCTATGCTTAAATAAATTTAAACTGGAAACTACATACATACATACATGTGTGTGTGTGTGTGTGTGGGCACACACACACACACACACACACACACACACACACACACACACGGATATATATATATATATATATATGTGTGTGTGTGTGTGTGTGTATGTATATATGTATATATATATATATAAATATACAATTTTTATGTGAAGTAAATTCCCCTTATTGTTTGGGTGCACGGTGTCCAGCACTCCGTATGGGGTATCGGGCTCGCAGGCGAGTTAATGCTCCGCAGGGGGAGTGGTACTGTAACGGTACCCTCCACTAGCCTGCGGTCACTGCTGCGGCAGTGGCCGCAAGGTAGTGGAGGGGACCCGTGGGGTCCCACTCCCACTTGGCCCCCTTTTTATTAATGCCAACCAAACTTTGGCAATGATATTGTTAGATTTTCTTTGTATAAAAATCTTAGTTAATTTAATTCTTTTTTTTATACATAATTTTTGTTTATTAAAATTTTAAACTTAGATAAACTTTTTTTAAAAAATTTATAATTAATTTAGCAATTTATAAATAGTAATTAAATTATACCAAATTTTATAATTAGATTCTTTTGATCCACTTAGCAATTAATTCGTATTAAATGATTTGAAGTTAAATTCTATGTTTGGGTTAGTGGGTTTATAAGCGATATTCTCACAAGTAATTTACCCTACCTTCGCTTCATGCAAATGTCTTTACAATAATTCCAAATATTGGTGTTCCCTTCTTCATGCAAATTATACGTTTAATTATTAGTATGCAAGTTACCTAGCTTTCATTATTATGCAAGTTATATTCAAGTTTTGAATAATAAATAATTCTAGTTATGGTTTTTATTTCATCAAGTAGTTATTTCAATTTATTGAGCTTTGCAATGTCTAAATATACTCGTTCAATTCATAATTATTTTCCAAGCATGATGTTTATCATAAGTTAGAAAAAAAATTAAATAAAGGAAGTTGGGAAACCTAAACCAAGTAGAGTTCGGTATATACAGTGCCTCTAGGTCACGCTTATGGGTAATGCCATCATGTTGAACTACTGCACTTAACGCCTAATAAAGCTACATCAACGACGTATGTGGCGTCGTCCCTATAAATCGTTGGGGAGTAATAAGGGACACTTGGAAGTTAAAATCCATGGGGCGGGTAATCCCTCTTGGATCGATAATTTAATAAGATAACTCTAAAATGATCTTTCATCCGCTGAGTTAAACTATAGTAAACCCCTATAGGGATGATGAGTGAAATGCTTTTATAAAATTGATTTAACCTCGAAGAATTATTGTTGATTGGCAATTGGTCAAGGGTGACGCTCATGATAAGAATTAGGATCTAGTTGTTTTAGGCCACAAGCAATAGGCCATCTTGAGCCTTTGCTTAAGCGCTACCAGCGTGGGTAGCAACCACAGAGAAACTGTATAGGACATTGACCCTAGAAAGGGTTGCGTACCCACTAATCAGTTTACATTAAACCATAGAGTAGAAAATAGAACTACATACTTTACGCCTTGACAATGTGCCGAAGCGGGTATGTAGGCAGTCTTGGGATGGAGTTGTCCCTCGTACTCAAGTGTTCGTGGGTGGGGTCTAGGCTTGGTAAAAGAAAGATTGAGTAAGAACCCTATTTTAAAAGATAAGATAATTAAATTGGAAAAAGAAATTCAACGCATACTCGGAAGGAATCCCGTATGGATTCGCTTGACTTCCCGGGGCTTTAAGCCAAATTCTGAGGCGGAATTCAAGCTTGTATTATGTTATTTAATTACTCCTAAGGACAGTGACCTCAGTGCACTTCTGTTAGAAGAGTGTAGTACTTAGTGAGTGGCTCAGGACCCGAATGTTCCCGATGAGTCTAAGTCTCTGGCCAGAGCACCTCCTATCCCGAATTGGATAGATGCCTACCCCGTATGGGTAGATGCCTATCCCGTATTGGATAGATGAAATCTTATGTCCTGTATGGACAAATGCCTAACTGGTATGGTTAGATGCTCATCCCGGATGGATGAATGCCTAATCCAAATGGATGGATGCCCGGAGTATGTGATTGAATCAAACACAATGAATAAATAAAATAAAATAAAAAAGAATGATCAATTTTGTTGAGTTAATTATGGTGGGTTATTACATGTGGCATCAGAGCAAAGGTTCAAATCTAGGCCTTGTGCTCACTTCAATTTATTCAACTAAGGGAATGTTTTGCAATAGTAGAAATTAAATTTTAAAATCCTAAACCAAGAACTAACTACATAATTTAACTTTCAGGTAAAAACCTACAATGGCTAGAGGAAGAGGAAGAGGAAGGGGTAATGGAAGACGTACTAGGAGTCAAAGGGAAGAAAACCATGAGGAAAACCATGAAGAAAACCATGAGGAAGACCATGAAGAGGATCGACACAACCCAGGAAATAACGGAGATGGGGTCCAAGCTATAATCGACCTTCTAACCGAGCAAAGAGATAAAATCAACTTCCTGGAACAATCAATGCAGGACCTTAGGGAAAGGCAAAATGACTTTGAAAATAGAAGTGGTACCGAAAATGGAAACCCTGGTAGCAATCAAGGGAATATGGTGGGTAATAGAAAGGAAAATAACATATTGGAACTCTCCAAGGACTTAAAGAAAATCACCCCTCCTAAGTTTGATGGGAGGCAAATTGGTGAAGGAGCTGAGAATTGGCTAAATGAAATGGAAAAGTATTTTGAACTAAGAGATTTTAGCGAAACAACCAAGGCCTTATGGGGTTCCTATCAACTCACAAGGGAGGCAACTAGTTGGTGAACCAACACCAAGGAACAAAATGGGTATAGTAGGGATACGGTCACATGGGATCAATTTGTTCACCACTTCCGAGATAGGTGGCTCCCTCAATTGTTCTTTGATGAGAAGGTGACAGAATTCCATAATATACGTCAAGGGCCCCTATCCGTTCAACAATATTGGGATAAGTTTGCCAAGTTGCTTAAATATGTACCTATGTACCAGAAAGATGAAGAAGGCCAAGCAAGGAAGTTCATTTTGGGGTTAAATACCAACATAGGGGCAGAGGTTGACATGCATGGACCCAAAAACATGAACGAAGTACTTGAAAAGTCCCTAAGGCAAGAGAGGAAGATTCAAACACTAGCAGGGCGGAACTATAATGGGAACCACTCATTTAAAAGGAAGCAGGAATTCAATGGGAACACTAATTTCAACAAAGGTCAAAGGAATAATTCTTTCGAAAGAAGGCCACCTCCTAATCAATATCAGAGGAATGGAAATAATGATAATAATAATAGGGGAAATAATAACAGAGGCAACTATAACATGAATGACCAGCAGAACAGGGTAACTTATCCACCCAGGGCCAATGAAACAAGGGATGATCCCCCTAGAAATCAAGGTAGGAGGGGTCCTCTAGGTGGATGCTCAATGTGTGGGGGAAACCATTTTGCTAGAGAGTGCCCCAGGATGCAAGGACAGATTAGGGCCAATCAACCCCAACAAGGGCCCCAACAAAGGATTCCTGCAACAGTTAGGAACAGAAGAGGAAGATACCAAAATGTCCTCGTGGAAACTACAGGTACACTATTTGAACAACCAATTTCAATTCTAATTGACACTGGATCATCTGAATGTTTCATCTCACCTGAATTAGTAAGCAAATATGCATTAAAATTTAATCAAATGGAGTCATCATGGATGGTTCAATATGGGGATAAGGCAACTAGGGAAGTAACTAAGTGTTTGTCGAGGGCAAGGGTACAATTTCCTGAGTTTGAAACAAGGGTAGATCTCTATGTGGCACCCCTGGGATTATATGATGTAATTTTTGGAATGAGTTAGTTAACAAACCATCAAGCCAATGTAGATTGCTATAACAAAGTTGTTGAATGTTTGGATGATGGGGGGGAAAAGGTCAAAATCCAAGGAAAGTTTAAACCCATTAATATAGAAACCATCTCAGCCATGCAATTAAAGAAGGAAAGGAGAAGAGGAGGCTTAATCTATATGGTTGAAAATGATGAAGGAAAAGAGGAAAATACACCAACCTTTGAAAATACCCCCATCTTAAAAGAATTCAAGGATGTTTTTCCAAAAGAATTACCCGGCTTACCCCCTAAGAGGAAGTTTGACTTTTCTATCGAAGTGCTACCAGGAGCTGAACCAGTATCAAGGGCACCTTACCAAATGAACACAACTAAATTACAAGAGCTCAAAATGCAATTAGAGGAACTCTTAGCTAAGGGATTAATAAGGCCAAGTGTATCACCATGGGGAGCGCCAGTCTTATTTGTTAAGAAGAAGGATGGAACCTTAAGGCTATGCATCGACTATAGGATGTTGAACAAAGTCACCATAAAGAATAGGTATCCCTTACCTCGCATAGAGGATCTTTTTGACCAAATGAAAGGAGCAGCAGTTTTCTCAAAGATAGACCTCTGGTTAGGGTACCATCAACTCAAAATTAAGGAGGAAGACATTCCGAAAATAGCTTTCAAGACTAGATATGGGCATTATGAATTCACAGTAGTTCCTTTTGGTGTAACCAACGCCCCAGCTGCATTTATGAACCTAATGAATAGTGTACTCCATGACTACTTGGATAAATTTGTTTTGGTATTTCTGGATTACATATTGATTTACTCTAGGAATGAGGAGGAACATTTAGTACACCTACAAATTGTTTTGCAAAGGTTGAGAGAACATAAGTTAAATGGGAAATTGTCCAAATGTGCCTTATTTGAGGAAAATATTCACTACCTTGGGCATATAATATCAAAGGAAGGAATAGCAGTTGATCCAGATAAAATAAAGGCAATAGTAGAATGGCCAATCCCTAAAAACGTTTCAGAGGTAAGAAGCTTTATGGGGCTAGCAGGTTACTATAGGAGGTTTGTGGAAGGATTCTCTAAGATAGCAAACCCCATCACCTCATTACAAAGGAAGGGTAAAAGGTTTGTGTGGACAGAACAAAGTGATAAGGCATTCCAAATTTTGAAAGGGAAACTAACTTCAGCACCCATTCTAAAGGTACCAGATCCGAATGGACACTTCACAGTCATAACAGATGCTTCTATTGAAGGTTTAGGAGGAGTACTTGTCCAAGATGAAGGGGTAGTAGCTTACGAATCCAGAAAGCTAAAGACTCATGAAGTTAATTATGCACCCCACGACTTAGAGTTAGCAGCGATTGTGCATGCCCTACAAAAATGGAGACACTTCTTACTAGGGAAGCCCTTTGAGTTAAAGTTAGATAACCAAGGACTAAAGTACATCTTTACCCAACCCCACTTAAATGCTAGACAAAGAAGGTGGTTAGAGTTTCTAAGTGAA
The DNA here is from genome assembly GCF_030272615.1 of Cryptomeria japonica. NCBI lineage: Eukaryota > Viridiplantae > Streptophyta > Pinopsida > Cupressales > Cupressaceae > Cryptomeria > Cryptomeria japonica. Next base: position 305,082,160 of record NC_081412.1, read on the forward strand.
TATGATTTTGAAATTGAATATATTAAGGGGAAGGAAAATAGGGTGGCAGATGCCTTAAGTAGGAGGAGACACTTGATGACTATAGCAACATTCAAAACTTCTTTCAAAAGGCAAGTAATGGATGAACAAGGACATGACCCATGGTATGAGCAAGTCAAATTGACTTTAGAATACAGTCCAACCGATCCTAAGATTGAAGGGTATACATTAGATGAAGATGGGTTGCTCAGATACAATAATAGAATCTATATTCCTAATTCAGGGAACTTAAGGGAAGTAGTCTTGTCAGAGGCTCACAATGCCCCTTATTCAGGGCACCCAGGAGTTAACAAACTTTATGCAGATCTAAAGAAGTTATACTTTTGGCAAGGGATGAAGAATGACATTGTCAAGTATGTGGCTAGATGTTTGGAGTGTCAAAGAGTAAAGGCAGAACATAGACATCCAACTGGATTGTTGCAATTGCATGATGTACCTCAACACAAGTGGCAAGTTATTAGCATGGATTTTGTGCAAGGGTTGCCCATGTCACCTTCTAGGCATGATGCAATAATGGTGGTAATTGACAAACTCACTAAGGTGGCACACTTTATACTAGGGAATCTGACGGATGATGCACCTACCTTGGCTAAGCGCTCTGTTAAGGAAATATTTAAGTTGCATGGAATACCAGAGAAAATCATATCAGATAGAGATGCTAGATTCACTTCAAGGTTTTGGACCACTCTTCAATCAGCTCTAGGAACTCAACTAAATTTTAGCACTGCATACCATCCTAAAACCAACGGTCAGACAGAAAGGACAAATCAGATTATGGAAGACCTACTTCGCATGTATTGCATGGACCAATAGAGGAAATGGGAAGAATACCTACCTCTAGTAGAATTTGCTTACAATAATACATATCAAACATCTTTGGGAATGGCACCTTTCAAAGCATTGTATGGTAGACCATGTCGAACACCTTTGAGTTGGGATAGTCTTGAAGATAGAGTAATTGTTGGACCAGATATGTTGAAGGAGATGGAAAGGAAAACTAAGGAAATTAGGCAAAGATTGAAGGAAGCCTCAGATAGGCAGAAAAGTTATGCAGACAAAAACAGGACACCAAGGGAGTTTGAGGTGGGAGAGAAAGTCTTCCTAAGGGTTAGGCCACACAAGAGTTCCATAAGATTTGGGAAAAAGACTAAGCTTGCACCTCGTTATGTTGGACCCTTTGAAATATTGGGAAGGATTAATCCAGTTGCACATCGGTTGGCCTTACCTCCCCAATTGAGCCGAATCCATGATGTCTTCTATGTATCTCTTCTTAAGAAGTATGTACTTGATGAGAAACACATTTTGAATTGGGATGCTTTACAGGTCCAGGAAATGGGAGGAATAATGATAGACCCATTCAAAATCTTAGAGAGGCGCCAGTGTCAGTTGCACAACAGAGAGGTTGATCAGTGCAAAGTGTAATGGGACCAGTATGATGAAAAGATTGTCACGTGGGAAGATACTAAGGAGATGTAGCAGTTGTTTCCTTTTTTGTTTTAATCATGAACTATAGACTCTTTTGGATGCATTCAATAAGTGCATCAGGACGATGCACAAATTAAGGGGGGGAGGATGTCACAACCCTCCTTTATCACTTTTGGATTTAAAATACAACTCTATTATATTTTTGGATAAGCTATTTAAATGATTGAATGATTATTATAAAAGGATAAAATAATAACACACACACACACACATGGAAAATATACATTATTTTTTTTATTTATTTATTTCCCACATCCAATTATGGCACATGTTGTAGGAAGAATGAGAAGCTTCTAGAGGATTCTCCACCACCTTGCATGTAACTCCTCCACTAAGTCTAATCAATTTGCATGAAGTCCAAAATTGGGAAAGAATCTCTTTTTTTAATTAAAATTTCTAGATAGTGGAATAGAGGGATTTTTCTTATAAATGATATGCAAGTTTTCTAAAATGGGAGTTGGTTATTCCATAAAGAAATCCTTCTCTCAAGTAATTGTTTTGGTATTCATATTTCATTTTGGAAAATAGCTAAGATTGCGTTGGAGGATTTTTTTTTCAAGCTTGAAGGATCAAGGGAGGCTAATTGAAGGATTCATAGGGGATTCTACATCAATTGCAAGTATCCAGGTTCTTTTAATTTAGTTTTATTTTATTTTGAATCATGCATCTTATTCTTGCTGCAAATTAGATTAGATCAATCTTGTTTCAATTTCCTTGATGAGAATTAGATCAATTTGTTTCAATTTCTTGCTGAGAACTAGATTAGATCAATCTTTATTTCCTCCCTCTAATTCATCTCTCTGGTTTTTCGAATAGAAATCTAAATCTCATCCTTTTAATAGTCTCGCTATGAATAATTCTCTGTGTTATTCTCATTTGATTCCATATATATTTTCTATTATCTGGTTATATATTTTCTTTGTGAAAATTAGTTGAAAAGGAGGAATAGTTTTTGCTGTGAATAACCCTCTGTGATATTCTCATTTGATTCTATTATCTGGTTATATGTTCTCTGTGAAAATTAGTTGAAAAGGAGGAATAGTTTTCGCTGTGAATAATCCTCTGTGATATTCTCATTTGATTCCATTATCTGGTTATATATTTTCTGTGAAAATTAGTTGAAAAGGAGGAATAGTTTTCGCTGTGAATAATCCTCTATGATATTCTCATTTGATTCCATTATCTGGTTATATATTTTCTCTATGAAAATTAGTTGAAATGGAGGGATAGATTTCGTTGTGTGATGTTCTCATTTGGTTCCATTAATAATTTTTGTGTCTAGTTATCCACTTCTCTCTGGAAATAATAGTTGAAAACTAAGGAATAAATCCCTTTGTGAATAACTCTCTATGTTATTCACTCCTGTAAATTAATCCTTATTGTTTACATTAATATGTTATCCTTATTGTTTAATTTCTACTCTCTGTGCTTAAATAAATTTAAACTGGAAACTATACACACACACACACACACACACACACACACACACACACACACACACATATATATATAGTATTTACAATTTTTATGCGAAGTAAATTCCCCTTATTGTTTGGGTGCACGGTGTCCAGCACTCCGTATGGGGTATTGGGCTCGCAGGTGAGTTAATGCTCCGCAGGGGGAGTGGTACCGTAATGGTACCCTCCACTAGCCTGCAGTCACTGTTGTGGCAGTGGCCGCAAGGTAGTGGAGGGGACCCGTGGGGTCCCACTCCCACTTGGCCCCCTTTTTATTAATGCCAACCAAACTTTGGCAATGATATTGTTAGATTTTCTTTCTATAAAAATCTTAGTTAATTTAATTCTTTTTTTAATATGTATTTTTTGTTTATTAAAATTTTTAACTTAAATAAAGTTTTTTTTTTAAATTTATAATTAATTTAGCAATTTATAAATAGTAATTAAATTATACCAAATTTTATAATTAGATTCTTTTGATCCACTTAGCAATTAATTCGTATTAAATGATTTGAAGTTAAATTCTATGTTTGGGTTAGTGGGTTTATAAGCGATATTCTCGCAAGTAATTTACCCTACCTTCGCTTCATGCAAATGTCTTTACAATAATTCCAAATATTGGTGTTCCCTTCTTCATGCAAATTATATGTTTAATTGTTAGTATGCAAGTTACCTAGCTTTCATTATTATGCAAGTTATATTCAAGTTTTGAATAATAAATAATTCTAGTTATGGTTTTTATTTCATCAAGTAGTTATTTCAATTTATTGAGCTTTGCAATGTCTAAATATACGCGTTCAATTCATAATTATTTTCCAAGCATGTTGTTTATCATAAGTTAGAAAAAAAATTAAATAAAGGAAGTTGGGAAACCTAAACCAAGTAGCGTTCAGTATATACAGTGCCTCTGGGTCACGCTTATGGGTAATGTCGTCGTGTTGAACTACTGCACTTAACGCCTAATAAAGCTACATCAACGACGTCTGTGGCATCGTCCCTATAAATCGTCAGGGTGTAATAAGGGACACTTGGAAGTTAAAATCCAAGGGGCGGGTAATCCCCCTTGGATTGATAATTTAATAAGATAACTCTAAAACGATCTTTCATCCGCTGAGTTAAACTATAGTAAACCCCTATAGGGATGATGAGTGAAATGCTTTTATAAAACTGATTTAACCTCAAAGAATTATTGTTGATTGGCAATTGGTCAAGGGTGACGCTCATGATAAGAATTAGGATCTAGTTGTTTTAGGCCACAAGCAATAGGCCATATTGAGCCTTTGCTTAAGCGCTACCATCGTGGGTAGCAACCGCAGAGAAACTATCTGGGACATTGACCCTGGAAAGGGTTGCGTACCCACTAATCAATTTACATCAAACCATAGAGTAGAAAATAGAACTACATACTTTACGCCTTGATCCCGTGCGGAAGCGGGTATGTAGGCAGTCTTGGGACAGAGTTGTCCCTCGTACTCAGGTGTTCGTGGGTGGGGTCTAGGCTTGGTAAAAGAAAGATTGAGTAAGAATCCTATTTTAAAAGATAAGATAATTAAATTGGAAAAAGAAATTCAACGCATACTTGGAAGGAATCCCGTATGGATTCACTTGACTTCCCGAGGCTTTAAGCCAAATTCCGAGGCAGAATTCAAGCTTGTATTATGTTATTTAATTACTCCTAAGGACGGTGACCTCGGTGCACTTCTGTTAGAAGAGTGTAGTACTTAGTGAGTGGCTCAGGACCCGAATGGTCCCGATGAGTCTGAGTCTCTGGCCAGAGCACCTCCTATCCCGAATTGGATAGATGCCTATCTCCTATGGGTAGATGCCTATCCCGTATTGGATAGATGAAATCTTATGTCCTGTATGGACAAATGCCTAACCCATATGGTTAGATGATCGTCCCGGATGGATGAATGCCTAATCCAAATGGATGGATGCCCAAAGTATGCGATTGAATCAAACAAAATGAATAAATTAAACAAAAAAAAAGAACGGTCAATTTTGTTGAGTTAATTATGGTGGGTTATTACAATACTTACCTTTACATCCCCCAAAAATCAATATTGAAAATCATGTAGTTGTTTCCCCAATGTCAAATGACCAATTGTAGCACACCACAGTAAATGAGTAACCATATTCTAGGCGTAGGGTTTGTGGTATGGCAGTATCATGCTAGGAAAGGGATTGACTCAAAGAGGCACTATCAACTAGTGTCTTAAAAAAAATTTAGTTTGAGATGGAAGAAAACTAATATCAAGTTGGAAAAATAAAAAGAAATATAGATTTGTTAAATTTAATTGATCTCAAAATGATTATGTAGTATCAAAAAATGTATAAAACTAATAAATTCGCTTGTAGATTATAAGGGAAGATCAAAAAATAAGATTGCATTGAACACAAGAAAAAGACAACCACAAACATGAGATGAGACCCAATGATTTAATCTATATTTATTATTTTAGAGTGAGAAGTCTCAAATTATTTTCTCTTCCCTTCCAAACTTACAATTTTTTACCAAAATATTTGATATGCCATTGTTTAGTTACAAGAAAATAGAAGAAAATTTCTAAGTACCTTAAAAATGGAAAAATAATTTGAAATAGTTATCTCCTATATAAGTATTTTTGTGGAACATCTAACTTAGAAAATTATAAATGGAGAGAAGGCTTTATTGAACCAAGGGAAACTTTCCATGCAAGGTTAGCAGGTTAGTTAAAGTCAAATAAGCATAAAAGCTAAATGAAAACAACAAGCTAACTAAATTATACCTTGCAAGAGAGGAGTCTCTCTTGTTCTTCCAATTGATCTTGATGAAGTACAGGTGCCCTTGTGCTCTTCTTGATGGATGTGGAATGCTCTCCAAATGCATAACAAGATTGGTGGATTAGGATTGAATTGGGATTATGATGGATGAGGAATAGATGGATTTGGATGAAAAAGGATTTGTTTGTATGAGGGATTATTTGGATATTATGAGGACATTATGTGGATATGATAGAAGAAGATAGAGGAAGAAAGGGGCAGAATAAGATTAGAGGAAGATTCCATGTAGTGATTTGTGAGGAAATGAGACCAATTTATAGATTGGAGGAGGCCAATGGAGGGCCAAGATTGATTTGGGTATGAAGGGTTGAGATTGATTTGGGATGGAAGACATGGATCAAGGTGTAAAAGGAATATAAAATTCCTTGGGGAAAGGAGAGAGGAATTAAAAATTCCAAAGTAAAGGATGTGTGGGAAAATTAAATGGATTTCTTTGGGAAGAGGATGCATGGGGAGATTCAAGAAATTTGAATTTCCTTGAAAGGATCAAAGGTGATGTGACATGAGTGGAGAAATATAAAATTGGAGAATAATGATAAGTATGGTTAAGGAAGAATTAATTAGGCTGAGTGGGGATTGGGAAAAGTGATTTGTAGGAATCACATGATTTAAGTTAATTAATTAGAATTAATTAACTAAGAGGAATTTAGAAGACTTAATGATTTGGTTGACTTTAGAAGAATAGAGAAATAATTAATTTATTTGCTAAATTAATTATTGGAGTATAGTGACAAGATTAATTAAATTTGATTTAATTAACCTTAAGAAGAAGGGAATTAACACAATTAAATTGGTTAATTATGATGACAGACTTAAATTAATTAAACATTAATTTTAGGTGTCTACATTTATTCTGAAATGGTTAGAGGATTAGATTTTAAAGGGTGATCTTGTTGATTTTAAAATCATCTTTACACACTCTTAGGGATCTTATGTTAAAGATTATATGGTTATTAAGATAGAGAATTATTTTCCAAGATTTTTTTGGAAACATTTCTCTTATATGCCTTAGAGAAAAAAGTTCTTTTGAAAGATAAATTAGATCACATAAAGGTTTATATTTGTTAGGGGGAAGACCAATATGTTGGATCAGATTTGAGCATTATGAAGCGACAAGTTATAGCAATCTTCATGCAAGTGTGTCTTCATGATTAGTATTGTCTTGTAATGTCATGTTATTGCATCAAAACTTGAGGGTTCTATCCAAAGAGCATTGTGTCACCGGCATTTTCAAGCTTGATGTATAATCTTGTCAATTCAACATTTTACTTTATATTTAGCCCTTGCCCTGCAAAGGTAATCTTTCTTTTTCTAATCATCATTGTTATAGTGGAGGTTAATTCCTACCTAGGGTTTGACTTACACAAACTCCCATATGCCCCAATACTTGTCCTCTCTTTTTTTTGTGTAGGTGGTAGATCAAATGACAATGAATTACATATCTAGAAAGTAAAAATAGAGATACATGGTTTCAAATTCAAAATAGGTGAAAAACTGTGGTCATTGTTGATTAGTCAGAAGTGTCCAACACTTTTTTGCTGAAATTTTAGGACAATCTATAGAACATCCTAATCCAGATTCTATACATTTGAGTTGACGAAAACACCCCCTGGATAGTGGATCCTATCCATAGTGAACAACACTTTCAGGTCCATATTGCATACACAAGTTCATCTTTGTATCACATTTTTATATATGAGCTTACTGCTTGGTTTACAATTTTGTATCTTCTTATTTTTGTTATTTCTTGTCAAAATTGCTAGTTCTTGCATCATTTCTCATTCTAATCATATCCAATCACATCAAAATGAAGTTTGACCTAATTGATTGTTCTCCAATCAATGTTTATGTGAATGGCTTGATTCATAGTTTGCATATTTAGACTGGTGACCACTCATTTCCACCATATTTTAGTAGGAAAGAAAATAATGAAAGGACAAATAGAAGAATTGATTGAGGCATATGTGCCATCAAATCACAAGAATTATACAATGAACTTTCATAGTAATCCAAACTTAACTAGATAAGTTCATATGAAATAAATAAATGATTATTATAATGCTTGTCATACTTTAAATTTTTATCACATTATCAAGTGTTAATTACATTTATGTTAGCAAGTGCGGTAAGAGAGAATCTTAGTGTGTAGTTGACATTCCCTTTAGTAAATACAGACAATTTAGGGATATTATCTATAAAATACATATTATTTTGTCCTTAACCTACTTCATAGTGGCATTACCCTTTTGATGGACATGAAATATAATCATAAAAAAACTAGCATCAAAATAGTCTCTAATTGTTACCTAAAGAACCAACCTCCTTTGAAAAATGATCCAAATATTCTTTTATGATAATTGTGCACTAAAACCTAACCCATGGTACTATAGCAACAACAATCTATGGTACATAATAAATCTCTCTAAAAAATGAACCACTATGATTAAAGAGATCACTAGTTTTTTAGTAATTGAGAAAGTCTTATGCATTGAAAGCTAGTAGTTGGGTAAGCAAGAACAAGATTGAGAGAATTTGGTGCTCAATTTTTTTTGTGAAAAACATTCACTTTAATTTTAGCTTCCTTGCAATTGTTGAGTTCTTACAAGAACCTAGAAACAAGCACTAGAAATGCCACACAAGTTTCGAGCTCCAAGAGGGAATGGGAAATTAACACTTAAAAATCTTCAATTTTGCTTCTTCATGAGGTTTAGGTTCTAAGAGGAACTTGGAAATTGGAACATAGCATCAAATGGAATGTGACAATCCTAGAGAATAAAGTTGAAAATGGAGCCTAGAGGTGACCTACGAATGGTGGGAGAGGAAGAAATCAAACGGAGCACAAAGAGTAGTAGGAGTTTAGTCTTGGGTGAAAATAGGGACTTGGAACCTCATGTTTGAATTTCACATTAGATTCTAAGGCTTGATGGGTCTTGGAAGAATCTGGGGTGGAGAGGAAATCAAAACTAGGACTTAAGGTTCTTAATTCCAATCAACATTTGATGTACGAGAAAGGTCGGGTCAAGAGTTGGGCTTTGGGCCAAAGTGAGGGATTGGAACTCTAGGAGGTTCCATGTTCTTATCATGGTCTGGGGTCTAATGAGGAACAAGGACTTAAGAAGAAAGGTAGGGATCAAGGAGCAAGAAGGAAATCAAAATGTGAACCAAAAGAAAAATGGTGAGGAGCATGAGGTGAGAAGAAAGAGAGAACTTGGAACACAATTTTTAAATTCACAACCAAGTCCAAATTACACTAAAAATCAAAGGTTGAGAGGAAAAAGGGAAACATAACTTCAACCTATAGGTTCCAAGTTCCAATTGAGACCCAAATTTTAATAGTTAGCGAATGTGAGCACTTGACAAGGTCAGGTGGAAATGGAATCAAAATTGAAACCTAACGTTCCAAGTTCCAATTGGAGCTTTAAGTCTAATAGGGAATGGAATGCAAAACTAAGATGGGAATGAAGGACGAGAGAGAAAAAGGGAACAAGGAAATATTCAAGATTTTGTTGGCGCCAGAGTTCAAAATCCATAGGGAAATCAAGGCAACATCAAAGTGACCAAAGCCAATATTTTACATTTTTTTAGCAAAGCCCTGGCATGGTGGATTTTATTTTGATTTTAGAATTTTGGATGTTAGATTGATGTGGATTTGTTTTGATTGTTGAGAATGATTTTGATGTAGATTATTGAGAATGATTTGTAACTTGATGGCGTATTTTGTTAAGGTTCAAAAACTTGAGTAGCTTCATGGTGCGATTGATTAAGGTCAAGGACCATAACTTGAAGGTGCAATTGATTAGAATTGATAGCTTGATGAAGTTAAATTTTTTATTTGAGGAGTATGTCTAGGACCTTTAATGATGTTGACTTTTTATTTCGATTGGATTTAATGAATAAGGTTTAGGTCCTTAAAGTAGCTTAATGATGGATGGACTTTAATTTGATTGGGTTTAAGGGATAAGGTCTAGAACCTTAGATGATTTTATTTAGGATAGTTATTTGCCAAATTTAGGATGATGTTCTAAATTTTGGGATTTAATTTTTAGGTGTAATACCTTTGATTTTCACATGGAGTGGAGATTTTTTAATTTGTAGTAGTATTTGGATTGTCTTGGAGTTTAATACTTAGGCTTTTTGGAGATTTTTATTTAATGTTTTTGAAATATTATGATGAAATTCATATAAAGTGAGATTGTTTGGCTTATAAATTCACAAATATACCTAGACTTGGTCATGTATAGTATCGGTTTATGATCTCGAAGTGCTAATCACAAGTTTGAATTTTGTGACTTGGTATCTCAATTCCAAAGGTATGTGGTGAGTAATTGTACAAGAATAACCACTTACTAATACATCATGAGTTGCGCACAAATTAAGGATTTTCTAGCTAGGTTTGAACAAGGCTTTATATGAGATATTCCTTAACATGAAATATTTGAACTCTGAATCTATAGAATGAGGTGTATGTTTAATGGCTTGGTGTGAGAGAGTTATCTACTCTTCATCACCACTTTGCAATTTATAAATTTCTTGTAAGCTAATCCTAATGATAAATGTACTTTGAAGGGAATGCTTTGATTCTTTCCCTAATTTCTATACTCCATTGAAATGTTAGTCGTCGTCTAGTAATAAAATCCAAGCCAATCGTGTTAAAAATAAATAAATAAATGACTAATTACATCTTATTTACAAGATTTCCTTGTAATGCAAAGAAACGACATACACAAGATTAGCTTTTGGGAAAATAAAAAGTGAATAAAAGGATTTTTTAATTCTCATGGCCACCTTGCAATCCAAGAAAAAAGAACAAACCTTTGTATCACACAACTACAAAAGTTTCTTTCAACTTTAAAAAAATGTGAGATGCACGGAGGTCCATGCACACAAGGGATGCATTGAGTTACCAAGGTTACCTTGTGGGACATACTAGTCAACCAAGCAAGTTAATTCACCTTAAGAAAAAGAAAGAAAAATACTCAAAGGAGGTTTAAGGTTGCTTTCTTGTTAAATGGACTTGCAACCCACACATTAGTAGTTTCATACTATGATTTAACTTCAAACAAATAAACTTGCAATAAGGGGTTAATAAAAGGCACAAAAAATATAAGAATCCACGTATAATAATTACAGTTAGCAAGAAAAAATAATGAAAACACAAGAAAATGACTAAGTAGAAGAGTGCATATGCTACATAAAGCACTTGCGTTGAAAAATTGACGGTAAAAAAACTAGAGTAGATATGCTAAAAGATAGTGCACAAACACTACAATAGATTGAGATATAGTTAAAGGTAGTGTAAAATGCTAAAATAGATTAGTAGAATCCTTGAGGGCACATATATACCATGAGAAATGTACACTTAAAGGTAGATCCTTGTGTTCTAGTGTACTATAAAGAAAGGTGCCTACATTGAAATGGTTTAGATAGCCCAAAGGGTACATATACCACACCAAGTACACATGCACCACAAAGTAGTCTAGGTACACCACTACATAAAACACAAACATGACAAACTAAGGTTTAGAATTTAAGGTTAGAAAAGATGAAAAAATAGATAGGAGCATGGTTCCATCGAGTGTGCCAAAATATAGAATAATATATAATAAAACAATACATAGACAAAACATTTATTTTACACTTAGCTACACATCCGATTGAGCTAAGAAATGCATGCAAATACTGAAAATGAAATAAAATTCTATGTTAAAGATAGTTGATGTTGTTGAGGGTTGATATAGTTGTTCATTCCAATAGTATGACCATGTCTTGCATCCAATTTCAACTCTTAAATTGACTTGAGGAATGGTAAATTTATGGAATTGGGATAATGATGATGGATGGATAGAATTTGATATTAGTTTATAGTGGGTGTTAATTCATTTGCAAGAGGATGAAAAATATATAATTGACACATTATGATTGGTGTACTAGATAAGCATAAAAAAAAAATGGAAGGCAAGGATTCACAAAACATCTTGTTAGAACTTTGTGCAAGATTGATTTTTTTACTTTAAACAAAGTAATTGAAGAATAAAAAATAATTTAATAATTAATTAAACATATTTATTTATTCAACTAATGATGAGGGAGATTTTAAAAGAATTAAATAAATGATGTGTATTTATTTAATTTATGGGAGGATGTTGAGGGAAGGATTCACAAAATGTCTTTTTGGAACCATGTGAGTGACTTACTTCATTTTATTTTAAATCAAGTGATAGAAGAATATATAAATAATTAGTCAATTAAATAATATTTATTTATTTAACTAATAATGAGGGAGATTTTGAATGGAATAAACAAATATTTTGTATTTATTTAATTTTTGAGAGAATGATGAAGAAATGACTCATTTAATACTAAAAGTTTAAAAGAAGAGTTGAATTTTTATTAAATATATAAACATAATTTAAATACAATTTTTAAAAAAATAATTTAATAATTAAATAATTAAAATTTATTTAACGAATATTAGAAAAATGATCTAATTAATTAAATATATAAAATTCATATAATTAATTTTATTAGTGTTAAAAATAGATATATAGAATAGATCCATCAATGATAGTAGAAATGTGAAAAATACATATCTAAATAAACACAATAAAATGAATGCAACTCTATCTATGCAAGTTAGAATAATTGTTTAGTAACATAAATAATTGATTTTCATGCTACAAAACATGTAAATGACCTATCACAGGCGCTAGTCCAATTCTAGTCAATATTTTAGATTAAATCTTAAGAAATGTGACTTTTATCTAAAATAAAAGGACAAGTTGTTGGTTTGACAATTTTAGCATGGCAAAAGTTAGAATAAAGTACATTCAAATGGTATGGAATGGATATACATTGCAAATGTATTCTCCCACATATTTAATCACACAAATTGTTATGACAATTTGTCCAAATAATTTAAAGGCCTTTTCATTTTCAAATTATGTTTACTAACATTCCAAAATAAAAAAATAAATGTGCCCAATTAATATGTTGAAGATGACCAAATTCTAAATGTCTTATTTTCAACAGAAACAAAGTTTAGACCTGTTTGAACAAGTTTTAGATTTGAAAGAATTTCAAGTATAAGGGAGTAATAGGAAAGATTTGGATATAAAATCCTTGCCATCAATGATCACGGGATAAAAAATAAGAAGCATAGTGAGAAATCACAAAATTTAATTAGAAAACACAATATGGCTAGAAAAATAAGCAAGAGATAATCTAAAATAAGTGTAAACACACAAGTTATAAGTAGAAATTAATAGACACTCTAAATAAATCTAGGTCAACAATTCAAGAAGAAATGAAATCAAGTAATCCACACCTAACACAAAATAGGGTTGAAAATGTGGTTTATCCTCAATAAATCACCATTCCAATGCATCCAAGTGGAACAAAAGTGTCCAATGTAGCTCTAGGTATAACTAGAAGCTTGAATAAGACCGGATATAGGTAAGATAAAGGCCTACGAGAGTTGCAATGAACTGATTTTTTTAAATAGTAAGAGTTTATGTGCTTGAGAATGGTCAAAGAGGATTGAGAAAGAGCTAAATGAATAAAGAAAAATGCCTATATAAAGGTGAATAAAGCATAGGAGGTAAAAAAATCTTAACACAGTCAAGAATGTAAAAACAATTTAAAGATGATGTTCATAATACTTCAATACATGTTCATGGAAAATTAGGCACTTATGTTCTTCTTGGTGTGCAACATGGCCCTTAATTGTACCATGATCAATAATTAAAAGAGCTCTTAAGCAGGTAAATGAAACACCTTTTCACTTCCATACCCTTTCTTTTATATAGTGTGATTATACCCTTTAAGCTCCTTTAACCTACCAATTAGTCTATAAACAATACACTATTCATAATAATGATTCACTTCAAATAAGACATACAACATTATTCCACCATGTGTAAGGTAGTATGTTCTTTTTGAAAAACAATATAAATATAATGTGTTATAATGGTAATATAATTTTGACACAATACCATTGTCCATTTACAAGAGATTCTATAAGCATCTAATACTATGAATTCATTTACTAATTTATTTATACTAATACCAATGCTTCTTTTGAGACTTTTTATGACTAATAATAGAGCATTGCACACAATACCATAGGCATTTAATAAAGTTTTCATGATTATTAATATTTCTCACAAATTATACTAGTTCAATACTCATTTCTCTAATGATCATAGGCTCTCCAACATGTACAAATTTTTCTATCATGTGATCTTTACCTTAGCCATTGATGTATAATTTATTATGACCGCCCTAGTTTTTCAAACACTTATCATGTCGATATCTAACATGATTCATGCTTACAAAATTATCTTTGCCATTTCATGCTCTTTTCAATGCTCCATGATCCTCACTAGGGTCAACAATGGGGGTAATATGGTTGCTTGTGCTCTCATTAACATCTCTTACTCCTCTTTTATCGTGTTACATGATGACATATTTATGTTTATATGATACTTGAGTACATAATTTATTTTACATTGTCTAGTTCAAATTAATTGCATTTGATTGATTCAATTAATTAGGAGGAGGCATATAGATGTTGTTAACGTCACTTTTAAACTTGATAATAGGTAATATTATATTCTTATTCAACATCTAGTTGTAAGTACAATAACATTCTAGTGAAAGCACAAAGTTTAACCATAACATGCTTTAATAAAAGAACAAATGTTAAATCATAACATTGCATGCCTATTTGTCATCTAATTATTAAATGCAATGACATCCTAGAGAAAGGACAAAGATTAAACCCTAATTTTTTGCATGTTAGGAAATGAATGAAATTAAGAAACTACAAAACAAGGTGTTTTCTTTCTTAAATATCTCCAACAATTATAGATCAAATTAACCACTTCCAATAATCCTAACTTGATCTGAAATTAGCAAACACAAGAGTTGAGGCTAAAAATACAATAGAAAACTCTTGAAGAAATTTTGAAAGTTGTATTTTACAAATTCTTCTATAATGTCCTTTACCTTCTTGTTTTCACGTCAACTTGTGTCATCTTGTTTCCTACCATTCATGTAAACTACATACACAATCTTCCACAAGTCGGATCCCAAAACTTGCTCTTTGCCAAAAAGAACCCACCTGCATTACCAAGCCTTACAATACTACGAAATAAAAATCAACAAACTTATTACAATTTTCAAAAACTTGGGCCATAATATAGACTATGATTAATCCATATATATATATATATATATATCTGTGTGTGTGTGTGTGTGTGTGTGTGTGTGTGTGTGTGTGTGACAAAAATATACCATCAAGAAGTGTATATGTGACCAAAAAAAAATCAAGATGTGCGGCTAGTGGACAAAAAAGCCACTACTTTCCCAAGACACAAATCTCCCTAGGATTTTTACCCCAATTTTGTAGAGACTTTTTAGAGATTGCGATACAAAAATGCCATCTCCTAGTAGCACCCTGATAGGAGCCAATCTCTAGAACAACCTTAATCTTTGTTTTTGAAAGAATAGGTACATGCTAGAGTTACGATGTAGAAACCACTCTAATGCGAGAAACTTAAGGAGGCTCCTACCTCAAATGTTCTACAACCCCCTACTACCACCCTAATAGGGGTCAATCTCAAGGTTGACCCTACAAATGTGTTAATTTTTTAAATAGTTCCATTCCACAGACAATGGGATGGATGAACCATTCCCCTACCATTCCAATTTTGCCTAATATTGTGTAGGATTGATACCAACTAATTGTTAGACTTGTGTGAATGTTGTCATTGATGTCAAACCCTGTGATCCGGTTAGGACCAGATGTAGCTTGTTAAGCAGCAGTGTAAGATAGGTATGTATGTGATGATTAAGTAGTAGTGGAAGATAGGTATGTATGTAATGATTAAACAACAGTGGAAGATAGGTATGTATGTGATATTGAGCAACGAGGTATGTATGACAAGCAATTTCTGGAAGATCCTTTGCTCCAAAATCTAGTGTTTTGCTAGTCATGGTTGTGTTTTTCCCTTTGTATCAAGTGGGGGTATTAGTTGCAACAGTTGAATTGCTATCTGGATGTTTGCATTGCAATATGATATGGGTTGTATACTTCGGAATCTGTAGCATTTGTATCTTGAAGATAGAAGTTGGTATGCTTGGAATTTGTGTCTATGGGTTCGACAAACCCTTGTTTTGCTTTGATAATTGAAGCGTGTGTTCCAGTAATTGAAAAGGAAGCGTGTAAAAGATCATTGAAGGCCGACTTGGTTATTGGTTTGGTTAAGACATGTTTTGATAATCAAGTAGCATGTTGATTCGAGCGATGCATTATTGTATAAACCTTCTATGCTTGGCCAACATATTGTCTTGGTTGGTTACGGGTGATATATATATACGAGAAGTAAAAACAAAGAGAGATAGATGTGTGGAAATGTGTAGTATTGAGTAATGGAATGTGTGTGTAAGAGTGAAGGTGTGCGTGAGTGTGAAGAGTGTGAGTGCAGTTATATTAATTCAAAGAAATTGAAGATGGTGTTGCAGTAATCCCTTACCAGATCTGTTGCAAGTAGTTGTATTGATCGACTGGAGAAGGTGTTGTAGAGATCCCTTACCAAATTCGTTGTAGGGAGTTGTATTGTGTAAGGAGTTGTATTGTTACTTGAGCTTATCTTGGAACTGACCTCATGCAATTGGAAATGTAATTTCCTTCTGGTCATTTATTTCTGTTGCAGTGAGCATTCCAACAGTAAGTTGTGTTGTAATCAGGTAGTGAGTCATCCGACAGTGAGCCACCTTTTTTGTAAATACCATATAAGTAGTTATATTATCTTGAGAGTTTAACCCTCTCCGTGGTTTTTCCCATTTAGGTTCTCCACGTATAAAAATCTGGTGTCTATCTTGTGATTATGTTTTTCATTTATTTTGTATTTCTTGTTTCATGTTGATGAGATAAATTGCTAAGGTTAATATCAAAGAAATGTTTTTATTATTGTAGGAATACTGACTCACCCCCTACCCCCCTCCCCCCCCCTCTCAATATTCTAGACCATTCAACCATTCAACACTGATCATTACTATTTATTGGTATTTTTGAAAAAGTAGTTGGTAACATATTTTTAGTATATTTCCAAGTTGTGGAAGTAAAAAGCCATAACCATCCCCTATATGTTTGAAAAAAAAAACCATTTCTAAAAAGAATATTTATTTGAAGGGTCTTAAAAGAAAATAAAAACTTTAGTTCTGAAAAGAAACACTAAAGTTTTTCTAGGGGCATAAAACATCCATAAGAGGCCACCCTAATGTATCCTCCTCTAAGTGGAGATCTAGGGGCATAAAACCCTAAACTAAACATAGAAGGGGTGCCCACCAACTTAAAAAACTTATAACCTAGCCCATGACCTATTGCAATCCATAGACACTCAAAATCATCTTTTGTCTACAATAATGCTTTCCACTAATTATTTATATGTATTAATTGAGTGGTCTTAATTAAATAATTTTTAATTATTTAATTATGGTTTCTTCTAATTCATTCTTTGCCCTAATTGACTAAATTTTATCGTAAAATCACCCTACTTAATCATTTCTTCCTTGATTGAATAATTGACATAATTATTTAGTCTCTTTTCGTTTTTTAAGATTAAATAATTAATTATTTAATTCTTAACTATTCTTCCTAGGTTAAAATAATTCTTTAATTATTTAATCTATCCTAATTTCTAATTCCTCATAATTAAATAAATAATGAATTTATTTAATTATCCCTAAAATGTGGGTTAGAATATATAAATTTTATTTATTTATTTCTCACACCACTTAACTCTTTTCTATTTCCCACTTAACTTACCTAATTTTCCTCACAAAAACTCTTACACTTTCCTCACTTAACTCTTCCACCTCTCCACTTCTCACTCCCACTTAACTCTTCCTCTCATGCAATCATGGCCCTTGATCTCCTAAAATCAAAATTGATCTTAGCCCTTTGTTTAAGCCTCATCATCTAAATTTTGAATCATTTTCTCATTCGAGGACAACATCTTCAATATCTTCTTGTTATTATCATACAGAAAATCTAAGAGCATTGTGAGAAGGTTAAGAAGAGCAATGGAGTCCTCATGAATTCGATGCAAGGTGGTTTTGGGTTTTCTTTTCATCATTGCATTTTGAATTTGTTTTCTCTATTGGTTGAATAGGACTTAGCTTTGAAAGCCGAGTTGTGTGGTTGCTCATATGTTTCATTGCATCTGTTCTAATTTCTTAGTCGACACAATCAATATGAGGATGCGGACATCGCATGCATATTGTAAAAAAAATAGCAAAAATTTAAACAAGTAAACTTCTAAAGAGAAAAAAAAGGTGTTAGGCTACACTCGATTAAATCTTAAATCCCATTTATATTTTGCTTTTTAGAATTCAATCTCAATTATAAATAATGCTACTATGATTATAATCAATTGATCTTTAGAATAAATATTGTATTTGATTAAAGGTAATGATGTTAAAAGAGCTCATAACCTTATACAACAATTAACCTACACAATGCCATTTCTTTTCTTCATATTCTACACCTCCTTGTTAGCCCAAACATGGGATTTTGAAACAAATTTAAATAGACATCTCTTCATTTTTTTTACAACAAACCATGACACCATTTTCAAGTTTGTCCAATCAAGGAGAGAGAATAGAGTCCTCTACTATCACATCAACTAGGTTCACCCCCTGCAAAGTGGAAGAAAGACTACCTAACAAAGTTGTAGCTAAGTTGTATCCACAAATTGTGCAAGAGCAATTCCAGAACCCAAGGAACATATCTAATAGATGAGGCAAAGAATTTCCAAGGAGAATCCTCAATATGAGATGATGAAAGCACCTAGGGCTTTAACCAACCCCAAGGAAAGCCATTGTAGGACAATCGTGAACCATCATCAAGGAGGCAATACAAGGATCTTTGCCTTAGTGAAGGGTTAGGGACGTAAGTATCCATAGTCAAATGGTGAGGAGGGCATTCCTCCACCAAGTAGCTAAATCCATAGTCCTATGTGAAGAGAAAGGCAAGTGTTGTCCAGTAGCAAAATAAATGCTCTCATTATTTAAAACAATCAAAGCAACCTCCTTGTGAAGAGCATTGGAAATGTCAAAATTGTCTAAGATATAGGCAAAAGGAGAATGGCCAACATTAGACATAGTGGATAGCATCATCAAAAAGTGACTGATATCATTGTTGATATCCTCAAAGCAAGAGACATGCCAAAAATGGAGAGTTTGGGCAACTTGACCCAAACTGCCATGATAGTGAATGATTCCATCATAAGATTAAAGAAGTTTGTGGTTTGAGAGAGAGTGAATGTTCTCCCCGCATCCACAACCAGCCATTCCACACCACCTCCATATCCTCTAAAGACAAGGAAAATAAACCAACAATCAAGAAGCCCCTAGTACAAGTATACAACTCAATTGGACCACCAATAAAAGGTCTCTAGGACTCCAAACTCCATGTAAGAAAGAAAGATGACCAAAAATGATTAAATCTACAAATCAAACTTGAATGGGCATAAAAATTCTCATTATAAATCACCTTATACCCACAAACCACGACAAGGGGGGATGTGAGCAGGACAAGGGTCAATCTTTACTGCATTGGAACAAGCAACAAGTATTAGGGGCCTCTCAGACCGCCACAACCACAAAGGTTTGAGCATGACACCCAAAATCCACAAGAACGGAGATACGGGCATTAGAAACGTTCACATCAGAGATATTCCAACCACCACAAAAAACACCGCTGGAAGAGGGGTGATCAGTCAAACCATGCACAGCTGTGACACAATCCTCCAAACTGAGAACAAGAAGCCCCACCTAAGTCGTACAAGCACCAGGGATCCACCATGAGGAAGGCACAGTCGAGTTAGATGGCAAGAAAGTAAATATTGTTTTTGATTAAAAAAACAGCATTAACAAAGGCATTGACCCTTAACAAAGAGACCTTAATCCCTCTACAATTAGCGATAATTATTGCTAATTGTTTTTTAAACAGAGTAGCGTTAAGAAGGGCGCTGGCCCTTTACAAAGCCAAAGGCTATCAAAATTTAAAGACCAAGTAGGGATGCAAACCCCAAAAGGACAAAGTCAGACCAACCTAACCAACTTGTCAAACCGTCAACACCCAATCCAAATCAAGAGGGGGGAGAAAACCCCGAATCTTGAGAAAGGAGGGCTTGGGAAAGGTGGTTAGATTTTCCTTTCCGCCTACGACAAACAACCATCCAAGCAACACTATCAATAAGAACTTTCGAAGAAAAAACAAGCGGGGAATACCCTGCAGAGTCACTGCCAGACTATTGTTGCAGAGCGGCAACAGGGTATTGCAGCGGAGCAGGAGCAAGAGAAGAGACGCTAGGAGCATAGTGAAAGTGAGAAGCAAGAGCAGCAACAGGAGTATCCAAGGGGGCAGAAGGGGCCGCAACAACAGTAACATCAACCAAGGCTTCATCAGCAGTAAGGGGCACCCCATCTTGAGATGAATCAACCGCAACAAAATCTAAAGCATTAATCGTCAAGTGGTCATCCGTAGCATCCTTCCACCAAGTAGCAACACCTTTGCGATGAGAGAGAGAACAGTCAGAAACAAGGTGACCCGTTGAGAAATACCTTCGACAACAAAACGGGAGGCCCTTATAATCCAGCATTTGAGTCCAAGGCCTGTCCCAGACCATAAGAACCACATCCCTAGGGAGGGCCAGGGATATGTCAACATCAATTAATAGGCGAGCAAAGGTAGAATGACCCATGGAGAACGTGGCATCATCAACCTTCAAGAAGTTGCCAATGGAGTTACCAATGGCCTCAAAACAAGAAGGTTCCAAGAAATGGAGGGGGAGATTGGGGAGGCGGACCCAAACCGGACGAACAGAGAGAGATTTCGTAAGGGGGTTGAAGGAAGGAGTCCAGGGCTTAAGGGAGAGAGAGTGATCCTCCCAAAACCATAGCTTACCCAAAATCAAATCACGATCATGAGTAGAGGCAAAGGAAGCAACAAAAAACCCCTTAGCACAAGGGAAAAGCTCAATGCCATAAGAAATATGGGGCTTCCAGGAATCACTCACCCAGCGATGAAGGTTTGGGAGGGAAGGCCAAAACCCAACAAATTTGCAGACCAAAGAGCTGCATTGATAGAAGTCCACATTCTCCATAACCTCACAACCACAGACCACAACAGGAGAGGTCTTGGCACAAGGAAGAGGACGAACCCCCCTAGAAGGCTGGGCAACAGATTTAGCCACACAGGCAAAGCTACACTTAAGAGCAAAGGGTCTGGGCATAGCAGTCTCACCCGCAGGAAGGTCGTCACTAGCACCAGCAACAGTCGCCAAGGTATCCAAATCCAGAACTGGATCAAAGACACCAAGTTTGGGAGGAACAAAACCACCAACAAGGATCTTGGCATCCAAACCCCCAACATTAGTACCCAAAACCGTAGGAAGACCTTCTGTAGCAGCAAAATCACCCAATGTAGCAGACAGAGCCGCCACAACACCAGCACCAAAAGTAGCAGCCACGAGTGGGGGGGAACTCACCATTGTTGTGGGAACCTCCAGAGACCCAACCAACAGTAGACCGAGGCACCAGCTCAGAAGAGGAGCGTGGAGCAGCAGCCGCAACCCCAACCCAGGCAGAAGAGTCAAGATCCAACGTAGAGGGGAGTGAAGAGCCATTGCCGATCAACACAGCAGCAAGCACATTCAAAAAGCTGGAGGAGGGAGAGCCGTTGGGGAGCAGGTGCGGGAGCGACATGACTATATCTTTAATCAAGTTGTTATGAATTAGAAAGTAAATATTGTTATCCTAGTGAAGACGCTTAGATTTTTTACAAGCAGATTGCCTCAGCGACTTCTTGTTGCAAAATGTCATGAAGCAGTACAACATTTTATAAATTTCAGCTCCTCTATTCATATTGTTTTTACTTAAGTGACAAATTGCAACTTGTTTTTAAGTAGTTTTTCAAATATCACTGGTATAATTGCTCTTCCCTCAACATCCCTGACAGCCAGTCGCCTGTCTCCCTCCTAATCCCCATCCCAGTCTAAGAAACTCAGAGAAACACTGAAACAAACATAATTACATACAGAAGCTTAGGAAGACGTGACATCAAGAAAAAAATGTAGATAAACAAGAAAAGGTTTTGTTTGAGTTCAAATCAAATTAGTACTGTACATATATTTCTTTGAAGACAAAGCACACGATATCCTTCAGTTACTAATCCATTGGAGAATGTTAGCAGGCATTCTCCTTCGATCTGAAAACAAATAGAAATATGTACAGATTAATAGTATTATACATCCATAAATATGAAAATTAAAATATATTGCCATGGGCAGTTGATGTAAATATTTGTCAAAAATAAAAAACTAGAGGAAACTATTATTCAGGTGGGCATAACTCTTGAAACCCATTTAAAGATAATGCCACGGATCAGTACTTATAATGTTACCAGTATCAACATGTAATTTCTGCCAAATTTGTGATAAAATGGTACCTGCAAATTGGTATTGCTAGGTCTGTGGGATGCTGCCCGACATTTCCACAGTATCTAATATGTAGCTTTCAGGATCCCGCAAGATGCTGCCCAAAATTTACAGAGCATCTAAAATGTATCACTGCTTTTTATATACCCACCCCAGTATAGAAGCACCAATTACAATTACTTGGGGTATACAACAAAACAATCGATTAGACAGGGTAATTTTAAATTCATTTTCAGTGTCGTGGGGGTATAAAACATGCAAATTATAATAAACCTTCAACTGTGTATTTTATGTACGAGTAGAAGTAACAAGTAATATTATAATAGGCATTCAAATGTGTATTGTATGTGTACAAATTAACTACTGCTACAACAACTGAGATGGATACTTCTTTCTCTATACATTAGTATCCAGAGCAGTTTGTTCAATGCAAATTATACTGAATTCACTATCACCAATAAAGCATTATCATACAGCACAAAGAACTCATAGAACAAACATACATAAACCCTGAATAAGTTTTCTTTTTTACTTCTGAAAAAGTTAGGTTCCAAACTTGTGACAGCAGTAAACAACAATTGACTGCCATAGACTGTTGACTGCAGAACAAAAGGTGAACTAACCAGGGTAGGGATAATTGCGCCGACTTCTTTAAAAGTTAGGTTCTAGACTTATGTCAACAGCAAGAACATGGACTGTTGACTGCAGAACAAAAGGTAAAGTCATCAGGGTAAAGGATAATTGCAAATACTTCCGAAAATGTTGGGTTCTATATTTCTGCCAACACTAGAAACATAACTGCCTGCCACAGACTGTTGACTGCAGAACAAAAGGCAGAGTCATCAGTTAAGAATAAATGCATTGACTTCTTAAGAAGTTAGGATCTAGACTTGTGCCAACAGTGAAAACATAAGACTGTTGACTGTAGAATGGGAGGTAAAGTCGTCAGGGTAAGAAATAATTGCATTAACTTTTAACAAAGTTGGAATCTATATTTGTGTCAACAGTAAAAACATCATCGACTGCCAGAGACTGTTGACTGCAGAATAAAAGGTAAAGTCATCAAGGTAAGGATAATTGCAATGACCTCTAAATAAGTCGGGCTCAGGACTTGTGCCAACATTAGAAATGTAGACTGTTGAAAGGTAAAGTCATCAGGGTAAGGGACAAGTGCATTAAAAACATAATTGACTGCCAAAGACTGTTGACTACAAAACAAAAGGTAAAGTCATCAGGGTAAGAATTATTGCATTGACTTCTAAATAAGTCAGGTTCTCGACTTGTGCCAACAATTAAAATGTAGACTGTTGAAAGGTAAAGTCATCACGGTAAGGGATAATTGCATTAACTTCTAACAAAGTTGGAATCTATAATTGTGTCAACAGTAAAAACATAATTGACTGCCACAGACTGTTGACTGCAGAATAAAACCTAAATTCATCAGGGTAAGGATAATTGCATTTACTTCTAAAAAAGTTAGTTTCTGGACTAGTGCCAACAGTAAAAATGTAAACTGTTGACTGCAGAACAGAAGGTAAAAACATCAGGGTAAGGATAACTGCATTCCCTTTTACATGATTCTACCTAATACAGTTGGAAAAATAAACTCTATTTTAATTGCAATCCTCACAGCTATTATGTAGACACACATCTGTCCAATTTTGCCTTTTTCAAGGATTTTGGATCCCTAAAATATATAGAGCCAATCTATTCAAACCTCTCCAATTCAGCAATTGGTATTAAAATAAGGTAGTGACATTGATGGAAGGGGTCATTGCTAAATTTAAAAGGCTGTACAAATTTCTTTTCTAGAACAAATTCTGTATTGAAACAAGTAACATCAATATGCTGGTTTTCACTGTAAATGACTTACAAACCTTCAAATTGGACAGAAAGATTGATTAAAATAAATTGAATCAAGACAGAAAACTCACCTCTAGATACTGTAATATGGAAACGACCAAATTTTTTTTTAAAAGTTCTGAAATCTCTGAACATTTATCAAAACAAAATTCCAATACGAAATATGATAGACCAGGAATTTTTTTGAAAGCAAACATAGCAGAGTTTGAATTTATTTGCAGAGTTGTTCCTAAGAAAAGAACATAAATTTTTTTGGTAGAGAACCCTAAGGATTTCAGTTTTGAGGGATCTCGGCACATTCATGTCACAGGCATTACCTAAAAGCAGCACTTTTAAAATTAAATAATATTAGATAATATAACGGTTGCCATCTCAATTAAGTTGACCAGTGCTGATACTTACGGAAAATGGCATTATCAAATTATAAGCAGTCTTCTCTTGTTAGACCTCACCTCTATTGTCAATGGAACTGCAACAAGACATCCCACGGAGACTTGTCTACAAAAGGAATTTGACGATAAATTACAGCTACCACCGCTTTTGATAGACTTGTCTGTAATCTGTAAATTTAAAAGGCTGTCTGTGCAAATTTCTTTTCTAGAACAAATTCTGTATTGAAACAATTAACATCAATATGCTGGTTTTCACTGTAAATGACTTATAAACTTTCAAATTGGACAGAAAGATTGATTAAAATAAATTGAATCAGACAGAAATCTCACTTCTAGATACTGTTATATGGAAAAACCAAAAG
This sequence comes from Cryptomeria japonica, assembly GCF_030272615.1. Taxonomy (NCBI): domain Eukaryota; kingdom Viridiplantae; phylum Streptophyta; class Pinopsida; order Cupressales; family Cupressaceae; genus Cryptomeria; species Cryptomeria japonica. The sequence continues at coordinate 305,107,086 of NC_081412.1, forward strand.
TTTTTTAAAAAGTTCTGAAATCTCCAAACATTTATCAAAATTCCAATACGATAGACCAGGAATTTTTTTTGAAAGCAAACACAGCAGAGTTTGAATTTATTTGCAGAATTGTTCCTAAGAAAAGAACATAAATATTTTTGGTAGAGCACCCTAAAAAATTCAGTTTTGAGGGATCTCGGCACATTTCTGTCACAGGCATTACCTAAAAGCAGCACTTTTAAAATTAAATAATATTAGATAATATAACGGTTGCCATCTCAATTAAGTTGACCAGTGCTGATACTTATGGAAAATGGCATTATCAAATGAAAAGCATTCTTCTCTTGTTAAGACCGCACCTCTATTGTCAATGGAACTGCAACAAGACATCCCACGGAGACTTGTCTACAAAAAGAATTTGACGATAAATCACACATACCACCGCTTTTGATAGACTTGTCTGTAATCTGTATATTGATTAAAAAATGTGTGTAATAAAACCACAGCAAAGGAAGTTTGGGATGCAATCAATACAATCTTTGAACACAAGAATGAAGTGAGAGCACACATGCCCCAAACTCAGTTATACAATCCAAGAATGGATAAATCGGTAACTAATCATCCCTCAAAGCTCAAGAGTACTTCAAATTATTTCATTGGTGCAAGTGAGACTATTTATAAAGATTTCATCTGAGAATTTCAAGACTACACTCACGGTAAGTGAAAAACTGACAACTCTATGAACTCAATGCTCTAGAGGGTCCCTATTGCAACATGAAGAAATGCTTAATGAGATGATAAAGCTGAATTGCAAATGTTTTTGCCTCTATTTTCATTGGCAAGAGGCCTCAATGGCAAAGACATCTTGTTGTGGATAATGATGAGCAAAGAAAAGGAAACGTTTGTTACGATTGCAATCTTCCTGGTTGTTTCGAGCAGCAATACTCCGAAAAAAAATGAAAAAATATAAACAAGTAAGTAATGGTTGATGGGGATATCAAAACTGTTAATGAAAGTTGTAGATTATTTTCAGCAGATGCTTACAAATATGTCAAAAGCGATGACGTCTTGCTCATCAATTTGGATGCTGCTCACACCATGACTGGTAATATTGACAACTTGAGAAATATAACAAAGCAATCAAGAGACACTGTTAAATTATAAATGATTCGCAACTATAAGTAATACATATTTGATATTTGATTCACATCCAACACTACACTGCTTGTGGGCAAGCAATCTCAGGAAGCAGAGACTTGTAATCTCGCCTTTCCATTAATTCATCGTGCAATATCCCATTAAACCATTCCCCTAATTCTCCCAATGGCCTTCTTTAACGGGTGGGGCTTACAGTATGAGAATAAATAGCAATAACAAATTAACAATATTAATGGCATTTTTAGTTTAGTTTCGTCAGTTTCTGTTAGTGCATTATGGTTGTTACAAATTGACTTTTCAAAGAGGGCACTTATACTATTAAAGTGAGGGGTATTGAGTTATGATGTCATTTTGACTTGGATAACATTCATTTGCTATTCTGAGAATGTGGTCAGATTATGGGTGTGATGGGTTTTGAGCCCTCCTTTGTGCTATAAAATGAGGCATTTGGCTGTTCAAAGTGTCGCTACTTCTGTTGTCATATTTCTGCACCAGTGTTCTGTAGCTGATTTGATGACAAAACCAGCAGATAAAACCACTTTCACTCCCTTTGGCACTATCTGTTAAATTTAGAACCAGAAAGAACAAACTTGGAAAATTGAAAACAAGAATACACAAGAACACAAAAGTTATCCTGGGAAAACCCTCCACCTGAGGGTGAAAAACCCAGCCACTCCAAAGAATAAACTCTATTGAATGAGAAAATCTGATATGCAGCTCTTACACTTAATCAACAGTGATTGACATCACTTGAACTAGAACAGCATAAGCCAAAACTTCTAATAAATGACTTCTACAAAATACAATGATTGCACATCAATCATATGCACAATAATCAGACTGAGAAAACTGAAGCTACTGAAGATATCATGATTTAGACTTGATCACACTTAGACCTTGAAAGAAAGAAGTGTCCTGCTTAATTCTGTTGCAACCCCTGAAGCATAAGAAACAGAGCAGCGATGAATAAAATCTGAGTGCACACCCGGAAAAGAATCAACCACACAACTCTGAGGCAAAACAAAATATATTTAAGAGAAGAGTAAACGAATTGAAATGACTCTTCGTAGTGGAAAGACGAAGAGACATCCGCTCGAAAAGGATCAACATTTCACCCGACATAAATCACGGTGTGGGAAGATGAAAAGACAAGCACAGAAGGAAAGATGACAGTTATAACACCGACAGCAATAGGAGACACGGCAGCCAGCTCATGCAAGATTCTCATGAAGACATAAGTTACACACACATAAGCGGAGCAGTTATCTTATAGACAGATAACCTTTCAACATACAACCACTGGAGGAAATAAACCACGAAGAACGACGACGGAGAAGCTTGCAACTGACAAATGCAAAATCGAAGATGATATTGCTGTTCGAATGAGAAACCATCAATGCATGAAGATGAGCTCTCTCGAAGCTATAAACTTCAACATTATCATCCAGGGGCTGCAATTGTGTTGAAAATAGACTCTTTATTTTTGGCAAGTGTTTGGAGTCTATCACAGCTGTACACAGTACACAGTCAATCACTTCGGAGAATTGTTTGCAGGTCATCATGTGTTGCAAGTTATTATATAATGTGGCTTATGTAATCAACTAGAGTTTGGCTAAAAGCTTGGAAAGCATCTCCCCAAACAAGCAGGTCAAGTAGGAAACTGCCAGTTGGGCATTTAAGAATCTTTGGGAGCACTGCCTATCATTCCAAAAGAAAAGATAGGAAAGTTCGATGAGAAGAGTAAAATATACATCCTAATTGTCTATGATGAACTCTAGTGAAGATAGGAAAGTTCAATGAGAAGAGTCAAAAAACATCCTTGTTGTATATGATGACTCCAGTAAAGCCAATTAATTGTATGATCCCAAGGTGAATAAACTTCATATCCCTCTAGATGTCATTTTCGAGGAAGAATGTCACCTTCCAAGTGCTTGCCCTGTTGCTTTGCTAGAAGAGAAAAATGACAAAATACATGGTCATACTCACATATAAGATTGAACCAGAATTAGAAAGCGCTATTGAATCAAAAGAAGAAAGACAAAGAAATGACAAGCTAAATTCAAAAGCTTGCTGTCCACTCCACAATCTAATGTTCCTCCAAGGAGATCAAACGAAGAAATGAAAACACCCATCAGATTGCAGGACTATGAGGTCAATTATGCATTGATGACAACTATTGTAAATGCTTGTGAACCATCCTTGACATCCTTGTTGTATATGACGACTCCAGTGAAGCCAATTAATTGTATGATCCCAAGGTGAATAAACTTCATATCCCTCTAGATGTCATTTTCGAGGAAGAATGTCACCTTCCAAGTGCTTGCCCTGTTGCTTTGCTAGAAGAGAAAAATGAGAAAATACATGGTCATACTCACATATAAGATTGAACCAGAATTTGAAAGCACTATTGAATCAAAAGAAGAAAGACAAAGAAATGACAAGCTAAATTCAAAAGCTTGCTGTCCACTCCACAATCTAATGTTCCTCCAAGGAGATCAAATGAAGAAATGAAACCACCCATCAGATTGCAGGACTATGAGGTCAATTATACATTGATGACAACTGTTGTAAATGCTTGTGAACCAAGCACTTTTGAGGAAGTGATAAAAGATGAAAAATAGCGAAGTACTATGACTTATGCAATGGATTCAACTCAACAAAACCATACATGGAAGTTGGTAAGTTTACCAGCTAGTAAAGAAACCATTGATTGTCTATGAGTGTTCAAAATCAATTTCAAATCTGACAGCTCAATTGACAAGCATTAAAGCAAGACTAGTAGTTAAAGGATACAATCAAATTAACAGTATTGATCACAAGGAAAACTTTGCTCCAATTGTAAAGATGATCATGGTTAGAATGTTGATAGCATTTGCTTCCTGGCTGAAATAAAAGACACATGAAATTGATACCAAAAGTGCATTCCTAACTGGAGATTTGATGGAGGAGGTATATGTGACATAAACCTCCTGGTTTTATTGAAAGAAGAAAGGAACATTTTGTATGTCATCTTAAAAAGGTACTATATGGTTTAAAACAGGCTCCACAAACCTTGCATATAAAAATTAGTAAGCACTTTATTCAAAGGCGATTTTAGAAATCTGATGTTGATCCAAATTTCATACATTGAACTTCTAATCACAAGTTATCATTCATTGTGTTGTAGGTTGATGATTTGCTCATCATTAGGAATCTGATGTTGATCCCAATTTGATGAGAATATTTCACACCCACAACCTAATCCCACAATTATTTATTGTGATATTCAAAATGTGTTGAATCTGTCCAATAATCTAGTGTTCATGCTTTGCACAAAGTGTATTGGAACACATCATCACTTCATTTGTGAGCATGTCTTCAATAAAAAAATTGGGTTACATTGTACACCAATGATGAGCAGCTTGTAGATATTTTCCCTAAACCTTTAAGCAAAGATAAGTTTGCATGCTTTCAAAAAGGTGTTGGTATTAAATGTTCTTCATTTGTACATAGGCTAGCAAGCCTATATAATCACAATCCCCAAAGGAGTCCAACCCTAGAATCTCGTGTTCCTGCTTTTGCACAAAGAGTATCGGAACACGTCTTAACTCCAATTGTGAACGTCTTCAATAAAGAATTGTGCTACATTGTACACCAACCCAATGAGCAGCTTATAGATGATTTCACCAAACCTTTGAGCAAAGAAAGTTTGCATACTTTCAAGAAGGTTTCTTCATTTTTACATAGGCTAGTAAGCCTATTTAATCACTATACCTAAAGGAGTTCAATCCCTAAAGAACGGAATCCATAGTCTGCTTTAGGAACAATTTTTATGGAGCTAGAGTTCCATGAGACCAAAAAATTTGTTGTCGCATAAATTAGAATCTTGCCCAAGAAAATAGAAGCCACCAACTTTATAGGTTTTAGATTTTCCCAGGATGCCTACAAGATGGGGCTGGAAATTTTCCCTACTAGCTTAAAAGAGTTTGCTGCCATGTATCATTCACCTACAATTTATCAATTCCCACTAATAAATTAATGAATAATTTTCTATTTTAATCATTTTTTTTTCATTCATAGTTGCTCAAAAACAATCATGATATCACCAATTTCCTAAAGTTCCAGAGCTTAAAGTTTTAAGCTTTCCCACTGCTACAAGATCCATAAGACCACCTGCTCATGTAAGCTCCTAAAAATTCACAGCAGCATCCTCCGAGATATGTTTAGGAAGAACCACTATCCAAGCATATGTTACATAGAAACACAACTGTCATGTAAGCACACGTGTCAATAATTTTGACTATTTAAAAGATATTTGGATCCTAAATTTTATCAACAAAGACCAGCAATGCACAGAATCTGCAAGCTTGAAGTACAAAATAGCATCATCAGGGTATGCACCAAACCTGGAAATTGGCAGTCTATAGGCCCTCTTTTGCATTTTTAGCCATATATTTCAGCAAAAAATTATTGCTTAAAGAGGTAACACACCTGAGAGGTGATATGCAGGAGAAACCATTAAAGATTAAGTACCTTTTTGCTAACTAGTAAATATGGAATTATAATCCTAGAGCCTGGAGCACACGAAGTGTTCCTAGGGAGAATCAAACCTGAGTGTTTATTGTAGTGCATCCTTTCACCATCATTCACGCCGCTGGTCTTTACCTTGTCAGTACATATTACTAACTCTAGAAAACTGGCAATGAGATGTTTCATGCAGACTGATAAACATAATACTTGAAGGACAAGGCATTATAAGTTACTGCCACCATCAAAGTTCAATTTGGCAGTTATTGGTCGCAAAATCTAACATGGCACGCGCTGTTTCGCTAGATGCCATAATTTTGTTTGGTTAATATAATAGTTAAGGTTGTGAAATTGATTTACAAATCAGCAATATATAATGCACTTTTGCTTGCTACTCGCAATGCGTGAGCTTCTGGAATTTAATTTTACAGTAATCAGGAAAGGAACAACTGCACTGATAATACAATAGAGTTTGGACTCCGAATTATAATAGTAGCATTTTGAACTGGTACCTTACAATGCACAAAAGTCTAGCTGAATCATAATACCAATTCATAAATCAAACTTGTAAAATGATCCAAATCCCCCATTGTTCAACACAATTAGGCCATTGTGCAAACGAAAAACAATTGTTTGAGCAACTGATAATAGATTTCATATATACTTGTTTATATGGCACAAATACATTTTTTTAGAAAAATGACCAAAGAGAAAAGAAAAGAAAAGAAAATAGAGACGATTGAAAGAAATCAATCCGATCCCTGATTTACATCACGAGAGCCCTGCAGGAGAACACAGCCCCGTAGAAAATTTCCCCTCTTTCGAATCTTCCCCTCCCGCGAAGGATAATCTAGGAACAACTGCCCACCCACAGACTCCTATTCTTTTGATCGTTCTTTAATTGTAATACAATCCCCATGGAAAACTGTACAGAGAGTAGAGAAGCATTGACGAGCCAATTTAATGTTTTCCTCACCTCTCAGGTATGGTTCGGCTCATGGAATCGAGAACCTCGGTTCTAGTGCTCACAATTCTGTGAAAGAGATCTCTGACCTGTTTCTCAAGTGGGTCGAGGCCCTCTTTCACAGTAGCCCAGACCTGCATCAGCCGTAAAACCTCCTTCCTGACCTCCTGATCCTGGTTGTCCGTCAGCGGAGAATCAATGAGCTCGGAAAGACGACGTATACAGGAAGAAATCTGTGAAATTTCCTTCAAAAGCCCAACAGAGCTGCCCCGGCGGTCACGCTTTCTCGACTCCTCCATGACCTTATCATAGATGGAGTGCAAGGGCGAGGCCCAGATGAAAGTCCGGGGAAAAGAGAAGTGGGTCTGGAGGCCACGATCCTGGCAAGGGATGGCAGCCACCAGAGTCCACATCCCAAACAGTATGATGGCGCTCATGGTGTAAGCCGGAACGGAAAATCCGTTACTAGCTGCGATCTCCGTGTTCTTGGGCGGGACCAGATTCGATCCCATGGCCTGCAGCTGACGCCCAGCGGACCAGGTCCGAGACACAGACCACGACAAAGAACGGAAGTGGCAGGCAGAGTTAGAAGACCCCACAGGCCGCCCAAAAGACCGGTGCCGGTACTGAGCAAGCACGGCAGCGGAGGGCTCTTTGTCGTCCACGGCTAGGGTTAGGTCAGCAAGGGCTTTACGTGCGCGCCGGAGTTGCCCTTCACCCAGGGACCGGTGCCTCACGTCCAGCGCGCACAAGACAATCTCCACATGCTTCTGCCAAAGGCGGACATGATCAATACCATCCCTGATGGCGTTACAGAGGTCCAGGGCTTTAACGCTGCGCTCCAAGAAATCATCTGCGATTCGCTCCTCAGCCTTGGAAAGCGGGGGCTTTGGCTGCACTACCAGAGTCTTGAAGTCCGACTCACAGCTCAGGACAGTCCCCACAACCTGCCGCACCCAGGCCAATGACAGCAGTGCTTCCCCGTCTGCGGAATCCTCAGCTAGGGCACCCAATCGCTCACCCACGGTCCGCTGAAACGCCTCAAGGCCCTGCTCGTTGACGCCGTCCTTGTTGCTGCGACTGGGGCTCCAGCTGTTGGAGCTGTGGTTGTTCTGATTGCTCATGGGATGCACCAGCACGCGCTGTGTACGCGAGGCGAAGAGGAGGCCGCTCTTCATAAGGCTGAACCAGATGCCTAGAGGTCGGGGAATGAGAGCCAAGGTGCGAATGTGAAGAATGGGAATGGGAATGGGAATGTGGGTAGGCGTACGAGGGGTGAGTTTGGAATGAATGTAGCTCATGATGGAGGAAGAGGCGGCGCTTTAAAGAGTGGTCGGGTCAGACGAGACGCTTGACTTGCGAGAGGCGACAAAAACGATACAGTGGGTAAGCCTAGGAAGCATTCCACACCCACGCCCCAACACGCCTCTCACGCGCATCCATTTAATGAGACCATGCCCATCGAACATTCCATGTCACCACTTTGCCCACGCGGTCCTATGCCGCTCAAAACCCCTTTACCGACCTTCCATAAACCCCACCTACACTTTAAGAGAGCCTGCTCAAATCATTGCACACTTTTTGTAGAGCACTCTTTACTTCCAAGGCCATGTAGCATAGGTACCTGGAATGCTGAAGGCACTTTCTAAGGTGGTCTTTTGGTTGTGGTTTTACAATTGGAGTGGGTTAAAGCTAGGGAAATGAGAGTCTAAGTGGGTGGCGGTTTGGTCCATGGAAGTCTTCAGACCTAATCTTTGGATGGATTCCAAGGTCGTATGAGATAGTTACTTTGCATTTTTAAGGCACTTTCAAGGTGTGTATGTAGGGGCAAAGTTAGATGGTGGTCTTTTAGTTATTGTTTTATAACTAGAGTGGGTTAAACTTAGGGATATGAGAGTTTAATTCGCTGGCATAGTTGATTAAGGGTTTTGGGTTTGTCTCATACATGTTCTGAGATTGATTCTCTTTGTTTGGGTTAATCTAGTGACAAGGTCTATTTTCTCTCCAACTTAGTTCGTTCAAATTATTGCACATTTTTTCTAGAGCATTTGTTTATTTATGAGGTCATATGACATAGGAACTTGGCATTATTAAGTTACTTCCAAGGTGTGCATGTAGGGGCAAAGTTTAGAAGGTGGTCTTTTAGTTGTGGCTTTACAACTAGAGTGGGTTAAGTCTAGGGATATAAGAGTTTAAATGGGTGGTGTAATTGATTAAGGGCTTTGGGTTTGTCTCATGCATGTCGCGAGATCGATTCTCTTTGTTTAAGTTAACTTAGTGACAAGGTCTATTCTCTCTCAAGCTTATTTACTCAAATCATTGCAAAAATTTCTAGAGCATTTGTTTACTTCTGAGGTCATGTGACATAGGTACTTGGCATCATTAAGGCACTTCAAAGGTGTGCATGTGGGGGCAAGGTTAGAAGGTGGTCTTTTGTTGTGGTTTTACAACTAGAGTGTGTTAAATCGAGGGGTACGAGAGACTAAATAAGTGGTGTAGCTGCTTTAGGGCTTGGGGTTTGTCTCATGTAGGTCTCGAAATCCATTCTCTATTAATCTAGCAATGAGATTGATTATCCTTGTTTGGGTTAACCTAGCAACAATCTTGTTCGGGCCAGGTTTGTTGCCTCAAGGTTCTAGGGGCTCGTCTGGCAAGAGTTAAGCATGAAAAAAATAATATTTTTTTCATGAATAGGTGTTTGATTTGTGATTTATAAAATAATGATACACAAATTTTAAAAAAATAAAAAATGGATGGATATGAAATCACATCTCTAAAGTTCAAACGAGCCCAATGTTTGGATCAACCTAGCGACAAGCTTGTTTAGGCTTGGTTTGTCACCTCGAGGGGTTACAGGGGCTCGCTCTAGTAAGAATTAAGCTTGAAAATTTTAATATTTTTTGTCATGAATAGGTGTTTGATTTATCATTTTTAAAATAAAATAATGATACACAAATTAAAAAAAAGGTGGATGGATATAAAATCGCACCTCTAAAGTTGACACTAGACCAATTTTTGGATCATAAAACATATAAAAAGAAGCGGCTTGACAACGGTAGCAATAGAAGGGAGAGGAGGTGAGTCTTGTTCACTCAATGTATTAATATTTTGAATTTTATAGATGTACAAATATAATGTTTATTATTAATTTTAATAATTTTATAGATTATGGAAATATAATAAATATTGTTGGTTTTAGGAATTTAGTTTCTATGAAAATGGTATTTAGAAAATTTGGTAGTTGGATGGTCAAATGAGTATATTTATATTGTATTCTATTTTATTTTGAATCAATTTTAATGGAAATGTCTTAATACAACTAGTACATATATCTTAAATATATCTATGTATTTTACTCTATAATTATTTTATTTTATTTTAGTTACTACATACATATATGGACAAATAAATTTTTATTTCTCATTGTTTCTTTTGTATTCTTGTGTTTTTTTTTGTTTTGTTTGTACTTTGAAAAGTGTAGTAAATATTATATACTTATGCTACTTCTTTATAGATTCATGTCAATATATATTTCATTTTATAGTTTTAAAATTTTAAAATATATTTTTGCTATGTTTAGGTTTTTATGTACATGGTCACTACATGAGATTACACGTTTAGACCTAATAATATATTACCGACTAGTATACTCATATGTTAAGCTTGGATAATGGCCCCAATCTTATTTACATTTGTACAACATGTTGTCATTGTTATTGTTTTAACATTGTATCTGAAGAGATTGCATGTGCACTTAATTTCATATGGAGGAAAACCAATTAGACCACACTTTGATTTCTAAGGGGCAATAAAGAACTATATCCACAACATCATCATATTGATCATTTATGTGTTTGTGTATGTTTCCTCTAATATCATTCACCATTGTTATTATTAGCATCGACCATAAATTTTTAAAATTTTGAGATTATATATAGAGCTATATAGAGAATACTTTTGTTGAAAGTTGCGATATTTTTAGTATTATTATCATGGAAATATTAAAATGGGGTTGAAATTGATTGGCATTTCATCATAGAGTTGCATTGTATGAGGATATTAATATTCAGTATGAAACCATTTTGAAAATGGGTAGTCTAAATGCTTTATTTGGAAATTCATAACAAAATAACCAATATCAAAAGGAATTTGAAAATGAATTAAACGCCCAGCCCTTTAGACTACTTGGTCTCATGGATGTCATAAAAATTTCTTTCATTCATTCTTCATTATTAATTTTAAAAGAATTATGGATTATGAAAATATAATACTTATTATTAATTTAAGCAATTTTAATTTGTATGAAAGTGGCACTTCTAAAATTTTGTAGTTCAATGGTGAAGTGAGTATATTTATATGATTTTCTATTTTATTTTGAATGTATATGTATATTTACTATTATAGACACTGGAAATTAACCATCAACTAACAAGTCACTTAATAAACTCATGTTCACTTAAAAGTTGCAATGGAAGTCGAAGAGCCACCACTTGGAATTCCAACACTAGATGTCGCTTTGGGGATTCGAACATGGATCTCCATCTTAGAACCTTAGGGTATGGTCATTAGAGTACAACCACATTGACTTAATTAAATAATCTTTAATTATTTAATTATTTCACTAATTATTCTTTTTCTTCTAATATTAATTCATTTTTCATTATTCTTTTACTTCACTATAATTAAATAATTATTTAATTAGCTAACTTTATCTTCTGTGATTAAATAAACTGTTTAATTTATTTAATTATTTATTTTTATGAATAAAGTTCTTCTAAAAATAAATAAAATCAATATTTTATTTATTTTATTTCCTCAAGCAAACGATTAAATATTTTTTTATTATTTAATCCTAATAATATATTCGCCTCCCTCACTTAACTATGATTCACATTGAATTCTCTATTCATTCTATTTAGATCACTAAAATCATGCAACCAGTTCACTCCATCATGCAATCAATTATCTCCTTAATTCATTCGATCATTCCATCTCATCAATTCTCATTCGCTGATCTTTAGATCTATCTCCAGTGATCTCCATTGTTGATATCATAACCATCTATGTAATCAACCTTCATTCATTAGTTTTATCTAACCACAATCTTTGAGATTTTGTGCAATCATGTTGTGAATAGTGCTTAATACAAATTTGAGAGCAACATATCATCATTTGAAGAAAGCTACATAGAGCAATAGAGATAAGCAACATGTATGTGAAAGTATACTTTGTTGTGTATTTATTTGGTTTCATGCATTTGTCTTACAAGCTTTATTATTTGGATTAGAATATTGTGTGAATCCTACGGTTTAGTGGTTGATCCATTAAATATTCATACAATTTGATTTATGGTCTTATATTTTGGCAATGCTTGATGGAACCCATGTCCTTGATTTCTAACTATTTTGTGAAAAATTGATGTTTTGAGTAGTTTCAAGCTAGTTCGATACAATTGATAGCGGATTTGATGCAACTATGAATTTTCATGACGTATCTAAGACTTTATTCAGCCCATCTGTTCCTATTTATAACATCCAAATTTATGTGTTAACAGTCAGATCTTTAGTTTTTTTACATTAATTAATCGTTGATAGAAAAAGTTTGGCTTTTGGGTGTTTTAATTTTCTATTTTTAGGGTTTTTTTTTTACTTTCAAGCATTATTATTTGCCACATCTTTTGCCACATTCGTCTACCCTAGCGTTGCATCCAAGTTTGTTAAACACAATTGTAATTCCAAACGCCACATTTGTATGTTTGAAAGTTGCATTCACTATCTTTAATGTTGTCTAAGTTAAATAGATTGACACATTTGTTTAGAGTAGGAGAAATAAATTATTGGTTTTGAGTTGTTTTGACACACCTCATCGTTACTTTATCACATTTAGTTCTAGTTAGGATAGAGATGTTTGGGATACTGATCAATATGTGTAGCTACTTGAAATTCATTGGGAGAAGACATTACTCTTGAAACTACTAACATATATGGTGTAGGATTGTGTATCTTTGATTTTAGATATGCTAACATTTTGATTTTCTAAAGGAAAGGACCATGTTTGTTAGGTATTGTTGTAGTTTTGTAAATTATATCCTCATACAAATTAATTTTCACTTAGGCCTCACTTTAATGTTTTTGTCTTCTATGTCGTAATTATGCCTAATTCATTTTCAAGCATTCAAGATGGCATCCATGATCCAATTTATGTGAAGACATGATTGATTCCTACATAAAAACAATCAACCTTTTTATGAAGACTTCAAGGTAAAGGAGATTCATAAAGGAAGGCATTGTTGGCCATTTGATGGAATTGATTATGTGTTACATTGATGTTTTGTCATTGATGCCAATACTAGTTGTTTGGATGCTTTATCGGCACCCTTCTGGTCCCGGTAGGTTGAGTGGTTTTTGGTTGATTTGGATCTGACATGATCTGGTAGGCTCTGGTATAGTTTGATGATGGAATTGGCTTGTTCATGATACTCATGCTCATATTCACTAAGTTGGTTTTGGTCTGGCGATCGGATGCTATCCTGTTTTCTTAGAAGCTTGGTTTCTGGTTTCGGTGAGGGTTTCATCGGCAGAGCTTTTGATAAAGATCTTTGATGAATTGCATAAGTGGTGTTGGTGCAGCTTCTAGTGGAGTTTCAAGATGTTGATGGTGATCATGTTCGAGACTTGGCTGATGGAGATCATTGTTATAGTGTGTGGACCTATACTAGGTCCCGGTTGATCTAGGTTATGGACTGGCTTTAATGTAGCATGTGGATTGGACCTCTCGATGCATTTCCAGGATGTCTTACGTATTGGATATTATTTGTTTGGTCTAAGGCCGACATGGTTTGTAATTATGTAATTGATTTATTATTTGATGGTCGAGGATTTGTATATATAGATGTAAGATGTCATTGTAGATCATATCATAGGAATGGGAATATGAATGTAATGTGAGAATAATGTAATATCATTCAGGTAGAGGATTTGGTTGATCATTGGAGATTGAATTGGGTTTATGTAAGAGGATTTAGTGTTGATATGTGGTGACTGATCAGCAAAGTATTGTACACTCAGCAAGTATCCTCGTTGGGGTCCGGGAAAGCGGGCACTACAGGGGTTTGGGGGCGGCAGCCCTCGAGAAAAAAAATTTGTCATTTTTTGTTGATGAAAACCGACATTGTAATAAAACCCTAAAAAGGTTGACTTTGTTTGTTGCCCTAAAAACACATGTTATAAGCGGCTGGGATGCTTAAGGCATTGTAAGGTTGATGTACTATTTGTGCTGGATAATAAGAAAGATTGGATGACTATGTATGGTGGACGTAACCCATTCTGGGTGAACCACGTTAAATCTCTGTGTTATCTGTGTCTTGTTTTATTTCTTTATCTTTTGTATTTAAATCTGCATATAATTGTTAGTTCATATTTGCTTCGGATCTGCTAGAAACCCTAACAATTGGTATCAGAGCGAGGTTTTATGTAATTGGTAGGACTTTCAGATTTGAGTGGGAGCAATGGAGGATTCCAAATTCAAGGTTGAAAAGTTTAACGGCTAGAATTATCAGTTATGGAAAATGCAGATGGAGGATTACCTGTATCAAAAGGATTTGTGGAGGCCATTGGAAGGAAAGGCAAAGAAAGCGACCACAATGTCAGATGAAGAGTGGGACATTTTAGATAGAAAGGCACTGGGATCCATTCGATTGTGTCTTGCACCGTCTGTAGCATTCAATATAACAAAAGCAAAAACGACTGTAGATTTGATGGTGACATTGGCTAAGTTGTATGAGAAACCCTCGGCTTCAAATAAGGTATTTCTTATGAAGCGTTTGTTTAATTTGAAAATGAGTGAGGGAGGATCTATAGCGGAGCACTTAAATGAATTTAATACAATTACGAGTCAATTGTCTCCGGTAAAAATTACCTTTGCAGAAGAGGTTAGGGCTCTCTTGATTTTATGTTCTTTGCTAGAAAGCTGGAATAGCTTAGTTATGGCTGTAAGTAACTCTGTCTCTGGTAAAAATACTTTGGTATTTGATGATATTGTTGGTGTTATCCTAAGCGAGGAAATGCGAAGGAAAAGCACAGGTGAGACTCCAACATCATCAAGTAGTGTTTTGAATGTGGAGAACAAAGGAAGATCAAAGGAAAGAGGAAAAGGCCCTTGGAATGAGAAGTCACGAGGGAAGTCAAAGAAAGGACACTCTCAATCTAGAGGAAAGAAAGATTGCTGGTACTGCGGAAAGCCTAGCCATCTAAAAAAAGACTGTTGGTCTCGAAAAAATAAAAAGGAGACAAAAATGAAAATGACAGTAAGGAAGCTAATATTGCAAGTAATACTTTACAAGATGCTTTAATCTTATGTTTGGATAATGTTAATGATTCCTGGGTAATAGATTATGGGGCTTCATTTCATGCTACACCCCATAGAAAATATTTTCTAGATTATGTTCAAGGTGATTTTGGATAGGTATATTTGGGTGATGATGAGCCCTGTCAAATTGTTGGAAAAGGAAAGATAAAGATCAAGTTGCAGAATGGAAATGACTGGTTTCTATAGGAGGTAAGACATGTTCCTAATTTAAGAAGAAATTTAATTTCTGCAGGGCAACTAGGTAGTGAAGGTTGCATAGTTACTTTCTCAGACAGTATTTGGAAGGTCAGTAAAGGATCATTAGTAGTAGCTAAAGGTGAGAAGGTAGGCACATTATATCTGTGTACTGGTAACACTTACTCTACCCTAGCTGCTACAGATAAAGTTACTGCAGGGACAACAACAATAGATGTTGCAAGAACATATTCGATAATGTGGCACCATAGGCTTGGGCACATGAGTGAGAAAGGGATGAAAATACTTCACTCCAAAAATCTATTGCCAGGACTAAAGAAGATTGATTTAGAGTTCTGTGAAAACTATGTTTATGGTAAACAGAAAAGAGTCAGATTTATCAAGGTTGGGAAAGAGAAGAAGAGTGAGAAGTTAGAGCTTGTGCATTCGGATGTATGGGGACCAGCTCAGGTATCATCTCTTGGTGGCTCTTGTTATTATGTTATTTTTATTGATGACTCAACCAGAAAAACATGGGTATATTTCCTAAAACAAAAATCAGATGTTTTTGAAACTCTTAAGAAATGGAAAGCTTTGGTTGAGAATGAGACAGGAAAAAAGTTGAAGTGTCTCAGATTGGATAATGGAGGTGAGTATTGCAGCAAAGCATTTGAATATTACTGCTCCTTAAATGGGATTCGAAAGCAGAAGACAGTTCCAAGAACTCCACAGGAAAATGGTGTGTTAGAGAGAATGAATAGGACTATCATGGAACGCGCGAGGAGCATGAGATTGCATCCTGGATTGCCCTTACATTTTTGGGCAGATGTTGTACATACTGATGTCTATTTGATAAATAGAGGACCTTCATCCCCTTTGGATAGTGGTATTCCAGAGGAGGCATGGACTAGTAAAAAGGTAAATTATTCTTTTTTGAAAACCTTTGGTTGCGAAGCTTTTGTCCATATTGATAAAGAAAACAGAACCAAGCTTGATGCTAAATCTCAGAAATGTACCTTCATTGGATATGGGATAGATGAATATGGCTATCAGTTATGGGATTTTGAAAATAAGAAAATAATTAGAAGTAGAGATGTTATATTCAATGAGAAGGTTATGTATAAAGAACAGATGGAGGAAAAGAAGCATGAACAGGACAAACAAGAATATGTGGTGTTGGATGAGATTCCTGAAAATGAAATGCCACAGGTACCTGATGCTCAGCAACAACAGATTTTTCCACAAACTCCTGCAAGTGTTAGACGTTATACGAGGTCAAGTAGACCCCTTGAAAGATTTTCTCCTTCTTTGTATTCTATATTATTAATTGATTTTGGTGAACCAGAAGAATATGAAGAAGCAATGCAGGTGGATGCCAAACAACAGTGGGAGCTAGGCATGAAAGAGGAGATGGACTCCTTGATGAAAAATAAGACTTGGGACTTAGTCCCTTTTCCTGCAGAAAAAAGAGTCTTGCCTAACAAATGGGTTTATCGATTGAAGGAAGAGGAAGGAGGTCAGAAAAGATAAAAGGCTAGACTTGTGGTAAAAGGTTTTGCACAGAAAAAGGGTATAGATTATGATGAAATATTTTCTCCAGTTGTAAAAATGACTTCAATTAAAACTGTACTTAGTCTTGTGGCTGCAGATGATTTACATCTTGAACAATTAAATGTCAAAACAACTTTTCTCCACGGAGATTTGGAGGAGGAAATTTACATGTTGCAACCACAGGGATATGAGGTCAAAGGTAAGGAGAACGTGGTGTGCAGGTTGAAGAAAAGTTTGTATGGCCTAAAGCAAGCACCCCAACAATGGTATTTAAAATTTAATAGTTTCATGGCTGAACACGGTTATCATAGATGTCATTCTGATCATTGTGTATATTTTAAAAGATTGGATAATGGCAGTTATATTATCTTGTTGCTTTATGTTGATGACATGCTTGTTGCTGGGTCTAACATGCAACATATAAATGATCTTAAACAGAAATTAGCCAGGTCATTTGCTATGAAGGATTTGGGTGTAGCTAAGCAAATTCTCGGTATGAGGATTACACGGGACAAGAAAAATAGAACCTTGAATTTGTCCCAAAGCGAATATATAAAGAAGGTGTTGAAAAGATTTAACATGCAGGATGCAAAAGCAGTTAGTACACCTTTGGCTAGTCATTTCAAATTGACTAAGGAGATGTGCCCAAAGGCACAGGAAGAGGTAAACAAAATGTCTAACATCCCCTATTCATTAGTTGTTAGCAGTTTGATGTATGCAATGGTATGCACAAGGCCAGATATTGCACATGCAGTGGGAGTTGTGAGCAGGTTTATGAGTAATCCGGGTATGGAACATTAGAAAGTTGTGAAATGGATTCTTCAGTATTTGAAAGGAACTACTACGAAGGCATTATGTTTCAAAGGATCTAATGCTTCTTTGAGTGGATTCGTTGACTCTGATCTAGCAGGTGATATTGATTCATAGAGGAGTACTACGGGGTATGTTTTTACTATAGGGGGAACTGCAGTCAGTTAGATTTCTAGGCTACAAAAGGTTGTTGCACTTTCAACCACTGAAGCTGAGTATGTTGCTGCTACAAAAGCCAGCAAGGAGATGATTTGGTTACAATGTTTTTTGGAGGAATTAGGTCAGACACAGGAGGATCGTCCATTATATAGTGATAGCCAGAGTGTCATTCATCTTGCGAAGAACTCTGCTTTTCATTCAAGGACAAAGCACATTCAGCTCAGGTACCACTTCATCCGGACTGTTTTGGAGGAGGGTCAGTTACGGCTTGAGAAGATTCACACAAGTGAGAATCCTGTTGATATGTTCACGAAGGCAGTTCCATAGGAGAAGCTGATTTCTTCATCAGTTTCTATTGGTCTTCTTGATTGATAAGTGTGGAATTTATACCAGTCAAGTCCAAGTGTTTTATCCAGTGGATGTTGCAAGTACAGTGGTGTTGTCTAGTATCAGTCTCCAAGTGGGAGATTGTTTGGTGTGGAGCCTGATCAGTGTCCAAGTGGGAGATTGTTTATATGTGGAGACTGATCAGCAAAGTACTGTACACTCTGCACGTATCCTCGCGAGGGTTCCGGGGAGGCAGCCCCCAAGAAAAAAAAAATTGTCGATTTTTGTTGATGAAAACTGACATTGTAATAAAACCCTAAAAAGGCTTACTTTGTTTGTTGCCCTAAAAATGCATGTTATAAGCGGCTGGGATGCTTAAGGCATTGTAAGGTTGATGTACTATTTTTGCTAGATAATAAGAAAGATTGGACGACTGTGTATGGTGGACGTAACCCATTCTGGGTGAACCACGTTAAATCTCTGTGTTATTTGTGTCCTGTTTTATTTCTTTATCTTTTGTATTTAAATATGCATATAATTGTTAGTTCATATTTGCTTCGGATCTGCTAGAAACCTTAACATTTAGTCCTCTGATATTGAGTTTAACCGAAACTATACTCAGGCATAGGAGATGTTATCTTTTGAAGTTCAACACTTCTCTAGATTGTAGTCTAGATTTCTATGTAGTCAGTGAGGCTCCTTTTGTGATGAGCAGTGCGCTCTAGGATGTTGGCCTTCCTGCAAGTGCAGGACCCTCAATTATAATTCACATACTTACTACAAAAGTATTATCTGACTATGGTTAGGCTTCCCACCGTGGTTTTTCCCTTTACCGGGTTTTCCAAGTATAAATCTTGGTGTCATGTGGATGGTATTTATTTTGTGATTATTGTTTATGCTTAATTGGTTCAATTGCTATTCCGGTATTAATGTTTTTGGTTTCGGTATTAAAGTTAATCTGTGACAACTGATTCACCCCCCCTCTCAGTTGTCTTCCGGTTATTTGAACTGTCTAATAGGTATGACACTTCAATTCAACATTAAATTCCAAATATAGCCTATACCCTACATAAGGGTAAGCTCTCTCTTTTATTTCATTCATCATTAAAGTGTGAATTCCAAAACTTGAGGTTTGACCTAGACAAACCCCTATCAACCCAACACCATTTTTCCTCTCTTGTGTGTGTAGGTTATAGGCTCATAAGAGAAGGAATATAGATTCAAAAAGTGTAAATTGAGACAAACAGAACCAAATTTTGAAAAAGAACATAGTCTGACACTTTTCTGACAAAATTTTAGGGAGATTCAAAGTGACATCCAGATCCTGAATCTATTTTTGATATCTACATTAGACACTTGTAGGACTAGTTCACCTAGCCACATAGTCCAATACTTTCAAGCTCAAATTTCAACACAAGTTCCTCTCTTATTCTCATTTCCAGATCTGTACATAGAGTCTACATATCTAATCTGTAGCTTACTGTTTATGTTGATTACTCTTAATTTTGCATCATTAGCCCTAGTTCTCGCATTTAATCATTCTATATCCAATTACATCTACACACAACAAAGGAAACCAACAATAATTGTTCCCGCTCTACCATTAGATTTGATTTTGGGCCTATTGGTTGTTTCCCCAATGTATGTTATTATGAATGGGTTTGATTCTTAGTTTGCTTGATTAGACTAGTCAAACCCATTTTCATAGTATTACATTTTGGTGAACTTGACTTGTTCATTGCATACTTTTTTATTTGTACATTCAAATATAAGTTATTTTGCATATAATTTTCAGTTTTAAAAGCATTAATTGTTCAAATCTCTCATTTCTATAGTTCATTTTGCTTAATTAAGCGGTTAATTAATCATTCTATTGAAAAATTGCATTGTTTAATTACTTATTTTGTTATAATTGTTCGCATGATCAAATATATAAGAGGCATTATGAGTAAAAATCTATGTCATTATCATTTCCCTCTCTATGTATGAGTTTCATTACTCTTTGTCCTAAATCCAATATCCATGTGAGAAGAAGTTATAGACTTATGGCCCCAAAGTTTAAATAATAAGGGTGTTGAGCCTAAGTTGACTAATCTATCCTCTAGGAGCTTGGGTGAATTCTCAATTCCTACACATGGCATGCCTAACATTGTCGAAAATGCTTGCCTTCATGCTTCTCATGATGGGGATGACTCTTCAAATCAAGTGACTATTGAACAACTGGGAGAGCTTGATAAGAAATTTGAAAGTCTTCAATAATGTATAAGTCAATAAAACTTGGGTGGAGAGGTAATCCCCTTCATTGAGGGTTTAAGTAAATTGATTCAAAGTGATGAACAAAGTGTGAATTTGTTGCATACAAATATTGCTCATATTGTGGATGATATAGTTATGAAAATAAAAAATTGTGTTGAAGTGTTTGGTTACTTAAATCCTACAAATCAAGTTGAGCCTTATATATGTACATCTTTTCCTAATGGTCCTACATATACATCTTCCATCATTACTACCTCTACACAAAATGTTAATGCTACACATGTTAGTAATGGGTGGAATCTTATAAATCAATACTCCTACATACCTCCTTCGATGAATCTTTCATTTATTTTTGAACCATCTCCTCTACCTACCTATCATAATGTTCCACCTACCTATCATTCTTCCAATTCTTCATCTTAATCCCACATGCCTCCATCCAATTCATCCATTGAATCCACTATAAACCATTTGTTCCAAAATGTTTCATCTTTACAACAACAATTGGCTTCCATAAACCAATCCAAATCCACTATTCCTACATGTTCTACCTCTAGCCCATTTTCATATGAGATCCTTTGTACTCCTCTCCCACAACGTATCCCATTTGAAGAAGTATAATGGACAAGGTGACCCCCAAACTCAGATGAAAACACTTTCAACTTTGTGTAGTGATTTTTCCTATGACCACAAACTCATGGAAAAACTATTCACTTGTACCTTAAGAGAAAAAAAATTGCAATGGTTTTGCTACTTGGCCCATTGTTCAATTGAATATTTTTAAAAATTGACTGATACATTTGTGAAACATTTTTAGAACAATATTGGTCCATGAATTACTTTGATAGATTTGATGTATTGTAAACAAGGAGCTAAAGAAAAAGTGATTGATTTGTTTGGTAAATATAAACATTTGCATTCACAAATTGCTTATCTTGTGCTTGATGGTTATGCTCAAGATTTTTAATTAATAATTTACAAAAATACATTAGAGATAAGATTTTGTTTTTTGATTATGCATCTTTTACACAATTATGCACAATGCTTTATAATTATCAGCTTCAAGAGAGTCAATTTGAATCCTCTTCATCATTGACTCTGATTGATAAGTAGAGATGTTCATCCAAATTTTCAAAAAAAATAAAAATAAAGTAAGAACTTCATCAAAATCAATCCTAACAATAATTCTTCTTGTTTATGTCAAATTTGAGCTTATCTGTAAACCCTAAAGATCCAACCACCAATCCTATATCTACAAACTAATTCAACACAACATCAGTGGACAACTATCATGCAATGTAAATAAAGTGAAATAAACAAGATTACACCTTCACATTCATGATATGCTTGTCTCCATTCTTCTTCTATCCTCCATGATCTTGTATTTGATAATGGTTGTTCTTAGAGTTGTGTTGAACTTGCACAAGAGGTCATGAAAGAATGTAGTGTGGTTGCTTGATGATGTAAGACTATGATGCAAAGATGATGTGATGGTGTATGATCTAGATATATTTCGACAGAATGTAAGTATGCTCAAGATATGTTATATGGAAAATGAGAGGAGGAAGCCTCTTTTATATAGAACATCTTAAAAATGAAGGGTTAGGATTAAGTGGTTAAAAGATGAAATGAAGGGATAGGATTAAGGAGTAGGTATTTAGAAAGACGTGTCATCATGTGGATAAGAAGAAAAGGCTAAATTAATTAATTAAATAAATACAAGTATTTTTTTAATCAATATAAGGAGGGCTAGATAATTTAAATAAATAAAATATGTATTTAAATTAGAAAGAAGAGGATAATGAATTAATTAAATAAATTACAATGTTTATTTAATTAATAGTAGAAGAGGCTTATGAATTAAATAAATAAATATAAATATAAGTATTTATTTAATTAAAGGACAATTTTAGGTGTCTACATTTTACCCCTCTTTGAGATAATGTAGTTTATCGTGTTGTTTCAAAGAATAAAAATTTAACTGATACGTGCCCTAATTTGGAAGGTAATATGCCCCCTTGAGAGGCTGGGTGAAAAATCGACAAAAGGTTCAGACAATCTCTCGATTGAAAGAAAGGATAGGGTATAAAAATGATAAAAGACGTGGGCTAAAGCGACAAAGAACAAACTAGGAATAGGTCACTAAGAAATACATGAGAGCACAATGGGGTAACACGAGCAACTCGGGTTTCAACACCTATAAATAGGAGCTTGGGGGAAGGATCTCCTCATTTTCATCCATCACTGGCAGAGATCAAGGTGTAGAGCAGAGCGAAGTAAAGCATAGCAGTTGGCAAGATGGTGGAGTGATTCCACAGATTCGAGTGTATGCGGTGGTTTTAGAGGCTAGAGGTGTATGGAGAGCTTATAAGTACATCCTCCTATCATCTTTGAAGTGAATTTATTACGTCAATAATAGGGTTCAAAGTCTTGGTTGCCAAAAATGTGGCAAGATAGGTTTAGGTTAAAAATTTGTGTGTGGTTTGTCTTAGCGTGTGTGTGGCGTGATGATGTGTGTCGGGTAGCTAAGGTTGTATGTCTAATTAAAGGTGTGTTCTCGTTCTACAAAACTATTTTTGGTTTAAGGACATGTCTTTGGCCAAAAGATGCATCTTTGGCTAATATAGTTGTGTATATAGTTGAAAGTGCATGCGTGCACTGTAAAAGTGTGTATATGGTCAGAAAATGCGTATAAGGCTGTTAAAACTGCATGCTTGGCTAGGCTAATAGGTTTGTAAAGCTAGAGCTACAAATGCAATAAATAAATGTGGCTGATGAAGCTGAAGCTACAAATGTGATAGACAAATGTGGCTAATAGAGATATGACTATCAAATTGATAAAATTAAATAGTTGGCCCAATAGGATTAGGTTGATCGTGTTGATTAAGCTGATGCGATGATTGTTATGATTGTAGGCTAATTTAGTGCAAAGTTTACCTGAGTGGCGAATATTTCATGTCGGTGACCTGGAAAATGGTGAATATATTATACTGATCGGGGGTGGCCATGTTGCTTGGAATTTATAAATATTCGTCAAATGCACGGCCCAATCGCCCATTGTTTTATGTAATTAATTATATCTCTATCAAGATTTCCCCAATAGAATCTACGTTTTCCACACGGTAAATTCAATATTTTCGCCTACACTTTATGAGGTTGTCTTAATAAACGGCCATAATTCGCCAATAGTCATATAAAGATTTATTGGTTAGGAGGACCCAATTCATCTGACATTTTGCGGAAGCGTGTCTCAATTCACCCCAATTTTTGCCAAGTCTATCATAATTTCCAACTAATTGGACGACCCATAATCGCCTCAAAAACTACATAAGACGTGTTATAATTAAGCGTGATTCGCCAAATATTTGTATACCATATAAAATTCTTGCCGAATTTACCAAATAAGGATTGGTATAAATATAGTCAAAATCATATTTATCTCTACACAAATTGGTCAGTCTAAGCTCTCAATTCAGATCACTAGCGAAGTTTTAGACCAAGAACAACCATTGTTGTTGACTGCTAGTGACCTAAAGGTAAGTGATCATATTTTTGAAGTGTTATAATATTATTCTGAATTCATCTCTATCTATTTGCATTATTGAGTTCATTCTGTATTTCTCTCAGGAACTTACCTGAAAAATTTGAATTTGAAATGACTTTCTTGCTCCTTATATTAAAATCAAACCAAGTTACATAGAGATTAACATCATATTTTCCTAACACACTACCCATTACATCCGACCTCCATTATTAACAGACCTTCCTATGCTAGAGACCACCCCCTCCCAAAACATAGAAAAACACATATCCTCATCCCCCTTAGATATATTGCAGAATGATGGCCAATTGCTCTCCAATTTCCATCACAGCTCCAGTGGAAGCCTCCGAGAGCCAATTATCCCCCTATCGATCATCCTCTGAAATGGAGCCAAGTTATTGTTTATCACTCCTACCCGATAAACCTCCCAAGCTTCTTCAATGAATGATATTTTCTATTTATTTTCTGCCTTATGCTTAACAGCCTCCTCATTCTCCTCCTCAGACCCAATAGACCCATCCTCCTCCAGATCATCCTCGGAGTCCGACGAAACATAGTTGTCGGGGTTGAAAAAGGTGTGAAACACACTAGCCACCAAGTCAACCTCCTCTAGAATGGCATTGGCTACTGCATGATCATCAACTGCTCGAATGAATCTGTTAATCCTTTGGATGCATACCTCCCTAAAATCCAGAACATCTACCAGTGGGCTAATTACAACCTCATACATGAATCCATCACACCAGTGCCTGCCTACACCAAGCATGCATTCGACTAAGCTCTTCATCATGACAAACACTCTTTCATCTATATGGAATAATCATCTACATTGCATTCACAGAGTTTCATCTCTGCACATATAACTCACCCCAAAATGATGAACCATGCTTCCCCTATGATGACTCCTTTCCTCTACAACAAGATTCTCAACATCTGCCTTCAACGTGGCTCTCCCAATCATTCTGGATACCTTTCAGATCCATCTTTCCTCCCATTTATAGCCTAGCTCCTTCTGGATTCTTTCATGGATAGCACTAGGAAAGGAAAAAGCACTCTAAACCTTTGTTCTAGACCCAGGAGATGTCCCTTCCAAATCACCCATAATCAACTTTGTGATACAACTATCAAGACCAACAAAGGCCACAGTGGTACCAATATTCCTTATCCAACTAAATCCCCTATCCAACTCCTACGCATGCTCGATCATCTCTGCCCGACTTCCACCAATCCTATTCTCCGGACGATCCTCCCATTTCCACATGATATCTCAAGTCTAAACCAGAGCATATACACTAGGGAAAACAACTTTGGATGGTTGATGCTAACCAATCCCCTTCCTTGGAAGTGGAGATGAATCTCTACCCTCCACGACACATATCTCCCTTAATTTTAATAACTTCCTCAAATGGAAAAACCGTGGTTAAAATTCATTTATTTTTCTTTCTTTCTTTTATTAAAAACATTCATTTATTCATTTATTAAAACCTTTCATTCTTGACAGTGCTCACACGTGTCTCTAAGTCTATTCCAAGGAATTTTTGAAGAAACCTGTGTCCTTCACAACTTTAGCCTGGAATAGAGTTTATGTCACCGATTAAAATTAATTAAGTATAGACTTAGAGTTAATTAAGTATAAAATTTATAATATTTAATTAATTATTAGACAATGCTCAGACCTGTCTCTATTCTGGGGACTTTTTGAAGAAACATTTGTCCTTTAGAACTTCAGACCGAAATAGAGCTTATGTTGTTGATTTTCGATCATCCAACGGTCATTAAGTTGATTGATTAATTTAATATTTAAATCTAAGTAATGAATAAATTTATACTTTGTTTATTTCATTTTATTTGCAGGTATTTTTAGTTCTCTATTGGTTAATTGTTGAATTAGTTTGTAGATCTAGGGTTAGTGGTTGGATCTTTAGGGTTTACAAATAGGTCAATATTTAGCATACATAGATGTATGTACCTATTATATGATAGTTCATCCGTATGCTTGTGAATATGATGCTATGGATTATGACCTAACCTTTATGTTGAAAACATCACAAGATTGAGAGGGGGGTGAATTAGTCTAAACCAAATCCTAAACTTCTTTAATCACAAGTACATATCAATTATCATTAACAAATTAAACATCAGTGCAAGATGAAACAAAAAAATACCAAACACATGAAAACCATATTTTTTACTTGGAAAACCCAGTGTGGGAAAAACCATGGTGAGAATCACACTCACAATATAAATATAATAAAAATTAAAATAAATGACTTTCATATTTTACCCTGTCATGCACTTCCTTTGATATCAACGGTCTAGATCTCCGCGTGACTACACATTTAGATCAAGATACTCTTTCACCTTAACTTCGCAACCCCGCTGCACCATGGCATATGGGCCTTGCTGATGTCAGGCTCTTCTTAAGTGGACCAATAAGATTATGCATGTTGGAGGTCAAAGGACATGTCAAAAAGGGTTGGTCCAATCTATCATCCTCATTAATTAAGTATACAATTTATAATAGTTAATTAGACAATGCTCAGACCTATCTCTATTTCGTCGACTTTTTAAAGAAACCTTTTCCCTTCTGAACTTCGGGCCGAAATAGAGCTTATGTAGTTGATCTGTGATCATCCAATGGTCATTAATTAATTATAGACTTATAGTTAACTAGCACTTGCAGCTCATTATATGGATAGCCGAAAGAAAATTAAAGATAAAATTTAATGTAGTTTGATATTACAAGTGAATAAATTAATCTAGTATTTAAATCCAAGTAATGAATAGATTTAAAATTAAAATGTGTCTCATTCGCAATTATAGAGGAGGAATTAATGTTGAATCATGCAGATTGATTGTAAAACAAAGCTTGAACAACACATTGATGGCAGAGCATTCATGAGCTTGGCTCTTGACGGGGGAGTAGGACGTGAGGAGTATTGATTATTTATTCATTTCTGGTGGCCATTTTTATTAAAAAAAATTAAGAGTTCTTTGAGAGAGAGTGTTGTAAAGAGTAGGGGTTAATATTTAATTGAAGGGGTGATGCAAGAGCATCCCCGGTTCATAGAAATCTTGCATCAACGAAAATTATTTCCTTTTTGTTATACTTTATGTTTACAGTTTAGACATTTATTTCCGTGTGTTCTGGATTTGGCTCACTGGAACTTGTGGAGTTGGATTTTGCTTGAAGACTTGATCATCTTCCTTATTCCCAAACCATGGAGCATTTGGATCATTTTCCGACAAGTTATCGCTACCGGTTTTGAGACAGTTTTCTGTTACCGGTTGCTTGGACCTATTTGCATTGGTGATCTATCAGATCCCTCCCATAGCTTGCGGAGCCCTGAGCATTGATTTTTATGTTCCTTGGCATGTGACCGACCTTTTCTCGTGATCTACACTTCATCCTTTGTATTTTCCAGAGGAATTTCCTTGGCGGAGGTTGACCTTGTTTGTTTTGCAAGTTAGGTCTTGTTCTTCGGGTTTTGATCCCTTTTTGGGCATAGAATATAGATCTTAAGATTTGAGGTCTCAATTGTGACATGTTCTATATTTTGAGCATGTTTTAGTAGGCCTATGAGTCAATTTCTGTAACCCGGTTGCTATCGGTTGCTTGTAATTAGTTTTCATGATATACTCAATCTGTTTTGTATTGCCTCCATCATGTCCCTATGTTTCCATTGTGTTTACTCTTGCTGATCGGTTTGGACTGATCTCTTTGAGGTACCTCCTAGCCGATGACTACTTCAAGTGGTATCAAAGTGAGCTTTCGTTCTGGAGATTGGGTTGTCCTGAGAATTTTGTTGTAGGGTGGCAGACTATGGATTCGACCTGTAGCTGCAAAGGATTGGCGTAAAGATGGTGCAAAGAGGAACTAGGAATGGTGGAGTGTGTGGGAAAGAAGATCTTGCTATGATGGAAATGTTGCAAGGAATAGTAGCCCGGTTGGAAGCCATGGAGACAGCCCAGAGAAGAGGCCAACACATTGAAGATGTAAGTGAAGATGAAGGAGAAAAAGGTCCGACAGAACAAGTAAACCCATCGTTGGTTGATCTGAATGAGAAAAGTTTTTTGAGGGTTTTGAGTAGGCTGAATACTAAACCTCATTTTACCCCACTAGAATATGATGGAAAGTTGGATTCAGATGAATTGATGGATTAGATCTCGGAGATGGAGAAATATTTTGATTTTGAAAACACTGCAAAAGAAAGGAAGGTGAAATATGCCTATACCCGATTGAAAGGTCATGCATCTCTTTGGTGGGAGCATTTGTAGGTTGATAGACAAAGAAGAGGTAAAGGGTGTTGGAATCCAAGAACACTGAGAGGGGGGGGGGGTGAATCAGTTTTCTACCGGAATGGAGAAATTTAACCTTATTAATACAATAACTCAACAACTAGTAAACATAAAAGCATATAACAATAAGCAACAGTGCAAACACAAAGATAAACACCATAACACCATAGATTTATGCATGGAAAACCTCAAGGAGGAAAAACCATGGTGGGATTAGAGACCCACAATATCTATCCACTGATCAGATGAATAAATATTACAATAAGGGGCCTGCTCATCATAATGGAGTCTCATTGACTACAAAGAGGTCAAGCACCTCAAAATATTTAGACAACAATCCGGAAAGAAGAACTACCTATGAAAGCATCAAACATGCAAGATTACAGTTTCAGTTAAGCTCAATACCAGAGGTCTAAAACCTCTTACATAAACCCAACTCAATCACCTATGATCGACCAAATCCTCTGCACAAATGATTATTACATTATTCACTTCTTGCCTATGCATGCATGATCTACAATGAGATCTTACATCACTTTTATACCAGCCCAAGACCTAACCAATTAGGTCGGCCACCCAAATGATAATACAATAGATTCATTACATAATCCCAAAATAAAATCATAAGACATGTCATCCTAAGGCCAAACAAACATCATCCAATCAATAAAACATCCCAGAAGCGCATCAGAGGATCTACCAACACGTTTCATGGAAATCAGTCCATAACCTAGATAGCACCAGACCTAAATTAGATCCACACACGCTAAAGAAATGACACCAATCAGTCGAGGCAGGAACACAATAACCATCACCATCTTTAATCCCTTCTAGAAGGTGTATCGACACCACTTATGCATTTCATCAAAGATCTTCAATAAAGCTCTGTCAGTGAAACCCTTACTGAACCTACAAAGCAGGCTGACTAGAACATAAGATAGCATCCGATCATCAAGTCAATACCAACTGACTGAGACATACTTTAGAAGCATATGAACCATCCATATAAACTTATTCCATCATCCATATCATACCGATGACAATCAACTGATAAACTTCCCAATCCAATCCTTCTGTCGGAAGCCGGTAAACAACCATAACAACTAGTGTTGACATCAATGTCAAAAGATCAATGCAAGACATAATCAATTCCATCATATGGCCAACAAAGAGAAGATCAAGATATGGGATCAGATGGTTGCTATGTTGAAATCAAAATTTATGCTAGTTGATTATCAAGTAAATCTGTTCCGGAAGTTGCAAAATTTGAGATAGAAGGAATCTAGTGTGAAGGAATACACCGAAGCATTTTACAAGTTGAATATCAAATCCGAATATGTTGATGATGAAATTGAACAAGTTGTAAGATATTTGAATGGATTGTGGGTGTCTATACAAGATGAAATTAGTTTGATCAAATTAAAGAGTGTTGAAGAGGCTTACCAATATGCCCTGCAGGCAAAAGAGAAGCTAAACAAAAGAAATGAGCAGAGGCAGGGGTGGAAGGTTTTCCGGAGGAAGATTTCAAGGAGGAAGATGTTATATTGAAGGTAGAGGAACCTATGCAGATCATAACAAGGACAAAGAAGTGAGCAAAGAAGGTAATTCATACAGGAAAGATGATAGAAATTTCTACCGGAGGAGAGAACTGGATGGCTATCGAAATGAGAATTTTGGAAGACAAGACAAGAGAGTGTTTAGAGGAACTTACTATAAGTGTGGAGGAGAAGGACATTGTGCTTTCGAGTGTAAGAAGATAGAGAATACCGAAAGAGGAGCAGTGGTGGAAGAAAAACTCGCTGGATCAGATAATAAACCGAAAGATAGAGAACTATTGATGATGAGGAGAGCTTTGTGTCATACCAGGAAAGGTGAAGAGCCCTTGCAGAGAAAGAATTTGCTCAGGATGAAATGTAAGGTATCCAGTAAGTGTTGTAAAGTTGTTATTGATAGTGGTAGTTCAAATAATCTTGTTTCAGAAGAGATGGTGAATAAGTTGATTTTGGAAAGATTGAAGCACCCTAGGCCTTATCAGATAGCATGGATTCAGGATGAACATAAGTTTTTAGTAAGTGAGCAATGTTTGGTGAAATTGAAAATTGGGAATTATCATGATGAAGTCTTGTGTGATATTATGCCTATGGATATTTGTCATCTTTTGTTGGGTAGACCTTGGCAGTTTGATAGACAGGAAATACATGATGGGAGGAAGAATACATACACTATTGTGGCTAATGAGATGAATCAAACCTTTTTGCCCTTGGAGGACCCTTTGAAGAGTGAAGTCTGTACGAATGCTATAATTTGTTTGGTGGATGGAAGGAAATTCCTAGATGGATTGAGACATGAGAATGTGTGTTTTTCCTTAGTTCCTAAGAGGACTAAGAATCTAGAGAATGAAGAAGAACACCCAAAAGAGATAAAAGATTTGCTGACAGAATATGAAAACATCATTTCGGATAATGTGCATGATGGATTTCCATCTATGAGAAGTATCAGTCACTGCATGGACCTAGTTCTTGGAGCTAGTTTGCCTAACAAAGTTGCACATCGGTTGACACCGACAGAGAATGAAGGGCTGAATAAACAAGTGCATGAGTTGTTGAAGAAAGGTTTGATCAGAGAAAGTCTGAGCCCTTGTGCAGTACCAACAATATTAGCGCCTAAGAAGAATGGAGAGTGGAGAATGTGCACCAATTCTAGAGCAATAAACAAAATCACAGTAAAATACCACTTTCCTTTTCCTAGGATGGATGACATAATGGACTGTTTGAGCGAAGCCAAATACTTTACAAAGATAGACTTGAAGAGTGGATATAATCAGCCCAGGATAAGAGAAGGAGATGAATAGAAGACATCATTCAAGACAAATGAAGGACTATATGAATGGTTGGTGATGCCTTTTGGGTTAATTAATGCACCGAGTACTTTCATGAGGTTGATGAATGAGGTATTGAATAAATTCTTGGGTAAGTTTGTTATTGTATATTTGGATGACATTTTGATTTTCAGTAAGACAAAAGAGGAGCATTTGTTGCATTTGAGACAAGTTTTGCAGAGGTTGAGGGAAGAAAAGTTACTGATAAATCTTAAGAAGTGTACTTTCATGAAAGATGAATTAGTCTATTTGGGATTTGTGATATTTGAGGATAGTTTGAAGATGGAACCTAAGAAAGTAAAAATAATTATTGAGTGGCCTACACCGGAAAGCATTGGAGAGGTAAGATCATTTCATGGATTGGCTAGTTTCTACCGGAAGTTCATCAGAAATTTTAGTTCAGTTTGTAACCCTATGACTGAGACCATGAGGAGAGATTAGAAGGAATTCAAGTGGACAACCGAAGCAAACAAAAGTTTTGAATTGTTCAAAAGCAAGGTGATTGAGCAGCCCATGTTGGCTTTACCAGATTTCAATAAAGTTTCAAGTGGATTGTGATGCAAGTCGAACAACAATAGGAGAAGTCTTGAGTCAGGAAGGGATAGCAGTAGCTTATTTCAGTGAGAAATTGAATGATTCCTGGAGGAGATATTCAGTGTATGATCAAGAGTTTTATGCCATAGTTCAAGCCTTGAAGAAGTGGAAACATTACCTATTGCCTAAGGAGTTTGTGTTGTATACAGATCATCAAGCCTTGTAGTATTTTAACAGTCAGAGTAAGTTGAATCAGAGACATATGAGATGGGTAAATTTTTTGCAGAGTTATGCCTTTGTGTTGAAGCATAGAAGTGGTAAATCTAACAAAGTTGTTGATGCATTAAGTAGGAGAAGGAATTTGCTAACAGTGATGAGAGTGATAGTATTAGTATTTGAGGAATTGAAGACCTTGTATGATGATGACCCGAATTTTGCAGAACCTTGGAGAGCATGTAGAGAACCAGTTATGGTGAATAGAAGCAAGTGGTTGGATTACTTCATTCAGGATGAGATGTTATTTAGAAGAGTTCAGTTGTGCATAGCTAAGAGTTCTGTGAGGGATAATCTAATAAAGGAGAAACACAATGGAGGATTAGCCAAACATTTTGGTATTGAAAAAATAGTAGCATTGGTGAGTGAGCATTACTTTTGGCCCCAGATCAATAAGGATGTTAGGAAATATGTGCAAAGTTGTAGAGTTTGTCAAGTTGCAAAGGGTAGTAGTCAAAATGTGGGATTGTATAAACCTTTGACATATCGGTAAGACCTTGGGAGGATATAAGCATGGATTTCATACTTAGATTGCCTAAAACACTGAGGGGGAATGATTCTATATTTGTGGTAGTGGATAGATTCTCAAAGATGGCTCATTTCATACCTTGTAAGAAGACATCAGATGCATTACATGTAGCAGACCTATTTTTCAAGGAAGTAGTGAGATTGCATGGATTACCTAAGAGCATAGTTTCAGATATAGACACTAAGTTTGTTGGCTATTTTTGAAGAACACTTTGGAAGAAGATGAAGACAAATTTGAAGTTATGTTCTACTTTTCATCCACAAACTGATGAACAAACATAAGTAGCTAACTGGAGCTTGGGAAATTTGTTGAGATTTTTAGTTGGAGATAAAATTGGAAGTTGGGATTTGATTCTTGCACAAGCAGATTTTGCCTACAATAATTCAGAAACAGGAGTACCAAATGAACACCTTTTGAGATTGTTACCAGAGTACATCCTAGAGGTATACTAGAATTAAGAGATATTAGCAATGAAGACTGAAGAAGTTCAGAAGCAAAAGAATTTCCAGCTCACGTGAAGAACTTACATATTCAAGTTAAGCAACATCTGGAGGACATGAACATCAAGTATAAGGAGAAAGTAGATGAGAAAAGGAGACATAAGGAATTTGAAGTTGGCAATAAAGTGATGGTGTATCTGAGAAAAGAAAGATTCCCGATTGGAACTTATAACAAGTTGCAGATGAGAAAGTTTGGACCTTGTAGGATTTTGAGAAAGTTCAGTTTCGGGAAAGCATATGAAGTGGAGTTACCAGATAGTCTAAGTATTTCATATGTTTTTAACATTGCAGATCTTCATCAATATCATGGACCAGAATCCAATGAGGATGGTATTGCAGACTTGGAGAAACAGTTGCCCCAGAAGGAACTAGATCAGATTGAAGATATTTTGGACAGTAGGATTGGGTGTAGTACTTGAAGCAGTTAGTATAAGGAGTATCTTGTGAAGTGGAAGGACAAACCAATTGAAGATTCATCTTGGATTTCTTAGGAAGAGGTAGACCACTTTGGTTTTCCTTTGACCCTAGCAAAGTGAGAGACTCATTTTTTCAACAACCTCGGATGTTTGATGTAGGAGCATCCCCGGTTCATAGCAATCTTACATCAACCAAAAATATTTCCTTTATGTTTACAGTTTCAACATTTCTTTATGTGTGTCTTGTATTTGGCTCACCAAAACCAGTGGAGTTGGATTATTCTTAAAGACTTGATCATATTCCTTATTCCCAAACCATGGAGCATTTGGATCATTTTTCGGCAAGTTATTGCTACTGGTTTCTGAGAGTTTTTTTGTTACTAGTTGCTTGGACCTATTTGCATTGGTGATCTACCTGATCCCTCTCGTAGCTTGCAGAGCCCTGAGCATTGATTATGATGTTCCTTGGCATGTGGCCGACATTATCTCATAATCTACACTTCATCCTTTGGTTTTTCCGGAGGAATTTCTTTAGTGGAGGTCGACCTTGTTGGTTTTGCATGTTAGGTCTTGTTCTTCGGGTTTTGATCCATTTTTGGGCCGACCGGATCCCCTTGGATCGTATAAATAATTGTAATAGAGCATTAGAATGTAATCAAGAAGTTAGACTGAGTATAGGATATAGATCTTAAGATTTGAGGTCTCAATTGTGACTTGTTTTGTATTTTGAGCATGTTTTAGCAGACTTGTGAACCAGTTTCTGTAACCCAATTGTTACTGGTTGGTTGTAATCAGTTTTCATGATATAACTCAATATGTTCAACATTGCCTCCATCATGTCCCTGTGTTTTCGTTGTGTTTACTCTTGCTAACCGATCTGGACTGATCTCTTTGAGGTCCCTCCTAGATGGTGACTGCTTCAAGGGGTGTCGTCACTATTGCAGAGGGAACATGGAAGCCAGTTTCACATTCAAAACAGAGAAGAAATTGGTGCCCTTCATGGGAAAAGTGTCAGATAAGAGATTTAAGGGCATATTCCTATTCAAGGATGAAAGGCTTGTGGATGTGGTTCAACTCTTGTTGGGAGAGGAGATTGTCCATATTAGTCACAGATACAAGACTAATATGGAAATCTATTCCCTTATTGCTGCATGGGGATTATAATTTGAAAAGGATGCGGACAAGGTAAAGAGGGCCTTGCAAACTTTAATTGAGGCAAAATACCTGGGATGGATGGATTCAATTTGGGAGTGGGTTGTTTCGGGAGTGGGTTTCATCATTTTTGAAGGGTCGATGGAGCTTACGGACCCACTACCCTTTGTTCGTTGGCAAGAGGATGAGTTGAAGGCGAGATGCAGAGAGCTCGCAAGTGTTGGCATTTGCATGAATATTGCATTAATGAAATGTTATGTTGTCATTGATGTTAATTAACCAGTAATGATATTGCTATAATGTTGTTTTGTAACGGGCATGAAGAGCTAGTGAAGGAAACTGTAACTAGTAGGTAAGTTTGTGGAGTGAACCCATATTGCTAAGTATTAGAGAGTTGGACTGGTAAACTCTACCTATTGATTTGATAAACCCTAACCGATTGAATAGGTTGTATTGGTTTATGATTTGATTCTGAGCGACAATGATTATGACACGTATGCATATTGTATGAAGAGAGTTTTAAAGTGTTTTTGGCACGTTGAGATAATGGTTTTTGTCTAGGGAATGAGCAAGTATATTGCATGTAATGCAAAGCGCATGATGAGTTATTGAGTTCGATGAAGCGGTGATCAAGGAGCGGTCGAGGCTTTCTTGAATGATGTGCAGAGATTGTTATGTAATCCAACGATCATACTTGAACCGATTTGTTTGTAATCTCTATGAGAGAATTAGGTTTTTGTTGTGTTACCGACGTATTGATTTGTTTATAAGGTTGATGAGTTATTTTGTTTCAAAGTTGGCAAAGTTTAAGTAGAGTGTGTGGTTGTCGAACCAGATGATGTATCTGCAGTTTGTGTAAAGGCAGATAGGAGCATGACAAGGATCTGAACAAGCAAGTGTAGTGCTATTCAAACAGATCAACAAACCCCTATTATTTTCTAACAATTACAACAGTTTGAAATCCCCTAACCGGGTAAGCTCTAACAAGCTTGGTGTTAATTAAATCCTCTAACCATGTGATCCATTAGCTTGGATTTCAAATCCTCTACTGAGGTTACTCCTCATAGGGTATTTCTTCTAACAAGGCATTATAGTCAATCCCTTAACTGGGTGGTCTCTAACATGATTTGTTCTTAATAGGACTTTTTGTAAAGCTTTAACAGGCTTGGCTCCTAACAGGACGAACTTCAGAAGAGTTCAGATAGTTATCTTGTGAGTCTCATCTCACCGTGGTTTTTCCCATTTGGGTTTCCACATGAAAAATATTGTGTTAAGTGGTGAATGTTTTTGTGGTTATGTTTTCTATGGTTGATTTGCTTAACTACTTAATCCACTTTGATAAGTCATGATAACCAACAACAATATGAAATGAAGTTTTACTTATGTCAGTAAAAGTATTTGAATGTTTATGAGTTTCAAGTTGTTTACTGTTAATTTGTTTTAACAGTCAACCGATTTATTCTAACAATGATATTGCATTTATAGTTCAGTGGTTTAACTTGTCAGTTCTAAGTTTACTTTGAGAGGTTGATAATGAGATTGGTGAAAGTTTATTATTAGTTTTCTATCTACTGATTCACCCCCCCTCTCCGTAGTTGATCGGATCTTTATTCTTTCATCTTACCATCAATTGGTATCAGAGCATCTCAGGTTCTCTAAGGTCTAAGCCTAACAACTTGAGGTAAAGATCTTGTAGAACATGATGAAGAAGGGAGGTCCAAAGTTTAATAGAGAGAACTAAAGAATATGGAGTGATAGAATGAAAATTTATATCAAGAGTCTAGGAAATCAATACTAGGAACATGTTGGTATTCAATATGTTGCACCTAGTGGGATTACGACTGATGGTCAGAAGAAAGAGCAACAAGAAAACAATCAAGCAATGGAGGCTATTATCAGTTCTTTGTTTGATGCAAAATATGTTGATGTCCATGGCCCAGAGACTGCATATGAGGTATGGAAGAAACTTGAAGAGATTTATAGTGGTGATGAACATGTGAAGATTTCCAAGGAAGAGAGTCTAAGAAGAAAGTTTGATGACATGCAGATGGCTGAAGGTGAGAATATCCAACAACATGGTCAGAGGATAAAAGAGATAGTTGGTGAGATCAAGAGTGCAGGTGGTAAAGTGGAAGATGCCACAGTGGTTAGTAAGGTGTTGAGAACCTTGCTACTGATCTACGCTATCCGAGTTGCAGCCATTTAGGAGCTAAAATCTATTGACAAAACTAAGGTAACCCTTGACTCCATCATTGGTAAGCTTACTGCTTTTGAATTAAATGGTTATGATGGTAGTGTTCAGAAATCCGAGTCTGCATTTAGAGCTTCAGTTTCTAACCCATCTATGAGGAAAAGTAGAGATGTCAGTCATAGTTATGAATCTAGATCCAACAGAGAAGTTGATGATGAAGATAGTTTGGTTGAGCTTGAAGCATTGTTGGCCAAGCGGTTGCCTAGAGGAACCAGTAAATATAGAGGTAAACTACCTTTGAAATGTTTTGCATGCAACAAGATTGGACACATTGCAGCTAACTGTCCTAATGGTGATAATGAGCACAAGCGAGAGAAGTTCAAGAAGTATAAGGGAAAAGGCAAAAGAGATTGTCTTATTGCAGTTGATGGTGGTATCATTGATGAGGAATCTAAGGGTGATGCTAATGAAGACATTTCGTTTGTAGTCATTAAAGAGGAAACATCTGATCAGAAGGCTTTAGTTTCTCGCATGGATAATTCTAATGATTGGATCATTGATAGTGGTTGTTCACATCACATGACCGGTGACTGGAGTAAATTTATTTCTTTGAAGGAATTTGATGGCAGAGTTGTAAGATTTGGTAATGACTCACCCTGCATGGCTAAAGGTAAGGGAACTATTTCTCTTAATGGAAAGAGCAGTGCAGATGATGTCTACTCGGTTGAAGGTCTAAAACACAATCTTTTGAGTGTTTCTCAACTCAATGATAGAGGATATCCATTGGAGTTTAAGAATGGTATGTGCAAAATCCATGGGAGTAAAGGTGAACTGATTGCAATCGACAAGCAGACTAAAGGTAACTTGTTTCACCTGAATCCTAAATTCAACAACTATTTAATTGCTAAAGTAGATGATAGTTGGCTTTGGCATAGGAGACTTTGTCATATAAATTTTGATAACATTGTTAAAGTGAGTAAGTCCAAGATAGTGAGAGGTTTGCCTCAGTTGGACAAACCGGTTAATGCTCTATGTAAGGAATGTTAGTTGGGAAAGATGACATCCTCAAATTTCAAGAGCAAATCTTTTTTAGCGAAACATGTTAGATTTGGTTCATATAGACCTCTATGGACCAATAAGGACTAAAAGTATTCAAGGTGACAGATACTTTATGATCTTCACTGATGATTGCTCAAGAATGATGTGGGTCACATTCTTGAAAGATAAAATAGAAGCATTTAGTAAGTACAAGGCATTCAGGGCCTTAGCTAAAAAGGAGAGTGGTAAGAAGATAAAGTGTCTGAGGACTAATCAAGGCGGTGAATTTACTTCTGAGGAATTCACTAGATATTATGAAGAAAATTGTATCAAATGACAACTTTCTACACCGAGGGCACCACAACAGAATGGTATTGCAGAGAGGAACAACCGGTCAGTTATTGAAGCTGCTAGAACGATGTTGATATAAGGAGGTGCAACGAAAACTTTATGGAGAGAAGCTGTCAGCACAACTATCTACACTATGAACCGAATTTTGGTAAAAAGAGGCAAGGATAAGACTCATGAATACTGGTATGGTAGATCACCTAATGTTAGTTATTTAAAGATATTTGGCAAAAAATGTTTTATTTAGAGAGGTGACTATGTTAGCAACTTTGAGGCTAAAAGTGATGAAGGTATATTTCTAGGTTATTCCACCAAGAGTAAGGCCTACAAATGTTATAACAACCAGATACAGAGAATCATTGAGAATGTTGATGTTCGAGTGGATGAGTATCCTGAAGTCTTAGGGGAAACCAGTATGGAGGAAAAGGTTGAAGATCCTTGCATTTTGTTTTTGTAACCAAAACCTGTGAAACCTGAAACCGGTAAAGAGAATGTTGTTGTACCAGTTCAACCGAAATAGGTAGATTCAGAAGAAGATAATGATAATGAAGAAGGAGAACCCGAAGATAATGATCATGTTATTCTAAGGTATGTGAGACTCAATCACAATCCTGACCAGATTATTGGAGATAAGGATGCTGGAGTGCTAACCAAAAGAAGAATTAGAGACAATTCTTCCATGATCTCCACTATTGAGCCTATAACTGCTAAGGAAGCATTTGGAGATGATCATTGGGTCAAAGATATAAAGGAGGAGCTTGATCAAATTGAGAAGAACAATACATGGACCCTAGTACCTCGATCGGTAAATAAAAATGTGATAGGTCCTAAGTGGGTATTCAGGAACAAGTTGAATGAAGATGGTGTAGTAGTTCACAACAAAGTTAGATTGGTTTGCAAAGGTTATGCACAAGAAGAAGGAGAAGATTATGGTGAGACTTTTGCACCAGTGGCTAGATTGGAAGGTTTTAGAACTTTACTTGCATTTGTAGCACATAAGGGATTCAAAGTATATCAGATGGATGTAAAGTCAACATTTTTAAATGGAATACTGGAAGAGGAAGTATACATTGAGCAGCCAGATGGTTATGCTCTGACTAATGAGAAAGACATGGTATGTAAGTTGCACAAAGCACTATATGGATTAAAGAAAGCACCGAGAGCATGGTATGAAAGATTCATTCACACCCGATGAAGATAGGTTTTCAGAGAACCAGTAAATATAGTGTTAGAATAACTGGTGGACAACTGAGAGGGGGGGGGTGAATCAGTTGTCAACAGATTATATTAATCAAACCACTTTACAACCTTTAATCGAAGCACATAAAGATTGAATATCAGAATAGCAAAAACAGATACCGGTAAGCAATAAAACTTAAGAATAAAATAGAGAATGAACACAATGCAACCATACCACATAACACCATGATTTGTACATGGAAAACCCAATAAAGGGGAAAACCACGGTGGGAACCCTACCCACAGTCAGATAATACTTCTGCAAAAAGTATGTGATACAATAAGGGGCCTGCACATGCAGGAAGGCACACTACCTAGAGCATACTGCTCATTAAAAAGGAGTCTCACTGACTATAGAGAGGTTATAACCACCTCAATATAATTGGACAACAATCCAAAAGAATGAATTGCCAATGATAGCATATACTATGCCTGATTACAGTCTCGGTTAAGCTCAATACCAGAGGCCTTTGACCTTTTACATAAACCCAATTTGATCACCTATGATCAACCAAATCTCTTTCGCATATGATCTTTCATTCCATGACCATGACCACCACAATCTACAATGAGATCTTACATCAATTTATACAAACCCTAAGGCCTAAACCAAGTAGGTCGGCCACCTAAAAGATATTACAATAAGATCATTACATTCATCCACATTACAATGATATACCATGTCAGCTTTAGACCAAAACAACATTAACCAATCCACAAATCATCCCAATAACGTGTAGAGTACATGTAACATGATATCGGTCCATAACCTAGACCCAAATAGACTCACCATGCCAAAGCGATATCCCCAATCGGTCAAGGCACAAACAAAGATCACCTTCTAC
The DNA here is from genome assembly GCF_030272615.1 of Cryptomeria japonica. Classification (NCBI taxonomy): domain Eukaryota; kingdom Viridiplantae; phylum Streptophyta; class Pinopsida; order Cupressales; family Cupressaceae; genus Cryptomeria; species Cryptomeria japonica. The sequence continues at coordinate 305,147,120 of NC_081412.1, forward strand.
ATCCTGAATTCCATCTAGAAGCCACACACCAACACCACTTATGCATCATGTCAAAGATTCTCAGTAAAAGCTCTGCTGGTAAAACCTTAAACCCTTACCAGTATAGGCTTACTAGAGTGTATGATAGCATCAGATCATCAAGTCAATACCAACTGACCAAAACATACTCCATAAACATAAAACCAAACATATTCCATTGATCCAAACATGTCGGTAGTATCCAACTGATAGTCCCTTCTGTCGGTAACACAAGTTCTTCTATCAGTAACCAAAATCTGTCTATCGATAACCAATCATAACATCTAGTGTTGACATCAATGACAAAACATCAATGCAACACATAATCAATTCCTTCATATTGCCAACAATCTCCCCATTTGGCATTGATTGCAACACTAGATGTGAAAAAGAAAACATCTAAGTGCCAAGAAATGCCAAAAATTTCTCAAAGAAGATATAAAAATGAAAAACTGAAAGATCCCAACAAATCCCCCTAAGGAGTGTAGTCCAATTTGAAACTGATCTGAATCTCTCTCCCATATGATATATTATGATATTATTTTTCACATATAACTCTCCCCCTTTGACATCAATGCCAAAGATATGACATAGATATCAAAATCCAGTGAATCTCAAAGCTAACTACTCCCCCCGAGTAGTAGCACCACTACATCAATCTGGAGCAAAGAATAAAGATGATGATGCATACTGGACTGATGCTCTGCTTCATCAGTTAAGTTTCTATCAGAGGGGTTGATACCCCTAACTTGTCTCTCAAATATTCAAATGATTCCTTGGACAACGGTTTAGTGAATATATTTGCAATCTGCTCTTTAGTGTTCACATAAACCAATTTGACTTCCTTTTCTTCCTCCTTTTCCTTTAGAAAGTTATATTTTATTAAAATGGGCTTAGTCTTAGAGTGAAATACCAGATTCTTAGATATGTCAATAGCTACAGAGTTATCACAATAGATAAATACCATTTCATTGCAATTTACCTTGATATCCTTCAACATTTGCTTCATCCACAAGACTTGAGTGCAATTAGTTGCTGCTGCAACATATTCAGCTTCTACAATAGATAAAGAAATGCATGACTATTTTTTGCTGATCCATGAAACTAACTTCTTTCTAAGAAAGAAAGATCCACCAGAAGTGCTCTTCCGGTCATCAGTATCTCATGCCCAATCTGCATCTGTATATGCACATAAAGTGAAGTTATCATCTCTAGAGTACCATAAGCCATATTTTGTTGTTCCTTGCAAATACCGGTATATCCTCTTTACTGCACATTCATAATTTTCTTTAGGATTACTTTGATATCTTGAAATAATACTTATTGCATTCATAATATCCAGTCTAGTCTGAGTTAGATATAACAAGCCACCAATCATAGACTTATACCTTATTGAATTTACCGGTGTAGATGTGTCTGTTGGTGCCCAAAACCACAGATTGGCAAACCAAAAGACTTGCCAAATCCTCAAGTAGTCCAATCAGCCTTGGCCAACAAATAGGGATAGTCAAGGACTAGATCCCTCTACACTTTAGGCTCCACTGAACCTAGGTGGGTGTGCCTCTTCCTCTCAAGCACACAAGAGGTTATTTATAGTGGATTTAAACCTTTTATCAAGTTTACACAACTGACAAATTATTGTTCTGCAACTATGCTTTATTATGTGCTTTAATTGAATGCTTTGAAAAGAAATGATTGTGAATGTATATTGAAAATGAGATTGCTTTCAAGACTTAAATGAAATCTGCATAGATCAGTTCATATAGGATTTGGGAAGAATGTTTCTATCAAGGACCTTGAATGCATATAGATCAAAACCTTAAAAGATCAATAACAGACCCGTGCCTCTGGATATATACAACACTTTATGGACAAAATATCTTATCAACTCAAGAGACAATTTCTCATCAACTATGAAGGTTCAGTATGTGTTATACAAACAATAAGAACTCAATCTTTCACTTAATGCAACGACATGTGATTCACATCATAGCAAATCTATAAACAGATTTATCAAGAGGACAAAGATAACTCATCAACACAAAAGTGTACACAATATTTGGAAAAAGAGACAATGAACATTGTATATTAATCTTCAGGAAATAATTGCATACATAAGCTGCACTTGTAAATACTTCATTACAGATTGCTTGCGCAAAATGATACTTCTTCTTCTTACAGACTTCTCTAATACAAAATGATATTCAATCCTTACAACATTATGTTGTTCTTATGACTCTCTCCATATATCTACATTTTTTAACCACTTATATATGTGGTTGAATGGGCACCATACCCCTTTTGGGGTGAAAAGTCACCATTTTACATTAAAATTAACAAAACCTTTTAAAATTAATATGCAAACTAGTTAGTCAATAACCTTGTTTTAAGCTATCTTTTCAGTTTTTTGTTTGGTCGGCTACCTTAAAATTTAGATAAGAATCTGAAAATTTTAGTGGTGGTAGTAAACATCCACTTCTAAAATGGGTCTTCATCAGATTTGATATTTGAATACATTTTCATTCCAAGTTGACATCTTCTTTCATGCAGGTCAAAATAACAGGCTTTTCAACCTTCTTGCGGTCTTCTGTATGATCTACAACCAAAAACACATTGTACATATCTAATATTTTTACTGGAGCTTGGAAACTTGATTTTCTGAAATGGGTATTTCTTATATTTTCATGTTTCATTTATTTTAATTCTCTATTCATATCATATTTTCTATAGATCAAAAACACTAGTCTTTCATGGGGTCCTTTGGAATTAATTTATTTATATCCTCCTTTAATCTAGTTGTTCAAATCATTAATCATCCATTATGTGTCATTTCCATGAAGTGACCACCATTTTTAATAGTAGGGTGCTTGAAATTATTTGGAAATTTGAAGCCCCAACAATGTCTTTGATAGATAATTTATCATTTGTCACCATAGGAGTACTTACCGATTTGGAATTAGCCATACCAAACTTCTTAAACAATTCCATTAGATACTTTGTTTGACAGGTAAAAATGCCTTTGTCAATTTGAGTAGTCTGCAAACCCAAGAAAAATCTCATTTCACCAGTCATAGACATTTCAAATTCATTCTTCATATTATTAGAGAATTCCATGCACAATTTATCTTCACCTCCAAAAATGATATCATCAACAAATACTTCAATAATCAGAATATCATCATCAGTGATCTTGTAATATAAATTACTGTCAGCACTGCCTTTGGTAAAACCAAGCTTCAAAATATATTTATCCAACCTTGCATACCAAGTTCTAGGAGCTTGTTTCAATCCATATAACGCTTTCCTTAACCTTCAAACTGTATCTTTGTCATCTATCAGTGAAAATCCATCAGGTTGCTCAAAGTATACTTCTTCCTCAAGTTCACCATTCAAAAATGCACATTTAACATCCATTTGATAGACCTTATAGTTTTTGTATGCTGCATAGGCAAGAAATAGTCCGACAACTTCAATTCTAGCTACTGGTGCAAATGTCTCACCATAATCAATTCCTTCCATTTGAGAATATCCTTTACAAACTAGTCTAGCCTTGTTTCTTACAACTTGACCATCCTCATTTATTTTATTTCTAAAAATCCATTTAGTTCCAATAACATTCTTATTTTTAGGTCGGGGAACTAAAGTCCAAGTCTTATTCTTCTCTATCTGATCTAATTCATCTTCCATAACCTTTAACCAATATGTATCTTTACAAGCTTCAATAACAGATGCCAGTTCAATTTGAGAAATAAGACATACCTCTTCATTTTCTAGTCTTCTTCTTGTCATAACTCCCTTATTCCCATCTCCAATGATTTGATCTTCAGAATGATTTAATATTACATACCTTGGTGTCTTCTAAACTTCAGGTTCTCTGTTCTGATCATCAGTCACAGTTGAATTTTTTGATTGTTCTGGTGTAACTGCCTCAGTGTCTTGTATCGATTGAGGCATTGCCGGATCAGTTATGATCACTTCAACTATCGGTTCTCTGTCATATGATATAGATTGATCTCTGTATTTCTCATCCACTTTCACATATATGCTCTCCACAATTTCCTGCAATCTTTTGTTATAACATCTATATGCTTTGCTCTGAATTGAATATCCAAGAAATATCCCTTCATCACATCTAGGATCCAACTTCCCAATTGAATCATCCCTTTTGATATAACATTTGCTTCCAAAAATTCTGAAATATTTAAGAGTAGGTGTATGTCCAAACCATAATTCATAAGGAGTCTTACCGGTTTCACCTTTGATATGAATTCTATTGAATGTGTAGATTGTTGTACTCACTACTTTTCTCCAGTAGATGTGAGGCAATTTGGCTTCCATCATCATGGTTCTTGTTGCATCCAAAATGGTTCTATTCTTCCTTTCCACTACTCCATTCCGCTGAGGAGTCCAAGGTGTAGATAACTGTCTCCTAATTCCATTTATCTCACAATAACTGTTAAATTCATGAGATGTGAACTCACCGCCTTGATCTAATCTCAGACATTTGATTTTCAATCCAGTTTCTGTTTCCACCTTTTCTTTAAGGATCTTGAATTTCTCAAAAGCTTCAGACTTCTCCCTTATAAAAGTCACCTACATAATTCTAGAATAATCATCAATTATTAGCATGAAGTACCTATCACCTTGAAAGATTATGGTTCTTGCAGAACCACATAAGTCAGTATGAATCAAATCAAACACATCATTAGATTTATCATGTATGCTCTTAAAAGAAGTTCTAACTTGCTTTCCCAATTACATTCCTTACATACTGGATTATGAGGCTTTATAATCTTAGGTATATCTCTAACTGCCTTTGTTGAACTGATCTTAACAATACAATCAAAATTAACATGACACAACCTCTTATGCCATAACCAACTCTCATAAATATGAGCAATCAATCATGTCTTATCACCGGTGTTCAAGTGAAAGATATTACCTCCAGTCTGAGTACTAGTTGCAATCTCCAAACTAGTTTTGTTAGTGATTTTGCATTTTCTATCTTTGAACTAAAGTTGGAATCCCTTATCTGCCAGTTGACCAACACTTAAAAGATCATGCTTTAAACCTTCTACATAGTAGACATTATCAGTATTATGCTTTCCATCCAGAGAAATAATACCTCTACCTTTGATCATACATGCTTTGTCATCCCCAAATCTGACTTGACCGCCATTATATTCTTGCAGGGACATAAATTTTCTTTTATCTCCAGTCATATGATGTGAGAATCCACTATCAATTACCCATTCATCCTTGTCTTCAACTTTTCCTGCCAAGGCTTTTTCTTCATTCTTGATAATCGGTTCAGGTTCATCTTCCTTTATAGCATAGAACACCCATTCCTTTCCATTGTCAGATCCACTAGCAGAGTCTCTTGTCGGTTCATCATCTGAGTCATCACTTACTCCTTCCTCATCCTCTATGTAGCATAGTTTGTTTTTCTTGAATCCATATTTGTTCTGATTAGGCTTAAATGATTTATTAACTCTTTCTTCAAATCTTGCATTCCTTTCAGGACATCTAGATGCAAAATGACCAATCTTATTACATGCAAAATATTTAAAAGGTCCTTTTCCTTCATACTTACTTCATGTCGGTCCTTTAGGTACTCTTCTAGCAAATAGGGCTTCAAGTTGCTCAAATTCTTCATCCTCTTTCCTCATATCTTCCAATTCTTTTGCATATAGGGATTTCCAATCACTTTTGCTAGTAGATGATGATGCATGAAAAGCAGGTTCAAACTTTGCAGCTCCAGAGGGTCCAAATTCTTCAAGCTCAAACGAAGATAATTTCCGAATCAGAATGTCTCTGTTAACTGAAGTGTTTGCCATTGTTATCAATTCATTAATTGTAGTAGCCTTCATCTTGTAAGCTATTGGTAGGGCTCTAAAAACTTTAGAGACTATTTCATCTTCACTCAGAGATCCTCCACAACAATGAATTCCCATGACAATCTCATTTACTCTTTCCATAAATGCAGCAATTCTTTCATTATCTTCCATCTTCAAGTTCTCATATCTTACCCGGTAACCATCAAGTTTAGCAATTTTGACAGTAGGATCACCTTCATTCAGAGTTTTCAATTTATCCCACATAACCTTTGCAGATAATTTATTAGTCAATCCCATGATTTGTTGATCAGTGAGTGCACACAAGAGGGCTTCTCTAGCTCTGCAATCATTTTCAATATTTTTGTCCAAGTTTGCAGGAGCAGGATTGCCAGATGTCGGATCATAAGGTGTATATCCTTTCTCACTGATCTTCCAAATATTCTTTCCAAGACATCTAAGATGAGTCTCCATTCAGATTTTCCATATCCCATAGTTTGTTCCATCAAGCTTAGGGATTTCTCTTCTGAAAATAGTTGCCGATGGATTTGAAGTATTAGTTGCCATAGGATAGCTCTAATACCAATTGTTAGAATAACCAGTGGATAACTGAGAGGGGGGGGGGTGAATTAGTTGTCAACAAATTATATTAATCAAACCACTTTATAACCTTTAACTGGAAGACATAAAGATTGAATACCGGAATAGAAAAAATAGATACCGGTAAGCAATAAAACTTAAGAATGAAATAGAGAATTAACGCAATGCAACCATACCGCATAACACCATGATTTGTAAGTGAAAAACCCGGTAAAAGGAAAAACAACAGTGGGAAGCCTATCCACAGTCAAATAATACTTCTATAGAAAGTATGTGATACAATAAGAGGCTCACACATGCAGGAAGGCACACTGCCTAGAGCGTACTGCTCATTATAAAGGAGTCTCACTGACTACAGAGAGGTTATTACCACCTCAATATAATTGGACAACAATCCAGAAGAATGAACTACCAATGATAGCATATACTATGCCTGATTATAGTCCCGGTTAAGCTTAATACCATAGGCCTTTGACCTCTTACATAAACCCAATTCGATCACCTATGATTGACCAAATATCCTTCGCATATGATCTTTCATTCCATGAACATGACCACAATGATCTACAAAGAGATCTTACATTAATTTATACAAGCACTAAGGCCTAAACCAATTAGGTCGGCCACCTAAAAGATATTACAATAAGATCATTACATTCATCCACATTACAATGATATACCATGTCGGATTTAGACCAAAAAAACATTAACCTATCCATAGATCATCCCAGTAACATGTAGAGAACACGTAACATGATACCGATCCATAACCTGGACCCAAATAAATTCACCATGCCAAAGCGATGTCCCCATTCAATTGAGGCACAAACAAAGATCACCTTCTGCATCCTAAATTCCATCTAGAAGTAGCACCAACACCACTTATGCATCCTGTCAAAGATTCTTAGTAAAATCTCTGCCGGTAAAACCTTAAACCCTTACCGGTATAGGCTTACTAGAGTGTATGATAGCATCCGATCATGAAGTCAATACCAACTGACCAAAACATACTCCAGAAAAATCAAACCAAACATATTCCATTGATCCAAACATGTCGGTAGTATCCAACTGATAGTCCCTTCTACCAGTAACACAAGTTCTTCTACCGGTAACCAAAATTTGTCTGCCGGTAACCAATCATAACAGCTAGTGTTGACATCAATGACAAAACATCAATGCAACACATAATCAATTCCTTCATATTGCCAACAGATTGCAACATATATCTCAAATCTGAAGGAGATAAGCTACTAGTTAGTGAAGTATTTGTAGATGATATCATATTTGGAGGTAATGATGACATGAGAAATGACTTTGCAAATGAAATGAAAAGTGAGTTTGAAATGTCTCTACTGGGAGAGATAAAAAAATTCATAGGCTTGCAAATTCAGCAAATAAAGAGTGGTATTTTCATCACACAGTCTAAGTATGTGAAAGAGGTATTAAAGACATTTGGTATGAGTGTCTGTAAACCAGTTGGGACACCAATGGTTACAGGTTGTAAGTTGTCTAAGAAAGATGGGGCCACATCTGTTAATGAAAAGGAGTACAGGTCAATGATTGAAAAATTGCACTATGTTTTTCACAGTAGACTGGATATAGCTCATGCAGTTGGTCTAGCTGCTATATTTCATAAGAATCTAAAGGAAACATATTTGATAGCAATGAAGAGGATATTCAGATATTTGAAAGGCACTATTGACTATGGATTATGGTATCCATATGAAGGTAACTTTGACTTGAAGGTGTACACAGATGCAGATTGGGCAGGTAATGTTGATGATAAGAAAAGCATAATCGGTAGAGCATTCTTTCTTGGAGGAAGACTTGTTTCATGGAGTAGCAAGAAGCAGAGTTGTATATCACAGTCTATTGCTGAAGCTGAGTATGTTGCAGCTTATATGAATTGTACCCAGACTATCTGGATGAGGCACATTTTGGAAGGTTTCAAGATGAAGTTTACAAAACCTGTAAAGATCTTATGTGACAATACCAGTGCCATAAATATTTTCCAAGAACCCTGTTTTTAATGCACAAACCAAGCATATTGAATTGAAGTATCGTTTCTTGAGGGAAAAAGTGCAGAGTAAAGACGTGATCTTGGAGAATGTTTCTACCAAGGAACAACTTACAGATATCTTTACTAAACCTCTGCCTAAGACTACTTTTGAGTATCTTAGAAGTTAGCTAGGGGTTGTACCCCTTCATGAGGTGAATTGAGCATGTGTAGAGTACATCAGTCCCAGAGCTGCTTGCAGAATTTTACAATAGGATTGATGTGGAGTGGAGTTATTCCATAGGGGGGGCATCAAGTTGTAGGTTGTTGATGCTGAACAGTAAAGTTTTACATTGCATGTTTTACTTTCAATTTGGCATTGTTGTCAAAGGGGGAGAAGAACGATGTGATTATGTGGGAGAGGAATTGTATGATTGAGAGAGAGAAGATTTGCAACTAGCTACAAGCTAATGACAAGGAGAGTATATGGTAAAATGTAAACTAGGATTCCTATTCACAATCACAACAATCAATGGTATTGATATTTGTATTGCCATCAATGCCAAAGGGGGAGATTGTTGGCATTTGTATGAAGATTGCAGTAATAAAATGTTATGTTGTCATTGATGTCAATTAACCTGTAATGATATTGTTATAATGTTATTTTGTAATCGGTAGGAAGAGCTAGTGAAGGAAACTATAATTGGTAGGTAAGTTTGTGGAGTGAACTGGTATTGCACAGTATTGGAGAGTTGGACTGGTAAACCCTACCTATTGATTTGATAAACCCTAACCGATTGAATTGGTTGTATTGGTTTATGATCTGATGATGAGTGGTAATGATTATGACACGTATGTGTGTGTGTGTGTGTGTGTGAAAAGTGGACCTGTATCTGTATTTGGAATACACAACACTTCAATTAAGTCATTAGATGCATGGTTAGACAGATATAAACATGAATAATAAAACCATAACAAATCGACCCATTGCCTTCTAGTAGATGTGAGTTTAGTTTGCTCTCAAATTGCTAAACTATCCAATGACTAGACAACACCTAAACGAAAGATTTTTAATCTATATGAGAATGAATTTAAGCTAAATGGATGCAAGATTTAAGCTAGATATGCAAGATTAATCTAACATGATTTAAGCAATATATGAATATTTAAGCTAAATGATTTAAGCAATATGAAATAACTAATATGCAATATCTCAATGCAAATTCTCAATGAACCTAGAGCAAAAACAACATAATAACAATATATTCTCCAGGATTTTTGAATGAGATGAGAGCCTGAATTTATAGAAAATTCAGAAAGAAACCAACGAATGAGATCAAATGATGATGAGCGGTCAAGATTTTCCAAGAGGAAGCACAATCCAGGTGAATTGATGTGATTGGATGCTTTTCTTAGTTTTAAAGGAAATTGAACTAAAATTAAGATAAAATCAGAAAAAAACTGATTTATTCTCTATTTCATTCAATTTTAATTTTTAATTGTTTTAATTGCTTTCTCTGAGATTATTTATCAAATTTTAATTTGTTTTTAAAGATTATCTCCAATTGATTTCTTTGCTCAATTAATTCCTTTTTTGAAGATTTGATGGCAAATTGATTTATTTAATTAAATATGCTAGGATATTTAATAAAATAAATAAGATAATTGTGTAAAATGATTTACTTGGAATGATAAATTAATTAAATAAATATTTAGTTAATATTGAGTTATTAATTTGCCATGTGACATTTGATGATTAAAGAATTAATTATGTGCTCAAGATTTATTTGATTGCCTTTGGTTAGGACCTTGGTGATGTTGTCGAGATTAGGGGCTCATGGTTTAGATGACCATTTTTAGGGTATTACATTTGCCCCTCTTTGAATTAATGTGCGAGCAACACATTGGTCGAAAGAATAGTTGATGTCTAGGAGATACCAGTTCTGAACTTGATTGATCACGAACCGGATGAAGTGCGAGGTGTTTAGCTTGATTTGAAGTGATGAAGCTGAACAGAGTTGATTAAAGTGATACCGATCCCGAACTTGATTGAACTAGGAATGATAGAGAGCAAAGATACCGAACTTGAACTTGATTGATCAAGAAGCGGATCTTACTGATCTAGAACTTGATTGAACTAGACACAGTGAGTGAAGATAAAATCGATCTTGAACTTGATTGATCAAGATACGATGAGCGAAGGTAAACTGTCCAGCTTGATTCGATGCGATGAAACTGAACACCTGGTTAGATTGAGTGTGATCAAAGAAACTCTTTAAACCCTTGATTGATTTTAAACGAATAATCAACTTGAAAAAGCGATGAAATTGATTAGTGTTAAGAGATTGATTCAGACAAAGACAATATCAGCTTGATATGAAGTGATGAAACTGATATGCCCCTAGAAATCTCAACTTGATATAAAGCGATGAAGTTGAGATACCCCTAGCTATAAGAATTTGATTGATTTTCCTTAGTTAAAAAAAGAGTTTTGCTCGACTTTTGATGAAGATTTGAAAATTTTCTCAACATTTGAAGATGTGAGGTCATAAGGTCATGAGTATTCCCCCCCGGGAGTGAAATCGAAAGATAGCGAGGGTACATAATGATTATAGGCAATTTTTAGCGATGATAAGTTATTTGAGCACAAATTGATTCAGAGGAATTTTTGAAAATTTTGCGTTGATTGATAAGAAATTGAGCACAAAGTGGATGTTTAGAAATTAAATTGAGATTCATCATTGATTGATGAGAAATTGAGCGCAATTAGAAGAGAGAATGAGCTTTTGATGAAAAGTGCTAAGTGGTCCAAATTGTGAAATTGACTAGCAAAATGATCTCAAATTTTGATTTCAATCCCGAAAAATGGAGTCAGAACGGGCAAATTAGCTAAGGGTACAATTTTCATGACCATTAGAGCAAGTTGAAAAATTAGGTTTTTGGCTATATATGGGACAAAAGTGTCATTTTCAATTCATTTTAACCCTCCAAAGTTTGAAAATTCAAAAAGCCTTCTTTGAGAAAAATGGTGGTCCCTACTCGTGAGCATCAATTCGAGCACCAAAGATGACATAATCGACCGCGACATTATGAGCCACCAGTAAGTGATCTATCTGAAGCCTGTTATTCATTCCAAATTTGAATTTTTTTGTTGATTTTTCAAGTTTTTTGGTATGTTGAGTCGGGTTTTATCGTTTTGTCGTGTGGGATAGGATCCTGTCTCGTACGACAAACTGCTAAATTTTATTTTGTCGTTTAAACCCATAAGTTTTGTCATTTGGAACTCACCCTTGTGTCATACGACAACCTTAATAAAAGCCCATTTTGTCATGCGAAGTCTAATATTTTGTCGTATGGGGCTCAATCCCGATTCGTACGAGCTTCTACTCTTCTATGTTTTGTTGTTTGGAAAATGGTGAGCATTGTTGAAGGTCTAAACTTGAAATTTTGTTTTTGTAATTGACGTAGTTGGATTTGCATGATGTTTTACTTCTTTTGTAGGCTAATTTGGAATGTATTATGATACTCCATCATTTGATTTTGCAGGTTCGATTTCCTCATGTGCTCTTCAGGTGTGTTTATCCACCTACCATAACTTTAGTTTGGAAACTATAAGAGGTTGAGCAGGCTCATATTGATTTGTGCGGCTTGACACATCTGTTGAGATTACCCGATATCCGTGTGAATCACGATATTCTCACAACATTGGTAGAGAGATTCCATTATGAGCATAATACCTTTCACTTACCAGTTGGGGAGATGACTATCACTCTCGAGGATGTATATAGGATCCTTTGTATCCCTTTTGTTGGGGATAAGGTGGATTACGATTCAGGACACCTTCCTGGATTATAGGCAGTGAGGCATGTCTTTAGGGATCTTGATATCCTGACACTTTCCATCAGTTGGGACATCATGATGAGAAGGTACAATGATGAGTTTCCTTTGGCTTGCATCCTAGCAGGTTTTAATGGTTGTTTGTTGATGCCGGATAGAGGTCAGCAGGGATTTCTGTGTGGATGGGGCCGGATGTTGGAGAGATTGGTTGAGACCCCTTAGAGACTTGACTGGGGTTCATGTAGTTTGGCCCACATGTATCGCAAGATGCATGAGATAGTGTATAGGGAGGGAAAGAGCATGACGGTTAGTGTTTTGATCTTACAGGTTTGGGCTTGGGAGCACCTCCCAGTTTGTCGGCCTATTATTGATGATAGCAGAGAGCCTGGGCAGCCAGTTGTATATAGGTATGCCAGTTGCGTTACATAGCCCCATCTGGGCAAGATAGATTTTTGGCGGTGACAGCTGGATGACCTGATAGCCATGTTATGGAGGCCTTACAGGGGCTTGGAGCCATGGAATGACTAGAGGCTGGTACACAGGGACCTTTTTGTTACTCACCCTCTTATTGGCAGATCACAGATGATAGTGGAGCGGTTTGTAGTATCATGAGTGATGAGGCAGTATGGCCAGCCTCAGGGCGTATCACAGGAGTTTACAACATATTCCTGATATGCTGATGAGGAGAGGCATGGGTGGTCACCGAGGTTGTCCTATGCCTTGGCCATGCAGGAGCTGACTGGTCTATAGAGACTGAGATGGGATTACCTGGGTGATATTGCAGATGCAGGGGTATTGCCCCAGTATAGAGATTTTTTTCAGCAGCATCCATTCCCTCGTTTGACGGATCCAGCTGAGCAGGCTCCTTGCATTAAGGAGGTTGAGGATGATGCCCCGCGCAGGGATAGGGACAGGGACAGGGTCAGAGGCAGGGCCAGAGATAGGGACAAAGAATTGAGGCTCTTAGGCGGACAAGTGGTGATCCTGGTGCTAGTAGTAGCAGGGTTCTAGCTGATGTGGGACAACAAAGGGGTGAGGGTGGATCTCTTGGGGGCATTTGCATGAGATTGGGCAGAGCTGAGGAGGAGTGAGCAGCTTCGAGATAGGTCCGTCAGCGGTGAGAGGAGCAGGGTGGAGCTGGAGGTGGAGATGGGGGTGGAGAGCCTGCGAGAGAGCAGGGGACAGACGTTAGATGGTCGATGAGGGCATGTTTAGCGGAGTTGCAGCCACAGTTGACAGTGGCTCAGACTCAACTGGCGGAATGAGACCGACAACTTGTAGAGGTGAGGGCTGAGTGAGATCGTCAGCTTACGAAGATTAGGGTTGAGTGAGATCGTCAGCTGGTTGAGCTGAGAGCAGAGCGTGATCGTCAGGTCGTGGCGATGAGAGCAGAGCGAGACACCCTTCAGCAGGAGGTTTTGCATCAGACTAGCAGGGTAGCCTACTATGTTGCGGCATATAGCGAGGCAGTTTCAGTTGCACAACAGTTTCAGTATATGGCACAGTCTGAGGGAGCGCGAGCACCTCGTCAAGATCCCGGTCATCAGGCTCCTCCTCCACCTGGCGATGAGGGAGAGAGCGCTAGCTAGATATTTCTTTTTGTAGCAGTGATATTTTTTTTGTAGACACACCCATTTTTTTTGTAGCCATACGATTCTTGCTTCGATGGGAGTTTGTACATGTCATTTGACATCATTTTGTACTCTGACTTTATATATATATATATATATATATATATATGAGATCGATTTGAATTCATCGTAGTTGTGTTGATTCGTTTATTAGATGCTTTTATATGCTTTATTCTACATGTATGCATTTCTTTTAGTAGGGATGTATGTAATGCAAATGATCATGGATGTCTATTTTTCTTTCTTTTCATATGCAAATAAATGAAAGTGAATGAGTAATGAGTAATGTAAATTTTTTCATTTTTTTATGCAATAAGATGAATTCAAATGAATGATAGTGAATATATGAATCTATATAAGATGCTCATGTATGCAACTAACATCTCAAAACATAAGTATTCGATCAGAGAAATGATGAAAAGAGACCACTTAGAAATGATGATGCTTCCAACTGTCATGCAGAAGATAAAGATAGCATTGTTACCATACCAAAATTACTCTAAATTCATAAAATGCAGAATGAAATGCAAAATGATATGCAAAATGCCACCTAAGTTTCATCATTGAGCGTTTTACAACCACAACAGGAAGATTAGAGTTCTTTGCTTTTCATGTGCATTATTAATTATCTTGTCTGCAATGACCCTTTTTTCGTTCATATCCTTGGACAGATTTCGCAGGGACATGGATTGCATAATAAAGAAATTTCCTCAAAATAGACAAAGAAATGATGGGAACCTCCCTGTAGCATTCAAATAAGCGGAGTCGAGGTATGTGTGGTGATTTCACCTTAATGTGAAGGCACTTATCACAGACACCCAGCTGATTAGATGCTTTTAGATAATTGGAATCATTCCTACAAGCAGAAAACAATGAAGATATTATGCCCCCGATCCTTGCTCCTCTTAGTGAAGATAGACTTCCTCGAGTTACTCAGAGAGATAATAATTGAAATTTAATAAAAGACAACACACAAAGAAAATTTTCATGCATAGCTCAAACTGTTCAGTAACTGTTTTCCATTATGTTGTTTTGCTTGTTTACTCAATGATAAAACTCTTCAGTAGTCAGGAGACAGGTGACTGACTCAGAGTGGACGACCAGGTATCACTGACGTAAAGATGACTTGGTTGATATTTCTTAGGACATGTAAAGTGCTTTGTCGATTAACCTAAGACTAGGACAATGATTGGTTTCAAGCCATGAGGGGTCCAACGAACGAGGATGTCACAAAAGTGACTAAAATATATACAGGCGAAAGCAAAGATGTAGGAAAGTGGAAATGCCAATGTTGCGTTGATAGACAGAGCACTTGAGTACAAGAGGCACCTGTTTGCCAGGTTTTCACCTGCTTGGCAGAGATTCATTTTTTTTGTTACCAAGGTGCCTGTTTACCAGGTTTTCACCAAGGCATTTTCTCTCTTTTTTCTTTTTCTTTTTTTTCTTTTTTTTGAATTTCTTCATGACTTTTTCTGATTTTTAGGATTTCTTCAGGACTTTTTCTGATTTTTAGGATTTTTTCAGGACTTTTTCTGATTTTTAGGATTTCTTTAGGACTTTTTCTGATTTTTAGGATTTTTTTAAGGACTTTTTAGCTGTATAGGCTGTTCAAGCAGAGGATATTTAGGTGAAGAATTTCTTTAGATGGATGGTGTTGATCAGTTTGCGGAGCTGTTGTCCTTCCGATGTTGAGAGTTGATAGGCACCAGAGCCAAAAGCTGCAATAATGATATAGGGACCCAGCCAGTTGGGTTCGAACTTCCCTTTGTTGTCTCGAAATTGTTGATTTTTAGGATTTTCTCTTAGAACTAGGTCACCAACCTGAAATTCTCTTTGTCGAACCTTCTTGTTATATCCTCTGGATATTCACTTTTGATACACTCTAAGATGATCAAATGCCACTTGCCGATGCTCATCCAACAATTCCAGTTCTTGCAATCTAGATATTCTATAGTCTTCTTCAATAACCAGACCTTGCAAAGAAACTCTTAGAGATGGTATTTCCACCTCAATAGGTAATACTACTTCGGACCCATACACCAAAGAAAAAAGGTGTAGCCCCAGTAGGTGTTCTGATACTTGTTCTATAAGCCCACAATGCAGGATTGAGCTGCAGATGCCAATCCTTCACAGATTTGTTCACTGTTCTATGTAAGATAGTCAAAAGGTTTTTGTTAGATGCCTCTGCTTATCCATTACCTTGAGGGTAGTATGCAGATGACCAATATTGTTTTATTTTGAATTTTTCACAGAGTTTGTTTAGATCTTTGTTCTTGAACTGTCCTCCATTGTCAGTTATAATGGATGAAGGTATACCATACCTGCAGATGATATAATTAAGAATAAATAGAGCTACTTGTTTGCTAGTTGCTTTGATGAGCGGAACTGTTTCTACCCACTTAGTGAAGTACTCAGTGGCAGTGATAATAAATTTGTCTCCGTTAGATGATGTGGGATATATTTGGCCAATTAGATCAAACACCCACTGTTGAAAGGGCCAGTGTGTCACAAAGGGTATGAGATCCCTTGCTGGAGCATGAATAAGGTGCCCATGCAGTTGGCACTTTTCACAAATTTTAGTAAATTTTATAGCTTCTTTCTCCATGTTTGGCCAGTAGTAGCCAACCCTTAGTAGTTTTTGTGCTAAAGTTAGACCGTTCGAATGGGATCCACAAACGCCTTCATGAACCTTAGATAATGCACGTTGGCACTCTTCAATTTATAGTCATCTAAGCAAAGTATTATCTAAACCTTGCCTAAATAGGTCATTAGAAATGATGACGTACCCTGACGCATTTCGGATTAGGTTCCTTTTTTCCTTTCGGGAAAGATTAGCAGGGACAACTTTGTCACGCAGGTAAGAGTAAATGTGGCTATAACGAGATGAGTCATGTCCAATAATAGAATAGACCATCAGGGACTCAAGAGAATCATAGGCAGGATAATGTAACTCTTCCATTAGGAATTCAAAGCGAAAATTAGATTCCTGTAGTTGTGGTATAGATGCCAAGGTGGCCATTGCATCTGCTGGTCTATTTGTTGTTCTGGGGATTGCTGAAATGATACGAAGGTAAAGTATTTCTTGAGATCATCCACCATTCTCTTATAAGGCATCATTTTCTCATCTCTCCTCTGATATAGGTCATTGATTTCGTTGATGATGAGTTGAGAATCTCCATAGATGTGTAATTCAACAATCTTCCACTCGATGGCTAGCTTGATCCCGTTTACCAAAGCTTCATATTCTGCAATGTTGTTTGTGCAAGGGAAGAGAATCTTGTAAGCTTTCGGAATTGAATATTTTTGAGGAGTAA
Source organism: Cryptomeria japonica (assembly GCF_030272615.1). NCBI lineage: Eukaryota > Viridiplantae > Streptophyta > Pinopsida > Cupressales > Cupressaceae > Cryptomeria > Cryptomeria japonica. Next base: position 305,164,350 of record NC_081412.1, read on the forward strand.
TAAAAAGTATTCCGACACCAGAACCATGTTGAGTGAAAGACCCATCAAAGAACATCTTCCATGATTATTCAGTAAGGTGCATGATTGATTCATCTGGGAATTCTATATGCAGAGGTTGACTGTCTTTAAGTGGAGCATCAACAAGTTGGTCTACAATAACCTGTCCTTTGATGGCTTTATGTTCCACATATTCAATATCAAATTCTGTAAGAACTATGACCCATTTGGCCAGTCTCCCTGTAAGTGTTGCTTTATTGAGAAGATATTTGAGTAGATCAATCTTGGCTACCAGCTTAATAGAGTGTGCTAACATATAGTGCCTTAATTTTTGTGATGCAAAGACCAATGCCAAGCATGCTTTCTCTATTATAGTGTAGTTCATTTCATTCACCAATGTTCTGCTGATGTAATAGATAACTCGTTCCTTTTTATTGTCATCTTGTTATGCTAGAAGTGCCCCCAATGAAGTATTTATAGCTAATATGTATAGAATCAGTGGCTTACCTTGAATCGGTGGCATTAATATGGGTGGATTAGAAAGATATTCTTTGATTTGTTGTAAATGTTGTTCACAATCTTTATCCCAGTTGTATTGAATTCCTTTCCTTAATACCTTTGTGAAGGGTTGAGTTTTGTCTGCTAGCTGAGATATAAAACGCCTTATTGACTGAGGATGACCCTGTAAACTTCTCATTTGACTAATATTCTTGGGTGGAGGCATTTCCATTATAGCTTGGACCTTTTTAGGGTCAACCTCAATTCCTTTTTTTGAAATTATGTAACCAAGCAATTTTCTTGATGTTACCCCAAATGCACACTTTTTAGTATTTAACCGGAGCTTGAATCTTTCCATTCTATCAAGTATGAGGTCCAGTTCTTGAATATGCGTAGATCTCTTCATGGTTTTTACTAGGGTGTCATCAACATAATCTTCCATGTTTTTATGCATCATATCGTGGGAGATAGTGGTTACTGCTCTTTGGTAAGTTGCTCCTGCGTTCTTTAGCCCAAACAACATAACATTCCAGTAGAAGGTTCCCCATACACACGTGAAAGCTATCTTGTCTTGATCTTTAGGTGCTATCTTGATCTGATTGTAACCAGAGAATCCATCCATTAATGAATATATCTCATATCCAGCAGTCATATCTACTGTCATGTCAATATTGGGCAATGGAAAATCATCTTTCGGACATGCTTTGTTGAGATCCCTGAAGTCTGTGCAAACTCTAATAGATTTGTCTACCTTTGATATAGGTACTATGTTTGATATCCATTCTACGTAGTCTATAGCTCTGATAAATCTAGCTTTTAGCAATTTCTCTAGTTTAGCTTTGACTAGCAGTGCCACATGAGGATGCATCTTACGAAGTTTTTGCTTGACTTGTTTAACTCCTGGTGTAATAGAGAGATGATGCATGATGAGATCAGGATCTAGTCCTGGCATATTTGAGTATGTCCATGCAAAGTTGATCTTCTTTTCTAAAAAAAGGTTGTTGAAATCTCTTAACTCTTTCGCTGATAGTGATTGAGCTAAATGAATGATGTGTGGTGTCTCTTGACTCCCAATGTTCACTGCCTGAGTTGGCTCGATCAATATGGAAGACCTTTCTTGGAAATGACTTGGCAGTATATCAAGTATCTCACCTTCAGGCACCTTAGAGAGGTTTTCACCTTTAGGTACATCCTTTATTTTCTCTTTTTTAGATTTTGACACTGCCACAACGTGGATTTCGCCATCAGGTCTTTTATTTTTTATTTTTCTTATTTTTGCGACTAAGATACTTGATATCTGTTTCAGTCCTATTTTCACTCTGTTCACTGGTGGAAGAGTTCATGGGTTCAACTGCATTGAGATAATAGGCTAATGTATAGTCATTGGAAAAAGTAGGTACATTCAAGGGTTGGTTATAAAGAGTATAATCAATCAGTTCAGGATGTATTAAGGATAAGGTTGGAACAGGCTCAAGGGAGTTCACGGTGCTATCATCATGACTTCAGACCAACCAGTCGAGTTCCAGAAGACTACCTTGCGTATGTGTCTCAAGATTCGGAAGAGTTACGACATGATTATCAAAATTTATGTTAGTATTTATTTGACCTAACCCAACTAACCTACTTCTAGCGTTGTCACCTACTTTAGACTGGACTACATACTGTGGTGTGACAGTAACAGGGTCATCAAACAGTATCTCAACATTCATGACAGAGTAGTCATAATGCATTATTGAATAGTTGTTGGTATAAATAGAGCTCATGTCTGAGTTATCAGAGTCATAAGATGAAGTTTCTAACTCATCTTCAAGTGGCTTAGTAAAAGTATATATAGTATCAATACCCACATCTTTGATGCTGCAAGTTCCTTTTTGATTTGGTTCATTGATTACCTTTATTTGACACACTTGTGGACATAACCTTGATGGTTCTATTAATCCCTGTCATCTGTTTCATTCAGCTTCCTCTGGACTGATGACTAGTTCTATTTCTGTAGCTTCTAATTCTTCTTTTGTAGTTCTGTACCTGATTTGAGAACATCATCCTCTTCTATTTTGTATTTCTTTGTTTGCACTATCTTCTTTGAAAAGTGATTTGAGAACATCATACTCTTCTATTTCACCTGTAAGAGAAGTAGAGGATTGTATAAAGATACCATCATAAATGACTTTTGGAGTTGAATTTTGTGGCTTCATAACCTCCGATGGTTTTCCCGACTGTCTTGGTGATGGAGGAAGAGAGATTAGTGATAGTATAGGCTCTATTTTGTAGCCATCTATGCCAGTGTTTGTGATTTTCAATTTCTTTTCTAAATCTTTCAGCAAAGATTCTGAACTTTTAGCTGTAGAGGCTGCTCTATTATGAGGAACAAAAGCATTAGCACTTTGTGTTAATGCATTGAAGGTATAGCTTGTATCAGCAGGAATATTGACTTCAACTCCATTATAAGGAAATTTCAGGCATTGATGATACGTAAGTGGTACTGATTTCATTTCATGAATCCATGGCCTACCCAGTAAGATGTTGTATGAAATATGAAGATCCAGGACTTGAAAAATGACATCTCTTTCTACAGGTCCTACCCTGATTGGTAATCATACCAGACCCTTAGAGGTTCTTTCTTCTTCATCATAAGCCTTGATTGTTATTTTCTTTGTTGGATTGATAATGTTTGCAGAAAATCCCAGCTATGTGAGTAGATTGTAGGTATAAATATTCAACCCAGCGCCTCCATCTATCAAAACACGTTTAACTTAGTGCTTATGGATCATGGCTTCAATGTGTAATGGTTGGTTATGTGGGTGACTCAGTGAGTTATCATCTTCTTCAAAGAAAGTGAGGTAATGAGGTGAAGTTAGGTGGCCCACCATAGATTGAAACCGATCTACGTCTAAATCTTTAGGGACACTGGTGGTAAGTAGAGCCTTGTCCAGGACCTCTCTATGAACAGAAGAGATCTTAAGCAGTTCCAAAATGGAGATTTGAGCATTGGTTCTCTTCAATTGTTCGACAATACTATAACCAGGAGAAGATGATAACGCCAATTGTTTTGATTTGGCCGTGATTGTATCTATTTGTCTATTTGGTAGATTTGATGTTGTTTGATCGAAAGTTGAGGAACTAGCTCTTGGGAGAGTAATCTTCCTTTGAGCGCGGGTCACAACATTAGCAGTTTGTGTTGGATTTTGCTGATCCTGGATTATGATCACATTGCAATATTTAGGTTGAGTAGATTCAATCATGTTGATCACATTATCATTGTTATTGTAGGTATAATTGACTCTAGCTCCTCCCTTGGATTTTGAGGAATCTCCTTATTCATAAGTCGGTAAGGGATCTTTAAAGGCCTTATGATTAGCATTAGTCGTGTGATTTCCAACAATGATATTGCCTGCATCAATGAGATCTTGGATTTCATGTCAGAGTTTTATGCAGTTGTTTATGTTATGTCCCTTGTTCCGATGGTAGTCATAGTATTCATTTTCTCTCCACCATTTAGGTCTAATTTATGGGTCATATGGTCTAGAATTGTCTGGCAATGTTATCAGATTATTTGCCAATAAGGTTTTAAAAGATGATTCATCTAGAGGAGTAAAATCACACTTAGGTTTTGAGAGCCAAGGCTTTTCTTTAAACCATTCTCTTGCTTTCTTTGGAGGATTTTCTACCGCAGTTTTAGCTGCCTTGAGTGCTTGCGTGCCACTAGCCAAGTTAAATATTGTGGATTTTGTTTTTGCTTGGATAGTATCTACACTCCATCACTAACAACGTTCTTGTTGTTATCTCTGCAGTATTTCTGGTATTTACTCTTTTCTTTAGAACTAGAACCTTGCGATGTTTCTTTCCAAAGCGATATATCTCCCTTTTTTATAAGCACATCTTCCATTCTGAGGGCATTATCTACCATTTTGTTGAATGAAGGGTGTACTTGCATCTGGACACTGTACTTCAATTTAGGGATTAAGTTGTTGACAAAGATATCCATTTTCTCAAGGTCTAAGATAGTCCGTGAATATCTAGAGAACATCTTTCTCCATCGTTGGAGAAAAGTGAGAAAGGGTTCTCCTATCTTTTGTTTGGTATTGCAAAGTTCTATCATAGTGACTGGGTGATGAATGTTGTAGGAGTATTGCTGTAGGAATAGTTGGATTAATTCTTTGAAAGTTTTTATTTCCATGGGTAGGCTTGAGAACCATTCCATAGCTTGCCCCCCTAAACTTCTCGGGAAAAGGCACATGAGATACGTTTGGTTATGCATGAACTCCATACATAAAACACATAATTCTCTGATATGATCTTGGGGGTCCGTATTCCCATCATATTTGTCAAACTTAGGCATCTCTACTCTTGAGGGAAATGGAGGCATGTAAATGTTTTTGTCAAATGGGAATGGGCATATTGTGTCCAGAGAATATTGTTTTGGTGTTTTATCTTTGTTTTTCAGTTTTGTGACCTCAGTTTGTAATGTTTGCATTTGTTTGTTTATCTTTCCCCATGGTGTCTCTTCCTCTTTAGTGACGAGGGAACTCCACATTATAACCAGTAGGGAGTTTGGCGCCTTGCTTTGCTAATTCTAGGAAATAGTCTTCTTTTTCCCTAACCATGATGACCTTCATCATTTTTTGAAATTCTTTATCATTCTGACATTTATGTATTTCGGCCTCAGGAGGCTTAGGAAGCTCAGATTCAGTTGATGAGGAATCACTGTCAGTGGCATGATTACTGAAGTTCTCGTGAGTGCCTTGTTTACTAGCTTCTCTTTCTTGTCTTTCCCCAGACATGGTGGGAGATAGGGGCTGACCAAAGATTGGTAGATCATAAACTGGTATTTGTGACGAGGATGATTTATTTTGAAAGAGATTTTCTACAAAGAATGGATTGTCGTTTGACGAAAAGGGTGTTTCTTTTTCTTTATCTGTTTTGCTGCGAGAGTTTCTGGTTTGATCAGGCATTTGTAACCGACAAGACCGAGAGCTAAGTGTGTTGCAGAAGTCAAGATCAAATTGTAGCTAGTAGTTCGTTTAACGTAGTGATTGAGAGAAGTTACTAAGATCTGGTCTGGTTTCAGGAATGATCTATCTTGTGTAAGATATTATCTAAGTTAACTTAGGTTTGATAAGATGTTGTTTGAACTAGCTTAAAGATGATCAAAAAAATCATGCAACACAACGACAGGGGTACACTATCAAGGTTGTTTATGCTCAGGAGGATGATAACCATTTTTAGGTTCGTTGTAGATTATTTTAGGCAGGTTTGACTGTTCTGGACTGGAAAAATCAGAGACTTGTACAACAATATTTCTAAGATCATACGACAGTATAACAACTTCAGAATAATAACAATTTTGTTTCGTATGAGTTGCTGCCTAGTACCGTACGACAAATGGGCATGTCCCGAACAACAAAGGATTCCGTGCAGTTCTGTCTCATACGACACAAGATTTAGCTTCAAACGATAGACTGCTGAGTCTCGTACAATAGAGGATTGAGCTCAGATGAAAAATTAGAAGAGTATGACAACTAAGTATGACTGTTAACAGGATATGGTGTAGGACAAAAAATGATCAGGTTCGTACGACTGTTAACAGGACAAAGACAAAAATTATGAGTTTTTCAATAGTTGAGTATGACAACTGAGTATGACCAATTCTGAGATGGACTAATTTTTGACCAGGATAGACTACTTTTGACCCAAACAGAGTTTATCACTGAGTTGTTGATTTGTTTTCTCTAGTTCTAGTATTCCGGTTTTAGTTTGAGGGATGAAAACACATAAAACACCTAGTATGAATAGTAACTTCAATCACAACATGCAAACCCTATGGAAGTTGGCTTAGAGAAGAAAACCTTTGCTTGCTGACTTAGGTACACACCCAATAGCTAATCAAAATATGACCGTTGAGTCTCATGCAATGGATTCTCAACGCCGTATTAGCTGACTCCAAACACTAATGGGGGCACGATATGGCAAGTGTCTTGGGAGAGTTACTATCTCTCTTGCACAAAGATTATCAACCTTTCGGAGGTGAATCAGGTAGCTTCTAATTTTAATTGGATCTAGTGAGGGGTCCATTCGATGCGTTGAAGTATAAACTCAATTAAGAGGTCTCCTAGCCTTGAAAACCAAGGTTCAATATACCCGAAGGTACTGAGGAGAGCTATTCCCGAGCACTGCCGTTGACTTGATTTTCATCAAATCAGGTTTATTTTATAGTGGGTTGGAGTACTTGGCATTTAGCCATTCCCACTTAGGTCATTCCCCTCACACCGACTGTAATGACTTTAAGAGTTTTTCAACCCCTCGGGAAGGCATGCCTGCTAAAGATGTACAAATCTTAAACAAAGAAAAAACCTCAATGGTCTAGATTTCTGATTGTCTTAAAAAGACAAGAGCATACTCTCCTACCTCTCAAAATTTTCTAAAAACATGAAAGACAGATTTGATCATTAACCAGATAGCAAGTTAGGTGCCTAAAAATTAAAGAATACATGATGTTTGATTGATTCTCTTTAGGCAACCTGCAAAAACAACGTATCAGTAGTCATGTTGTTTTTATTCTTTAACAGGCATATGTTTGATTGATAAATTCTTTGACAAGCGTCTTGCAAGAAACTGGTTAGGCTGTGAAAATACTAGGCAGACAGAAGACAATTAAGTTAGCGTTAGTGTAATCAAAATTTAATTCAAGAAAAACCTTGAAAAGTGAAACTTGCTTTAACCCAACAGAAAACAGAATCGTACGAAAATTATCATATAATGAAATGACAAATGCTTTTATCGTATGAGTCAAAACTGAGCATAGGACGACAGAAGATAAAATCAGATAATCAGAACAATATGTCGTACGACATCCTCTTCTGATTCGTACGACAAATAACAGGCTTCAATATAATGTCGTATGACAAATAATAGGCTTCAATATAATGTCGTACGATGCAGGGATACTACTCGTACGATATTTCACAGAGATTGTACGGATGAAACCTGCAGGATTAAAAAAAGTGATTTTGAGGCCGAAAAATTAGTTTTCTGCCCCACGGTGGGCACCAAAAATGTGCGTGTGAAAAGTGGACCTGTATCTGTATCTGGAATACACAACACTTCAATTAAGTCATTAGATGCATGGTTAGACAGATATAAACATGAATAATAAAACCATAACAAATCGACCCATTGCCTTCTAGTAGATGCAAGTTTAGATTGCTCTCAGATTGCTAAGCTATCCAGTGACTAGACAACACCTAAACGAAGGATTTTTAATCTATATGAGCATGAATTTAAGCTAAATAGATGCAAGATTTAAGCTAGATATGCAAGATCAATCTAACATGATTTAAGCAACATATGAATATTTAAGCTAAATGATTTAAGCAATATGAAATAACTAATATGCAATATCTCAATGCAAATTCTCAATGAACCTAGAGCAAAAACAACATAATAACAATATATTCTCCAGGATTTTTGAATGAGAGATGAGAGCCTGAATTTATATAAAATTCAGAAAGAAACCAACGGCTGAGATCAAATGATGATGAGCGGTCAAGATTTTCCAAGAGGAAGCATAATCCAGGTGAATTGATGTGATTGGATGCTTTTCTTAGTTTTAAAGGAAATTGAACTAAAATTAAGATAAAATCAGAAAAAAATGATTTATTCTCTATTTCATTCAATTTTAATTTTTAATTGTTTTAATTGCTTTCTCTGAGATTATTTATCAATTTTTAATCTATTTTTCAAGATTATCTCCAATTGATTTCTTTTCTCAATTTTTAATTCTTTCTTGGTCAATTAATTCCTTTTTTGATTTATTTCCTTTTTTGAAGATTTGATGGCAAATTGATTTATTTAATTAAATATGCTAGGATATTTAATAAAATAAATAAGATAATTGTTTAAAATGATTTACTTGGAATGATAAATTAATTAAATAAATATTTAGTTAATATTGAGTTATTAATTTGCCATGTGACATTTGATGATTAAATAATTAATTGTGTGCTCAAGATTTATTTGATTGCCTTTGGTTAGGACCTTGGTGATGTTGTCGAGATTAGGGGCTCATGGTTTAGATGACCATTTTTAGGGTATTACAGTATGCATATTTTATGAAGAGAGTCTCAAAGTGTTTTTGGCGCTTTGAGATAACGATTTTTGTATAGGGAATGGGCAAGTATATTGCATGCAATGAAAAGCGCGTGGCGAGTTATTGAGTTCAATGAAGTGGTGATCAAGGAGTGGTCGAGGCTTTCTTAAATGACGTGGAAAGATTGTTATGTAATCCAACGATCATACTTGAACTGACTTGTTTGTAATCTCTATGAGAGAATTAGGTTTTTGTTGTGTTACCGACCTATTGATTTTTTTATAAGGTCGATGAGTTGTTTTGTTTCAGAGTTGGCAAAGTTTCAGTTGAGTGTGTGGTTGCCAAACTGAATGATGTATTTGTAATTTGTGTAAAGGCAGATAGGAGCATGAAAAGGATCTAAACAAGCAAGTGTAGTGCTATTCAAACAGATCAGCAAACCCCTGTTGTTTTCTAACAATTACAGTAGTTTGAAATCCCCTAACCGGGTAAACTCTATCAAACTTGGTGTTATTTTAATCCTCTAACTAGGTGGTCCATTAGCTTGGATTTCAAATCCTCTACCGAGGTTACTCCTCACAGGGTATTTCTTCTAACAAGGCATTATAGTCAATCCCTTAACTAGGTGGTCCCTAACGAGATCTGTTCTCAATAGGAATTTTTGTAAAGCTTTAACAGGCTTGGCTCCTAACATGGTGAACTTCAGAAGAGTTCAGATAGTTATCTTGTGAGTCTCATCTCACTGTGGTTTTTCCCATTTGGGTTTCCACATGAAAAATATTGTGTCAAGTGGTGAATGTTTTTGTGGTTATGCTTTCTATGGTTGATTTGCTTAACTACTTAATCCACTTTGATAAGTCATGATAACCGACAACAATATGAAATGAATTTTTACTCATGTTAGTAAAAGTATTTGGATGTTTATAAGTTTCAAGTTGTTTACTGTTAATTTGTTGTAACAGTCAACCTATTTATTCTGACAGTGATATTGCATTTATAGTTTAGTGGTTAAACTTGTCAGTTCTAAGTTTACTTTGAGAGGTTGATTCTGAGATTGGTGAAAGTTTATTATTAGTTTTCTATCTACTGATTCACCCCCCCTCTCAGTAGTTGACCAGATCCTTATTCTTTCATCATACCATCAACAAGAAGAGGATGGAAGGCGGGTATTAGGGTTTGTTTTAGAGTTGGCTTCGGTGGTGGCGGGTATAGATATATGGATTGGACGGAGGTTATTTGATGAATCCAATCTTTTTGTAATATTTTTTGAAGCTTTAAATAAATTAAATATCATATTACCTACTCGTAGGTCCAGAAAGTGATAATCTGATAAACCCTAATAGTAATTAGTTGCACAAGGCCAACACCCATTATAATAAATTCCCCCAAAATAATGAAAGATTCACCAAAATAAATGATTTGAACAAATTTTTTTGATAAGTGAATAGCTGGGTAGGGCCAACACCCATTATATTAAGATTAAAAAAAGATACAATAGTATTTGGCTTGTAGCTGAAAATACATTCCTGGTAGCATTTCCAATGGTCACCTATAACAACCCATAACCTACAATACAAAATTCAAGCGTCAAAACATAACGAAGCATTTGTACCATACTTCAGGGCTAGGAGACATTCCCAATCTACCTTGTCGCCTCCGTAGCTTCATGTTCCTCCCTGACTTTCTTGGCTTGTAAGATGAGTGGACAATCTTGTTCACAGTTAGCATGAGCTTCGCCTGGTGCAATTTCCTCCACATCGCGTCTGTCATCCTCAATGCATTCCTCTCCACTCCCCAACTCCAATGCCCCTACAATCTTAGCCCCATCCTCCTCATCAATTTCATCTTCATTTACCAACCCTTCAGTGGTCAGGTAGTCCCAATGCCAATTTTCCTCCTCGGGTTCCTTGATTTTGGCTACATACATGAGGAAATTGATACTACATAGTATATCACTCCTTCGTGCCTACAACAACTGTGCATCTTGTGTTTGCACAATCAGAAATTTTAAAACCCTTCCAATGTATTAGTTATGTGGGATGGGAATGAGAAGGTTCTCATCCACATTATCCATGACCACATCAATGTCGCGTAAATATGCATGCTCGAACACCATCTGGGTGAGTTTTTTTGCCCACTTCTTGGAAACCCTAACATATAACATCATGGAAAGAAAAAAGGTTGGAATGTACGAACTGACCCTATGCCAGTGATATGCAATTAGAAACTCCAACCCTAGAACTATCTTGACCACATGCATTATGTATAGGTGGTCATTCACCAAGACCCCCCCTAACCATTTATCTGTGACTTCACCTACAAACGTTGCTTGTGGTTTCATTGCCCTGAGCATAATTGGCGTGTCCATCACTCCCATCTTAGTGTTTCCAACTTGAACATGTAATGTGAAAATATGGTAATACCCCAATGCCCAATTTAAAGGCATTCGATCAGCTTCAACATATATATCTCATTAAATGCTCACTTACCATAAGTTATTAAGTTGCCTTGCATGATATATATTAATAGTATATATATATATATATTATTTTTTTATTTTTCTAGTTTTTTATACAAGTACATAAATCCATAAACAAAATTTCACTTTCACAAGGGATTTGCAAAGACAAATAACAAAAGAATTGATATTATTATTCATGTGAGATCAAGAAGTACATTCTTGAAGTAGAGACTATATTTGTAGTAATTGTCATGACAGATCATAAACAAATTAATATTGCTGAAGGATTATATACATTCTTCAGTGTGGAAGACTCCACATTCTAACTTAGACGTGCTACTACTATACCCTTTTCCAAAGAGACCAAGATTCCCTCCAAAAAGGTCTCTTAATTACAACCTTGTAATTCCTTTTATAAGAGTAGGGAATGCAACAATATTTAGGCTATATACAACTGCCATGTTATCATTTGACATATGTTTGTTTTATACACATGAAAATGATATATTCCCAATATGAAACCTAATAGAACATGATAACTTATCAAACCATATGACTAAAACTATCATGAAACTATCATGGACCACTGTGAAGAATCAAATACTGTTGAAATTTAACTGCTTGAGCTACACCACCATCACATTGCTGATAACTTTATGGATGCAAGATTCTAACTATAAAAACTAGAGGAGGAGTTTTACAGATGCAAGATTCTAGCTATAAAAACTAGTGGATGAGCTCCAGAGATGGGTATTGCAATCAGAATAGGGGTCCAACTTTAGTTATCAATTTTAACTAAACATGCTCTTTGCTAGAGCCGACTCTTCCCTATCCTCATTGTTCTCCTCCTCGCTCCCTCTCGCTCTTAGGCTTCAGGAGATGAGAGGCCAAATGTAGGAAGCCAGGGAAAGAAAATCTGCAGCTGCAGATGGCCTTTGAAAATCCCTTTAGCTACCTCCTCCTATTTGAAAGTCCCTTTAGCTACAAAGCAATCTGTTGTGCTGCTATAAACACAACCTTCCTAAAATATTCCCCACCTGGTGTCATTAAACCTATATCTTATGAACACACATGAAACATCTACATATGGGCATTCCATTTCTGATACTATTCTTGAACAAGTGTAGAGGGAAATATTTATAGTGCTCCTTGATCAACCTAATTGCTACCAATTTATGAAAAACCTCGAAGCTCTAAATTTAGAAGGTCTAAATATTCCTTTTCACCTTTTTGCCTTTCGAAAGAATAAAAACTGTTCATGCCACCTAATGAAAGGATCAAAACTCACCAGTTTGCTATAATCATTTAACCGCCAATTCAATATTTTCTTCAAGAACAAGCTAACATCCATACCCATACAACTCTTCATCAAAATGACAAGCATAAAGTCCTTTGACAAGATGAGTGTTTTCTATGCGAAAAGATCGCTTAGAATCTGAGATGAAGATTTCATACATGCTAAAAAGTACATTTCTAATTCCAATGGATATGCAGTACACTTTCTATATGGGTTATTTTCCAAAAAAGTTATGAAAGATGTGCCTTAATTATTCTACGTTTAATTACACTTTGATTTTGATGTATTTTTGAAACAGATCTCGGAGTTGAATATGAGATCAAGAATGCAAACCCAAGTAACAAATAATTTCATAATAGTGAGTCACTTGAGCATTAATGCCCAACGTTAACACAACTTCATGTTTAGTTGCACAAATTATTCTTATAGATCCATTACATTACTCTAGACTTACAGTAACTTGCCAATAAAATGTAATTCCTTCCTTGAAGGAAATCCACATTCACACTATTTCGTCAAACATTGACGATAAAATTTCCACGACAAATCAAAATATCCTTAATATTATGATTCATTATTCATGTAGTATCTGAAAGTACAAATGAAGACAATGTTAGCAACAATAATATATATAGTAGTCTATTCATGAACTAATTGAAAAACTACTGAAAGAAAGTGTACATTCTTTCACCATGAAACCATCCTACACAGTAGACAAGACAAAGCCCCTTTCTATTTCTACTCTCCCCAGAGATGAGAAAATTATAGAATCCTTCTTTATGGCCTTTAAATTCCTTTTATAATCATAAGGAATGCAACAAGCTACCGACCTTTTATAGGTATGTGTAACATGTATTGCAATGCCGTAAAACCTCCAGGCCAGTATTCATAAAAGGTTTGGTTTAGAGACACAAAAAGCTTCCATGAATGTGAACTACCTTATGAGCCATGCCACTATCGCACATTTGTGGTTATTGATGTAGAGAATACCAGGATACAGGATTCTCATTGCATTTCTTGGTAGGGGAGAACTTTGAGAGTTTTGATCAAGCAGGGATGCTTGACTCCAAAACCGCATCTCCTGTGTCTTCACCCAACTTTCTCTTTGAATTCTACCCATTATAAGGGGGACATGGTAGTTGCCAAAGAGATCAAAATTATTTGCAACTGCAGGCTCACTTGAGCCTTTTAATAACCCTCTAGTTATCTTTGGCTATTTTAATAACCCTTTGGCTACAAGGTAAGTCATCAATTTGCTTTACTTCATGGCATCCGCAAACCTTCAATCATATCTCCTTGTGCTAGAATTCAACTGCACCTTCTATGAACTTCATTTTAAAACCTCAACAAGCAAAACAACAACACTTCCTAAAAACTTATCTCTAGAAAATGTCTATCTTTTACATTATGAAATGCAAGATGCGAATGATATAACTTCTATCTTCTACCTTCTTAAATGCAGCATGCAAATAATGACCCTATTTATCGATTTATAAAATGGCAACAATGACTGTCAGGTCTATACTTTGGATTATTCCACATACTATATTAATTTGTGTGAGATGTACTTTTCTCTCATTCCATAAGAAAGCTTTCATTCCAATAGTCCTGACACCTGTACATGACTCACAGACCTCAACACAGATTAATATTGGTAGCTTCTCATTGAATATTAAATATGTGCTATCCTCCATATTTTTCTTCCTCTGACACACACAGTGTTTTGATTTTTCTATGCAAAAGGATAGCAGATAATCCTTGATCAATTTTTCATACGTGCCAAAAAGCGGCTTTCTAAAAAATTTCATACGGATATGCAGGACACAAACAACTAAGATGTGATTTGCTTGCTATATTAGTTTTTTTCTCCAATTAGTAATGGAAGATTAGCCTTAATTATTCTAGAATTTTTATTGGATTGAAAGACATTCGCCAATGTTATTATTATTTTCCCCCAAAAATAATGAATGATTCGCCTTAATTTTTCCACTTTTTTCATGCAATATGAAGAAAATCGCCAATGTAATTATTATTTTTCCCCAAAAATAATGAAATATTTGCCTTAATTTTCATACAATTCTTACGCAATTGAGAAAAATTCGCCAATGGAATTTAATATTTTCCCCTATTAAAAAAAAATTGCTAAAAAAATATATATTTTCTCCCAAAATATTGAAAGATTTGCCAGAATTTTACACCTTTACCCAGGGGGGTTTCTTAAAGTTATCCCTGATTTTGCATCATTGGAGTTGTGAGAGAGGTTTTTGAGGACACTCCAATTGTGACCAAAGCTGATAGAGATTGAGCACCTTGTTCTTGGTTAGCTAGGATTATGGCAGGTGACCTTCACGCTTGAGATCAAGGCGAACCTAGGGATGTTGTTTATGCTTTTTGAGAGATGGTACAATGAGCATAGTTCTCTATATTTACTGACAAGAGAGATATTTGTCACACTAGAGGATGTCTATAGGATATTACAACTACCAATCATAAGGGAGCTTGTCGTTTATGACCAAGATGGAGATCCTAATCCTCTACATCGAGTATTTGGAGATCCAAGGGGGATATGTGAGCTAGGATGAGATGATTTACTCAAAGGAGACATTACCAGTAGTTGTGGATGGGGGTGATAATAGAATCGGTCTATCTAGACAAGATGGTACACAGGTTATCACATGGTTGGGGGAGAGTGATGGAGATGATGATCAATGAGGGAACTTAATTCATGTGGGGCCCATGTTTATTGGCACATTTGTACCATGATCTACAAGATTTTGTATATATGGGTGGATGTAGTTTATCAATAGGGGTGACCCTATTACATATATAGGTGTATGCGCATATTACAATTTCATTTCCAATTTGCATGAGATTTAGGGGAATAGGCCATCCCTATGTACGCATGTATGGTATGATCACTTCCCAACCCCAGCTAGGGAAGATGGAGTACTGGAAAAGGGTTATATGACATTGACAACATCATCTAAAGACCTTATCAAGATTGTGAGGAGCGGGAGGAGGATGACGATGAGCTACCTTTTCATTTTCAGACATGATGTTTGATAGGGTGTACTTATCATATTATTGAGCACCACTTGCTAGGGAGGGTTATGAGACAATTTGGCAGGGTACAAGGATTTCCTCAAGGCAGTGCTAAGTTTTCTTGGACATGACAAAAGATGTCGCATTGGGGACTTACTCTATCCCACAAGGTTGTAGTTGCAAAGTCTTAGGAATTGGTTCTAGTATTGTGGGACCTTTAGAGGGATGTAGACTATGTAGAGATGACACCCAATTTTGAGGCTTGGTTCACAATAAATTCATTCCCACACTTGATTAGGCTAGGAGAGGTGCCACCTAAACTTGATGATGACACTGAGGGAGAGAGACCTATGTTGAGGAGGCAAATACGAAGGAAGAGAGGTAGAGGAGATGGTGGGGATGGGGATGATGAGGGTGGAAGAGTTAGGGGAGGCCAGGGTCAGAGACCACCATTGATACCACTTAGGGTGTCAAGAGGTAGAGGAGGACAAGATAGGGCATAGACATAACCACAAGTGTAGCTAGAGGGCCAGGCTCCAGGAGTGGGATAGGTACATGATGAGAGACAAGCATAGAGAAAAGATGTGCCCTAGGGGATAAATGACAAGGATAGGCAGATAGCTATTGTGAGTCCCATTAATGTCTTTATTTTACTTACTTTCCTATTACTTTAACAAATTTAATTAGCTTATCATCAGACTGTTTATATGTTTTAGCCATCCTTAGAACCACATTACTGTTAATTATGATATATATGACATATTGGGATGGATATGTGATGTGTTTTAATGGATATTATGTTGTTAAAATTCATGACATGAATGTTTATTTATGTGGATTATTATAATTTCTAGAACTAACTGTTTACGGTGAAAATGGATAACAACAATATTGAAAGACTAAATGAATTCAACCACAAAACCCTAGCCTAACAACAACAAAGAACCACCATAACATATGAAGATTACCTAAGACAATGCAAATCAAATGAAATCACAAAGATTATACCATCACATGTCCAATAGGGTTTGGATCTCCATTCTTCCTATCTCCATTGATCTTGCTTGATATATTTGCTCTCAGATTTTATACGTGCACAAGAGCTCAACAAAGAACATAAATGTGGTCACAAGTAGGATCACATATGAAAGTTCAAAGGCGTAGTGTAGTTGAGTAATCATCGGGGTGCATAGGGTTGATAAATGAAGGAAGCATCTCCTTATATAGAAGACACCATATGAAATGGAGGGATAAGATTGAGAGGTGTAAAAGATAAATGGTCGGCTATGATTAGCGGGTAAGTAAAAGAAATAATAAAATAATGAGAGGGTAGGTACTATAGGAATTAAGAGATGAATGACATGTGTCATGGGTATAAAAGGTTAATGAATTAATTAAATAAATAAAGATTTATTTAATTAATAGAAGAAGTGGGATCAATTAAATAAATAAGATATTTATTTAATTTAGGAAAAGGGGAATTTAAATAAATAAATTTATTTATTTAAATGAGAAATAAGGATAGAAGAGGATAAATGAATTAATTAAATAAATAAAGATTTATTTAATTAATAGAAGAATTAGGCTAAAATAATTAAATAAATAAAATATTTATTTAATTAGACATGACAATTTTAGGTGTCTACATTTTGCCCCTCTTTGAGACAATGCAACTTGTCACATTGTTTCAAAGAAGATAATATGAACTGATACAAAGTTGCCCCAAGATGAGAATGATATGCCCCCTCGAGAGATTGGATGAAAATGTCTGGAAAGATCACAAACAATCTCTCGATAAGAAAGAAAGGCTAGAATGGACTGACAAGATAGAGTGACAAAGTCACGGGATAAAAAAGACTGACTCGGGAAATGAGGGCTAGGGCTAGGGCTAGGGCTAGGGCTAGGGCTAGGGCTAGGACAGCCTATTAAATAGACCACGAGGGGAATACATCCTCATTGTCATCCACACATCCAAGAAATCAGAGTGCAGAGAGAAAATAGAGCAGCAACAGTCAGCAGCGATGGAATTGGTGCATAGATTCGATCACGTTTGCCGATTTCAGAGGTTAGCAGATGTAGGAGAGCCAGTGAGTACCACAAAACCTCCTTGTACTTTGTCGCAATAAATGTTGTCATTAATGCATCTTAGGTAGAGCAATAAATGTGTGTTTAGGTATGTCAAACAAGGTCATAAAACGTCCAGGCGCGTCTGTATTTGTGCCAGGCGCGTCTAGGTTAGCTAGGCGCGTCTATGTAGGAAAAGGCATCTATGTCAAATGCGAGCCCATCTGCGTTGTTTAGGCATGTTTGTGCCGTGTGGGCACGCCTGTGTAGAGCATAGGCACGTCTGTGTATTTCAGGCGCGTCTGTGTAGAGCAGGTGCATTTTTGTCTTCTAGGTCAAATTGACAGTTCTGTGATGAACATATGCTGTCGATTGGATAAGCTGCTGAGAGGATACACTCAAGAAGGTCCTCTAAGGAAGACTAGAATAGAAGATAGGGCTAGGATTGACAATTCTGTGAAAGAACATACGTTGCCAATTAGGAAACTACTCAAGAGGATACACTCAAGCAGAGGCCCTAGGATATGATAGATCAAGGCACTTTGTGATGAACAGTGAGTACCAAGACATAGTACTTTGTGATGAATAGTGACCAAGACATAGTACTTTGTGATGAACAAGGAGTACTAAAAAGAGCAACACTTTGTGATGAATAGGGAGTGCAAATATGAGCAGAACTTTGTGATGAACATGGAGTGCAAAATATGTAGTACTTTATGATGAATAGGGAGTACCACTAGGATCAATAGCAACACTTTGCGATGAACAATGAGTGCCACTAGGATAGAAACAACACTTTGTGATGAACAGTGAGTGTCACTAGGATAGAGTATCATAAGCACTTAAGATAAAAAGTAGCAGTTTGTGATGAATAGGGAATGCCACTATGACTGACATGATTGGTTTGCTTGACTGCAGGAGTATCTACCTATGCTGGAGTCATGAGAGAGATTCCCATCGACTCAAAGGTTACGACCAAAGCTACCATTTGAGGATAGAGCCATGATTGAGGTTATGGGTATGCGATTTATTCTGTATGTGCCTGAGTTTCGGGCGAACATGGGATTGCTGACTGCACTTACTGAGAGATGGCACTCTGAGACATGCATGTTCTATTTGTCGATGGGTGAGATGACAGTCACCTTGGAGGATGTGTACAGAATTCTGAGGATACCGATCGATGGGGAGTTGATACCCTATGATCGAGATGGAGATAGGGATGCTCTGAGATGAGTGTTTCAAGATCCAGGACTAGAGATGAGGGTTGGACATGTAGCGTGGGATACCATGACACATATTGGATTGGTGCTACCAGCAGTGCTGGGAGAAGTGATCAGTGGGTTCCTGTGTCCGGATAGGGCGACGCGAGGGTTGGCTATGGGCTAGGGGAGCACATTGGAGACACTGGTGACACATCATACCAGATATGCCTGGGGACCATGCGTGTTGGCACACTTGTAGTATGAGCTTCATCAGTTTGTATACCATGGATCCGTAGGATTGAGCTGCGGAGTGACATTATTACAGGTATGGGCTTATGAGCATCTGCCAATGACCTGACCAATTCATTTCAGAGGCAGGGGCCATGGACGTAGTTTTGTTCATTTATATGATATGATTACCTCGAAGCCGTGGATCGGGTGACTGGAGCATTGGTGCAAGGTCATTGATGAGATTGACACTGTGGTATGGAGGCCGTACTGAGAGTGCGAGGAGTGGGTGGATGATGCAGTGGAGCTACCATACACCTTCAGGAGCAAGTATCTGATTGGGCAGATGCCCTATGTACTAGAGAGGCAGTTGGTTGACAGGGTATGCAGGCAGTTCAGTAGGATTCAGCGAATGCCACGGGGTTTCGGGATGTATGCTCGGACAGTGAGAGATCATGCACACTTCGGGCCATTATTGTCATATGATCAGGCAGTGATGCAGTTGGTAGAGATGGTGCCCATGCCTTGGGCTATGTGGCCAGAGATAGAGGATACAGGAATGGATGCAAAGTATACTGCATATTTGGCTGAGCATCCATTTCCTCGACTGACAGATCCAGGGGAGTAGATAGATGGAGATGGCAAGGGGGATGAGGATGATGATAGAGATGGTGGGGGTAGAGGCTGACAGAGGAGGTAGGGGATGATAGGAGAGAGGAGAGTGGCTCCACAGAGAGAGGGTGGAGAGGAGAGACAAGCTTGAGTGGTGAGAGGTCGAGGTGGTTTACCATTACAGGTGCCAGCAGCATAGGGTCCTAGGAAGGTATAGGGATGGGGACGAGGACAGGGGCAGGGGCAACCACAGGTACAGGGGCAAGAGCAGGTACAGGGGCAGGAGCAGCCACAGGTATAGGGGGAGAGGAGGAGGATGAGTTACTGGAGTTGAGGGAGATCTGCTAGGGATAGGCAGATGAGATCTAGGATCTAGAGAGGGAGATAGCTAGGCCCAGGAGACAACTGAGGGACACAGAGTGGGAGAGGGATCAGGCCATTCAGTGCTATATAGAGGTTGAAACGGCACTGAGGGTAGGGAGGCAGGCAACAGAGGACACATGAGCTGGTTATGCTTATGTTCTATGAGCTGGGGAGGAGATAGGCTACTGGAGAGACCTATACTATGGAGTCATGCCACCAGAGCAGCGGGCTAGGAGCTTCCATAGACCATCGCGAACAGTGACGACCACTGGAGTGAGGGACAGGAGACAGGCGTCCAGTGGTGGAGTTATGGGTCCTCCACCACCACCAGATAGAGGGGGCAGGGGAGATGATCCTAGGGCGGGTCCTTCCAGGGCTCAGACTCCGTCGAGGCCAGGTGGCTTCGAGGGAGGGAGTTCATCATAGCCTTAGAGGGCTCCCTATGTATCAGTTTTGTACCATTTTTTTATGATGATGTAGACACCTTCGGGTGATTGTAGCCATATGATTTTGACATCATTGTATCAGGACACTTATGATTATATATAAATATGAGATGATTCATCCTTGCGGTAGCTATATGCATGTGTACCTATATGATGTTGCTTCTATGTAATGCATGTTTCTATGTGATTCTTATGATATGGATGCAGCTATGTACATGATGAAATGCAATATTTTTGTTGTTTTATGTTTTTAAATATGTTATGCATATGTAAATGTGAATGTATGAAATGTAGGTGAATATGATAATGCAAATGATTATTTACATGATGAGAATGTAAAATGTGCTAACATGTGTTGTGTGCAGGATGTGATGCAATTGTGATATCTATATGTATGTATGAAATGCTTATATGTGGTAATGCAGGTGCAAACTACATGAAATGCAAATATTTTTGGTGTGTCATTATACTCAGTCGTGTGATAGTAGGCTACACGAACTCAAGAAGGATGATGTAAGTCAATCAAGAAAGGGGGATGGAAGATAGAAGATATGAAAGTGAAAGAGCTTCTTGTGCGTTATCATCATTGAGCTTTATTATGGCAAGTAGTTTATGACAATCGAGGCATATGTTCGACCCAGAAAGTCATTGTACCTATTTGCATGGAGATAAGACAGTCACAAACAAGGAATGCCCCAGTTCATACTAGACTCTCAGTGTCCTCATATCCTTGGACAAGTCATAGCATTACTAAGAGACAATCCACAGACAGCAAAGAAAAATAGGTGACGATACCCCATCCTCACCTTTCTAGTCAAAGACATCCTGGAGATAGAATCTCTAGTCAAAGACATCTTGGAAAAGCTAAAAGACATGTCACCAAAAGATAAAATCAAAATAAAACCAAGACTCGACACCAAAATCCACTATAGTCCTCAAGTTTAGTGTCTCTTGTCACTTGTATAAGTCTATTTGATTGTGGTCACAATGTTTACTTTCACAAAAGGATAGATAGCACTGAACTATAATGTTGTTTGAGTTTGTTGAAAGATTTGATTTGCTGAATTCCATTGTCGCTGTTGTATCTCATTTGAAAACTAACTGAATCCATGAAACTGATATTTTATTGCAGAGAAGATGAAACTTTATTGTGGATCGGTGATGCAAATGTTGCTTTATTATGGATTGTGCGCGGATAGATTGAAGAAAACTGGAAGAAACTGTACTCCTCGAAACATGTGATGTTCTCAGTTCCACACCCATCACTAGACGTAGGATTTGCCTTAGCCATAGATAGGAGCTGATTTATTATGGATAGAAAGGGGTGAAAAGGGAGGTTTATTATGAATGGTGAAGCAATCTTGGGTAGATCAATAACAAGCCATGATGAGAATGTGTAAAGTTTATTATGGATGAAGAGGTTGTGAGTGTGTGCAAAGTGAAAGGATGAAATGGAATCCTGAAGGAGGGAGGAGCAATGTCTCTATGCATGGCGCTGGTGACCCAGTTTTCACCATGGTACTTGCCCAGGGCACCACCGAAGTGGTTTTCACCTTTGGACGAAATGGTTTTCTATTTTTCAATTTTTTTTTGTGTCACAAGGTGCTTGTTTGCTAGGTTTTCACCAAGTAACGATTTTTTATGTTTATGATTTTTTTTGTCTTTTTGTGTTTTTTTGAATTTTTTTTGTCTTTTTTGAATTGGGATATTCTGAAGAGCTATGTGTAAAACCCGCGAAGGTGCATGTTGTTGATAGGATCCTCCAAAGGTTCATCCTCTATGGTTGAGAGCTGATATGCACCAGATCCATATGCTACTGTGATGATGTAAGGACCAAGCTAGTTTGGTTTGAATTTGCCCTTCTTCTCTCTGTCTTGCTGATTTTTATGATTTTCTCTGAGAACCAAGTCACCTACCTCAAATGTGTGAGGCTTGACTTTATGATTTTAGCTGCGACTCATTCATTGTTGATAAGCCTTGAGATGATTAAAAGCAGTTTGTCTTCGTTCATCCAATAGTTCAAGTTCTTGTAAGCGAGAGACCCTGTAGTCTTCATCACTGATAATGTTTTGCAAAGATACTCGTAAAGAGGGTAACTCGACCTCAATAGGCAAGATAGCTTTAGTGCCATAGACAAGTGAATAGGGTGTAGCTCCTGTAGGTGTGCAGATGCTTGTACGGTAAGCCCAAAGTGCGAGATTAAGTTGGATATGCCAATTGCGGCCAGCGTCATTGACTGTCTTTTTTAGGATTTTAAGGATTGTTTTATTAGACGCCTCAACTTGACCATTACCTTGGGGGTAATAAGGTGTGGAGAAATGATGGGTAATATGGAACTGGTCACAGAGTTCATGAACATCCTGATTTTTGAAGGGACACCTGTTATCAGTGATGATGGAAACAGGAATACCATATCGACAAATGATATAGTTGAGAATGAATGTAGCAATTTGTTTTCCAGTGACTTGTGTAAGAGGCACGACTTCGATCCATTTTGTGAAATACTCTATGGCCGTGATGATGAATTTATGACCATTGGAGGAATGAGGGTGAATCTTGCCTATGAGATCAAGTCCCCATTGGCAAAAGGGCCAAGGAGTCGCAATTGGTTGAAGTTCTTGTGCTGGCGCATGAATGAGGTCTCCATGAAGTTGACACTGCTTACATTTCTTGACAAACTGATATGAGTCTTTTTCCATATTGGGCCAGTAATATCCAGTCCGAATGAGTTTCTTGGCTAAGGTAGGACCACTAGAATGTGGACCACATATCCCTTCATGAACTTCACATAAGGTAATTTGAGCTTCGTCTCTTTCTAAACATCTAAGAAGAGTGCCATCTAGACCTCAACGGTATAGGATATCGGCTAAAATGACGTATCAAGAAGATTGGTGAATGAAAGTACGACGTTGGTTATTGGATAGGTCAGGAGGAAGGGTATTGTCACGAATATGTGAAAATGGGACCATATAACTGGGACTCAGGACCGACGACACATATCATCTCAGTAGGAGTGATCTCATACGAGGGAACCAAAAGGTTATCCACCAAGAACTCATAGCGGGTCTCATTCTGTGGTAGATCGATTAGTGAAGCAATTGTAGCCATGACATCCGCGGCTTGATTCTGCTCTCTTGGTATCTGCTCAAAGTCTAACTTCATGAAATGTTGTTTCAGGTCATCCACCATTATTTTGTAAGGCATCAATTTCTCATCCTTTGTTTGGTATTCATCAGTTGCTTGATGAATTATAAGTTGAGAGTCCCCAAAAACATGAAGTTCCTGGATCTTCCACTGAACTGCAATCCGTAATCTAGTTGTTAATACTTCGTATTCCGCTATGTTATTAGTGCAGGGAAATGATAATCAATATGATTTTGGTACGGAATCCCCTTGAGGAGTTATGAAGAGGATACCAGCTCTTGCCCCATGTTGTGTGTATGAGCCGTCAAAGTATAGCTGCCAAGGCTTTGTGTGTGACACTGTCAAGATGGATTCATCTAGGAATTCTGAAGTTAGAGGAACATCATCTATCATGGGAGCATCTGTTAATTGATCTGTGATGGCTTGTCCTTTTATTGCTTTTCTGTCCACGTACTCAATGTCAAATTCACTTAGGAGCATCACCCATTTGGCTAGTCGACCAGTAAGCGTTGCCTTATTGAGAAGATATTTCAATGGATCGATCCTTGCGACCAACTTAGTTTTATGAGTTAGCATGTAATGTCATAATTTTTGCGAAGCAAAGACCACAACGAGACATGCATGCTCAATTGGTGTGTAGTTTAGCTCATATCTTACCAATGTGCGACTGATGTAGTAGATTGCCTTTTCTTTGCCCTCAACAACCTGTTGTGCTAAGAGTACCCCCAGTGCTATTGAAGTAGCTGATATGTATAGTAGTAGAGGTTGATTTGGAACTCGTGGCATCAAAACTGGCAGATTCAGAAGATAATCTTTGAGTATCTGGAAAGCCTGTTGACAGTTATCATCCCATTTAAATTTGATGTTTTTATGTAGCAAGTGTTGAAAAGGATTACATTTATCCGCAAGTTGTGCTGTGAATCTTCGTATGGACTGGAGTCTCCCTTGCAAAGATCAAAGTTGACTGATTTTTCATGGTGGTTGCATCTCTAGGATGGCCTTGACTTTTGCTGGATCGGCTTCGATTCCTCTTTTTGATACAATGAATCCCAGGAGCTTCCCGGAGGTTACTCCAAAGACACATTTCTTGGGGTTTAATCTTACTTTGTATTTTTCCAATCGATCAAAGATGACTGAAAGTATGTCCAAATGTGTATCTTTGTCTATTGATTTGCTCAAGAGGTCATCAACATAATCTTCCACAGTAATGTGCATGAGATCATGAAAGATAGTAGTCATGGCTCTTTGATATGTAGCACCTGCATTGTTTAGCCCAAAGGGCATGACATTCCAATAGAAAGTTCCCCAAGGACAAGTGAATGTTGTTTTGTGCTGATCCTCGTATGCGATTTTTATTTGATTATAACCAGAGAATCCATCCATCAAAGATAACATTGCATGACCTACTGTGAGATCTACAATCAAATCTATGTTTGGTAATGGGAAGTCATCCTTAGGACAAGCTTTGTTGATGTCTTTGAAGTCTATACATATTTTGATGCTACGATCTGGTTTACTGACAGGAACTAAGTTGGAGATCCATTCAGGATAATCAATTGGGCATATGAATCCGACATCCAATAATTTTTCAAGCTCTGCTTTGACTAATAATGCCACTTGTGGATGCATTTTTCTTAATTTTTGTTTCACTGGTTTTGCCCCCGGTTTAACTGTCAAATGATGCATTACCAAATCTGGATCCAATCTAGGCATATCAACGTATGACCATGCAAAATTGATTTCTTTCTCTGTGAAGAAACTTATGAATTTTGATCTTTCTATCTCTGTCAAGGATTGAGCCAGGAATATGTTATGTGGACTTTCTTCTGTACCAATGTTTGTTTTGATGGTTTCCTCTACCAACATAGATGATTTTTCTTCATAGGATGCTGGGAGAATGTCAAGCCTTCCATCCTCGGGTGCCTCAGAGAGGTTTTTGCCCTCATATACGTGCTTTCTTTTTACTTTTTTGGGGTCAGACAGTGCCACAAGGTGGTTTTCACCATAAGACCCTTGATTTGTTTTTATTTTTATATTTTTGCGACTGGAAGGCCCGACACCCTCATCAAAATATGCCATGCTGTTGAGTTCTATAGTGTATCCTGCTTTATGGTCCCTAGGGGGAAGATCATCTCGTATGCCTAGATAATCAATAAAGGCTTCATCATTTTGGAATGTGTCAAACTGTGCAGGTCCTTCATGGTCCCAATCAATAAGTTGGTGGTGAACAAGGGGAAGGCCTTTGATGTCTTCAAAGTTAGCAGGGCTAAGAGTGAAAATGCAATTATACTCAGGTATGTCGAGGTAATCATCGAGGTCATCATTGGCACTCTCCTCATCTATCTCAATCGTGAAAAAATCCAAATTACAATCACTAGTAGCGCATTCTGGGACAGGTGTTCTCCTTCTATGTGATTTCGACCTAGAACCTAGAGGCAAGGACTGTATGGGGTCATCAAGGGTTGTTTCTTGACCAACTTTGAATTTTCTATAAAATTCTTCTTCTTTTGTGGGTTCACCTGGTTCTCTGAATGTCTCGGTGAGTTCATAGTCACTAGAGGATTTATCTGAATCCCATTCCCATTCATTGGAGTCTGTGGAATAGCGATTCTCTTGTTGAATTCTAGCAACTTTGATTTGTAATGCTTCTCTTTTCTGTTGAGTGTTTACCTTGGAAGTCACGAAACCAAGTCCTTTAGAGCGTTCTTTTTTGAATGTCAATTCAGGTTGTAAAGGTTCAATGATGCCTTCCTTTCTTAAGCCAAGAGGACTTTTGCCATCATACCCAAATTTTTGCAGGATCTTGAACCCTTTGCCATACTTTTCACATGGTAGGCTGATGTGATCTTGTGTATCCTTTTCAGGGTCTTTGTAGAGAATTTTGTATAAGTCGTCTTCTTCTAGTTCACCCCATCTTTGAAAGATAGTAGGGTCCCATTTGAGTATAATGATAGATACCTACTTATTAGGATGTGGTCTTCCATATTCTTTTGGTGAACTCATAACTTGTTGTAAGCACATGGTTTGATTCAAGGTGTATTCACCCATGCCCTTATCCTAAAATTTCCCTTTAAGTTCACCTTGTTTTGACGTCAAAGGTTTTAATGATTCAGGATCAATGTATGCAGAAGAAGGGACAACTTCCCTATTACTTGGAATGATCGTCTTAGTTTTCGGTCTCAAGTTATTGCAGTATATGAATGGATTAGGATCACCATTAACTGTTATTTCAACTCCGTTGTGAGGAAACTTAATGCATTGGTGATATGTAGATGTGACTGCCCTCATTTCATGAATCCAAGGACGTCCTAGTAATATATTGTATGTGAGATCCAGGTCTAGGACTTGACAAAACACATCCTTTGTAACTGGCCCAACTTTGAGGGGCAAGGTGACTGTGCCTTTGGATGAATGCTCTTCATCATCATATGCCTTGATGGTAATTTTGTTTGTAGAATTCATAGCTTTATTAGAATATACCAATTGTTCAATAGTGCTCAATGTACAAATGTCCAGACCTGCTCCTCCATCTATCAGGACTTGTTTTATTTGATGTTTGTGTAGGAAGGCTTCAATGTGTAAAGGTGCATTATGTGGTTGACTTATGGAGGCGTCATCAACTTCTGTGAATGTAAGGGAGTGTGGAACGGAAAGGTATCCCACCATGGCTTGAAATTGGTCCATGTTCAGATCAGTGGGAACAACAGTGTCTCTCAAAATTTTGTCAAGAATGGCTTTATGTGCTGGGGATATGCGTAAGAGCTCAAGGATTGAGATAAGCGTGGGTGTCTTCCCCAACTGTTCTACAAGGTCATACTCAGGTTTGGTTGATGAGGAAGCAATGTTTTTAGCTGGAGCACCTTGCAAAGTGAATTTACCTTGACGGGTTGTGACATTACATTCAGAGGTAGGTTCGGAAGAAGATCCAATGCCTTTTAGGGCAATCTTGGGTCTTTGGGTGGAATTCTCAGATGTTTTGTCCTTGATAATAATGGTAGAGACATAATTATCCATCAAAATGTGATTGACAGTTGAATCATAGTTATAAGATGCTCTGTTATAGTTGGTTTGGTCATCTGTGTCTTTAGCTTTTCCCTTGTCATGTTTTGGGAATGGTTCTTTAAACATTTCATGTTCTTGATTGGATGAGTGTCCTTCAATCTCAATGTCACCTCTATTAATAAGATCTTGTATGATGTTCTTTAGTTGATGACAATTACCTATTTTATGACCTTTTCTCTTATGAAATTCACAATATTCATCATCATTCCACCAATTTGGTTTGACCTTTGGCTCATATGGAGGAAAATTTGGAATTGTGATTATCTTGTTTGCCACTAGCTTCTTGAAAACTGATTCTAGTGGTTCTCCCAATGGAGTGTACTTCCTTTGTGACTTGGAAGTTGTTTGAGTATTCACTTGATTGTTTGTAGAGCTTGATCTAGAAAAAATGATTTTGGGTTGCACTGTATTGGCATCCACAACACCATCATTGACTGTGTTCTTTTTTTTATTCCAAAATCTTGGCTTATCTTTTCCTTTAAAGTCATCTTTGTTTTCCTTGAATATATTAATGACTCCTTGTTCAATTAGGACCTTCTCTGTTGCTAAGCCTTTTTCAATGACGTCTTTGAAGGTGGACAAACAAGATTTTCTTAGGTCATAACCAATGTCTTTGTTAACATTTTGGGTGAACATCTCTACCATTTGTTTTTGTGGAATTTCACAAGAGCATCTGCTGGCTAGATTTCTCCATCTTTGTAAAAATGATGAAAAAGATCCTCCATCCCTTTGCTTGGTGTTGCACAAAGTAGTGACTGATATGTCTGTCTCTATGTTGTATGAGAAATGTTGTATAAATGCCTCAGCTAAGTCACCCCATGACTTAATACCAAGTGGGAGTTGGGAGAACCATTCCATAGCTTGATCACCTAAGCTCTGTGGGAATAATCTCATCAAATATGTCTCTTCTGCTGCTACCTCAATGCAAGCTGTGAAAAACTCTTATGTGTGCCTTAGGATCCCCTTTTCCTCTATACTTATCAAACTTAGGTGTCACGAAATGTGTAGGACAAGGAGGCATTGGAATGCTCTTGTCAAATGGATAAGGACATATGTCTCTCATTGTGTAAGTTGGCTTCGGTGTATTTATGTCCTTGATTTGCTATTCCAAATTATTCTTAGGTGGAGATCGACTTCTTGGACCATACCCCATGCTTGAAGCACCGGGTGGAGGAGAAGCATGCTGCATATATGGATGATATTGATCATACACATGTTCATATGGAGGAGGTGTATAATGATGTTGTGTATATGGACCACTTGGTATAGAGTCATGATGATGAATAGAATATCTATTTTGTCCATGTATACCATACTCTACAGGCATGCCATGAGTTTGTTCTAGTGTGTTGCCCCCAAATTTGACGCGTGGTTTCCTTGTGTCCAAATTTTGAACATGCCTTTGGATATCCAATTGCTTTGGTGGTTGGTCCTTATCATTGGCATGTGATTGAGTATATTTTTCTACATAAGACTTCCATAATGGTCTGCAAAGGTGAGTATCATATGCTTGACCATGTGTGTATGGGACCTCTGGTTTTTGAAACAAAGATGATGGTGATTCAGGAACAAGATGTGGTCCTCTATTGCCTCCACTATTAGGCCTCCTTTGATCCATGTTGAGGTGAGGTTGTTGCAAAGGTCAATTTTCCATTATTTGAGACATGTCAAAATCATGAGGGATCTTGGCTCCACTTTGTGCCATCACTTGTAAGAAATATTGTCAATCTCTCCTCATTATTTCCTCAACCAATCGATTTGAATGGGTATCCATAATGGTGTCTTCCACTTCTGCTGAATGTACAAAAAAGTTGTCCATATTGTCATTGTGTGTATCATTGTTGTTTGTAGTGTCCATGTGCTCAACATTTGGAATGTTTCTATAAGCATCCATGTCAGGTAATGTATTATGATCAGAATTTAAAAAGGTATCATTTTCATACTCATAAGAACTCATGTTTGTGGACTCTTGAGCCTCTTTAGTTTCTCTCCTATATTTTTGGGAACGGGTTTCAACCATGAACTAGGTATTGACCAAGACTTGTGAGATTAGATGAAATATGGAAAGAGTATGGAAGACCAAGGGTTAGATGGAATTCAAATGAATCTGAAGTGTACTTGCAATGTCCAAAGTGTAAGACCAAGTATGTATGTGGTAGAGTAGGTGTGACTTCCAAAGAGATGATAGTTTCTCTTGATGAGGTAAGTTGACCTTGGCTCTAAGTAAGACCAAATGAGACCCAAAGGTGATAGACCTTGATGAGGGACCACTTAGCAAAATGTTGTTGTATGTAGTGTGTTGACAAAGTATGATGAGGACAAGCAAGTGACCTTTTGACTCAAGTTTAGACAAATGTGAATGTAATGTAAGGTGTAAAGCAATGATGGAATTTGTGAAACCCAAAGACAGGTTGAATGCTAGATGAAAACCTAGAGAGATACCTAGGAAGCTCAATAAGTCTGAAACTGACTGTTTCTTGTTTGCTGGGCTATAAAAGTTTTTCAATTCAGAACACAGATGTGTCTGTATACTTCATAGACATGCTTCAATAACATAGACGTTATTCTGTCAGACACAAACATGCTTAAATGACATAGACATGGTTCTGTTAGACACAGACGCATTTCTGAGATGTCGTAAGTGCAATGTTGCTCAAAGGACACAGACGTGTTTCTGCCCTTCACAGACGCGATTATATGACATAGACGCAGTTCTATGAGACACAGACTCATTTCTACAAACTGAGTGTGACTTTTTCAATCTGTGAAGTTGTTTGGTTGTGACTAAATCTGAATGTTTGACTGTTTTTCATGATAAGAGGACACAATGTTGATGAAGACTCAATGTTTGCAAGTGTTTAGACTCAAAATGACTCAAATAAAAGTGTGTTGTTTGATGTAAAATTGTTTTGCATACACTTGAAGACACAAAAGACACAATTTTTTGATGTTTGGTCTTGAATGTTTGATTGTTTAAAATAAGTCAAGCACAATTCTTATGGCTGGCTAGGACAATAGTTGTTGATCCCACATGGGGTTTCCCCCAAGGCTACGCTATTCAGAGTGGATACTTAGATGCTTGACCCCACTGGCTCCACCCTTGATACTCACTTCTCGGGGCAGCCAAGCATCAATCCCCACGAAAACTCCCAGTGGCAAACTTTGTATATCTACTAAGAACCGTATGTGTGTGGGTCACTCCAGAGGTCCGACCTCCTGACCCAACAACTAGAAGGATTTTGGCTTCTAAAACAAAAAGGTGCTAGTAAGGGCATCCGCTCATGTGGCCATACATGCGGCACTTTTAGCTCTGTAAATACAGAAAGCTCCCAGTCGGTAGGGGTTATGCCCTACAACTGATCAAATAAATTTGATCAAACGGGTTTATGGGGAGACATAGTGTCGGTATGAACTAATCAACACACGTTATCCATAGTTTTCACCATGAATACATTTGTTTATAGTGGTTCGGAAGAGGTGGGTTTTCCTCGCTACCACTTGGGTCATTCTCTCCTCACTAGTAGTCCTAATGACCACATGGGGAGATAGGCCCTCTAAAGATGAAACAAAAAGAGCCTATTGCCCAAGACACAAAAGACACTAGTTCAATTTTAGTGCACCAATTGAAGTGTTTGCTAGTCTATGAAAATAAGGCACACAATAAAGATCAAAAACCCTTGCCAAAATTCTGCAACAAAGATTTGTTAGTAGTTTTGCAATAATACCCCTCTTGCAAGCACACAAGTTAGGTAAATTTTAGATCCAAAAGACTTTGTGAAAGTAGGGGCCTTCAACAAAATGATTTCTTTCCTTCTTTTGCTTTCAAGACAAGCTGCACCAATTTTGTTAGCTAGATTTGAAGATGTTAGCTCAATATAAACCAGATTTGAAATCCGAATGACAAAAAACCAGATCAAAGAAATCAAAACGCAACAACTGCACACAGATGTAGTTACCAGAAACACAAATGCCTTATAAATTCGTAGACGCGATTAGATTTGACACAGACCCAGTTACTGAACACAAACATGACTCCCCAATACAGATGCGCTTGAAGACTTCACAGACGTGACTAGGGGACATAGACGCGTTTCCTGGAATCTGCAAAAAAAAAAAAATACTGTCGAAGGCGCAGACACGATTCCAGATGTCACAGACGCGGCAGAAAATTAAACGCGATCCGAAAGTACGCAGACGCGAAAATATCAAAATGTTGTCGGAAATGTCAGATCTGCAACTTCAAAAACACAAAGTCTGCAACAAAAGATGTTAAATGCAAAAGGGACAAGAGTCCCACCGGGCGTGCCAAAATGTTTATGGTGAAAATGGATAACAATAATATTGAAAGACTAAATGAATTCAACCACAAAACCCTAGCCTAACAACAACAAAGATCCACCATAACATATGAAGATTACCTAAGACAATGCAAATCAAATGAAATCAAAAAGATTATACCATCACATGTCCAATAGGGTTTGGATCTCCATTCTTCCTATCTCCATTGATCTTGCTTGATATATTTTCTCTCAGATTTTATACGTGCACAAGAGCTCAACAAAGAATGAAAATGTGGTTGCAAGTAGGATCGCATATGAAAGTTCAATGGCGTAGTGTAGTCGAGTAATCATCGGGGTGCATTGGGTTGATAAATGAAGGAAACATCTCCTTATATAGAAGACACCATATGAAATGGAGGGATAAGATTGAGAGGTGTAAAAGATAAATGGTCGGTTATGATTAGCGGGTAGGTAGAAGAAATAATAAAATAATGAGAGGGTAGGTAGTGTAGGAATTAAGAGATAAATGACATGTTTCATGGGTATAAAAGGTTAATGATTTAATTAAATAAATAAAGATTTATTTAATTAATAGAAGAAGTGGGATCAATTAAATAATTAAGATATTTATTTAATTTAGGAAAAGGGGAATTTAAATAAATAAATGTATTTATTTAAATGAGAAATAAGGCTAGAAGAGGATAAATGAATTAATTAAATAAATAAAGATTTATTTAATTAATAGAAGAATTAGGCTAAAATAATTAAATAAATAAAATATTTATTTAATTAGACATGACAATTTTAGGTGTCTACACTAACATGCAGTAAGAAGCATGAGTTGGCTATGGCTAGTATGTCCTAGTTCCATCTACAGTCGAGCTAGAAGGAACCCTGTCAGCTTGTGTGCCAACAACAATGAGGAGGCAAACATTCCTAGTTGAAGAAGAGTTCATCTTGAATCTATCTTTTTAGAAGATGTTGAGGATATAATGCATCGTGGAAATTGGCAAAGTTATGAACCATTAATACTAAATCAATGCAACAGTCATGCTCCTATTTCTATGTTACTGTTTAAAAATAATTTGTTATGGAACATATTCCTATAGTGTTAATTTGTTAGTTTGTTTTTCTTCTTAAGAATAAGTGACCTCAATGTTAGGGAGAAGTGACATTTGGCTAGAGTTAGTTGGGAGAAGTTAATGTCATGCTTTCTCCAAATGCCTTAAATAGGGAAAGTGTCATTACAGTTAGAATCTTCTCTTGTTGTTAAACACCAATTTATTCTTTTTAATCTATTAGTTGAATATATGATGCAGTCGACATAGATTGCATTCTAGATATATTTTCTACATAATCACTATCTGGTTGTTCTATACATGAATGAATGATGATAAGGATCATTACTATTTTGTGAATTCAATTATATTATTACTCTTTATAGAGACTACATTCCTCGAGCAAGAGCCACTTGAGGTAATGTGAGACTCCTTCCTTCTTTATGTTATTTACTGTTGTTTAATAGTTATTCTTAATTTCTAGTTGTTAATGTATGTTTGGTAAATCTGCATAGTTAGCTGTCATGGTTGCAACCAACTTCTAGTTTGTTTGGTTACATTAATAGTTGTACCCACAACCACTGTTGTGTTACTCCTAAAGTTTCCTGCAACAATTGTTGTGTTAGCTAGTTTTCATTTCAACATCATTCATTTTTACTATTTATGTTCTCAATAGATTAATACATTCTTTTATGCAACAATAGAGAACTTTGGATCTTTGTTGTACATACGGTGCTAGTGCCATCTTTGAAGATACGTCCCTAGTCGATAATTAAATGAGCCTTCACTTAAGTTATAGGGTTGGGCCCCATTGAATACCTCAACCGAGTTATGTGTATGACAAACTATGCCAACCCAATGGATATAGTGGAGACCAGTCATTTTTGGTGTCGTTGTTGGGGATGGTGCTAAGGTTTAGGAATCTTAAGTTTAGGTTTCCTTTCAATTATTTAATTTCTCACAAAAGCTTATTTTTATTCTATATTTCTGTAACATAAGTGTTTGTATTCAACATTAGGGAAGTTATATTTTGAACTAGCATCAACTTCTTTACTAACAAGTGCAGGAAGATAACCTATAAGCTCAACACTTCTATTGCATGCATCGATAGAGAGATGCTAGAGGAAGGTTTCTTACCTATACATTAGGTGTAGGAGATGTCCTCTCTTCAAGAGAGGGGCCAAAGGACTCATTAGTTTCAATGTAGATATTAGAAGATCCATTTAGTGCATTTATAGATCCAACATCTTCTGGTAACACTCAAGAATAATAGGACTCTAGAGCGTGTGCAAGAGATAGAAACAACAATGGGTGATGCTAAAGTAGAAAATATTGATACACCATTCACCTTTGCATTTCCAATCACCCACTAGGAGAGGGCAACAACATTGAAAAATATACCTTAAAATTCCCTACCTAACTTTTATGGCTTGGTCAATGAGGATCCTAATACCTTTTTGTTTGAGTTTGATGTACTTTGTAGAAGTTATGACTATGTAACTGATGCCCATCACTTAAAGTTGTTTCCAGCCAATTTGAAGGATCGTGCATTATGGTGGTTCATGGGGCTGGGAAGTAATGCAATTACCAGTTGAGCTATCATGAAAGATAAGTTTCTGCAAAAATATCAGGTTTATTGTAGAGGTGGAGACACGTGGAAGGAGGACATTTTTAAGATGTCTCAAAGAGAAGATGAACCATTGAAGACTACATAGATAGGTTCCAATTTTGTTTGAAGGAATCCCAACAAAATAGGCTCACTCCTGAGTCTCTTAAATTGGATTTTCTTTGGAGAGTTAATGAGGAATGCATTGATGCACTCAATTTGATGGGTGGAGCTGATATTACACAATCAAACTTTGATGATATTTGCAAATTAGGAAGGAATTATTCCAGGGCTAATTTGAGGAAGGATATGAGTTCTCGGTTTCTTCCTACTAAGACATCTACTGGTGTCTCAAGGGTGGAACTAATCAACCTACTCTCCAATATGAATGAAGATATAATAATTCATTTTGCAACCTAGTTGGTTAATCTTCATTTTAAGAAGAAACAAGAGGAAGTAGAGGTTGTCCTTGTAGAATATTGTCTTCATTGTAGACAAAAGAGGTCCAATTGTAGATGTAAAAAGATTGTTTCTATCACTGAAGAAAAGCTAGTTTGTCTAGAAATTCATGCAATATAAGATGAGGATGGACAAAAAATTTATATAGCCCAACATAGGCCATGGAAACAAAATAAAGGTATGCCATGAAACCCATTACCTTAAAATTCCTCATTTCTTGGAGTTCAACAAAATGCTGCCAATTAGAATTTTCCACCTTGGAATACAATGAAAAGCCTCCAATTATAGGGTAATGCATCAAACTAGATGCATCAATAGGTTTTATGGCCACCCTAATATCAATACAATCAATGGTAGGTGCCCAAAACCCATGGTCTCAACCATGGCACGAAAATCAACAGTGGAAACAGTCTAATGCTAATTAACCACAACAACAACACAATTCACTTTTGAAACTAGCCTCAATGCTTAATGCACATCCTCAATAACCCACTACTATGCCAAGTCATAATATTCCATCTTTCCTCCACCAAGAGAACCTTAGTTGCTTGCTCAACCTACACCCACTCCTAACAATAAGCCTACTTAGTAGGCTTATGTGAATGAGATAACTCAGTATCTAACTTATACGGTTGAGATAAGTGATGTTTTTTTATGATTAGGTAAGACTCTTCCTGGTCCTACATATCCATAGATTACAAATTTTTTTGATGAGGAGCTAATAATTTATGTCACTAAGCAGCCATTGGATCAACCACAACTACATGATGAATCATCTAATAAGAACCCACCTTTTCTTGAGAGGCTAGCCACACAAAAATACCAATCTGACCTTGAATTTGACCTCTTAGGATAATTGAAAAATGTGAGAATAAAAATACCCCTACTACAATATATGAGGATGTTTCCATTTATATTAAGGCTACTAGAGAAATGTGTCTTAAACGTCTGGTTAGGAAGAAACACAACCCTAAAATAGTCCATGTCATAGGATGGTTGGCACAAATGATGTTGGGAATCATCGTAGTCCCCAAATATTTTGACCCATGGATCCCAATTGTAGATGTTAGTATCAATGAGACTCTTATTAAAAATACACTAATAGATCTTGGGGGTGGATACCCATTGATTTTAGGAAGGCCTTGGTTGGCTACTGTTGATTCCTTTATTGGTTGTTGGTCAAGTAACATGACAATCTCCACAAAGGAGAAAACCAAGCAATTGGTACTCTACCCTCCGACTCACACCCATGTAGATTCAAAACAATATGTTTGGCCTACCCTAGAAGAGGATGAATATTATTCACTACATACTCTAATTGTGATAGAGAGAACTCCTATGATAGAATCTCAGGATGAAGATGTTGTACTTGCTAGAATCATACAAAATTCCTATGTTCTAGATGCACAACAAGAATAATTTTTATCACGTTGCACTTGTCTAGTTTATAATTTTATGATCAATAAAGATTTAACAAATTCATCTATGCTCTCTACTCTTTTGCCTAATGATGGTAGCCTAAACATAACAGGTCTTAGCATTGTCTTTGTATCTACCATAGCTAGTCTAGTAGAAGTATCACCAAGAAGGATGCTCAATATCATTAATGAGTTGAGAACAACACAATATAATAGACTATTGTAGATGATGTAAGCTCACACTGCAATGCTTGCATGAGAATACCATGGCATCAGATGTAGCATCCAAAAGTTCTATAATAGAAAAAAAATATCTTTTACTAAATTTAAGAAAAGAGATTCATATATATTTTATGTTGATCTAAAAATGAAAGAAAACTCGTTAATAACTAGCTTAACTTAAACTAACTAACCATTCAGTAGAAAGGAAATAATAACTAACAACTAACAATATCATCAATTAAAGTAAGAGAGATAAGAATTTAAAGGTTTATAGTGTATAGAACTTTCTGATGAACACAAGCTTATCTCATTTCATTAGGGAGAGGGAGAGCATAATCAAGGGTTTTTTTTCCCAACCATGAACCTAAGTCCCCTGTGTCTCTTCCTACTTGAAGGACCTGACCCTTCATGAGGGAAGTAGATAGAAGATAGGACAAATGCCAATGAGCCTCTGGGTTTGGTGTTTAGAATCTATACTGACTAACCAGTCATACACTATAGGTTCCTCCTAACTTTGCATGATACTTTAGATAGTAATGTATCAGACTCTTATGAATTGATGAATGCATGTAGACTATTGCACCACCTTGGCCAATGTTTTCATAAATAGAATGAAGTATTATCCATGTTCACCACCCTTACTCAACTTATTTAAAAAAAAGCTTATGTACTTGCAACTTACTCAAGGGTGCAACTGACCATCAATAAACTAATCCAAAATGATAATGGTTTAACTCCAACCATGGAGAGATTATCATATGTTCTTCTTAGCACAAGGGTGTTGACTTAATCATACTAGAAATGGATTTTGTTAGTTATAACAATTGTTCAAGGTTACTTATTTCTGGACTAAGTTTGGCTTACTTCCACAAACAATTACATTGATTAACAAGACAAAGTTATCTCAAGGATATAGTCGGCCTTGACCACATTCATAATGCACTATCAAAATATCACAAACCAAGAACATAGTCAGTCTCAGTCTAATTTCAACTAAGATTTAATGGTGCAACACAAACAAGAAAATACATCTGCCTTAATCAAATACAACCAATATAAATGATACATAATAATTGAGATATATGGTCTACTCCTAGCTAAATAATAATAATGTCGACAAATTCATATACTTCATGGTTTGGATAAAGTGATTGCAGATCTTCTTATCAACCATACTATTATTTAGTA
Source organism: Cryptomeria japonica (assembly GCF_030272615.1). Lineage (NCBI taxonomy): Eukaryota > Viridiplantae > Streptophyta > Pinopsida > Cupressales > Cupressaceae > Cryptomeria > Cryptomeria japonica. The sequence goes on from NC_081412.1 coordinate 305,202,083, forward strand.
TGTTATTAAGAACTCTTCGATTACAATACCACTATTTGATGACTCACAACAATATTATGCATATCGAGAGTAACTAACAAAATCAGAATCACCATCAAGTTTGCCTAATCAACATGCATCTATATTCTATTTGATTCTATCACTGAATAATGATAAGAATTTTTTCAGATCAATCAAGATACAGAGGCAGATTAACATTTTCCTTGCCTGTGATTTGATAGAGAGAGAGAGAGAGAGAGAGAGAGAGAGAGAGAGAGAGAGAGAGAGAGAGAGAGAGAGAGAGAGAGAGAGAGAGTTCAAAGACTTCCGCCAAGCTTGATATAATCAGCTCGAACACTATTCAAAGTAGTAAGATTCTAAGCAATACTTCATGCACAAACAAGACACAATAATGTTGCCCAATTACCTCCTATATCGCAACAAACATGATACAAAAGCTAAAAGATTTAGTAGAGCAACAATACAATATCACATATAATCAAGTCGGCAAACCCCAACAAGGATTGGAATGCCACATAAATAATAATACTGCTTGCTAAGAAGTGCTAGCTTGGTGATCAAGAACCGCCGCCTTTAGCATAATGTCCAATAGTTACAAGAAGGCCTTCGCCACCAAGATGGTGGCCTCCTCGATCAAGGTCAGTGGTCTTCAAATAAGGAGCAAAAAATAATGTGATACTTTGCATAATACACACATTTAACACAATAATGGATATATTCATATCCATACACATGCTATCAACACACATGTGTGGGTATGAATATATCCCTAAGCACATCAATCCATAAAAATGCCTTCGAAGGCAACAAGGAATATCTAACTATATATATATTAATCCATTCACACTAAAAATACACACACACACATATCATATATATACACTCATATTCAACAATAAAATAAGAGAGAGATATAATAACAAAATAACCACCTCATCAAGAAAATAAACTCAAACCAAGGATGCCTAACTAACTATTGGTAAAAGGGTGAGTAACTGACTCTAGGTCAACATCAATAGGGTGGTATGGACCTTACTCTACCAAGGTCGAGATGCTCAAAGTATACATCCAATTAATTGGTCCCAATAACCATTGAAAATATTCTTTTCTAATATCTACAACCCTCTTCTTGATGATACTCTCCATCCCTCCTGAGGGTATCGCGCATCTTGCATCCATTTGGTTACATGAAAAATCCGTTAGTCAGATGTTAACCATAATAACTAAATAGGTGAAACATCAATTTCAAAATAACTTCCTCATTTAATTTTTAATCATTAAGAGTTTTCATCCACACAAGAAAACAAATGTGAAACCATTGATTAACTAATCACAAAAGCATAATAAGGATAATTTCAAAGTCAAAAAAGAGGGATGTAACATATTCCCCCCTTGTGAATCATCATCCTCGATGTTATTAAACATAAATTAAAATTTTGAACATAAAAGAAAGTTCATTATTACTCATAGAAAAAGTCCAATGTTTTTTAAAGAGATGAGGATTTTTTTTATGGATCTCTTCATAATCTTCCTAGGTGGTATTTTCTTCTACATGCTGGTCCCACTGGGCCTTGCATTGCATAACCTTGTAGTTATGTAGGTGCAACTTATGAACTTTGAGTATTCTGAGTGGTTTGATCATAACCACTTCTAGATCCTATATCTGCAAAGAATTCCAGTCAATCGTGTGCTTAAAATCTACCACATTCTTCTTAAGATATGAAACCATGAAAAAAATTGTCCAATCGGGTGAGAACTAGTGATAAAGAAAGTTTGTAAGCTACTGGGTTAATGACTTATAAGATTTCAAATGGTCTCATGTATCTCGAGGCTAATTTGAAAGCCTTTCCAAACTTGATCGAACTTTTTGTGGTTCAACCCTGAGGAGAACCTTCTCTCCTATTACAAATTGTCTTGGAGTTTTGAAAGCCTTTCCAAACTTGATCGAACTTTTTGCGGTTCAACCTTGAGGAGAACCTTCTCTCCTATTACAAATTGTCTTGGAGTCTATTTTGTGTTTGCGTAACTATTATGTTAGTCATTAGCCTCCACTAACCTTTGCTTGATCCCAACTAACTATTATGTCAGTTATTCTATCCTCTATCCTATCCCAACTAATAGGAGATGCATTTCCTTCTATATAATGCTTCAAAAGGTGCCTTTTTTATGGTAGATTGATATGAGTTTTTATAAGAAAATTCTACTAGAGGAAGGTATTCTTATCATTTATATTGGTGATCCATATAATACATCCTTAAAAGGTTTTCCAAAACTTTATTCACTCTCTCTATTTGACCGTCTATTTTTGTATGGTAGGCTGAACTAATGTTTAACTGTGTTCCCAATGCTGCAAACAATGTTTGCCAAAATCTAGACATCATTCTGACATCTCTCTCAGAGATACTTTTCTCAGGTATTCTATGCAATTGAAAGATTTCTTGAACAAATTTCTAAGCAATTATATGTGCTCCATTAGTTAGATTCCTGGGTATGAAATGTGCTACCTTGGTAAGCTTGTCAATTACCACTATAATGGTATTATGTTTGTTTCTTGTCATGGGTAGACCTTGCATGAAATCCATACTGATGATTTGTCACTTCTAATCTGGTATGATGTGGGGTTGCAATAGTCCTATTGGATGTTGATGTTTTGTTTTCACTTTCTGACACTCAAAGCAACCTACCACAAATCTCGTTGCATCCTTTTTTATTCCCTTCTAGAAATATAAGGGTTTAACATCTGCTAATATCTTCATTATACTAGGATGTCCCGAGTATGGTGTCATATGCACCTCTTGCCATACCAGTTTCTTTAACTCTAGAAGGTCGGGTATGTACATTTTCCCTTGGTACCTTAGCAAACCATTTGATTCTATGTTGTACCCTTCATATAGAGGATCTTATGAATTAATTCATAAGGCCCCTCGTACTTTATTGTAGAATTCATCACCTTCTAAATTTTGTAGCAGCCGAGTTTTGAGATCCATACTCACAGTTACCATAGCTGACAAATGTCTCTGATGATTTAATGCATTTGCTACCTTATTCTCCTTCCCCTTGTTATAGTTGATTTTAGAGTCATAATCGAAGATTAACTCCATCCATCTTGTTTTTTGAGTGTTCAAGTTAGGTTGAGTAAATATTTACTTCAACCCTTGGTGGTCAAATTGAAGCTCGAATGGTTTTCCCATTATATAATGCTACCACATTTGTAGAGTGTGCACAATAGCTGCCAACTCTAGATCACATGGAGCATAATTCTACTCATTATTTGTTAACTTCCTAGACTTTTATACGATCACTTAATCATTCTGCATGAGGTCCCCTCCTAAACCCTCACTTGATGCAGTTGTGACTACCAAAAACCTACCTTCGAGATTTGGTACCTTCAAAATAGGTGCAGTAGTCAGTGTTGGCTCCCAAATCAACAGATTCCAAGTCCTAGAGGAATAGCCACTAACCCATCAATAGACTTAGGATAGGATTTGGCCAACAAACAAGATTCAATCACAAGACTGAAATCTACTGCACTTTTGGCTCTACAGGACCAAGGTGGGTGCACCTAAGTAATGCCTATATGACTTACAATTTCCAACATTCATGGAATTACATATTACAATAGATATCCCAATGTGAATGTGCCAAGGAAAGTGCATAAAACTTATATTTGGCTACAATCCTAGCTTGTCAGCTATCACTCATCACTTGGGATGGTTTCTACACTAAACCTACTCCTACAAACATAAAACAAAAACATGAAATAAAAGAGATTTAAAGAGAATAGATTGATTCCAATGACTGGGTGTAGACCCCATTACTAGTGCCTTCATTAGGCCAGTAGAGTCAAGTTGCAGCTAATAGACATTGAACCCAAATAGACTAAACTATAACCAGCGAGTTCACAATATTGATGCATTACATCAATACCCCTATTATAGTTCTATTGCAGCCATTCTTAATTATCCTACATGCACATAACACCATTTCATTATCTTGTAGAAAGCGTTTTAATATCTTCCTTGAAGAGAACCAAAAATAAAGATACACACTTGAGCTTGCAAGGACAAAATAGAGGATCCTTGATCATCTATTTCATAAAACATTAAAGTTACATGTTGGAGATAGTTACAATAAAACATTAAGACTTGTATGCATTCTAGTTATACACCATTTGAAATGGAAAAATGAAACTCTAACTTACTCCTAACCTTCAACTGTACATGGAGGCCTTGCCTCCAGGGCTTTCAAAAAGTCACCTTCAGAATCCTGTCTCACTGGCCCTAAATTCCCTTTTATAAGACAACGGAGCAAAAACAAGCTACAAACTAGGTGAGACACATGTCACAATTTTATTACCCGAGACAAAAATATGCCCTAAGGCATTTCCTTCCATGTACTACACACAATCCATCTGGAAGCATTGAATGCAAGTGATTGTGAGGACAACCTCTGAAATCTGGAGCCACAAGCTTGAGGACAATTAACAATAGCTTTTGTGTGCCTCACATAAATCTATTCCATTTCTGATTAGCCAACATCATTAAGTTCGTCCTCTGCTGCATTTTGATCGATCTTTGAATTTAGATTACTACATTTAGTAATCCTTACTTGTATTGTATCCTTACATCTTCTCAACTTGATACCTTTTGATGTGCTCAAGGTCGTGAAATCTTATTGACAGAAGATCCTCTAATATTTTTGAGCCACTCAACCGATCATCTATCTGATCTTCATTAAATGAAACCTCCCTCTTGATTTGATTTGGTTGCAAACAACTGCTTGCAATGTGTCGACACAACTATTCTTTGTCGACAATATTTGATTTTATCTGTACATGCCACGTCTTCACCATTTCCCTTTGAGTCATCAGGTCAGACTTGGTCAATCATCCACGTGGAGTCACATCTAAGTCAGCAACAAATGAACATCCATCGCATTCTCTACTTAGTAAAAATTCATTTGCAGGATGGCGGGGTACCCGCATCTCATTGTGGTTTTGACCCTCGCAGAGTCTAACCTCTTCAATTTTTCTGGTCGTGGGATAGCGAGGAGCCCAAATCTCCTTATGTTAATTTTACCCCACGAAGTCACCTTACTTTAGCTTTAATTTCTGCAGGATAGCAGGGGACACCATTCTCTATACCTCTATGTTGCCATGCAAGTCCATCTTCCTGCTGCCTTTCACACTACGGGGTGGCGGGGCCCTCCATTTTCCCTTTATATGTTACCCCTCAGGGCCCATTTCCTATCCTCGCAAATAGCATTGGATGGAAGGGAGCCTCATCACCATCCACGACTTCACCTTTGTTCTTACCCCACATCATCATTTACAAGCCCATTTCACTCACATCGGGTAAGCCTTTCCTTGTTCTTCAATATTCTCTGCTATCCTACATGATGCCTTTGTACACTGGGAAAAAGCCTTTCTTTCTTTTTTTGTTCCATCTTCAACTGTTGCGGGGTAGTGGGGATATCTATCCCCCCCTTTATTCTTGCTTTTTCCGCACCACACTTTGCACAATCCTTGGACCCATTTAGGGCAACATGAGATGACCCTTTCCATGCATCCTCTGCTTATCTCGCATAACCCTCTGTTTGTGCCTCTTTGTGCCTTGTGAGGTAGTGGTGGGAAAGACTTTCTTCTTTCCCTGCTATCTTGCACCCATATTTGTGTGTCCCAGCTAACCTCACGAGATGGCATGGTCCTCCACCCGCCTAGCACTTGTCTTGCCCTTTTGGTTATCCTATGGCATTGTTATCATCTCCTTCAAAGTCACATGAGGTAAAAAAGGAGAAAATCATCTTCCTTCCCTGCTACCCTGTAGGCCTCTCTGCTTTTATCTTCTGCTCACATGAAGGTTTCCTCTCTGCTATTAACCTGTTGTTTTATTGACACCCCACTAGCATAACCCTCGTGTTATGTGTCTCTTGTTGCATGTCGTAATATGATAACCGACATGTTATGCTCTACCCTTGTAACATTTGTGTGACTAACACCACCTGTGACTGCAAGCCAAGTGTGGCTAACACAATGTGTTAGTCAAACAACAACCATGCTTTTTCTGAATCAGAGCAGCCTTCCCAATGCATTTCCAAGTCAATGGCTCATGTCATCCTCATCCAATTACTTGTCCCAGTAGCATCTCCCATTCTTTCCCTCCATATCCTCTTGCGTGACTAACATGTTGTTCTTTGATTAGTTATCTACTGAAGTTGTAATATAACAAAGCGTGTTACCCTGTAAGGGGATTTTGAGTGTCAAAAATAAAATTTTTGTAACTTGGGCCTTCAAAATTAGGCAAAATTTTGAAGTCCTAACAATGGCTCTAGCTTGGGGATGCATACCCCTTGCGGGCATGGCAAGATCCTGGATCTCTGGGGAGCAGACCGGGTGCCTACTCCATTAGGTGCAGTGTCAAAAAGGGTCTTCTATGCCCCATATTTTTGTGGCTTGAAGATCAAACCACATTTGATGGCCCAAGGCCATTAAAAAAGATAGGTCAATCCTTTTCTCTATCATAGATCTTATTTTCATTTGACTTCGCCAAGGCCAATCTAGAGATGTAGTTGGAATGTAATTGATCAAGCATGTTAACCTTATTTATCCAATCACCATACTGAATACCATGAGTGCACTGTTCATTGTTAAACATCTGAAACTTGTGCACAAACTGAAAATATTGATCATCATGTGACATGAATATGTTATGCTCATCAAACCAAGCCTCTTCATACTGAACATAAAACTCATCCTGGCTCAAACCATTGTCACACTTCATGAAATTATCACCCAGCTGAAAAACAAAAGACTCATGCTCTACCACACAACTGGGAGCATGGGCATCATTCTGATTATTGATTTGCATTTCAACAATTAATCTTTTAGAAAATCTCACCTAGAAATCAAGCTCATCGTGCAAACCATCTTCACATGCTCAAAAAGAAAAAGAATCATAAATGACTGACTCAGGTAATTGCAATTCATGTCATTGACAAAAATCTTCAGCTTCATGTCCTAAGTCTTCTTCAATACCCCTTGCACCATCAACTTGTATGCATGCAAAACAATCATCATTACCTTCCCAAGTTTGCACATAAGCATGCATCTTTGATTCATCATTATAATCTGATAGCACACCCAAATCTAATTCCATATCCATGGGGAAAGCTTCAACATAGTGTTCATCCTTATCAAAAGATGCATATCCATACAAATCCATTCCTGAAGCTTCCTCATTTAGATCACTTTTATAATACACATCATAGTTATCAATAACCCATTTATCATCAAAATAAAATTCTGAGTTTACATTAGCTTGTATACCCTCATCATCTTGTGCATTAGCTGGTTCAAATGTAGGAAGAAGATCGACAATAGGTGCATTGAATTTGACATCATAAGGGACAACCTCACTGTCAAAATTTATGTCAGTTGGGAACAAAAAATCTTGACCTTTTCCTTGTGGAATCCTTTGATACTCAACCACTAACAATTCTGAGACTCCTTCACTGCTGATTGAGCATGTGTCCTCTTCATTTGTATGTCACATACCTTCTTCCTCCAAGTCCTCACATGAGTTGCAAGCATTATTCTATTGCAAATCACTGTCTTCTTTATTAGAACCTGCAAGTTCAGTGGCTTCATAAGAGCATATGTTTGCCATTTTATGGGAGATTGAATCTCCAACAACCTTCTCAATGGCATGGTCACAATCAGACATAGAAGGTGGACCTCTCAAATGGGCATCTTCAATCACCTTCAGGCTGTTATGACACTCATTTTCAGGTTCACATTCTTCATTCATCTGTTGTTCACAAACATTATCCACTGCAAGCTAACAATGGACTTCATCCTTAGAAACACAAGAAGCATCAACACTATCTTGTGCACTCTCACCACACTTTTGCTCAACATTTTCATTATCAACATTCATATTTTCAACATTAAGTGCCATTTTAGATTTGAAGCCCTCTGATAGGGAGGATCCTAGATTGCTTGAGTTAGCTTGACTCACTCTAAGGATTTCTTCCTAGCCTAACCCAAGAATGCTCCTCTCACTATTCCCCTAATCCACTCTAGGTCCTCACTATAGAGATTTGATACTCTGCTATGTGTGAATTCACTTTCATAAATCCACCAACTCACTAATCCACTGGATCTCACCAGCCACCTTGCAGGGTTTTCTCTACCATGGATTATACCTACAACTTCTGCTAAGTTGTTTTCCTCCTCATGCTTGGATCTTCTCTCACTTTGATCCCAACTTCCTTTGGTGTAAGGCTAATGGCCTAGAATCCAGTCTACCCTGCAAGTGATTCCTCTTGGTCACTGATACCTAGCTGGGCTATCATCAAGCTCGCCTAGGGCCAATCTATTGAAATGACCGACGCCATTCCCTGGCCTGATACACATAGAGCTCTACTATACATGGCTGGCTCTTCTTGACAACCTCCAATGATCATGTGGATCCCATGGTGGAGAATCAAGACAAAGCCATGTTATAACTACTTGTCACCAACAGAAAACAACAAACGAAACGACAACTTATTTACAGAGCCGAGCTTGGCACGACTTCAAATTTGGAACTCACAAAATGCAGAAAAGTAACATCTACTCTATTTGCATTATCACTTAAGGATTTAAACCATATTTATAGTAGAAACTAAACTTTGAGAAAAGAAATCAAAAAATGATCTTTCAATTGTTATTCAAAAGAAGTTTGGTCTTGTGGAATCACACATCTGACAATCCCAATCCAATCTCCTTCCAACCTCTATACAAAATGCCCATTGGGTCTTTTATAGCATCTATGACATGTCTTGAATCATCCCTAATGGATGAGATTGAACTCGACACAATCGGTTTCCTGCTGTAACTGTCTTTTCATTTTCATCGGGTCATCAGGTTAGCATCACTTTCCTCATCGGGTCATTGAGTTAGCACCGAAACACTTATTCCAATGTCTGATGGCAGTTTACAACTCACTTCCCTTTCTATCGAGTCATTAGAGTAGCATCAAAACACTCACTCCGATGTCTGATGACATTTTACCAATTGCGCACTTCCTCATTGGTTTCCATCGAGTCATCAGAGTAGCATTAATACACTCTTATCGATGGACGATGGTGCACTCTCAACAAAATGCTTTCCCATCGGGTTATCAGCTGTTAGGATTCCCAAAGATACTGAGACGGGGGGTGAATGAGTATCTAATTGGTTAATGGATTTTCTAAACTTATTAAATGAATTGCATTCCAAAACAATGTACCGGTAAACCAGAAATAATGCAGTAAATAAGATCAATAACCACAACATAGAAATCACACCATAACACAATATTTTTAATGAGGAAACCTGGTGTGGGTAAAAACCTCGGTGGGATGTGTGACCCACAATATTCACTCACTAGCCAATAAATGAATATAACTTACAATAGGGGCTTGCACATGCAGGAAGGCCAACTCCCTAAAGCTCACTGCTTAAATACAAAAAGGGAAGTCTCACTGACTTACAAAAATGGATTATGCAAATCCAATATCATGTACAGCTTTGGTTCAGCATCTGCTATGCCAGGTTCAGTACCGGTTTAAGCTCATACAACTTCCATAAACCTTATTCCACAATCTGCCTTAATATTCACATCTGCCTATTACATTTCATACATACTTACACAAATTATTTACAAGATCTCATACTTATATGAGTCCTATTACAATTCACCTTATCAGTTTTACAAATAGATTTTACAATTAAATACAAAATAAAATCCTGTCGGCTGGGGTGCCGGTAAACATCTTTGTCGGTGCCGGTGCCGGTGTAGAGTCTGCCGGTGTAGAGTCTGCCGGTGTAGAGTCTGCCGGTGTCATAGGATTGTAAGGTTTCCATCAATGACAATACCTTCAATCACCTACAATTTCTCATTGGAGTGTGCATTTTCCAACAATCTCCCCCTTTGGCATTGATGGCAATACTCATGAGAAAAAGCCAAAATTGTATCCAAAAAGTGTTGTCTAAAAACCTTACCAAAATTGTCTACTCCAAAACCGCCTTACCAAAACTCTGTGCTCCCCCTGAGCAAATGATCTCTTTTATCATACATTAATTGTGTGCTCCTTACTCTTTTCTCATCCTCTACTACTCCCCCTTTGGCATCAATGACAAAGGTTGTCATTCAATGTCAATTGAGTGTAGTTCCTATCTGGATCCCTGTAACTGGTTGGTTACAATCTGATATAGATCCGCTAATGCAAAATTTAGGCTGTTAGATAACCTCTGTGCATTTTCTCTTCTGGTGTCTTAATTCCTGGAACAAGAGCCTCAGAAATCTCTTTTCTCAAATAGATGAGGATATCTAGTTTAGGACCTATTCTGCATTTCAGTTCCTTTGCCTTAAATTTTAATCTTTGCTTATCTTTTTCAAGTTTTTCAATTTTCTCTTCATAGTCAGTAATTTCCTGTTCTACTACCGATATGGAGTCTGATGAACCTATTAAATTATCAACAATATTATTGTTTTCCTTCTGTTCTTTGCTGATCTCTGTATCTATATCCTCTGTCAAAATATTTGTCTTACATGTATCTCTGTACAATTTCTTGAAGTCCAAAATTGTCTTTCCTAGTGCCGGTAATAATGTATCAATATGTTCCTTACTCTTCTTTACTATTTCCTCAAAGAATTTTTCCTTCTCTTTATTTATTTTCTCTCTGAAAGTCTCCTCATTGATCTGATCAATTGTTAGTAGGTTTCTGGTTATGTACTTAGACAATGTGTCTAATTGGCTTAAAAAATCTTTTTTTTCTAAGTTACACTTGGGTGCAATCATCTTCAAAATTGGTATGGTGTCATCAATTGCCTTATATGCAAGTGCATTGCAATCAGTTATTTTCTTAATTGAATCAAGCAATACCTCTGTTACATTGATTGGCCAAAATTCTATCAGTGAAGAACCAGATGATTGACCAACTGCCTTATCGATCTATAATCCATCGGTGTGAGGAACCTCTATGCTTGTGGTGACATCTGGTAGGTCAGTTTGAGTCTGCATTTCTACTAGCAAGGGTTTTGGTTTCTCAGCTAATATTGGTGGCACAGTCTCTGCATTAACCTTTACCTCATCCTTCTTCTCTTCTGATTTCTCAGTGTGTACCTCAGTCTATTTCTTAGAGCTTTCCACTGCCGGTTTCTCTGATTGTGACTTTGGGTTTTCTACCTGTATCTCTGTGTTTACCTCTGAATTGTCTACAACCGGTATCTCAATAGATTTGTCAGAGCTATCAGTTGCCATTTTCTCAGTAGATACATCAGTATGTACACCAGTGGTATCTGCCTTTCTTGTATCCAGGGGGTTAGTTGACTGTTCAGTTTGTTGCTCAGCCCTAATTTCAATATTGCCAATTGTGTCCTCAACATTTGTCTCAACTATAATGTTTTCTGTTGGTGGCTCAGTTGCCACATCTCTCTTCTCACTTGTCTCCTTATCAACCACAATGTTGACTTCCTGTGTGTCAATATTCATTATATGCAACACCTCTGAATCAGGATTTGTGTCCTCATGTGTTGTCTCCATACTCTCAACATTATCTGTTACCGGTGGTGTATCAACAGTTTGTGCCGGTGGAGTATCAGAAGGAGGTGGGGGTAAGTTATCTATTATCTTTATGCTCGGAGGTCCACCTACCTTACCTTTACCTTTATCCTTTTCTTTTTGATAGACTTTAAAAGTCTTTGGTCGTTTAAGCTCTTCTTGTTTTTCTTTCTCAACAAAGAATATATCCCACTTGTTTGTTGTTTCTTCTGATATCTCATTAACTTTGCCAGCCATTAATGCTACATGCCAGTGACCAGTTGAAAATACTGTCCGGTTTGCCTCACTTATTAGTTCATCAATCTCTTCTGTTGAATTCACCAGGTGAACTGCAAGTAGTTTTTCTATCTTCATCTTTTTATCTAGTTCAACAATTGCTACTCTTCTTGCTTCTAACCTTCTATACAAGTCATTGGGTAAATCATCTACAACCTCAATAAAAAAATTCTTGTAGATATCCAAGTGTAGGATAACATTGTTTTCTATGATTTCTTTTTCTTCATTTGAAAATGTGTTATACAACTTGCTAATGCTTGATAAGTTACCATCTTCAGTTATTTCATGTAGAAGATTTTCAAGTGGAGGGACAACTTGCTTTTCTTTCTTCTTTCTTGGAGTCATCTTCTTTGCCGGAGGCCTAACTGCCTGCTGTTTCTGTCTTGTTCTCTTAGGTGTAGGAGCAGGTACCAGTGAAGGTTTTCTTTTTCTTACTACCCTTTTGAACTCTGTCGGTATTTCACTGTCAGAGGAGGTAGCAACCAGTGAAAGATGTGTTTCCGGTTGTAATCCTTCTAAGTCGCTCTCCTTAATACCAGTTTTGTTCAATATGTCTTCCTTGATTGCTTTTGTCTGCCTTGTTCCTTTTCTAACTAATTGTTTAGTTTTCTTTATTCTTTTTTGTGATTGAACTTTGCTTTCTATGGTTTCCGCATTTCCAAATACTTCCTCTGTCAGTTCTTTAGGGGCTTCTAGATATGCTTTTGCATAAGTCTCTATTATGTTCTCATCAGTCTCATATCCCATTTGTGTAACCCAAAGTATCCTTAGAACCATAGCCTCTATCAAGATTTCATCTTTCTTTATCATAAAGCATATCTCCTTTTGATATTTATCAACTATAGCTTGAGATAGCCTTATCCTTGTTTTCATCCTAGCCTTTAGTGCCTGAAAATGTTCATTTATGTTCTTCTCCCTATCATCTCCCATGTTGTTTAGAATATCCAGAAGTTGTTTTCCTACCAGTATGTCAAATACAAAATCATTTCTACCAATACCGAGAACTTCCTTGGTGATATATAGCAATAAGCATACAAGTAAGTTGCTAAATCTGAATGTCCCTTTCTTGTCCCCTTTGATTTTCTTCTGATTTTCTATTAGCTCATCTTTTAACCATTCACATATGTCAATCTTTGCATTGTTGTTTACCATGTCATAAGAACTTTTGATACATAAGCTAGAAATAGAGTTTAATTTGTTGGCATGTGTAACTTTGTATCCAAGAATCATGCTAATAAATTTTACATTGATATCCTTTACATCGTTTACTATCAGGGATCTCTTATCAAAGGTTGCGCTGGTTAGGGTCATTACAATGTCATTTGAAACCTTTTTAGTTTTGTCAGGCCTACTATCGGTGGAAGGTAAGCCTGTCACTGCCCTAACTACTTCTTTTGTTATCTTGTGAATAGAATCCAACCAAAAGAACTCCCCATGTACTCTGCTTAACACAATCCTTATAGCATCCTTTGGAAAATCAGGTATACTAAGAATCTCCACAAAACCTAAGGTTTCAACTATCTTATGTTCTGGTTTCACATTTCCATTAACATCACAAATTACTGTTCTATACATGTTCATTATCTCTTCAACTCCTAGTTCTTCAATATGACAATGTATGTAAATTCTAGGATCCTCAGCATAAGCAACTCCTTTGGGTATTTTTGAAAATGCTCCTAGGGTATCATCTTTCATTGCAATTTTGGGAATAATTTTAAATACGGGCCTAGAGCATTTAATCACTTCAATTATAGTAGGATTTGCAATTAATTCAGGTGCGGAGGAAGAAGCCATTGTATAAATACCTTAATCTGCCTTTAGGTATGAATGCTTGAATGATTTGCTTCACTTCTCGCTGTGGATGCCTTCGCTCGGGATTTTTGCGCTCTAAGGAAATTTGAATGCTCGGTGAATGAAAAAGAGCCAAAACACTTGATTTATAATGTCATTTCCTTCAACTACCACATTAAATGCCCGTCGATTAAGTGAGACTTAACACATCTGCCGGTAAAGAAGTAATTCAACTTCTCACCATCAACCGAGGGTAAATTAACATGTTTTTCAATTTGTTGCCATACCCCCAAAAAGTTTCTTTTCAAGTAGATAAAGAATCTCATGTCGGTGGAGTGATACTCAGTTCTACTGGTGAAGGAATAGCTTCATTAACATTCTGATCTGACTTTATAATCCATTTTTTTGAGAATTCTTGTTTTACCTCTTCAACCTTCTCTTTACCTTTCAAACTGGGTCCTTTGTTATTTGTCGGTGATGCCTTACTTCTACAAAATTTTGCAATATGTCCAATCTTGTTACAAGCATAACAAGCCACATTGTTTTTTTGAATATCTTTTCCATATCCTATGCCAGTATGTGTTCTGCATTGATTGGATAAGTGTCCAAATCTTCCACAAACATAACATCTTACATTCATTCTGCAATTTTCTAAATTGTGACCAACTTTGTTGCATTTAGAACATTGACCGGTGGGTGCATTGGTGTTCTGATAGTTTCTAGATCTACACTGATTTTCTCTATGACCTTACTTGTTACAGTTAAAGCATTTTCCATTGAATTTGTAGGCATTAGGTTGTCTTACCGATTTACTGTGATCATGATTGTTTGCAGTACCGAAGCTTTCAGCAACTTCAAAGCCAAGGCCATTTGTATCTCCATTAGGTTTTTGATTTTTCATCATGTCATCAAGTTCCTCTTAACTTTTCTTGAATTTCTCTTTGTGTTGATTTGCAATAGCCAACTCATTTTCTAAGAAATATTTTTGTCTCATGAGTTCAGTTTTGTCATGCTCCGAGTGAATTATATCTGTCTTCAACATATCATTTTCATGACAGAGTCTTAGATTTTTATTTCTAGCATCATTGATTCTCCTAGTCAATTCATCTTCATTCTTCTTTCGGCCTTCAATGTCTTTACAAAACCTCAAAGTCATATCTTGCATCTCATTCGTCAAGGGAATGTTTTCCTGCTTCACCTTGCTCACAAGATCATTAAGAGTTTCTTTTTCATCATCATCACTCTGTATCTTCTCATGAAGTTCTCTTCTTTTGTTCCTAGCAATAGTGAGATTTTCTTGAAGTTCTTGAATGATTTCCTGTGCAGCCTTTAGATCATCTTCAAGTTTCATATTCTTCAATTTTTCTGCATCATAATCTGCAAGAGCTGTTTCCAGTTGCTTTCTTAGGTTTTCCATCTGTACTGGTGTCAGAATCTTCCTCAAGTTGTTAGGCTTTCGAAAATAGAGGACCAGGCTCTGATACCAATTGTTAGGATCCCAAAGATATTGAGAGGGGGGGGGGTGTGAATCAGTATCTAACCAGTTAATGGATTTTCTAAACTTATTAAATGAATTGCATTCCAAAACAGTGTACCGGTAAACCAAAAATAATGCAGTAAATAAGATCAATAACCACAACATAGAAAGCACACCATAACACAATATTTTTAATGAGGAAACCCGCTGTGGGAAAAACCTCGGTGGGATTTGTGACCCATAATATTCACTCACTGGCCAATAAGTGAATATTACTTACAATAGGGGCCTGCACATGCAGGAAGGCCAACTGCCTAAAGGTCACTGCTTAAATACAAAAAAGGAAGTCTCATTGACTTACAAAAATGGATTATGCAAATCCAATATCATGTACTTCTTCGGTTCAACATCTTCTATGCTAGGTTCAGTATCGGTTTAAGCTCATACAACTTCCATAAACCTTATTCCACAATCTGCCTTAATATTCGCATCTGCCTATTACATTTCATACATACTTACACAAATGATTTACAAGATCTCATACTTATATGAGTCCTATTGCAATTCGCCTTGTCGGCTTTACAAAAAGATTTTACAATTACATACAAAATAAAATCTTGTCGGCTGGGGTGTCAGTAAACATCTTTGCCGCTACTGGTGTTGGTGTAGAGTCTGTCGGTATCATAGGATTGTAAGGTTGCCATCAATGACAATACCTTCAATCACCTATAATTTGTCATTGGAATGTGCATTTGCCAACATCGACGTAGCCTAAAACACCTCCTGCCGATGGCCGATGGTGCGCTCCAAAGTGTATGTTGTCCCATCGGGTTATAGAGCGGCACAAAAACTAGTTATGCTGATACCCGATGGATCCACTTCGACTCGCTCCGCTCGCTGACTTCTCGCTTGGTCCCACCCTCGTGTAGCTTGCCATAGCGGTTTAGCGACCGACGTTGATCAACCCCGGACTTGCTCACCCGTTAGCTGGTGGTTTCATCGGGTTATTGGGGTAGGTGGAAAACACTCCTGCCAATATCTGATGGTTCCACTTTGACTCGCTCCAACCGCTGACAACTTCATCGGGGTAAGTCTCGCCGAAAACATGAATTTTCAAAAGAAGACAAAAATGCATTCCAAGCTCCAAAAATATAGCCTAATGGACTCGAACCAGTCCTTATGCCAAAACTGCCAAAATTGAAAAGTGTCTTTGCTCACCCTTAGGTGCTCTTGCACCATACTCCCCACATGAAAAATCAAGTCCCCCTAGGGGTGGCAAGGAGACATCAATGCCCAGTCTTTTGAAATCGGATTCTGCAACCCAAGTGGCTTCGGCTTCAATTAAGTTGTGCCACTTGATTAAGTGTTCCGTATACACGCCATGCCTCGTTTGCTTCTTCACCCTGTAATCTAAAATCTGTTCCGCCTGTGGCTTAGAAATGAGTGGTACTGGAATATCACTGAGAGTAGTTTCCCCTTCTGGATTCGGTCCATCTGGCACTGCTACGGGATCTTTAAACTGAACCAAGTCTTGGACATTAAACATAGGGGACAATGCCAAATCTGCGGGTAACTCTACCTTATAAGTATTGGAGCCATACTTAGCCAAAATTTTTCAAGGACCCATTCTCCTCATTTGAAGCTTACTAGGGACTCCCTTCTGCAATCTTGCCTTGTTTAGATCTACCATAACCATGTCTCCCACTGCAAATTGAATGTCTTTTCTCCTCTCATCTGCTTTAGCCTTAATCCTCTGCGTAGCATCGATCAATGTTTTTTGCACTTGTTCATGCACCTCTTTCATAGATTGAGTGAAATCCTTTGCATGTCCACTTCTTCCTTCCAGGCTTCCCAAATCTTGAAGTTCACAAACACCGCGTGGGTGGAGTCCATAAAAAATCTCAAAAGGACTCTTACCTGTAGTTCTGTTGACACTATCATTATATGCAAATTCTGCCTGTGGGCACTTGATCCCACATCTGTCCACATTCTTTTGTTAGACACCTTAGAAAATTACCCAATACTCAGTTAATGACCTTAGTTTGCCCATCTATTTGCGGATGATAAGAAGAACCAAAAGAAAGGTTAGTTCCCAGTCTTGTCCACAGAGTTTTCCAAAAGTGTCCCATAAACTTCACATCCCTGTTTGAAACTATACTGAGAGGCAACCCATTAATTCTTACCACCTCTTTGAAAAATAAATGTGCAATGTAACTAGCATCATGCGTAGTCTTGCATGGAACAAAATGACTCATTTTACTAAATCGGTCAACAATGACAAAAATACTATTCAGGCCAGTCTTGGTTTTTGGCAAACCTACAATAAAATCCACGTTGATGCAATCCCACGGTCTTTTGGGAATTGGTAAAGGTTGGTATAGTCCAACATTTGAACTAGTACCCCTAGCTTTTTGACACACAATACACTGCTCAACATACTTCTTGATATCTTTATGCATTTTCAGCCAATAATAAAATCTTTGCACCAATTCAAGTGTTTTATTCAGACCAAAATGTCCACTAAGACTTCCATTATGTTTTTCCTGTATGAGATTTTCCCTCATAGATCCTCTTGGCACACATAACTGATATCCCTTAAACAAAAGAGTGCTCTGCAATGTGTAATCTGCATACTGGTTATTGAAATGACAACTAGTGAGTTCTTAGTATTGATGCATTACATCAATACCCCCTATTATAGTTCTATTGCAACCATTGTTACATATCCTACATGAACATAAAACAATTTCATTATCCGATAAAAAACATTTTAATTTCTTCCTTGAAGAGAAGCGAAAAACAAGATAAACACCTAAGCTTGCAGGGACAAAACAAAGGATCCTTGATCATCTATTTCATAAAACAGTGAAATTACATGTTGTAGACAGTTACAATAAAAACATTAAGACTTGTATGCATTCTAGTTATACACCATTTGAAATGGCAAAATGACTACAAATTGAAAAATGAAACTCTAGCTTACTCCTAACCTTAGATTGTACATGGAGGCCTTGCCTCTAGGGCTTTCAAAAAGTCACCTTCAGAATCCCATCTCATTGGCCCTGAATTCCCTTTTACAAGACAAGAGAGAAAAAACAAGTTACAGACCAGGTGAGACACATGTCACAATTTTATTGCCCGAGACAAAAATATGCCCTAAGGCCTTTCCCTTCATGTACTGCACACAATCCATCTAGAGGCATTAAATGCAAGAGGTTGTGAGGACAACCTCTAGAATCTGGAGCCACCAGCCTAAGGACAATCAATAGTAGCTTTTTTGTGCCTCACAGAAATATATCGCATTGCTAATTATCCAACATGATTAAGTTCGTCCTCTGCTGCATTTTGATCGATCTCTGAATTTTGATACTACATTTAGTAATCCTTACCTATCCTAAGTCCTTACATATTCTCGACTAGATACCTTTTGATGTGCTCTAGGCCATGAAATCTTATCGACAAAAGATCCTCTGATCTTTTTGAGCCACTCAACCGATCGTTTATCTAATTTTCATTAAATGCAACCTCCATCTTAGTTTGATTTGGCTGCAAACCACTACATGCAGTGTGTCAACACAACTATTCTTTGTTGATAGTATTTGATTTGTTCTGTACATGCCACGTCTTCAGCATTTCAGTTTGAGTCATCGGGCTAGGTCTGGTCTATCATCGACGTGGAGTCACATATGAGTTGGCAGAGGATGAACATCCATCGCGCTCTCTGCTTAGTAAAAATTCACCTATGGGATGACAGGTACTTGCATCTCGCTACAGTTTTGACCCCCGCAGAGTCTTCCCTCTTTAGTTTTTTGGCCACGGGATAGTGGGGAGCCCAAATCTCCTTATATTCATTTTACCCTATGAATTCACCTTACTTCAACTTTAATTATCGCGGGATAGCGGGGGACACCATTCACTAGACCTCTATGTTTCCCTGCAAGTCCATCTTTCTGCCACCTTTCACACTACGAGGTGGTGGGCCCCTCCATTTTCCCTTTATATGTTACCCCGCAAGGCCCTTTTCCTATCCTCACAAACAACATGGGATGACAGGGAGCCTCATCACCATGCATGGCTTTGACTTTGTTCTTACCCTGCGTCATCATTTACAAGCCCATTTCACTCATGCGGGGTAAGCCTTAACTTGTTCTTCAATATTGCTCACTATCCTACATGATGCCTTTGTACACTAGGAACAAGGCTTTCTTTCTTTTGTTGTTCCGTATTCAACCATTGTAGGGTGGTGAGGATATCTAAACCCCTTTATTCTTGCTTCTTATGCACCATACTTTGTACAAGCCTTGAACCCATGTGGTGTAACAGGAGACGACCCTTTCCATGCATCCTCTTCTTATCCCGCACGATCCTTTGTTTGTGCCTCTCTATACCTTGCGGGGTAGTGGTAGGAAATACTTTCTTCTTTCCTCGCTATCCCGCACCCATATTTGTGCGTCCCATTTGACCTGGCGGGATGGTGGGCTCCTCCACCCACCTAGCACTTGTCTTTCCCTTTTGGTTATCTCACAACATTGTTAAATCATCTCCTTCAAAGTTGCACGAGGTAAAAAAGGAGAAAATAATCTTCCTTCCTCGCTACCCCGCATGCGTCTCTTCTTTTATCTTCTGCTCGTGTGAGGGTTTCCTCTCTGCTATTAACCTATCTTGTTATTTACACCCCACTAGCATAACCCTCATGTTATGTGCCTCCTGATTCCTATCATAGTATAAAAACTTGCGTGTTATGTGCTACCCCTATAACATTTGTGTGACTAACACCACCTGTGACAGCAAGCGACTAACATGGCATGTTATTGACAACTGCACTCAAGTGTGGCTCACATGATGTGTTAGTCAAACAACAACCATGCTTTTTTTGAATCAGAGTAGTCTTCCCAATGTGTTTCCAACTCAATGGTATGTGTCATCCTCATCCAATTACTTGTCCCAGTAGCATATCACATGCTTTCCCTCCATACCTTCATGCGTGATTAACACACTGTTCTCTGATTAGTTATATGTTGAAGTTGTAATATAACATGTGTTACCCTGCAAAGGGGATTCTGAGTGTCAAAAATAAAAAATTTGAACCCGAGCCTTCAAACTTAGGCAAAATTTCTGAAGTCCCAACAGTTAATTTCTCCTTTAAATATTCGAACGCCTTGTAGCATTTTTCTAACCAGTCAAATCTCTTGACCTTTCACTAGAGGGTGGTGATAGGATGTCCTATTTTAGAAAAAATCATCATAAACTTCCTATAATACTCAGCTAAACCCACAAAGCTCCTCACTTCTTGTATATTTTGAGGTACTGGTCATTCTACTATAGCTTTTTTTTTTAATCGGGTCCACTGCTATTCCTTCTACAAAAATTATGTGTCCTAAGTGTCGTACCTCTTTTTGGAAGAAGGTTGATTTGGATAACTTTCCATACAACTTATGATCACGTAGATGCTAAAGGACTATTCTCAAGTGCTGAAGCTGTTTCTCCTTATTCTTTGAGTAAATTAGAATGCCATCCAAGAATACTCACAAAAATTTGTCCAAACAATCTTTAAACACGTTGTTCATTAAAGTCATGAATATTGCAAGTGCATTCGTGAGTCCAAAGAGTAATACAATGAACTTGTAGTGTGCATATCTTGTTTTGAAAGCCGTCTTATGAATATCTTCCTCCTTCAGCCACAACTATTGATAACCTGACTGTAAATCTATCTTGGAGAACATTGTGGCCCCTCTCATCTGATCAAATAAGTCATCTATTCTAGGTAGTGTATACTTATTCCTAATGGTGAGCTTATTGAGAATATGATAATCTATACATAGATGTCATATCCCATCTTTCTTCTTAACAAAAATCATGGGGGCTCCCCATGGTGACACACTTGGTCGAATTAACCCCTTCCTAATGAGTTTTTGCA
This sequence comes from Cryptomeria japonica, assembly GCF_030272615.1. Taxonomy (NCBI): domain Eukaryota; kingdom Viridiplantae; phylum Streptophyta; class Pinopsida; order Cupressales; family Cupressaceae; genus Cryptomeria; species Cryptomeria japonica. Next base: position 305,223,130 of record NC_081412.1, read on the forward strand.
ATTCTGCTTTTAATTCCATCAACTCTATTGTTATCATCTGGTAGGGAACATTGGATGCTAGTTCAACTCCTAGTAGTAGTTCTATAAAAAACTCAAATAGCCTCTTGGGTGGTGGTCCAAGAAATTCCTTCGGAAAAACATCTTAAATTTTTTGTAGATAAAGATATTTTTCCATGAAGGTCTATTCTTTGTTGTCAACTTTTGACGACCTTTCACCATTATGACCAATTACCTCATACTCCATCAAATCATTTTGGTATATAGTCTCCCCAAGCTCAGAAACCTCTTCCATCTTAATAGAAAACATCTGACAACCTTTTCTTTTACACCATTTCATTTTCATGACAAATATTTCTCATACTCTGATTTCATGTTGGATTCAATGGAAGCATATACCTGTTTTCCCAGGTCATCATTGCATTCTACCTTCTTAGTGAAGCAGTCCAGAATTGCCTTATGTTCCCTCAGCCAATTCATTCCTAAAATTATGTCGTAAGTCCCTAAGGGATCCACGTAAAGGTTTACTTTAGTTACAAACCTTGGTAGTTGAATCCTAGCTTCAAATAGACATTGCTGTACTCAAGCTCTCGTTTGGTTGGCATACTCTACAGTTTAGGTACTAGCCATATAACTAGTTCTTTTCGGAAATCTACTAAGAAGTTTAGGTGAAATAACATTTTGTAGCACCAGTGTCTATCAACACTATGATGGAGTTACCATATAGCTTTCCTGCCACTTCAATTAGTGTAACTTGGTACTCCACTTGTTTGTTGTCTACCACTACATGGATCCTCTGCTAAAATGTTGTATGTTGGGGCAACAATGGGTTTTGATGCTATTAACCACTATGGCCTTTTTTAGGGCACTAGTTGGCATAGTGGTCTCCTCTATAGGTAAAAAATATGCCTGGTGGTCCTCTCTTTTTAGAACCTTTGTTGATGTGATCACCCTCTTTTCAATTAGTATTGTTGAATCCCTTCTCATCTCTCTTATGATAAGGTTTGTTCCCTTTCAAACTCTTCTTTTTAAAGTTTGGAGAGGATTGATTCTACTTGAACTTTTTGTAGTTCTTATCTTGAATGGTTTCATCCTTGTTTACCTTTTGTTCCTACCTAACCGCATTTTATATGCTTCATCCAAATTCTTGGTGCAAGTACATTTATTTCCCCTCCTATCCTATGGTTGATCCCCATAAAAAACTTCCTGACATGATAGTTCTCCTCTTGATGCACAAGAGGCATGCAGTTGATTAACCTAGTAAAATTTTCCTTGTATTCGTTGACTGACATCTCCCCCTGCTCAAGGACTTGAAAATCTTGTAGCTTTTGGTCATAGAACATTTGTGAAAGCCATTTTTGTTTGGAAACTCCCACAAATTTCTCCCATAAAATCTCCATTATGTTAAGTCCCATATTCACCTTGTTACTTCCCCAATAGGTGGTAGCCTATCTTGAAAGTTGATAAGCGCCCCAGGATGATTTGGAATTTTCAGAGTAATTTCAAATTTTGAAATACTTTTCTATCTTAGTAAACCAAGCCTTAACGACGTCCCCTGATGTAGATCCTTCAAACTTTAGGGGTTTGATCTTCTTCATGTCGTTGGATAGATCAACTGATAGTTGATTCTTCTTAGTGTTGAAATGTAAGGTCTCTGATTGTTCTCCCTCATTTTGTTGGGTTGTCCTAGATTTCTCTTTTCTATTAGCATTAACCCTAGGTTGGGTTTCAGATTCATCATCCTTTGATACTCGTTGACTCTCAAACTTCCTTTCGAGGTCATCTAATCTATAATAGGTTTTATTCATGGCGTTCAAAAGTTGCCTGATCATAACCATGGGTTTGTTAGTGTCGTAAGAATATCCCCTATTGTTCCTAAAGTTGTCCATGACCTAACTGTTCTAATTAAGAGAATTAATTTTTGCTATCAAATTCATTCTAGTTTTCTCTTCTTTTTAAAAAAAAAAAACCTATTCATAATAAGAGTTCATAATAAGAGTATAATTTAATAATGAAAAATACAATCCAAAAATTTACCTTTATTTTTGAATCCAAAATTGATTAATTTTAATTAATTACAAAATTTATTTGACTCTCATTTAGGAGTCGCTATGACTTCTTGTGATAGGTTCTTCTTGATCACTAAACTCAGAGAAAGGAACAAGTTTGCATCCAGCGGTAGGTACATGACGTTTCAAAGACTTAGCCAGGATTTCATTCTTCTCAAGGGATTTATCTAGCATAGGTTTAGTTTGAATTACAAATTGCTTCAAAATGGCTACCTTGACTATCACCTTACCAGCGACGAACCATTCACACCTTTCTCTATGAAGTCACTTAAGAGCCTCAACCATGGTCTTTCTATCGGAGGGAAAAGAGAAACACGTATAGTCATGCTTTAACCAATTTTTCTAGAGTTAGGTACACACAGGGTGTCGGGGTTTCTTTTGAGGTGCTCATTAGATCCACATCCTGTGAAACATGATGACTAGGGTTCAATTTTCTATCTAATTTCAAGTGGCGAGCCCAAGGTTCGGTGTCAAACTTGGTAGCTCTGATACCATATGTAACATCCAAAAGTTCTAGAATAGAAAAATATATAAATTTTGCTAAATTTAAGAAAAGAGATTCATATATATTTTATGTTCAGTTGAAAATGAAATAAAAACCGTTAATAACTAACTTAACTTCAACTAACTAACCATTCAAAAAAAAGGAAATATTAACTAACAACTAACAACATCATAACTAAAAGTAAGAGAGAGAATAGTTTAAAGGTTTACAACATATTCAACTTTCTGATGAATATATGCTTATCTCATTTCATTATCGAGAGGGAGAGCATCATAAAGGGCTTTTCCGCCCAACCATAGACCTAAGTCCCCCGTGCCGCTTCCTATTGGGATGGCCCAACCCTTCATAAGGGAAGTAGATATAATATAGAACAAATGCCAATGATCTTCTGAGCCTGGCGTTTAGAATCTACACAGACTAACCGGTCATACACTATAGGTTCCTCCTAACTTTGCATGACACTTTGAATAGTAGTGTATTTGACTCTTATGAATTGATAGACTCTCGCACCACCTTCGCCAAGGTTTTCATAAATAACACAAAGAGTGATGTCCATGTTCACCACCCCTACTTGAATTATTTAAAAAAAAGGTTGTGTACTTGCAACTTACTCAAGGGTCAATACCATCAGTAAACTAATCCAAAACGGTAATGTTTTAACTCCAACCATGGAGAGACTATCTTATGTTCTTCTTAGAAAAAGGGTGCTGACTTAATCAAACTGGAAATGGATTCTGTTAGTTATAACAACTGTTCAATGTTACTTATTTTTGGACTAAGTTTGGCTTACTCCCAGAAATAATTACATCGATTAATAGAACAGTGTTATCCCAAGGACACAGTTGACCTTGATCACATTCACAATGGACTATCAGAACAACACAAGCCCAGAACACAGATTGTCTCAGTTTTATATCAACCAAGATTTAATAGTGTAGCACAAACAAGAAAATACATCTACCTTAATCAAATTCAACCAAGATAATTAGAACATAACAATCAATATATACGGTCTGCTCCTAGCTAAATAATAACAAGGTGGATAGATTCATATACTTCATGCCTCAGATAAAGAGCTTGCAGATCTTCTTATCAATGATATTATTATTTAGTATGCTATTAAGAACCCTGCGGTTACAATGCCACAACAACATTATGCATATCGGGAGTAACTAACAAAAACAAAATCATCATTAAATTTTCCTTGCCTGTGATTCGGGAGAGAGAGAGAGAGAGAGTTCCAAGACTTTCGTCGAGCTTGATACAATGAGATTAAACACTATTTAAAGCAGCAAGCTTCCAACCAATACTTCATGCACAACTAAGACATGGTAATGTCACCCAAATACCTCTTATATCGCAACAAACAATACAAAAAGTTAAAAAGATTTAGAAGAGAAACAATACAATATCACATATAATCAAGTCGACAACCCACAACAAGGATTCAAATGCCACATAAATAATAATAATGCTTGCTAAGAAGTGCTAGCTTGGTGATCAAGCACCGATGCCTTTAGCATAAAGTCCAAGAGTTACAAGAAGGCCTCCACCACTCAGATGGTGGCCACCTCGATCAAGGTCGGTGGTCTTCAAACAAGGTGCAAGAAAATAATGCGATACCTTGCATAATACACACATCCAACGCAATAATGGATATATTCATATCCATACATGTATGTTATCAAGGTAGGTGTGTGGGTATGAATATATCGCTAAGCACATCAATCCATAAAAATTCCTTCGAAGGCAACAAGGAATATATATATATATATAAATAAGTGTCTACAATATATACATATAAATATATATATTTCTATAAACACACACGTGTGTGTATATGTATACACATATACATATACATACATACATACATACATGTATATATAGACATATACATATGCATATACATATATACATACATATACACATACAATGTATATGGATGTGTATATGTATATGTATGTGCATATGTACGTGCATATGTATGTGTATATGTATATGTGTATGTGTATGTGTATGTGTATGTGTATGTGTATGTATGTGTGTGTGTGTGTGTGTGTATATATATATATATATATATATATCTGTATGTATCTATATATATATATATATACATATACATAGGCCGAGGACAGTATACTGCACAGAGTTGCTCCCTTGAAAAACGATATCCAAAGGGAGAGGCCGGCATAGGACTATCCCCACTGGCGTTTACACCTACCACTGGGGAGTTGCGTTCACCCTATGCCTACAGTTAATACCTGACCATCCAGGATTCGAACCCAGACCCCATCTTCCTAAATGAGGGTCCACCCAACTGATCACCTACGTTATACCTTCTCTAGTTTGTTTCTTTTCTTTTCTTATATATATATATATATATATATATATATATATATATATATATATATATATATATATGTATGTACATGTATATGTATATATATACATGTATATGTATATATGTATATATATATATATACATGTATATGTATGTATATATATATATATACACACACACACACACACATACATACACATACACATACACATACACATACACATACACATACACATACACATACACATACACATACACATACACATATAGATATACATATACATATACACATACATATGCACGTACATATGCACATACATATACATATACACATCCATATACATTGTATGTGTATATGTATGTATATATGTATATGCATATGTATATGTCTATATATACATGTATGTATGTATATGTATATGTGTATACATATACACACACACACGTGTGTGTTTATAGAAATATATATATATTTATATGTATTTATTGTAGACACTTAGAAATGTCCTATTACTAACAATGATAATTGTTCGTACCCAAGATACAGGCTGCTGGTCGTGGGGAGACCTCCTATGGATAAAAACAAAACAAAAAAAAAACAACGCTAATTGTTCCTCAATATTAATTAAATAATTCTTTAATTATTTAATTAATCTAATTTTATTCTTCTAAACTAATATTTCATCATTTCTCATCAATAAATTATTCAAATTTCTCTCAAATCATTTAATCAGTTAATCATTTAACCTTTCTTTCCTAAAATTAATTAAATAAATTTATTATTTAATTAATTACGATCAATTAACTTAATCAAAATAATCATTATTATTTTAATTAAATTCAATTTCTAATTCTCATGATTAAATAATTTTTAAAAATTATTTAATCATCTAATTTATTTCCTCTTAATTAAATTAATTCATTTTCTCTCCACTTTCTAATTAATTCAAATTCTCAAAAATTCAAGGCCCGTTAATGGGCTTGGTAGGGTGAATCCTATTTGCATCCCACTTTAAGGGGCAGTCCGGAGCACATCTAAAGCAGGATGGGTAAAAATTAACTTTGATGGGGTATCAAGAAGTAATCCAGGGACTTCAGGTGTGGGGTGCATAACACATGATGAGAATGGCAGAATCATGGGCAAAGGAGCACAATGATTTCCAAATGGTACAAACAATGAAGCAGAGGCGAGTGTCACTCTCCTGGCAATTACTCTGGCAGAAAAACTCTCGGTTGCAAACTTACTTCTAGAGGGGGATTCAAAAATTGTAATGGATGCAATTGAAAAAGGGACATCCCATTGTTGGAGAATTAATAAATTAATTCATATCATTGGAGAAATAATAAAAAATTTGGAAGATTTTAAAATCTCACATATTTGCAGAGAAGGAAATGTAGAAGAAGATGTTTTGTCCAATGTGGGTTGCGAGTTGAACAAGGGAGTAGTGAAGTGGTGGGAGGTAGGCGAGGTACATGTGGAGGGGTCTGTTAAACCCAAGGCTTTTGATAACACTTTTAAAAATATTCAAAAACTTTTTTGAACTATGTGTTGACATGTTTCCTGTCCCACTTCGAGACAGTGCTTGGCTAGCTCTCCTGCACATGTTTCATGCGCAAGGTGGCAGTACGCCACCATTCTCTACCCAATTACATATGTGGCCCATGTTCATGGGTTGTGCAGGTGGTGTTACACACAAAACGCTCATTGAACTTACCTGAGCAAAGGAGGATGTCCTTGAAATGAGGACACATTTATGAAAAATGTGATGGATATTTTGGACATGGCTCATTAAAATTAAAGGAAGGCAAGCTATTAATTTTTCATTGATTTGGAGAGCGAGAGAGGGCAAACAATATTCTCTATTGGTGTCTTCCATGGAGGTGAATTTTTCTCTCCATTCTATCAAACAACAACTGGCTTTTCTCAAGAAGGTTTCAGAGAGGTGGTTGGGAGGGATATTTAAGTTCGATAACAATTTGTTTTTACAAATGATTGAAACATTATTGGGGGAGGAGTATCTTTTGTTTGAATTTTTCGTACTGCACCAACATGCACATCATCTCCATGTTGGTGGCATGGGGTCTGCGATTTGGGACAAAAGAGGAGGTGGTGTGGGTTGCCAAGGCTTGCGTGTCAGATCATTCACTGTGTGGGCTCATGTCTTTTATGGCTCGGGTTGTGGTGGGTCAAGGGTTATGAGGACCCTTTGGTGAAGGAATAATGCTAGTCAACAGTGATGCAAAATACAAGCCTTTCCTACTATGGAGGGATGGAGCAAACCAAGAAGCAAGAATTGAAGAATCCCTTTTTGGATGGGAGAACCTAAGGATTACATTTGGGAGAAAGAGGTGGAGCTGTAGAAAAGCCATGGAAACCAAAAAGGATGTGGCCAAGAGGAAGGACTTCGTACCAAAAGACTACTGGATCAATGGGACAGGCAAGAAAAAGATAAAAAATTAAAAGTTTCATTTCTCTATTTTTACTTGTTAAAATTTTAATTATGAACTAGATGTATGGCATAGTCACATGGCATCATTTTTGGGGTATTATTAGTTATCTCATTTGGGTAGTCAGGGTTGCCATAGTTTACTATATGTCTGAACAGTTGATGGGTTTTATTCCCATTTTGGTAGTTTAGTTTTTTGTATACTTAGTCTATGGGGTTGATTCCCATTTCTGGGTATAACTGACATGTTTACACAGTTTATGGGTATACTTCATATTTTGGACATCTAATAATTGTATCTTTTATGAAGTATTAATATAATTAAACATATTTACCAATAAAAAAAATCTCAAAAATTTTAATTTCCCAATTCTAATTTCAATTAATTTCATAAATGCGCATGTCATTTCATCAGACATTTTTGAAAATCAAATTCAAATTAAATGCAAATTTAGGCCGAATTCCTATAGCACATGCCTAAATTCTAACTATCGTTGACTTTGAGTTTTGACTAGTCAATCAATTTAGTCAACTGGTCAATTAACTCACTTAACTCTCCAATCACTTTTTCTAACTCTTAATCATCTTTGTCAAATATATTAATCATTTCCGTCATCCCCTCAATCTAATAAGTTATCTCATCAATCAATTTAGTTCACTGATCAATTAAATGATTCTAACTATCAATTAAGCCAGTCAACTCTCAATTAGTTTTATCATGTAGCCAGATCCCATCGTAATCATCTCAAATCAGCTCTTGTCTCAAGCAATCTCAACTGTTGATCGAATCAGTTTGCAAATGAATCTCAGCCATTCAAATCCTCCTGCTAGAATCTATAAATTTGACATCATTTTCCTTATTTCAAAAATCATGATCTTTGAACTCTTGTTGTCATATTGCAGGTTAACAACACAACACTAAGAGCCAACACTCTGTAGGAAGGGGAAGAGCAAGGGAAGCGATGCATTCAAACAAAATAAGGGTTTTTTCATGATGATTTAATTATTGTTTTTCTTATTTCTTGAATGTAATTTCATTGAGTTGTGTTTGGAATTGGTTAATTAGAATAGGGCTTTCATGATTCCCTTGTTGATCTAATTGACTTAATTTTTGAGGATTTCAGGTATACAACATTTGGTGAACCTGACGTGAAGGAATTTCAGTCTAATTTTCTTGCATTTTTTTGTGTTTTTGCAGGTAATGCATATGGATTTTTGCATTAGCGATCATGATTCCGCATTCGAATCAATATATATTTGCATTCGACCCTTTGTAGTTTCACATTCGACATTCTTGCATTTTGTAGTTGATGATTGTGTATTTCACATTCGTAAAAGGATTTGGAAGTAACAGAGAAATAAACTTTAGATTTGGGATGAATCTAACAAAAAAGGTGGCAAGATAAAAATGAAGCCTGCAAGTTTTTGACAAAGAGTAGAACAAAGACGACAATAAAGGCAATTCCAGTGGATACTACGAGCAGAAAGGTTGTTGGATGAAATTGAAGAAAATATCAAGCTTACCAATTACTAGATGTGATTTTATGCATACAGACAAAAATATAACATGTACCCTGACTTTATATTGATGCTTTAAAAATTTGTTAACTGTTAGAACTAACAAACTTGTCTCTACAGATTTGATTGATAGAATTTTGCATTAAGGGCTAGGGGTCTCGCATTCAAAAGTAGGGTATTCTGCATTCCATCACTTAGTGTTTCACATTTGAGATTTGAAAATTTTGCATTCGCCATCTTTGTATTCCGCATTTGCTAACTTGACATTTCACATTTGTCTATTAAATTTAATCATTTCTATGTGTAATTATCTCTCTGCATTTTTTATTGTTATTGATGATCTTTTTTTAGCATGTGGCAAATAAAGTCTAGCAAAGAAGAACATACGATCAATCCAAGACAAACTAAAACCAAAACTACTAATATTTTATGTTTGCAGAGGTAAATAGGACTGTCTATGATTTTTAGGATAGATAACACTTCATTTGGTGCATAAAATTAACTAGTGTTTGCCGTGTTTGGGGCGCTTGCCCAAAATTTATATTTTAACCCCATTAGAGGACCTACCTCTTGATGTAATAGGCGGGTGAGAGGGAATGACCCAAGCGGGACTTTAATCTGGTTCATAGGGTGTGACAAAAGTCAAGCCTTGCTGGTATTAGCTCTTGTCGTTCTTGCTAATCTGAAAGGGATTTCATATCCTGAGTATGGTTATCTTGGTGCATGAGTGTGCTGGAAACCCCAAATTTTGACTAATAAACCTTGTTCTTAGAGGTCCAAATCCCTACATTTGATGGTTCAGGGAGTATAGATTATACGCCATAGATACCCCTTATGTACCCTTCAGAATGAGAGAGGAATTCCTTGGTTACAATATCTCCAGATCTTTGGGGTAAGTGATTTGGTGTGCGCATGCCATGGTGGGAGAGCCAGTGTCACCAATATCTCTAGCTGTTTGTTCTATCTAAGGTATTCTATTGTAGGGGACCTCTTGGATGGTTTCCTTTGTATTCCAAGTAGGTATATTCTTATCTTCTTACTATCTATAAATGTTCTGATGTACTAAATCAATAGAGTTTATCTAGATTTAGACCAATCTAGGCCCTCTCACGCGTAACTCTAATTTTTGGAGTTTTCAAAAATCTATTGGCCATACTGTCTGTACTATTTTTTGAGTGTTTTATTTTCACCACCTGACCAAAAACCCCATAAACAAATCAAACATTTCCCAAAACTGAAAATAAAACTCAAAATTTTGCATTTGACCAAAAATTGTTCTGCATTTGACCTTTCTAAGTTTTGTATTCTGCCTATTGTCATTTTTCATTTTCCTAGACAGTATTTTGCATTTCATGTTAGAATTTTGCATCTGCCGAGTCAATGTATCACATTCACCTAGTCAATATTCTGCATTTGCCTGTCTACTGTCTAACATTTATCCAAACCTAAAACTATTATCGGACTAACAATATTGGTGCCCAAACGGACAATTCTTAGGTTAATTTTAAGGTCCATATGGTCCCATACCTTTTGCGATCAAAAGCATCTTTTAGAGTCCTTGTTTCCTATAGATTTCATACCCCTTAGCTGTAATCATTTTGCATCCTATAATTGCCTACATCACCCACAGATCAGGTCTCAGTGTTAACTTAGAGAGTCATTGAAAATTAAAGACCCCTTTTCATCAATAAATCCTCAAACAATATCTATGCCCATACTCATAAGTCTACTAAAGAGTATCTTTAGCCATAATCAATCCTCCTCATCCTAGGTCAAAACAATCCTTGACATCTATTTCATAGTGTCCTCAACTTGGTCCTTTGATCTTGTGCATATTAGTATCAACATTGTCATCTTATTAGTCATACCATCTTATTTAGAAGAGTCACATAGCATGAACCAAGATGGTCTTACCTCATAACGATATATTCCTAGTTTTGCAACTCGACTTAGGAATTGACAATGACCAAGAAGACATCATTTCAAGATTAAACAACCTTTCCTGGAGATTGAAGATAAATTCATCCCAGTATATAGGAATTACCTTTGTCTTAGAAGAGCAAGAACAAAAATCCCATCGAATTCAGGTCGCAATTGAGAGAGAGATACTTCAATAGAGGCTTGAAAGAGTTCGACTTCAACAACAACCTCCTCTCTCAAATCCTCAGTAGAGTGTCTAGTCTAGCTGCATTCATACCTCATCATAAACAACCTTAGGAATTTTAATTTGATCTTTAGTGTGTCATAACCTATCATTGTTTTTTCATTACGTCCTAGGTTTCCATATGAGTCCTTAATGCTCCTTACCCGATCGCAGAAGGCTTGGAGTCAAATGGGCCCGAATAGTGATCCTACTTTCAGTCCTACTAGCACCATGAACCTGTCAGCATACTCATGCAGACAACCTTGAAGAGGCACAACTTTACAACCAAACACCGGTGAACTACCCTCATTAGATGCACTTCAACATAACCTAACAACTGAAGAGCTTGAGGCTACACAACAAGATCCTCATGTTCTCACTATCCCGAATGCTCTCCATAATCATGATTGAGACATATATATTTCATTGTTGTTACAAAATAGGGCCAAATTACTATCTAATTTTGATGTCACAACTATCTTACAAATTGGAACCACACTAAACTCAAACACGATTCAAACTTTAGGGTCATCTTCACAACAGACTCAAACACATACTGCATCTTCCATTTCTACCCAAGGTACAATCCAAAATACACAAGTAGTGTCAACTCAAGCCATAATGGCTTCGACCCAAAGTTTAAAATCTGGCACAACATTCACAGATTCCCAAACAAATGCAAACATGACACCATAAACAAATGACAATACGTCATCACAAATGATAATAATCACTTCTAATATCTCAGCCTAGACTTTAACCAACACTTCCCAAATTCTGGTATCGACTAGTACCTCACAACCCATGATATTAGTCTCTGTGGGGTCGACCTATAATGACCAAAACTTGAATCAAGGTCTTAGTAATCTATTTGGTTTGACTTAGCCCATTGTTAGTACACACTTTTCTTATTTCTCTTCACAAGCGGGACTAACACTACATAGATCCACAACCATTCAATGATTCAACAACCTCCCGTGTACATAAATATCAACCCCTTTATCAAAAACCTTCACGTGGCACATGCACCATTGACTCAAACATACCTTCTCATCCAACAAGTCTAGAACTTACAAAGACAAGTGACAAATCTCAAAACAAGCAATGAGAAAAAGAGTTATACCATGGATGATCTTGCCCGTATACCTTCGATCAAACAATGTACATGCCACCTTTTCCCCCACAGTTTGAGACTCCTAAATTTGAGAAATACAAGGGGAAAGGTGACTTGAGAGACCATATTTGAGAATTCTTCACTACATATATAGAAGTTGCAGGGGATGATACCTATTTGATGCATCTTTTTCATTGGAGTCCCAGTGGTTAGGGCTTAGAATGGTTTTCACATCTCTCCCCTGGGATAGGTTCATGGGGAGAACTAGCCAAACAATTCATCACACACTTATCATACAACATAGAAAACCTTGTGACATTGATGGATCTATGCACTACTAAACAAAAGGAGGGTGAATATTTTTTTCCTTCCTACAATGCTAGTGCTCACTTGCCTGAAGGAGTCCTTGTCATATCCCCAAAAAGGAACAAGTAGATATGTTCATGGAGAATCTGGTCCTCCAAATCAAGTACCCTTTGTAGATGTAGTGTCTTAATTCCTTCCACCAGGTAATAGAGAAAGGACTTAAGTGTGAGAAGGTCCTCATCAAACAAGGGATCCTAATGAATAACAAGGAGAGAAATTCGACTAATAACATGAGTAATGAGAAATATAAATTTTGGTCGAAAAACAAGGAGAGAAATTCGACTAATAACATGAGTAATGAGAAATATAAATTTTGGTCGAAAAACAAGAATATAATGAATGAAAGAGTAGTCAACATCCTCATGGTGAATAGGGCCCAACCTATTGTATCATTGAAATTACCTACCAACACAGTCTCTACGAATGTAGTGCAATTTACCAATTCTCAACTATCAAGGATTATCAACCCAAAGCAAAATTATACACCCCTCGTGGAACCAATCAAATCGACACTCAAGAAGTTGATCTAGACAAACATGATAACTTTACTAGAGGTAAAGCCTTATGAACTAGGCCCATTTAAACCTTCCTTGTGGAATGACAATGATTTATGTGATTATCATTAAGCTAAAGGTCACAAGACATCCAATTGCTACAAACTTAATAAATTGATTTAGGACCTTATTGACGAAGGTGATATAATTGTGGAAATCACTAAAGAGACCTCTAATACAAATCACAATATTTTTAACACCCCTTTTGTCAATCATGATAAGGGAAAAGCTTCAAGCTCCAACTCACAAGATAATAGGGCAAATTACACGAGGGCCTCATATGAATACACATCTATCACATCGGTCAGGTAGATGAAATTATGGCAACCATTACAGTTAAAGCAAAGAATCTTGATTGTGTACTGATCACACACTGATCAAAGGTCACACTTCAAGGAGCTCCTTTGAATCCCCCACCAATAGGGAACTGTAATTTCATTGATCAACTAAAGAAGACTCACATACACATGTCTATCTTTGAGTTGCTACACATATCTCGGACTCGCAGGCGATCCTGGACAAAGCTCTTTATGAATTTTCCGTACTTAGAGATATTGATGAGGATGATTTCCAAACTATGGTGAGGAACTTATTTGTTGTTTCTCTACTTTCCTTCACACAATAGGATATTCTAGTGCATAAACCATCACACAATTACCCTTTACATTGGAAGTATTTGTTCACAAGAACAAAATCAGGAGAGTATTAATAGACGGTAGGGATGGCCTTAACATATGAACCTTAAACTTAGTCAAGGGTTTGGGATATTAAGAGCTTAGCATTGATCCTTCTAAAAGGATAAACATCAAGGCCTATGATGATGAGGAACACCCATAGAAAGGTGTGATCACTTTGTTGGTAAAAGTTGGGCATGTAACAACATATACTACATTTTAGGTCTTAGACCGAGAATTGGGTTATAATATGCTATTGGGTTGTCCATGGATACATGCTATGCAAGTGGTGCCCTCCACCTTTTATTAGTGTGTCAAGTTCCCATATAATGTAATGCCCACCAAAATACCCTAGAGAAAACTAACCAATTAACAAGAAAATATAGAGAGAACTTTTTTATTTTTATCCCAATTAACACATATAACTTAAATAAACATAAACATCAACTAAGCATGATCTCAAATATTACATACATCATCTAAAAATGCACATAAATAATTCAAACATGATCATAATAAACATAAGTACGTAAGAGGAAATTTTAACATCACATAGATGAACCTTTCTTAGGGTATCTCAACGCCATCACTTAACATGACACTAAGAGTATAAGCATCATCATAAAATTCTAGAAAATCACTTCCTATTTTAACTTAATCCATTTCCTAGAAGATAATTTCATACAAACCTAACACATATCTCACATCACCTCTACACATGATAAAAATAATATATTCTAATCTGACAAAGAACCACAACTCTATTTACAAGATTAGCAATCATCTAGGATACAACACAAGTCTTGCAAGGGTACCTTTTCCACAATATTCCTAGTGATCATCATAGAAAACATCCATTTGACTAGCCACATGCATATACACTTACATCCCAATTACTTCTATTCTATAGGTTCTTTTTAAAACACAAAATCCAAATGTTCATAATCACTTATCCCTAACCATCAATTATCCATACATTTCCAAACATCAATTCTAAAGCATAATCATTTCCCATTTTCTAATAGAATATTCCACACAAGTCTTAAGTATAATTCTCAATTCAATAACATACGATAAACATATTTCTAATCTAAATAGCATCATTTATTCAACCATGGATCTCAACCTTTAATTACATGAATAATGATTATCCAAGATACATTACACATCTCTCAAGAGTACTACAACACATCCTAATTCAAGAACCATAGTCTCAACTATCACATCATTATCCAACTACATATCCTCACACATGAGCATCCATGAACAAGCTGTAGAGATAAGAATCCTTATCCTCACACACGAGCATACAACAAAGAGAGAAACATCCCACTGGAAGAAGACATCAAATCACCGACCATGTGGAACCATAAGGAACTACCCCCCGTGTTATGGAGAATGACATAAGATCCCAAACACAATCTAGATGTAGGCTGACACCTAACAACCAAAGGACATAACCAATATCCACCATATAAAATAAACCACATGAACAACACTCAAAATCATATCACAAGGCTTAAATCAAAGCATAAGAAATCCAGAGGCTTTCCAACAAATCAAGGCATAAGGAACTAGGATCTACACGTAGGGAAGAGTGTCATCGCATGCTATCACCACATAACAACAAAAGGGGAACCTGGGAACTTTGTCCCGACATCTGTGATACTCATGCGAAACCATCTCAACCTTTGAGGATATCAAGGGAGTTTGGTTTACTTGGGTCACCAAGGCCTTCCCAAAACCCATCCCGGCTCTGTATTAGCATTCCAAGACCAAGAGTCAGGGCACCACAAATCCATTTCTTATCTTATTAAGGTGAATTACTACTACCCATCCAACCTAGAATTAATTCATTAGGTTATCACTTGATTAGACAATAAAATCCCAATGAGCTATCCTAGCAGTCTAGACCCCAAGTAACCTGGCTGTCTAATCCTCATGAGCACAGTCACTCACTTGGAAGCCCACTTCCCCTAATCATGCTCCTAGACCTTAGGGTGACAACATACACATATGCAAGACATGGGCTCTCAAATAGAACATAATCTGGGTATCCAAGGTTCTCAACCAAAATAGTAATTAAAAAATTCATGTATATCAAATTGCCTTACACAGGCAACATGGAAATCACATAGTATCTAACAATCACAATATCACCTTGGAAATTGGGGAAAGGGAATCTTATCCAGTTCTGGGATGACCCTTGGCTTCTGGAGATCCCTTTGAATGAAAACCCTGAGTGGAATAGATTTTAGAACCAATGCAAGGAAAGATTTGGAACCAAGGTGGAGGATTACTGGAAATATGGACAGTGGAAGGACTTATCTCAGGTGGACCAGTCTTTGGGTAGTTTGAATAAAGTCATGAACTCTATGGTGAGGGTTGAAGAAGAAGACCATTTAATTTGGAAATTCACAACTAGTGGTACTTTTACAGTGGCTTCTCTGTATGATCAATAGTTCTACAACATGGAAAGCCCATGCTGGGCTAAAGCATGGGTGAAAGGCCTCACCCCTAAGATAAACATTTTCTTCTGGACAACCCTTCAAGATAAAATTCTTCCTACTGAGAATATCAGAAAAAGAGGTATTAGTATGCCTAGTTTTTGTATTCTTTGTAAGCAGAATGAGGAGACTATAAGTCATATGCTCTTTCATTGCCCTTTCTCTGCTGATGTTTGGGGAAGTTGTCTGGATCACTTCAAAGTTAGTTGGGGTTTCCCCAAGTCGAGTTAGGAGATTTTCAATTCTTGGCATCATCCTTTAAGAAATAAATCCACAACCTTATTATGGAAAATTGCTTTACCTCACATGTGTTGGGGCATATGGAAAGAGAGAAATGATAGAGTTTTTAGAGAAAAGACTACTAAGGCTAAAATTGTGTTTGAAAAAATTAGAAGAAGTATAGTGGAAAATATGAATATCATAGGCGGTATTGATAATCCTCAAGATAAGGATGATCAATTTATCTACAAAAAGTGGAGATTAAAGGGTCAAGAGTGCTTTCAGATCAACCCTAGAGAGGGTGTGATATGGATCAGTCCGCCCAAGGGATGGATGAAAATCAATTTTAATGGGGCCTCAAAGGGTAACCTGGGTGTTGCAGGATGTGGAGTGGTCCTAAGGGATGAATGGGGAATATGCAAAATCATAAAATGTATTTCCATAGGAAATCAGACTAATCATGTTGCCGAAGCCATGGCGGCTTACCATGGGATGATCCTTGCCAAGGAAGCTAAATGCACTAAAGTCTGGTGTGAAGGAGACTCTTTAAACATAATCAATTGTTTAAATATGAAATTCCCGCCTTCTTGGTCAATTAGTAATGCTATTAAAGCAACTAGGAAAATCAGCGAAGAATTTGAAATGTGTGTTTTTACACGTGTATGGGGAGGCCAACTCTTGCGCTGATTGGGCAGCCAACCTGGGTTGCCAATCGGGAGACATCATTACTAGTTATGGTGAAATGGAGATTGCAAGTGATATGAAATCCCTGCTTAATCAGGACCGGAGCTAGACAAGGCAACGTGGTACTTTTAATCATTATTTCTAATGCCCCTTCCACCTTTTTCGATGCAGGGTTTTATCAAAGATAATGAGCCTTTATATAGGTGTCTTATCATTATTATCTGGCATGGATTCTGGGCGTTCTTACAGAGTACCCACATAAACCAGAGGAGAGGTTATCAAGCTGAGAGAAAGAATTGCAAGGAAGGTGCTGGAAAAATGGGAGGTAACAAGAAAAGATTTGAACCTACTTCCTGTTCTGACTGGAGAAAGAAAAAAGAAGTCTAGGATATCCTTCAGCAGGGGGGTCTGAATGTTTTCATGGAGTGACTAAGTGGGAAAGACCCCACAATCACTAGCTATTTCATCAAGAACTAGAAAAATGGCAAAATCCTTATCGGATCCCAGATGATGAATGTTGATGAAGAGGTCATTGCCGAGGCCACGGGGATGACTACTGAGGGAATGAAATTTTACAGGGAGCGAGGTATATCAGATAAAGCAATAGATAAGTTTCCTGTCACAGACAAAGAGAGGAGAAAGATGATTAAAATTGACAACTCCTACCATTCTCCGAAGAGAATTTTCAGGCCATGGAGATTTGTTTTATTCGCTTCTATTGCATACATTACCTTAGATGGTAGGTTTACTAGAGCCTATAGGCATCACTTTGTTTTGCTCAACCATTTCCATCAAGGGGAAAAGGTGAGCCTACCCTATTACCTAGCATGCTCAATGGATCATACTATAAAGGAGGTTTAGAAGGACCCTAAAGGCGACCATGCCCTTCACCAGGGGCTTATGGTCCTGGTTTATAAAATGCTTAAGGGGAAGTGCATTGAAAATCCTATTAAAGGCAAAAATGCAAGAGATGAGACAATAGAGAGTGAAGCTAGAAAATTTAACTTTGAATTGGAGACCGAGGGAGAATCAAAAGAAACTAGCAAAAAAGGGAGGAATAGGGCTAAGAAGAGAAGGATTATTGTGGAATAAAAAATGTCAGATTTTGAAACCAAATCCTTTGAGAAAAAAATTGTTAAAAAAAAGAAAGGGAAAGCTACTGGAAAGAAGACTCAGAGGAAGAATACTAAAAATGATTACAATTCAGACATCAACCACATTTTGGTTGATTCTGAGGAGGAGGCTGAAGAAAACAAGAAGGTTGAGGGTCAGGATAAAGAAGGGGAGGGTAACCCGGTGATGGGCAATATTGAGGTCGTGAATACCACAAGTCTGCAAAAGGAGGATAAAGGGGATAAAAGTGGCAACAGTGACAATGGCACTGTTAAAGCCTTCTGTGAGACCATCGCTACCATGGTGAAGGATATCAACAGTTTGAAAACAGATACGTAGGCTATCGCAAGAGTTACGGTTGGTGATAAGCTTCTAGCTAAACATGTTAAAGAATTGGTTGCCGTTCTGCATAATGCGGAAGCTATTGAATATATGGTTGGAAAAATCATAGCTATGAAAAAAAAGGTCAATGAAATGGGAGATAGAAAGGAAATGGAAAATAAAATGAATGACTTCGGCAGCAGAATTGACAGGTTAGAACTCAACGTCAAGAAGATTACAGACCAAAATTTCCAAATCCTCAAATTGTTGGTGGACAACATGAACATACTTATCAATAGGTTTGAGAACAATGCTGAGAAGGATGGTGATAAAGAGTAGTTGGACAAGTGGGTTCATGAAAGGAGGACTAGAGATAACACATAGATCAAGGGCGACATCAAAGGTCGTGAGCTGGAGGAACTGAAGACCTCAACGAACAACATGAAACAAATGGTTGTTCATGCTGAGGAAATTATGAATAGCATTTAGGTCTCTGTTGGTGTCCTAGGTTCTATCTTTTTGCTACCTCTGTGCTTTCCTTTCGTTGTCTGTTCCAGGTTTTTAATATGTTATGTTAGTTGATCCCTTCGGTGGGATCATTTTGTCTTTTTGAAGTGATCAAGCACTTTTTTCTAGCAGTTCTGTTCTCCTGGCTTGTACAAGGTTTAGGTACCTTTCAAATACCTACTTTTACTTAATCAAAACAATCACAATATCATATACATCCAACATGAGCCCAAAAATCAACAAGGCATGTCCATCTTGCTAAATCCATAAATAATATAAATGTCCAATTTTGATCTAATAAATCAATCAATAACACTAGTATTCAATTCTAATCAATAAATCAATCCTGGAACATCTCAGGAACTTAGAAAATCCAAAAAGACAGCCTCTGGACTAACAAAATCCAAAAAATAGAAAGTCAAAATCGATCCAAAAAGTCAAATACAACAGTTTGGCACATTCATAGATTGACTCAGCGCATTCGTAGAGAAGAACAACACATTCAATTTGTGTAACCTAGAAAAATAAATGAAAGACCTACATGACTATACTAAGCTACCACAAACTCCAAAATCCTACAAAACATCCAAGATTACAAATGAAACAAAATAAAAGAAGAATACTAAAACTTGTAAACCTCTAGTTGTTGTCTCATTGTGTCCTATCACCTTTGATCTTGATTGTTGATGTGTTGCTATCAGATTGCACAAGTTATGGTTTTCAAGATGACAAGAGATGAACTAACAGTGGTATGCTAAATGCAAGCTAAATAGATTTATGTAGCTATATGAAAAATCTATGCTAAGCCAAAGACACACTGTAAATTGCTAAAATGCTCCTATTCCTCTAAAATGACTTGATTGCAAGATAACGACTAGTTTCAAATTATTGTGAAAATGCATCTTTTATAGACTTTGCATGAGAAAAATCCTATGTTGCAAGAATCAACGGTCAAGAGTGAATCTTCACAAATAGATGGCTATGAGTGATTGGTTAGGATGCGAGAGAGAAAGGAGAAAGATGTTCCTCCTACACATGTATGATGGAGGAAATGGTGGAAGAGGAGTCCAAGTGGTAGCATGCTCACATTGACCATAATTGAAAACCCCAAGAATGTAGGATAGTTGGAGATGATCTACGAAATGTAGGACAAGTGGTTGTTGACTAGGGTGAGGTGGACAAAACCTCCCCCAAAGATGTAGGAGTAGTGGAGAGAATATAGGGAGTAGGAGGGCACCTAAGAGTCTTTTGTTGAATATCTTGGCAATTGAGAGAGCGGGGGGGGGGGGGGGGGGGGCAAATCAGTTGACGATAAATTTTTCTTGTAGACTTAATTAACAAATCCAAAACAATTAGTAGAATTGATAAAACATGAAAGCATATACACAAAACAGATCATATACAAGAAACACCAGAATTTATGTGGAAAACCCAAGAAGGGAAAAACCACAAAGAATGCTAATTCTCAATATATAAACACTGGTTAAGGTGATTTTTATGAAGGATGGCTCATTTCCCAAAAAGTCTCACTGCCCATAAAGGCTCATTGCCAAAGAAGAAAGAAAGATAAAAAGAATCCACCACTGAAACACAGTCTGCACTGTCGGAACTTATTCTGGTAACAATCCACAATACTATACTCACACAACAACTGGATTCTATAAATCTCGCATGTATTCAATACAAAAATACACATATAAACTCATCAAATCATACACCTACATATACTGAGACAAAGATCTAAAATAGGTCTCCACTAATCATTTTGGTGGTGGGAAGAAATGAGAAGTAGACCTTATTACAACATTCCTCACAAACATATCAACATGCTACATGTTAGGTCTCGGAGACAACTGAGAGGGGGGGGGGGTGAATTAATTGTCGAATGAGTTTATAATAAAAACAACTTAATCAACTTTCTGCTTAATACCGGTGAAATAGTCTGTTATACCGATGGACAGTTTTATCAGATAATTGTAATACAGGTAAATATTAATGCATAAAACAAAAAGACAAAGTCATCCACAACACATAACACCAATATTTGTACGTGGAAACCTTGTAAGGGGAAAAACCACGATGGGAAACTTTACCCACAATCAGATGATACTACTACAGATAGTAAGTGTATACAAATGGGGTTTGCACATGCAGAAAGGCCAAGTGCCTAGAGCTCACTGCTCAAACACAAAATGGGAGTCACACTGACTACAATTGGATGGTTAAATCCAATAAGAATGTGCTGCTCAAAATAGCATCTTCATATGCTGGATTCAGTACTGGTGTAGTTCTGATATGCTTTCACAAAAACCTAGCTTCACTTTCGAATGATGTCTATGTGTATAGCTCTGCTTATTCTTGCATATACCTTCACACAATTCTTTTTCACATTTCTCATCCGATCTTAAAAATAAGATCTTACATTTATACTATACCCTAAGACCAATTTTAGTAGGTCGTCTCTAAAGGATAACACAATAAAAATAATTTACAAATCTATTAATACTCGATGCAATAACTAATTCACCATGTCGGCTTAATGCATTTATAACAATAATAAGTCATCTCCATAGCGTGCCATGCTGATATGGAAAAGATAAACCTGTCGGTGTAACCTTGACCTATTTGCCGGTAACAACAAATATGTAAATATGAATATGCCAATTAACAAAACCTCAAGACAAGGTGTCCACACGATGTCTTCGATATAACCAAGTGTTTTCCATATCATTCCAAGTGCCAATGATCATTATATCCTGCTGGTGTACCAGATACCGATGACTATTCATAAGTCATTTGCTTGCCGGTGAATGTTGTTGATTCTCCAAAGTGCCAGAGTTGATAAGTGTTTAGTAGGTGTTGACATCAATGACAAAACCATACCAAAATACCAACAATCTCCCCCTTTGGCATTGATGGCAATACAAAATGGAAAAACCATCAAAGTGCTAAAACAGAAATGCCAAATACCAAAAACCAACAATTACCAACGTATAAGTAATCTCAATCTCAAAGTAACAATCTCTCCCCCTGAGAGTAACATGTGTTTCCTTGTGTTCCATGTTTTTCCATACCAATCTCTCCCCCTTTGACATCAAATGCCAAAGTTATTACAAAACCAAGTTCATATACAAAATACCAACCAATTTAGTATACCAACTACTCCCCCTGAGAAGTAGCTTCCTCATCAAAGCCAGAGTAAAAGATTTCTCTGTTAATTCTGCCGGTTGATGACAAATATCAACTCTCTAAGTATCTACCGGTGGGGGTATGACCCCAAGCTGATCTCTGAGATATTCAAAAGTCTCTTTAGGAAGAGGTTTAGTGAAAATGTGAGGCCCCACCTTGACTCAGTCTGACATTGCAGTGGTTTTTATATTGAGACTATTATGGATGCTTTATTTTTATGCATTATGGATTTAGAACTTATATGATTCCATGATTTGGATAACATTGCTATATGTTGATGCTTTATTTATATGCTTTATGATATAGAACACTACATGATTTTTGAATAGGGTGAATTGCGGTGATAAATGTCGTTATGGGATTTGCAGGACTTTACTATGATATGATGTATGTTTATGTGTGGATCAAAATTATGAGAATTAGGATAATTGCTTATGTGAAATTACTTGGATATAAGATGTATTAAATTGTTCAAATGTAAATTTGTACGCAAGTGTTTGATGTGCATTATTATTCTTGTGTTTTATATTATATGAGGTTATTTGAAGTTACTAATGTGTAACTGAGATGCACAGGAAGTTATCCATGTGACCATGGAAATATTATGGAGAACCAAACCTAGACCTATGTATGTTCGTAAAGCCAGGGTTTGTCTATTTGGAGAGACAACACCCCGTTTGTGTCGTATTTTATTCATAATAGTAAATGATTCATGTGTGTTAAATGATATTTAATTGATTTATGTAAATCCCACAAGAGACACGATTTCATGTATAATTTTGTAAAAGTATTTTCTTTCTGTCACTTGACACATGTGTGGATTTATGTTTGAATTTCTAAATTTGTCTCCTGGTGGGAATTGTTTAACTATAGCTTTTTCAATTAATGTAATGAGATTCCATAAATGCCTTGGGTAAAGAATCTTTGGGATGGTCAACATAGGTTTGACCCGAAAATAAACTCTAGAGGGGTTAAAAAAGGGTTAAATGGACACCTAGGGGTAGTTTAATAGGGTTTCCTAAAGCCCATAAGGTATACCTAAGGGTTAGGGGTAATTTTAGGCAAGTTTCTACTCCCATGTGACCTTTTAGACACCCTAAAAAGTGACTTTTCTAAGTTGTGCGAAAATTGAATTAGAAGACTTGAACTAAGTTGAAAACCTTCATGTTCGAATGAGAGTTCCCTTTCCCATTTTACCTTACCTTCCTTTTTAGTTTTTAGAAACTTGTGAGAACTCTCACAATGGGCTTCTTAAGCAAGAATTAGAAAATTAGTGGGTAATCACCCACTCTCCATTTTTGGAGACGAGAATTTTGAAAAGAAAAAAAAGATAGAATTTGGATAGGGAATTTTGGCTAAGGGTAGAAAGAGAAGAACTGTGGAATTGGGCTGCTCATCCTCAACAAAACTAGCATACCTTTGGGCAGTTTAAGGTTGGTTGTATTTTTCTTATAATGATTTCTTATTGCATGTGTTTTGAAAGTAATGTTGGTTTAAAAGACTAGTTTTCGTGCATGTTTTCTTGGAAATTTATTTGGTATTTTGTGTTTATACAATGTATGTGTTTTGGGAGTAATCAAGACCTCCTACTCTTGGGAGAGAGGAGGATCTTGTGGGTGGTAGAAGTGACAACCCTCGAGTGAGAGGCTCTTGTTATGAGAGTGATCACAAGGGATTTTAATGTGACCCTTGCTGCATGGCTTGTTTATGCATTGGGGGTCATAAGGAGGGAAATAAGGCATGAATGCCTTGGGGGGCATAAGGAATATGGGGTTGTGATACTTGATGTATTTGGTTTGCCGTGAGGTGGCTATATGTTTTTCCATACGTGCAGTCTCCTCAGGGTACTTGGTCCACTACCACCCTTGAAAGGACATCACCAATGTGTGGTGCAGTGTAGCCCAGGTTGGGATTATGTTTGAGTTTGTGTATTCCCTTGTCTTTTGTGTTTGCATGTGTGTTACCTGTCTAGGGATTGGTTCTCTGAGCTTGGGGGTGGCTACCAATTAGCCTAGGCTGGGAGGTGAGCTCTCCATGGTCATAGCTTTTGATTTAATTGCAGGTTGTTAGAAGAAACTAGCAGGACAAGTAGATGTGGCTAGATTTAGTTGTTGCAGAAAAATATTGTAAATGTAATTTATGTTCTTTGAAAGTCCTCATTTGATTGAAAGGAGAGACCTGTTTGTAAAGTGACTATGAAGTCTTGTGAATGAGTAAAGGTTATGTAATATTTATTCAAGCAATACTGTAGAAAATAAAGAAGTAACTTTGGTTTAGTTCCCTAAAATTCTGGAAAATAACATTGTTGTGTTTTAGGATATTTTGATAAGAAGGAGATTCATTTATTCCTTTTATGCTTTTAAACATCAATATTAGGAAAGAAATGCATTTGATTTGCATGCATTAGTTCACGGAAATATAAAAGTCATTTTTATTTAATTTTGTGATTTCATTTTTATCTGTGATTTTGTCTTTTATTTTAATTACAGAAAATATGAGATTTAGTTGTTGTTAGATTTTATTAAAGTTGTTATCTAAATAGTTGATGTAGAATTTGCAGAATCTGTAAATTTAATTATTGCAGAAACTGAAAATATTAATCTATTTTAGTTTTAATAAGATAAAATTTATAGAAACAGATTACATGAAATAAATAAGATCCTTGAGTGCTGTTTTTAAGTGATTTAATTCTGCCTTTTACGTCATTTTTGCTGAAAGAAAATCAATAACTAAATAACCTATCTATTTCTTTTTAGCAGCTAAGATTTTGATAAAGGGGAAATAAACACAATGATTAAATCTCAATATAGCATCAAAACTGTTAAATAAGTTGTAGATTAAAAGCACCTGCATATTTATTGTATAGAAAATTGATACTCTAGTTATAACGTGCATTTATTTTGAAAAAATATATATATACAATTATATATATATATAATTATATATTTAACAAATTTGCATACTTGTGTCTATGAGTAAAGGAATTCATTCTTAGAAATAAACAAAATACACACACACACACACACACACACACACACACACACACACACACACACATATATATATATATATAAGTAATAAACACACACACACACACACACACACATATATATATATATTAAAAGGGATATTATATATATATATATATTATACTTTAAAAAATATATATATAAACAAACATTTTTTAATTTTTTTTTTCATGCCTTCTCGGAGCTGAGCCCACTGTGCTTTGCACAGGGGTCGGTGGCACCTCCCATTGTGCATTGCGCAGTGGTCAGCGACACCTCCCACTATGCGTCACACAGTGGTTGGCGGGGCCGAGCCCACTGTACGTTGCACAGTGGGTGGCTTCGGCCACGCCGTCCCCCCCCCCCTTAAACTGCGCCCCCTCCTCAGCCATGGCCGCCGCCCGGGGGTTCCCAATTCGACCCTGCACAAAAATTGTTAATTAAAAAAAAAAAAAGAAGTATAAAACCCTAGCCCGGGTAGGGCTAGGGTAATGACAATAGAAATGATAAAAAAATATAATTTTAGGGATATTTTATAATGCAAATCCCTAACTAGGGTTGCATGGCTTTATTTCCATAAAGTTTGGGAAATTGTTAAGGAAATTAAATTTATATATTTAGAAATGTATTTGTATATAAATATAAATATTTATTTACACATGTATGAAAATAAAAATAGATAGTTGTAGAAATTAAAGAATAAAGTATAACTTTAGATTTTAAATATTTATTTAGTGTTGTAGATTTTAAGAGTATATAAAATCAAGGGGGTAAACATTATTTTTTTTTAATCAATCTAGGAGTATTTCATTTTTTAAAAAAAAAAGGGGTTGAGATTTAATTAACATACTTGGATATAGTGTTTTTTTTGGAATTAAAACTTATAGGATGTTTTTTCGTTAAGGGCTTAATTGTACCTTAATTAATTTAATTTAAGCACATTTTAATTATGGATTAAAATGGATGCTAGAAGAATAATTTTAATTAAGTTTTCCAAAATCAATTAATGGCTATCCGAGATTAATTTTGCCTGCGCCAATTAATTATCTGAGTTAGTTGACTTATTAAATTTGAGTAGACAATAAAACCATTCACTTAGAATTCCGCATTCAATTTTATTTAATTTCGAACATTTGAGCTTGTAGATAAAGTTAATCTAAACATAGTTAAGACAAAACATGTTGTAGCATTTTATATTCGTTGAATTAATGTTTTTTAAAAGTTATGTTTTAAAAAAAAAATTATTCCGTTCTTGCCCTAAATTTTGGGCATGATAGAAAATATCTGCAATCTGCTCTTTAGTATTCACATAAACTAGTTTTATCTCTTTTGCAGCAACATGTTCCCTTAGAAAATTCAGTTTGATAGAAACATGTTTGGTTTTAGAATGTAATACCAGATTCTTAGATATATCAATTGTTGTAGTGTTATCACAATAGATAGTATTAGGTTCCTTGCATTTTACCTTTATGTCCTTCAACATTTGCTTAAGCCATACTACCTATGTACAGTTAGTTGCTGTTGCAACATATTCTGATTCTATGTTGATAAAGATGTACAACTTTGTTTCTTACTCAACCAAGAAACTAGTCTGTTTCCAAGAAAGAATGCTCCACCGGTGGTGCTTTTTCTATCATCCACATCTCCTACCCAATTTGCATCTGTGTATGCACATAATTCAAAGTTTTCATCTCTAGGATACCATAATCCAAGATTTATAATGCCTTGTAAGTACCAGAAAATCCTTTTTACTGCTGATTCATGATTTTCTCTAGGATTACTCTGAAATCTTCAAACAATACATACTGCATTCATAATATTAGGTCTGGTTTGTGTCAAATACAGTAAACCTCCTATCATAGATTTGTATCTAGTTGGTTTAACAGGTGTAGATTCAGGCCTTAGTGATAATTTGTCATTTGTAGTCATAGGTGTGCTTACCAGTTTAGAGTTCTCCATCCCAAATTTCTTTAGTAACTCTTTTAAGTAATTGGATTGACTCAAGAATATACCTTTATTAGTCTGAGAAATTTGCAATCCTAAAAAGAATTTTATTTCTCCAATCATAGACATTTCAAATTCTTGCTACATTTTAATAGAAAATTCTTTACATAATCCATCTTCTCCTCCAAAGATTATATCATCAACAAAAACTTCTATAACCAAGATGCCATCATTAGTCATTTTATAATATAAGTTGTTGTCTGCATTACCTTTAGAAAAACCAATTTTCAAAAGATACTTATCCAATCTTGCATACCAAGCTCTTGCAGTTTGTTTCAATCCATACAAAGCTTTTCTTAACCTGCAAACCATAACTTTGTTATCTGTCAAAGAAAATCCATCAGGTTGTTCAATATAAACTTCTTCTTCAAGATCTCCATTAAAAAATGCACATTTAATATCCATTTGATATACTTTGTAGTTCTTGTGTGCTACAAAAGCCAAAAACAATTTGACTGCCTCAATTCTGGCTACCGGTGCAAAGGTCTCATTGTAATCAATTCCTTCTTTATGAGAATGTCCCTTAGACACTAGTCTTGCTTTATTTCTGATTACCTTGCCATCTTCATTAAGTTTGTTTCTGAATACCCATTTAGTTCCAATTACATTTTTATCTTTAGGCCGGGGAACTAATGTCCAAGTGTTATTCTTCTCAATTTGTTCTAATTCTTCTTCCATAGCTTTAGTCCAATATTTATCTTCACATGCCTCATTTACTGATGATGGTTCAATTTGAGAAATAAGACATACCTCTTCATTTGCAATCTTCCTCTTGTCATAACTCTTTTATACTTGTTTCCAATTATCTGATCTTCAAAATGATTCAGTCTTACATACCGGGGTGTCTTTGTTTGCTGCTGTTCCTCAATTACAGTGGAATTTTCAGATGATACCGGGGTAACTGGATCTTCATTCTATACCGATGGGTTTAATGTAGGTTCATTTGTCAAAATTTCTATTGCCAGTTCATAGTCTATATACCTTGAAGTTCCTCTGAATTGTTCATCAATCTTCACATTTGTACTCTCAACAATTTTCTGCAATCTTTTGTTAAAACATCTATATGCTTTACTCTTAGATGAATAACCAAGAAATATTCCTTCATCACTTCTAGGATCAAATTTTCCAATATACTCATCTCTTCTAATATAACATTTACTTCCAAATATTCTGAAATATTTAAGAGTAGGAGTAATACCAAACCATAGTTCATGAGGGGTCTTACCAGTTTCACCTTTGATGTGAACTTTGTTGAATGTATAGACCGCTGTACTTACTGCCTCTCTCCAATATACATGTGGTAGATTTGCTTCTGATAGCATACTTCTAGCTACATCCAAGATAGTTTTTTTTGTTGGTATTTTGGTATGGTTTTGTCATTGATGTCAACACCTACTAAAACACTAGCACTTTGGAGATCTAGCAGCATTCACCGGCAAGCAAGTAACTATTGCACAGTTACTGGTATATGGTTCACCGGTAGGATATAATGATCACCGACACTTGGATTGATATGGAAGACACTTGGTATTATTGAAGACATCGTGTGGACATCTCATCTTAATGAATTAATCATTGGTATATTCATATTTGCATATTTGCTTTTACTGATAAATAGGTCCAGGGTTATCTAGGGTTACACCGGTAGGTTTATCTTTTCTAGATCAGCATGGCACGCTATGGAGATGATTAATTATTGTTGTAAATGCATTAAGCCAACATGTTCAATCAGTTATTGCATCGGATATTATATTGTTTGTAAAATGTTTTTATTATAATATCTTGTAGAGCCAACCTACTAAAATTGGTCTTAGGTTATGGTATAAATGTAAGATCTTATTTGTAAGATCAAGTGTGGAATGCGAAAAACAATTGTGTGAGGTATATGTGAGATTAAGCAGTGCAATACACATAGACATCATTTGAAGGTGAAGCTAGGTTTTTGTGAAAGCATATCAGCATTACACCGGTACTGAATCCAGCATATGAAGATGCTATTTTGTGTAGTACATTCTTATTGGATTTAACCATCCAACTATAGTTAGTGTGACTCCCATTTTGTGATTGAGCAGTGAGCTCTAGGCTGTTGGCCTTTCTGCATGTGTAGACCCTATTTATGTACACTTACTATCTGTAGTAGTATCATCTGATTGTGGGTAAGGTTTCCCACCATGGTTTTTCCCCTTACAGGGTTTCCACGTACAAATATTGGTGTCAACTAACTATTTCAGGAAGGACAGTCCTAAACTTGATGGAACCAACTATGGCATATGGAAGATTAGAATGGAGACACATATAAATTGCATTGGAAAAGACATTTGGGAAGTTACAAAGAATGGTTATATAGCTGCTGTACCAGGTCAGCCCAGTCCAGCTAACTTGACAAAAGATGAAGAAAATGATTGCAAAGCAAGAGAAGCACTTTTGAGTGCATTAACAGATCAATAAATCATGGGACTATCAGATAGGTCTATTGCTAAAGCTATTTGAGATCATTTGGAAACACTAAATGAAGGAGATTAAACAGTCAAAATTGCAAAACTTGAAAGCTTCCGGGTCAAGTATGAACATCTGAACATGGAAGAAGATGAAAGGATTTTTGCTTTTATGGAAAGAGTAAATGAAATTGTTTTGGGTATTAAATGTTGTGGAGGAACCTTAAGTGAGGATGAAATTGTTTCAAAAGTTTTAAGAGGATTTCCACCGACATATAAAATGAAGGTTACTCCTATAAATGAGTTGAGAACAATGCCTAATACATTAGTTACTAGGGATACATTGATTGGAAAACTTTTAGCTTTTGAAATTGAGGAATTTGGTCCCATTGCTACTATTAAGATAGATTTAGCCTTTAAAGCATCAACATCATCTGCTCCATCATTTGACAAATCTGATTGCAAAGCCTTTATGCAAAAGAACTTGAAGAAAGCAGGAAAGAAAATGAAGAACTTGAAGAACTTGAAGCACTATTTGCAAGGAAAATGCCTAAAGGTCCAGTTGGAAGTAAGTATGAAGGTAAAGCACCCTTTAAATATTTTAACTGCAATAAGATTGGTCATATGGCTTCGAGATGCCCTAATAGACATGCTAGACTAAGAGAAGAAGCTAGAAGAACATACAAGCATAATCCTGATAATCAGAGATACAGATTTAAGAAGAACAAAGACAAATCTTGTTACATTGCTGATGAAGGTGTGACTGATGATTCTGATGAGGATCCAATAGACAATGGATGAATTTTTGTTTCTATAACAGAAGATCAACTGGCACCTACTGCTCAATCGGTAGAACAAGCCCTAGCAGCTAAATTTGAAGTAAAGGATGAATGGATCATTGACTCAGGATGCTCACATCATATGACAGGAGACAAAGGTAAATTCTTGAACTTTCAAGAATACAATGGAGGTTTAGTAAGATTTGGAGATGACAAAGCCTGTTCAATCAAAGGTAAGGGTACAATATCTCTTGATGGTAAGCATAACACTAACAATGTTTACTATGTTGAAGGATTAAAGCATAATCTTTTAAGTGTTGGTCAATTAGTTGAGAAAGGATTTTAGTTACAATTTAAAAATGGAAAATGCAAAATCATGAATAGAACTGGTTTGGAAATTGCAACCGGTAATCAGACTAGAGGTAATATCTTTCATTTGAATAACAGTGAAAATACATGCTTGATTACACATATAGATGAAAGTTGGTTATGGCATAAGAGACTCTTTCATGTAAACTTTGATTGCATGGTAAAGATCAGTACTACTAAGGCAGTTAGAGATTTACCTAAAATTGTGAAACCTTAGAATACAGTATGTAAGGAATGTCAATTTGGAAAACAAGTTAGAGCTAGTTTCAAAAGTATTCTAGAAAAATCCAATAATGCTCTTGATTTGATTCACACTGATGTATGTGGTCTAGCTAGAACTAAAAGCTTACAAGGTGATAGATATTTAATGCTAATCATTGATAACTATTCTAGAATGTGTTGGGTTACTTTTCTCAGAGAAAAATCAGAAGCACTTGGAAATTTCAAACTGTTCAAAGCAATGGTTGAAAATGAAACCAGTAAGAAAATCAAATGCTTAAGATTAGATCAAGGAGGAGAATTCACATCTAAGGACTTTAATACATTCTATGAAGTGAATGGAATCAGAAGACAACTACCAACACCTCGGACACCACAACAGAATGGAGTTGTTGAAAGATAAAACATTACTATCTTGGATGCAGCAAGAAGTATGTTATTAGAAACAAATTTACCACATGTGTATTGGAGAGAAGCAGTCAGTACATCGGTCTATACATTTAACAAAGTTCACATCAAAGGTGAAACCGGTAAGACCCCTCATGAACTATGGTTTGGTAATACTCCTACTCTTAAGTATTTCAGAATTTTTGGAAGTAAATGTTATATCAGAAGAGATGAGTATATTGGAAAATTTGATCCTAGAAGTGATTAAGGAATATTTCTTCGTTATTCATCTAAGAGCAAGGCATATAGATGTTTTAACAAGAGATTATAGAAAATTGTTGAAAGTACAAATGTAAAGATTGATGAACAATTCAGAGGAACTTCAAGGTATATAGACTCTGAACCGGCAACAAAAATTGTAACAAATGAACCTACTCTAAATCCACCGGTACAGAATGAAGATCTAATTACCTCGGTACTATTTGAGGATTCCACAATAATTGAAGAACAACAACAAACAAAGACACCCCGGTATGTAAGATTGAATCATTCTGAAGATTAGATAATTAGAAACAAATTTAAAGGAGTTATGACAAGAGGAAGATTGGCAAATGAAGAGGTATGTCTTATTTTTCAAATTGACCATCATCTGTTAATGAGGCATGTGAAGATAGATTTTGGATTAAAGCTATGGAAGAAGAATTAGAACAAATTGAGAAAAATAACACTTGGACATTAGTTCCCCGGCCTAAAGATAAAAATGTAATTGGAACCAAATGGGTATTCAGAAACAAACTTAATGAAGATGGTAAGGTTGTCAGAAATAAAGCAAGACTAGTGTGTAAGGGATATTCTCAGAAGGAAGGAGTTGACTACAATGAAACCTTTGCACCGGTAGCTAGAATTGAGGCAGTCAAATTATTCTTGGCTTTTGCAGCACACAAGAACTACAAAGTTTATCAAATGGATATTAAATGTGCATTCTTGAATGGAGATCTTGAAGAGGAAGTATACATTGAACAACTTGATGGATTTTCTTTGACAGATGACAATGATATGGTTTGCAGGTTAAGAAAAGCTTTGTATGGATTAAAACAAGCTGCAAGAGCTTGGTATGCAAGATTGGATAAGTATCTTTTAAAGATTGGTTTTACTAAAGGAAATGCAAACAACAATTTATATTACAAAATAACTAATGATGACATCTTGATTATAGAAGTATTTGTTGATGATATAATCTTTGGAGAAGAAGATGGTTTATGTAATGAATTTTCTATTAAAATGCAGCAAGAATTTGAAATGTCTATGATTGGAGAAATACAATTCTTTTTAGGATTGTAGATTTCACAGACTGACAAAGGTATATTCTTGAGTCAATCCAAATACTTGAAAGAGTTACTAAAGAAATTCGGGATGGCGAACTCTAAACCGGTAAGCACACCTATGACTACAAATGACAAATTATCTCAAAGGGATGAATCTACACCTGTTAATCCAACTAGATACAAATCTATGATAGGAGGTTTACTGTGTTTGACACAAACCAGACCTGATATTATGAATGCAGTATGTATTGTTTCAAGATTTCAAAGTAATCCTAGAGAAAATCATGAGTCAACAGTAAAAAAGATTTTCCGGTACTTACAAGGCACTATAAATCTTGGATTATGGTATCCTATAGATGAAAACTTTGAATTATGTGCATAAACAGATGCAAATTGGGCAGGAGATGTGGATGATAGAAAAAGCACCACCGACGGAGCATTCTTTCTTGGTAACAAACTAGTTTCTTGGTTAAGTAAGAAACAAAGTTGTACATCTTTATCAACAACAGAATCAGAATATGTTGCAGCAACAACTAACTGTACATAGGTACTATGGCTTAAGCAAATGTTGAAAGACATAAAGGTAAAATACAAGGAACCTATTACTATATATTGTGATAACACTGCAACAATTGATATATCTAAAAATCCAGTACTACATTCTAGAACAAAACATGTTTCTATCAAACTTAATTTTCTAAGGGAAAAAGTTGAAGAAAAGGAGATAAAACTGGTTTATGTGAATACTAAAGAACAACTTGCAGATATTTTCACAAAACCTTTGCCTAAGGATACTTTTGAATATCTCAGAGATTAGCTTGGACTCATACCACCACCGGTAGAGACTTAGACAGGTGATGATTGTCATCAACCGACAGAATTAACATACAAATCTTTTACTCCGGTCTTTGATGAGGAAGCTACTTCTCAGGGGGAGTAGTTGGTATATTGAATTGATTATTATTTTGTATATGAACTTAGTTTTGTTGAAAATTTGGCATTTGATGTCAAAGGGGGAGAGATATCTATAGAAAAACACTTTATCTTTTGAGGAACTTTGGATAACACATGTTGCTCCCAGGGGGAGAGATTGTTTGGGAGAGACTATTACTCTCTGTATTCTGGTTATGATCTTTTTGGAGGTTGTTGGTTCTTTGGTATTTGGCATTTTTGTTTTGGCACTTTGATGGTTTTTCCATCTTGTGTTTCCATCAATGCCGAAGGGGGAGATTGTTGGTATTTTGGTATGGTTTTGTCATTGATGTCAACACCTACTAAAACACTAGCACTTTGGAGATCCAGTAGCATTCACCGGCAAGCAAGTAACTATTGCACAATTATTGGTATATGGTTCACCGGCAGGATATAATGATCACCGACACTTGGAATGATATGGAAGACACTTGGTAATATCAAAGACATTGTGTGGACATCTTATCTTAATGAATTAATCATTGGTATATTCATATTTGCATATTTTCTTTTACCGACAAATAGGTCTAGGGTTATCTAGGGTTACACCGGCATGTTTATCTTTTCCAGATCAACATGGCACGCTATGGAGATGATTAATTATTGTTGTAAATGCATTAAGCTGACATGTTCAATCGATTA
The DNA here is from genome assembly GCF_030272615.1 of Cryptomeria japonica. NCBI lineage: Eukaryota > Viridiplantae > Streptophyta > Pinopsida > Cupressales > Cupressaceae > Cryptomeria > Cryptomeria japonica. The sequence goes on from NC_081412.1 coordinate 305,257,541, forward strand.
TTGCATTGGATATTATATTGTTTGTAAAATGTTTTTATTATAATATCTTGTAGAGCCGACCTACTAAAATTGGTCTTAGGTTATGGTATAAATGTAAGATCTTATTTGTAAGATCAAGTGTGGAATGCGAAAAAAAATTGTGTGAAGGTATATGCGAGATTAAGAAGTGCAATACACACAGACATCATTTGAATGTGAAGCTAGGTTTTTGTGAAAGCATATCAACATTACACCGATACTGAATCCAGCATATGAAGATGCTATTTTGTGCAGTACATTCTTATTGGATTTAACCATCCAACTGTAGTCAGTGTGACTCCCATTTTGTGATTGAGCAGTGAGCTCTAGGCTGTTGGCCTTTCTGCATGTGCAGACCCCATTTATGTACACTTACTATTTGTAGTAGTATCATCTGATTGTGGGTAAGGTTTCCCATCGTGGTTTTTCCCCTTATAGGGTTTCCATGTACAAATATTGGTGTCATGTGTTGTGGATGACTTTGTGTTTATTTTTCATGCATTAATCTTTACCGGTATAACAATTAACAATTAAAACTGTGTACTGGCATACGCAACTGGTTTACCAGTATTAAGCATTAAGTTGGTTAAGTTGTTTTTGGGTTTGAATTTATTTGACAACTGATTCATCCCCCCCCCCCTCTCAGTTGTTTCCGAGACATAACACTTTTTTCCTTTCAACAACTCCATTCTGCTGTGGTGTCCAAGGTGCTAATAGCTGTCTTCTGATTCCATTCACTTCACAAAATGCATTAAATTCCTTAGATGTAAATTCTCCTCCTTGATCTGATCTTAAATATTTGATTTTCTTACCGGTTTCATTTTCAACCATTGCTTTGAATAGTTTAAACTTTCCAATTGCTTCTGATTTTTCTCTGAGAAAAGTAACCCAACACATTCTAGAATAGTCATCAATGATTAACATGAAATATCTATCACCTTGTAAGCTTTTAGTTCTAGCTGGACCACATAAATCAGTGTGAATTAAATCAAGAGCATTATTGGATTTTTCTGGAATACTTTTGAAACTAGCTCTAACTTGTTTTCTAAATTGACATTCCTTACATACTGTATTGTGAGGTTTGACAATTTTAGGTAAATCTCTAATTGCCTTAGTAGTACTAATTTTTACTATGCAATCAAAGTTTACATGACAAAGTCTCTTATGCAATAGCCAACTTTCATCAATATGTGCAATCAAGCATGTCTTTTCACTATTATTCAAATGAAAGATATTACCTTTAGTTTGATTACCGATTGCAATTTCTAAACCAGTTCTATTCATGATTTTGCATTTACCATTTTTGAATTGTAATTGAAATCCTTTCTCAACTAATTGACCAACACTTAAAAGATTATGCTTTAAACCTTCAACATAGTAAATATTGTCAGTGTTATGCTTACCATCAAGAGATATTTTACCCTTACCTTTGATCAAACAAGCTTTATCATCTCCAAATCTTACTAAGCCTCCATTGTATTCTTGAAAGTTCAAGAATTTACCTTTATCTCCTATCATATGATGTGAGCATCCTGAATCAATGATCCACTCATCCTTATCTTCAACTTTAGCTGCCAAGGCTTGTTCTATCAGTTGGACTGTAGGTGCTGGTTGATCTTCTATTATAGCAACAAAAACCCATCCATTGTCTGCCGGATCCTCATCAAAATCAATAGTCACACCTTCATCAACAAGATAACAAGATTTGTCTTTATTTTTCTTAAATCTGTATCTCTGATATTCAGGGTTAGGCTTGTATGTCCTTCTAGCTTCTTCTCTTAGTCTAGCATGTCTATTAGGGAAACTTGAAGCCATATGACCAATCTTATTACAGTTAAAACATTTAAAGGGTGCTTTACCTTCATACTTACTTCCAACTGGACCTTTAGGCATTTTTATTGCAAATAGTGTTTCAAGTTCTTCATTTTCTTTCCTTCTTTCCTCAAGTTCTCTTGCATAAAAGGCTTTCCAATTAGATTTGTCAAATGATGATGCAGATGATGTTGATGCTTTAAAGGCTAAATCTGTCTTTATAGTAGCAACATGACCAAATTCGTCAATTTCAAAGGATGAAAGTTTTCCAATCAATGTATCCTTAGTTACTGATGTATTAGGCATTGTTCTTAACCCATTTATAGCAGTAACCTTCATTTTATATGCCAGTGGCAATCCTCTTAAATTTTTTGAAACAATTTCATCCTCACTTAAGGTTCCTCCACAACATTTAATACCCAAAACAATTTCATTTACTCTTTCCATAAAAGCAGAAATCCTTTCATCTTCTTCCATTTTTAGATGTTCATACCTGACCCAGAAGCTTTCAAGTTTTGCAATTTTGACTGTGGAATCTCCTTCATTCAGTGTTTCCAAATGATCCCAAATAGCTTTAGGAGTTGATCTGTCAGATAATCCCATGATTTGCTGATCTATTAATGTGCTCAAAAGTGCTTCTCTTGCTTTGCAATCATTTTCCTCATCTTTTCCCAAGGTAGGTGGATTAGGCTAACCAGGAGTAGGAGTAGTATAACCATTCTTTGTAACATCCCAGATGTCCTTTCCAATGAAATTTAGATGTGTCTTGATTCTGATCTTCCATATGCCATAGTTGGTTCCATCAAGTTTAGGACTGTCCTTCTTGAAATAGTTAGTAGACATTGGATCTCCTCAAGCTATTAAACTTTTGCAAAAAGAGGACTAGGCTCTGATACCAATTGTTAGGTCCCAGAGACAAATGAGAGGGGGGGGTGAATCAGTTGTCAAATGAATTTAAACCAAAAAAAACTTAATCAACTTTCTGCTTAATAATGGTGAAACAGTCTGTTATACCGGTGGACAATTTTATCAAATAATTGTAATACCGGTAAAGATTAATGCATGAAACAAAAAGACAAACTCATCCACAACACATAACACCAATATTTGTATGTGGAAACCCTATAAAGGGAAAAACTATGGTGGGAAACCTTACCCACAATTAGATGATACTACTGCAAATAGTAAGTGTATACAAATGGGGTCTGCACATGCAGAAAGGCCAAGCGCCTAGAGCTCACTGCTCAAAACACAAAATGGGAGTCACACTGACTGCAATTGGATGGTTAAATCCAATAAGAATGTATTGCTCAAAATAGCATCTTCATATGCTGGATTCAGTACTGGTGTAGTTCTGATATGCTTTCACAAAAACCTAGCTTCACCTTCAAATGATGTCTGTGTGTATAGCTCTGCTTATTCTTGCATATACTTTCACACAATTCTTTTTTGCATTTCTCATCCGATCTTACAAATAAGATCTTACATTTATACCATACCCTAAGACCAATTTTAGTAGGTCGGCTCTAAAGGATAATACAATAAAATTAATTTACAAATCAATTAACACCCGATGCAATAACCGATTCACTATGTCGGCTTAATGCATTTACAACAACAATAAGTCATCTCCATAGCATGCCATGCTGATCTGGAAAAGATAAACCTGTCGGTGTAACCTGGACCTATTTGCCAGTAACCGCAAATATGTAAATACAAATATGCCAATTAACAAAACCTCAAGACAAGGTGTCCACATGATGTCTTCGATATAACCAAGTGTTTTCCATATCATTCCAAGTGTCGATGACCATTATATCCTGCCGGTGTACCAGATACTGGTGACTGTTCATAAGTCATTTGCTTGTTGGTGAATGTTGTTGATTCTCCAAAGTGCCATAGTTGATAAGTGTTTAGTAGGTGTTGACATCAATGACAAAACCATACCAAAATACCAACACTACACACTTTACCAAAGCCGAACCCAAAATATCCTCCATATGCTACATAATTACCATAGCACAATCTCGACTTCCGGACCAAGATCTTGAGTTACGGGTTAAACTGGACCCAAGAATAACACTGAATAATATTAGCAATACATCTTCCGAAAATCCAAGTCAACCAAGAATTCCAAGAAACCTCCAAATGCACAACACCATCTCATACATACGCCGCTGCTCAACATGCCACATCCAGACCTAATCTGGACCACAGGATTTGACATCAATAACAACACATAACATAATGCTAACATATTCCTCCTCTTGACTAGGAATAGAAGTTGGAGATTAAATGCAACTAATTTAATAAATAGGAAAAAATAATTTATTTAGCCGCATATAGAAATGAGTTGGAAAATGAGATGATGTGGAGAAGATTTAATTAAATAATTTTGAATTATTTAATCATGGAAGACCCTTAGAAGCATTATTAAAATAATTAATTAAATAATAAATATTTAATTACTAAATAGAAGAATAGGACTTAATGAATTAAATAAATAAACTTTTCAATTTATTTATTTAATAGAAGAATAATTATTAAATAAATAATAAATATTTGTTTAATTAGTCATAAAATAACGTATCAAAAGTGCTTAACTAGTCATAAAATAATGTAACAAATATTTATTTATTAAATAAATAGTCATAATATAATGTAACAAATATTCAAATATCTGTCTAGCTTTTTTAGTAATTAATAGTTAGCTTTTTTAGGTCTTTCTTCTCTAATACACATATATTTAATTATTCTTACATTTTTAGCTAAATATTTAAATATCGGTCTAGCTTTTTTAGTAATAAATAAATATTTGTTACATTATTTTATGACTAATAGCTAATCTTATAGTCAATTAGGAGTCTTAATCTTTGCATCCATTAGTTCATTTGTTTAGCATTTTTAGAGTTTTTGAACAATTTAACATAAATCATTTTCATAGCATCACTTTTGCATATCATATTATCTACCAGCCCATTCCACACTTGCCATCTTGGAAGCTACCAATGCTTGTCTGAGAGAAAAATCATCTGCAACCAAGAACAATGGGGTTAGGACACAATGAGACATAAATCATGAAGGTATAATCTTTTATTACTTTTATTTCACGTTGTTTCATTGATTGAAGCTTGAGTTATATTTGCATGATGGACTAATGAGTTTGTAGGTAATTTCTCTAAGGTGAAACTTAAGTTGATACACTTTTGGTGCCCACCATGGGGCTCAGGCCTCGCACATCATTTTTTTAATATCTTGTCTAATTCTCGCTAGAACAGAATGAATTAACACTTTTGTAAACTTGTTTCATGCCTGTGTGAAATAAGGTAGCACTTTTACATCCTAGGTTAGCGCTTTTGTTCAATAGGTTAGCATTTTCATCACTCAGGTTAGCGCTTTTGTTCGATAGGTAAGCGTTTTCATTTCTTAGGTTAGCACTTTTGTTAGAGAAATCATGCATTCATTACACAATTTAGAGATTTCATTGCACAGGTTAACGCTTTTGTTCTGTAGGTTAGCGTTTTTGCTTCACAGGATAGTGCTTTTGTTGTTTTAGCATTTTCATACCTTCTGTATGCAAATTTTGAAATTTTATAATCTGCCAACTAACAGATCTTTGTAGGTTCAACCATCCATGACCAATTTTTTTTCAAACTACTGACTTGTGTGCATGGAGGTTTTATTTTGAGCAACTTTAATGCATTTTCTCACTTAGTTTAACTAGGAGTCTTTTGGGAAGTAAAAAAATCATATATCTTTCACCTAGTTTAACTAAGGGGTTAATGAACAACATGCAACTTACATCATGTGTTTTCTGTAAGGTACTAACACATAGGTAATCTAAAGGGTAGAAGAACCATTGTCTACCATGCTTGTTTAAAAGTAGTAGGTGAGTATTCTCTCACCCTAATACGGTGATCAGAAAGATAGACCTATTTTTATTTTATGTTTAATCTTTAGAGGGCCTGCCTTCCCGAGCTGCCTTGAGGGGGCCAGTGAGAGAGGAACGACCCAAGTGGAAATGAGCTAATGCCAAGTATTTCTGATCCACTCTAAATAAACCGTGTCTATGATGAAAGTCATGGACAACATGAGCTGATTAGTTCATACAGACATTATGTTTACGCATAAACCCTATAGAGCGCAACCTCTATAGGTTGGGAACCTTATGTATTTACAAAGTGTAAAGTGTTGCATGTATGGCCACATGACCGAAAGCCCTTACTAAAAAACATCTTGTCTAGTTGCCAAAATCCTTCTAATTGTTGGCGCAAGAGGTCAGACCTCTGAAGCGTCTCACACACATACGGTTCTTAGTAGAGATATGCAATTTGCCATGGGGAGTTTTCACAGAAATTGGTGCTTGGCTTCCCCAGAGAAGTGAGTGCCGAGGGTGGATCCAGTGGGGTCAAGCACCTAGATATCCACTTTGAATAACGTAGTCTTGAGGGAAACCCCATGTGAGATTCAACAATTATTGTCTTGGCCTACCATAGGACTTGTGCTTGCTTGTGCACTTTGATTTTCCAAACATTGTGTCTTTTGTGTTTGCAAAATATTCTCAAAATGGTCAAAAACTTGAAAAATCATCATCCTGAAATGAGTAAAAAATCCTTCAACTTGCTGGAAAAATGAGAAATTCATTCAACACAGTGAAAATTACGCTTTTACACTTTAAGACAACACTTTTGTTCAATAGTACAATGCTTTTAAACTCTAGGATCACACATTTGTTAAAAGAGACAACACTTTTGTAACTAAAACAACACATTTACACCCTCGGTTCACTCTTTTGCAGCATAGAACAATGCTTTCATTCAATAGAACAACACATTTGTTGCTCAGAATAACGCTTTTGTTCAACAGATTAGCGCGTTTTTTTTCCCACAACTACAACAATGAGCATTTCCACATATCAAACTAAAATTTCAACATCAGTTTCAGATACCCTTTTTCGAAGAAGTTCGTCTTCAACTGTCATAGATCTTCAAACTAGTTAAACAATCAATTTATCAATCAAATAGTTTATTTCCAAAGGTTTTTATAAGCATAAACATCCAACAAGTTATTGATTCAACCATCGCAAGTGCAAAATCAACATTATTATCAATTTCTTATCAGGATACATCAAATCCTTTAATCACGAAACTAGATCATATCAACCTTTGTTCATTATCTTAGATATATCATTCCTATTTGAAACTAGGTTTTATTAAAATCAAGATTGCACTCACTTTGGAATCAAACAACTTGTAAATCATTAGATGCTTATATGACTTTTAGATATCACCTCAAGAGGAGAGAACCAAGTTGGAAGGCTATCTTGAAGAAGAGGAGATTCTTATACATCAATCGCAATTTTTTTTTGAAACATAGAACATTCCTACATTGTTTTTCTTAACTATTTATGTATTTATGAAATAAAGTTTGACATAGAAACTTTACAACACATGCTTTTCAACAACAGGATGCCTTATCACAACACATTAATAGGGGTGGTAAAATTAACTTAGCTTATCTTCCTAAACTAGTGATCACCTATTGAGTTGCATTTAGAAAATCAAAACTTTGGAAGTTTTCAAGTCAATCACATGCCAGTTTGGACTAGAGCTCAACACGAGTAGTTGAGAAGACAAAAACAAATGGAAGATGATGATTTAATATTTCAATCATTTGGGTACATAGATGTTGATGAAGAAGCGGTCAATAACACCATTAGAGGCCTTGAACAAGATTCTAGATTTGACAAACTAATGGAAAAACTATTGGAAAAATATAAGCAAAAGTACATTCTAATGTTGGCAAATTCAGGAGATAAATTGCCACAAGATTTTAACGTAGGAAGTTTGAAACAAGATGTGGGAACAAGTCATAATCAAAACACTGATGATCCCAATGATGATGATGTAAATCAAGTAAATCATGAGGAAACGAAAGGAGATAGAACAAGAAGAGACCATGATGATGCAATGAACCAAGATGAAACAAGAAGAGAACGTGATGATAGAAGAATTTATGAGGATGCAAGGAGAATCTATGTTGATAATCCTTTATTAACTCTCACTCAACAAATGCAAACTTTGCAACAACAAATACAAGATATGCAGAATGGAACAAGTTCCAAGAATATTCATTGGAGGATATATGCCCATATCCTTTTGACAAGAATTTAAACATGATACCATTCCCACAACATTGTGAAATCCCTAAATATGATTAATATGATGGGAAATCTGATCCTCAAGATCACATTAGGGAATTTTGCACCATGAGTATAGAGTTTGCACACAATGGGACTTACCTAATGTGTCTATTTCCTAGAAGATTAAGCTGACAATAAATGTAATGGTTCTCAAGATTACCATCTGGGATTAAATCTTTTGAAGAACTTGTGAACAAATTTATCTCACAATACTCCTACAACATAAGAAATGAGATAACAATGCTAGACCTATGTAATATCAAACAAAGGAATGGTGAACCTTTCATGGTCTTTTACAATGATGGAGACGACTATTTAATAGATATCCAAGAGATGGCCCAGATCAAGAGAAAATGGACATATTCATTGACAACCTTACCAGTGAAATGAGTTATCGTCTCAAATTGGAATGTCCTCCTACTTTTGCTAAAATGATTGAGAATGGTCTAAAGATAGAGGATGCAATGGTAAAGAAAGGATAGTTAAAACTCTACAACAGTTCCTACAACAATAATCACAACAACAACAACAACAACAATGGTAACAATAACAATGCCAAACCTAAATTTTGGTCAAAGAATAGAAATGTTACCAATGGAGGAAATGATGATAACAATTATACCAAACAAAAACCAATCTTTAACTTGTCAAGTCAAGTGCCAAACAACAACAATCAGGAGAACAGTAAACCCGTCTTTCTTCTCTAATCCCCATGGGAAATCCACAAACATTAGGGAACCATTGGAATTAGCTTTGAAGACTCTTCTTGCAAATAAATTGATTATCTTACTGAAAGCAAGAAATTATGAGCCTCAAGTCAAACCGAATTGGTGGAATGACAATCATTTTTGCAACTATCATCGAAACAAAGGACACCAAACCATTGATTGTCAGATATTGAATCACCTTATTCAAGACTTAATTGATAATGGAATTATCATAGTGGATGGTCATAAAATGAATGAATCACATCTAGCATTCAAAACTCCACTCCCAAATTAAGAAAAAGGTGAACAATCCAACTCAAAGGATGACAAGGACAAAGATAAGGTAAAGTATACTTACACATATGACTATGTGGTAAATGTCATTATTGTCAAATATAAAACACCTTCAGAACCGATCAACACCATCACTAGAAGCAAAGAAAAGGCTACATTTACGGGTATAACAAATAAAATCAACATCCACTTCATGACAATACAACTTAGTGGAACAATTACAAATTATACCCACCCAAATTTCAATTTTGGAGCTCCTAAAAGTTCCACCTATGCATAAGGTAATATTGGAGAGAGCTCTAGCAGAAACAATGGTCTCAAAAGACCTGTATTTAGATTAATTCCAAAACATGCTGGGACACCTCATAGCCCCTCATTGCTTATCTTTTTCTAAAAATGATGACACATCCTTACAACACCCTCATAATTCTCCCCTATATATTGAATTCACCATTCATACAACTCGTGTTAAACGCGTACTCATAGATGGTGGAGATGGCTTAAACATTTGTGCATTAAGTTTAATAAAGGCTTTGGGATATTCAAAGAATGTAGTGGATCCAAAGAAGAAAATAACCATCAAGGCATATGATGAGGAAGAGCATTCCTCTAAAGGGACTATGGTGTTGCCAATCAAAATAGGACCAGTAGAAAGAGATACACTATGCTAGGTTCTAGATTTAAATCTATCTTATAACATTATTTTTGGAAGACCATGGATTCATGACATGCAAGTAGTTCATGACATGCAAGTAGTTCCTTCTACATACCATCAGTGTGTTAAGTTTCCTCATAATGGAAAAGAAATCACTATAGCAACAAACTCTAGTCAATATTGCAATAATCTAAAACCAACATAAGATGCGAGACTTCCACATAATAGAGAAGGAGTCTATCCCACCAAGGAAACTCAAGAAAAATTATGGGAAAATTTTGAGAAAAAGCTCAAATTAAATGATGAAGAAATGGGGATGTAATATTTACCACTTTCAACTAAATCATATGGAAAACCTACAAATGCTCAACCACAGATCCCACAAAAATCAGTTGAAATGTTTGATGGAGCATTTGTTAGAGATGGAACACTTTCAAAAGAAACTGAAGACAAGGACATTCTTAGTTGGTTGTACAAAGATGAAAATGAAACTATAGCAACAACTACAGAAGTTAGTATTCCCATAGAGCAACATGGTAATGGTTACAAAATAATGAAAAGGATGGGATATGAAGGAAAAGGTCCAATTGGCAAGCTCCAAGAAGGTATTTCAAAACCCATTTGTCCTCACACACAATCTAAGGAAGATAAATCAGGACTTGGGTATTCTAAATCAAAACAAAAGCAACACAATTATCAACACCCAAAGTGGAGAAAGAAAGCAATTCCTAAGGAAGAACCATGGCAAGAAAGGCTACATCAAGCAACAGAAATAATAACCAACAAATAGAAACAAGAAGAATATGAGAGGCAATAGGAAGAACTTGCTATCAAAAAGAGAAGAAGAATCTTACAAAGAAGTCCAAAGAGTACAAGCAAGCATGGAACCTGATCAAGATATTCCAAAACTAGTGAAAGAACAAATGGGAAAAAACAAAGAACTATTCTCACCATATAACATCCCTATCAGATATAGTGGTGTGATTCTAGACAATGATTTAGAGACAGATTCAAATGAATATGAATGGGGTCTAGATCCATTAAATGTATCAAGTGAAGAAAATGATGAGGAACAAACTGCTGGTACAAGTGAAGACACACTTTTCACAAAACAAATAATAGAGCTGGAAAGAAGGTGAGAAGAAATCAGGATTCAGAGAAAAGAGGCATATGCAAGACAAAAAAAAAATAAGAATGAGAAATATCAAGAAGTGACAACACAGGAAACACAAACAGTCACTCATCAATTATCAGAAGATCAACAGAATGTCAGGTCTATATCAGGTAAGAACTAATAAAAAGTCAACCAAGAATGTGGTAGGAATCAGGAAGGATAACTAAGAGGGGGGGGGTGAATCAGTTGTAAACCAGTTGTCAAATAATTATAATCCAAATGCAAATTATCCCAGCTTAGACTTAGTGCCAGTAAACCAAACTTATATGCCGGTAAAACAAATTAATAGTTATAGCAGTACCAGTGTAACTTAATGCATGAAACAGAAAGAGAAACAACATTTGCAACACATGACATAGAGATTTTGACGTGGAAACCCGGTAAGGAGAAAACCATGGTGGGAAACCTTACCCACAATCAGATGATACTACTACTGATAGTAAGTGCATAAAAATGTGGTCTGCAAATGCAGAAAGGCCAATCACCTAGAGCTCACTGCTCAATCACAAAATAGGAGTCACACTGACTACAATTGGATGGTTAAATCCAATAACATTGTACTACTTCGGAATAGCATCTGCAATGCTGGATTCAGTACCGATTTAAGCTATGAACATGAGTGTCAAACACCTTCATAACCTTTCCTTCAACCTTCAAATAATGTCTATGTGATTCACACAAGGATCTACTTATTTTCGCTCTTCAATATTCACACACACTCATCATGATCATACTCTTCAATAAGATCTTACAATCATATATACAAAACCTAAGACCTATAGATGAGGTCGACTCACTAAATATATTACAATTAAAATCAATTACAAATGAGTCTTGATGCGATACAATATGTCGGCTCAATACATTTACCACATTATCCAATCAATAAATCATTTCCAAAATGTGTCATGCTGATCTGGATTAGATATCATGTACTGGTCCATAACCTAGACCTATTTGCTGGTAAAGGCAAATTTGTCAACCCGATTAGACCAATAAGCAAAACACCAAATCCAAACATCCAATCCATGTCTTTGACATAACCAAATGATCTCTAGATGATAACAAGTTATCATCACTGTCGGTGAGCAATATAACCTGTTGGTGAACATATATCGGTGACTGTGCATAAGCCACTAACCATGCCGGTGAACACAAAGTGCCGGTTCAAAACCAATATAACCATAGTTCTAATCAACAATGTAGACCTCCAAGAAGATAAGTGTTGACATCAATGACAAAACCAATGCAACACAAGATAAATTCATCCATATTACCAACAAAATTACTATTAGTCGAGAAGAAGCTGAGTTCGAAAGAAGGCAAAAGCTAGCAAAGAAAACAACAACAAAATCCTCTATGCCATGTGCACAAGTATGCCGACTTCAAGCCACAAATGAATTTGATGAAATTGAATTAGAGGGAACCTGTAGTATCAAAGATGTATGTGTCAATATAATTTATTCATTTAAGGGACAAAAGTCAGATAATGAGGGACTTGAGAGCGAATCATAAAATAACCATCCTGACTTTGTTAGAGATGATTGGAGAGCACTTGGGAGAGATTATCCTCAAGAGAGTTATATCTATGACATTACCTACTCTACAGAAAACTATGACTATTATGTCATGAACCTTGAAATACCCAACGATGATGATGACTATGACCTACCCCTGATTCATCCATAACTGATTGATTGTGATAACTTAGAAAATCCTGAATTGGATGTCTTTTCCAATGATCATGACTTATCCATATATCTTAATTCCATGAAACCAATTACACCTAAGATATCTTCCATTGGTGAACCAAGTAACGCTTCTTGCAATTAGGAGAGTGCTAAACTATCCAGTTACAAAATTGAAATAAAACAAGGAAAAAGACCTAGTGCTGAAAACCATTTTATGGCAACACTAGATCAATCAAGAGGAAAAATAACGTATCTGACGGTGAAAACCTCCTTGAGGCACCGGAAGGTGGAAATTTTGACACCCCCCTAACATATTTTCAAGAGAGATCTACTATATTAATAGACCCAACATGAGCAATAAACATTGACACACCAAAGGATCCCAAGGTCCTTCATCTTGCTGTATCGTTATCAGATGAATAAAAGAAAGACTACATAGAGTTATTCAAACAAAGATAGATAATTTTTCCTTGGTCCTATGCAGACATGCTAGGACTTGATCCAGATCTTATCATGCACCATCTCAATGTAGATCCAAAAGAGAAACCAGTTAAGCAAAAGCTAAGGAAGATGCATCCAAATATGGCTCTCCTTGTCAAAACAGAGCTAAAGAAACTAATAGATGTGGGTTTCATCATAAGACCTGTTGCTTATCCAGAGTGGGTCTCAAGCATTGTATGAGTGTCCAAGCTGGATAAAAGCATAAGAGTCTGGACCGACTTCAGGGATTTGAACAAAGCATGTCCCAAAGATGATTTCCCACTGCCTAACATTGATATAATTATAGACTTATCAATAGGTCATGAGATGTTTTCCTTAATGGAGAGATTCTCAGGGTATAATCACTTGTGCATGGGGTACTTACTGCTAGAATGTCATGCCATTTGGGCTTAAAAATGCAAGAGCAACTTATCAGAGAACCATGACAACAATTTTCCATAACATGATGCATACATTTATGGAAGACTATGTAGATGACATACTTGCAAAATCTCATACAAGGAAAGAACACTTGAATATATTGGGCAAGATCTTTGATAGGCTTGAATAGTATCAATTAAGATTGAACCCAAAGAAATGTGCATTTGGAGTTACCTTAGGAAAAATTCTTGGGTACATTATATGAGCCCATAGAATTGACGTAGACCCTGAAAAGGTTAAAGCTATCATGGAGATGGAGTCACCTAAGAACATAAGCCAATTGCGTTCTCTACAAGGGAGATTGCAATCAATTAGAAGATTTATTTCTCAGTTAGTAGATAGATGTCATCCCTCCACTCACCCATTACACAAAAATGTTCCATTCAAATGGGCTCATAACTGTGAGGAAGATTTTATGCAAATCAAGGAACATCGAGTGAATCCTCCACTACTGGTATCACCGATCAAAGGGAAACCCTAGGTTCTTTACAAAAAATGTATCACTAGGAGCTCTCTTAGGACAAAATGATGAAGAAGGAAAAGAAAGAGTAGTATATTACATCATCAGAACACTTGTAGGCTATGAATATAAATATACATCAGTTGAGAAGACATTCCTAGCAATTTTATTTGAAACTCAAAAATTATGACACTATTTGCTGACTCACTCTGTGAAATTGATAGCATGAATAGATCCATTGAAGTATTTTCTAAACAAGCCGACATTGACAGGTAGATTGGGAAAATGGGTTATGATACTAAGTAAGTTTGACATAAAATATTTTGATCGTAAAGCTATCAAAGGACAAGTCATTGCTGACCAATTGGCTGAAGTACCACTAAAAGATGATACACCATTGCACATTGAATTTCCCAATGCAGACATTTTGTAAGTTAGCACAGATTTTTGGGATTTATACTTTGATGGCTCCTATACACAACATGGATCAGGTGCTAGAATATTGTTCATCCAACCTCAAGGTCACACAATTCCCAAATCATATAGATTGCAATTCCCATGCAAAATCAACACTGCAGAGTTTGAGGCATTGGTCATTGGGATCAAAATGGCCATTGAATGGAATATCAAGGAATTGCATGTTTATGTAGATTCAAAACTCATAATCAACCAGATAAATGATGATTATAAAACCAAGGATGACAAGATGATGCCCTATAAACAATTGGTTGAAGATTTTTAAGAACACTTTGAAGAAATATCATTCAATCAGATCCTAAGAAATGAAAACAAAGTGGTAGATGCAATGGATACAATAGCATCTCTTTTGTAGAACTAAGAGAATCAACAACATTATGAATTCTTGGTGGAAGATATCTTGCATCCTACTATTGAATCCTAGAATACCCACATGATTTGTCACATATCCAAAACCGATGAATCTTTATATAGCCAAATTTATTGATATCTAAAGGAGAATATCCTTCCCCTTGACCTATCCCGCAATCAAAAAATAAATTTTATGTGTCAGTATTCCCGCTATACTATCGTTGCTGATACCTTATATAGATGAGGTCTAAATAGCACTCTACTGAGATGTCTCGAACAAGAGGAATCTGAGAAATTTCTCAATAAAGTCCATGTAGGTATTTGTGGCATGCATTCAATTGGTTGAACACTAGCTAAGAAACTTATTTGATTGGGTTCCTATTGGCCTTCTATGGAGAGAGATTCATTTACATATGCCAAAAAATGAAAACAATGTCAGATCCATGGGAACCTCATGCATGCACTAGCACAAGAACTACATCCTATGGTAGGATCATGGCCATTTTCTCAATGGGGTCTTGATCTTGTGGGTAAGATAAATCCTTCATCTTCTAATGGACATAAGTTCATTTTAACTGCTACCAAGTATTTCACTAAATGGATTGAAGTAGTTCCTTTGACAAAGGTGACATGAAATTAAATATCATCATTTATCTTGAACTACATAATTTGTCACTATGGAGTCCTTATGACCATCATCACTGATAATGGGAGGCCATTTAAGAATCAAGACATGAAGGAACTATGTGAGCGATTCCATATCCAACATAGGTTTTCTACACCATATTACCCACAGGGAAATGGTCAAGTTGAGGAATTAAATAAAACAATCCCGAAGTTCCAGAAGAAGACAATCAATGAAGCTGGTAAAGACTGGCATATTCAACTAAATCCTGCTCTATGGGCATACCTAACTAGTATTCACACACCAACGAAGGTAACTCCATATTGTATAGTCTATGGATTAGAAGCCATATTAGTAGTAGAAGTAGAGATACCTTCTCTACAAGCATCCTTGAAAGGTCTTATCCTATAGGAAGAACAACGAGTCTCTAGCCTTCAATAACTTGAGTTGATTCAAGAATGCAGCCAAAATGCTTCAGATAATTTAAAAGCATACCAACAAAGGATGGCGAGAAGTTACAACCATAGAGTTAAGCCACACATTTTAAAGATTGCACATCTATTTCTAAGGGAAAATCCATGCAATTATCAAGATCAAGAATTGAAAGTAAATATGGGCCAAACTAGTTGGGTCCCTTTGTCGTGGTAGCAGCATATGGTTTAGGAGCATGCAGATTATCTACACTAGAAGGTGATTGGTTCGATGAGCCTATCAATACTATGCATCTGAAGAAATTCTATGCTTAAAAGTATCAACAACAAATACCAAAAAACAGTGAAAAATCAGAAAAAGCCTAAAAATCAGAAAAGTAGTGAAAATCCCTTAAAAAAAATAAAAAATGAAATAAATTTAGATGGTGAAAACCTGGTAAACAGATGCTACTTGAAAGTGGGTTACTCCATCTATGAGATCGCTTTTCCCATCTATCAATCCTATCACATCTATCCATCCTATTGCATCTATCTATCCTCATGTATCCATTTCATCTTTCGCATCCATTGCTTTGAACCTTTATCAGGAAATATGCAACTTAACAATAGTTATCAATCTTTGACATACTTAGTGTACTCACTATCTTGGATTTTTATCAAAATCAATCATATTTTCATTGTATCCCACCATGGTTTGGATCATCCATCATAAAGTTTATTTCCGCTGGGGGCAAAATCCTAAAACCTTTTTATAAGGGCATCTTTAAAAGCTTTGAAAAATCCAAAAACATTCAAAAACTTAGAAAAACCAAAAACACCTAGGGTTTTGAGACAGACGACAAACAACAAGGCAACAAAGATCAAGACATTTGTAATAACTGGATCGTGAAATTCAGATTGCAAAGATTCAACCAGCAAGTAATGAAGGAATATCAATGATCATTCATCAAGATGATTATATCAGTTAATAACCATGAGAACATATGTACAACATACATGATTCAATGTTTATATCTTGATTTTTGCTAATCATGTACCCTATGTAACTCAATGATGTCCATGACTAGAGGAGCTATGATGGGGCATGATTATTTTCTTTGTTTGCTGTCTGTGGTTTATCTCTTAGTAAGGTATGTAATTGTCTAATGATATGATCAGCAAAAGATCATGGAGGACGTTCTGAGTCATTCATGAAAATGGATAATCCTTGTCTTCTTTGCAAGAAATACTTAGGTCAACTTGATTCATCATATCAAGTTGCTTGTATTAACTTGCTATATCAAAATCCATGTAAGAAGTACCCAGGTCAGCTTGAATCATTATGTCAAGTTTCTTGTATTTGCTTACAACATTTAAAATCTCAATGATAAAATCAAGAACCATTACAAGAAAGAATGTGTGGAATGTCGATATCATTTAAGTTAGTTCATTGTTAGTTGCATTATAAGCATTCATTGTTAGTTGCCTTATAAGCATTTCATCTCATTTCATTCGAGATCAACAGTTGAAATAAATATTGAGTATATCTGGACAAACAAAAACAATTTGCATTGATCATGTTAAGGTGCATTAGGTTGCATTTAATTATTTAGGTTCATTTCATCTTTTCAAATCATTAGGTTTGCATATCATTCATCATCATCATTTACCAGTTCCATTCATTTTAATTGCATTTTTTTGCATTAGGTTGCATTAGTGTCATTTGCATTGATCATATCATTAGTTGTATTCGATTCATTTATCATTATCATCTTCATATCTGGTTATCATTAGTTTCTTTAGAATCATTTATCCATTAGGTTCATTTAATTGCACTTGTGCATATAGCTTTAGTAACCATATTATTACATCATCATTGTTCATATCTCATTATCTAATCATCATAATCATTTATATTTACATCCATAACCATCATATTGCATTCAAAATCATCAAAATTAAATGCATTTCATTAGTATAATTTCATCATTTCATCATCATATGCATATACATCAAGGAATAGAAATAAACATCCATTGCATACATAATCATTATAAGCATTTTCAAATCGATCATTGCATTTCATCATTTAAATCATTGCATCATAGAAACAACAAAATCATCATATATATCATAGAAGTCATAGATAGAAATATTTTCATCATCATATAGATCAAGTAAATCATAAACATCATCACATCATCATTTCATCAAGGCATATAGATCATCATAACACATAAAGGAAATGAACATCATCATAGCATCATCCATGAAATCACTACATATATGTCATATAGGTCATCATCATCATAGTAACATGTATAATCAATAATGAATCATAAGAATCACATAGAGTCCATGTCTGCATACCATCATAAACAATAAAAAATCCAAGTATACAATGATATCAAAGAAATAAATCAATAACATACAATCTCTCATGATATAAAATCAACTCTCAAGGATGCCTTGTGCCACTCTTGCATGACTTTGTCTGTCTCTGTGGATGTGGACGAGAAGATCCTCCAGATGGTCCTGCTCCTCGATCCCTCTGAGGAGGCCCCATAACTCCACCACTGTTTCTATCCATCCTGACAGTAGTCATATAGATACCTGCCCTCTGGCTCTCTGAGACCAGATCCTCATATAATCGTCGCCAACATTTTATCTCCTTCCCAACTTGGACTAATGCCCTAACAGTTTCAATTGAGAGTGTGCCAGATCCAATCCCCTATATGTGATCAACTATAGTTTGTGCATCCTCATATCTCCTCACAGCTCTATCCCTCTCAACAGTGAGCGCCTGTACATTTTCTCTGAGCTGATCAATCTGTTCTCTAAGGTCATCCATGGTCTCCTACTATGGCACATCCTGCTGCATTATATCCTGCATGGCCTCATCTCCACCCATCTCTCCACCCTCTCCACCTACTGGAGTCTGAACCCAAGTGGATCTCATAATCCATCGACAAATGAGTGGTACATGATCCTCTGAGTCCTCCTCACCCTCATCCCATCCTCCCGCTTCTATCACCCGACGATCTGGATAGATCTTCCCAAAATCAACCCCCCTCCCTTGACCTCTATCCAATCCACCACCTCTGCCTAATCCAACAGAAGGTAATCCCCTCCCTGCATCTCTCCCAATCTGACCTACATCTCTCCTTGCCATAGGAAGTGGCATACCTACCCTGCCTACCCTACCTCCTGTCTGTCCTCTCCTCCCTTTGTGGACATTGCCATCATCCCCCTCATCTCCTCCAGCCTCTCGAGCGACTTTGAGATCTTGTCTCCATCTCTGCCTCCTCACAATAGGATCATCTGAATCTAACTCCTCATCTCCTAAGCTCGAAGGAGGGTCTGCAGGATCGGTGATGTGAAGAAATGGGTGTGCAAGAAGGTACTGTGCATAATCTGTTGTGATCCTGACATCCAAAATGTGTGGTCTCACATCGTAAGCAATAATGGGAACAACCAAAAACTCTGTTTATGCTATATCAAAAGACAATGAAGGACCCCAATCTCGTATGTCCTTGTATCGACGCACATACATTGCAACACTAGAAGGCATGTGCTGAATGATACCAAACTGTCTCAAAATGTGACCAAATGACTACCTCTCAATGATAAAAGGAGTGCGACTGATAAGATATCTACTTTTCAAATCAATTCTAAAATATGAGTGTTCTCCAACTAAGGCTCACAATGAATATAAGGCCTCCAAATGATCGTATCCCTAAAATCCAGTACTCATCTCCAATACTCAAGCTTACCTAGCTTAGGTTGAGTAATGATACCTTAGTACAAATAGAAAAAAGGTTGACCATTACCACGAACTTTGTCATGCATTGGTCGAGTAACAACAATGTGCTCCTAGGACTAGACCTGAAGAAGTGTACATCCAGTCGACAGAATCACCCCACCATCATAAACAACCTGATGTAGATCAAGATAAAGATGTGCCAACATACAAACACCCCATGCATAAGGAGTATGATACTGCATCATGCTCTGTAGAATGCCTCCCCATCCAATAGAAAATCCTTGTGAGCTCCTATTAGGATAGATAAATCCACCAATCAAGCCTGCAAGTATCACTGGGAGAGTCTCATAGTGCATGATCATGTCCTCCCATCAAATCTCTCCACCATCAATGCTCTGATCTTTGAACATTTCTCTGCATGCCTCCATCCCACTTAAATCCTATTAATCATACTGGATGATCTCGCCAATAACAGGGATGTGAAGGATCATGTATACATCCTCAAGCGTCACACTAATCTCACCAGCGGGTAAGTGAAACGTGTTGTGCTCGCTATGCCATCTCTCAGCTAATGCAGTCAACAAACCCCTATTATGTGTAATATTTGGCATGTATAAGAGGTGACATAAACCACAACATCAATATGTTTAATCTCATCCTGAGACAACTAAGGAACCAAATGGCGCATAGCCAGGAATTTTTCCCGACACTGGAGAACATCTAGTTTCTCCTGTTTAATCAGACAAGTTGTCTATCAATCATCTATTCTATCCTATCAAATCAACCATTTCAATAAAATCTTATCTATCAAGAAAATCATGCTATCGATCAAATGATCAACAAATCAAGCTCTTTATCAGAGACTAAATCGGTCTCTTTGAGGTTCTCTCAACTCATCAATCAACAAACAAACAACTATCTTATCGATAAAAAACAACTATCAATCAAACAATCAAATCTATCAACCAAATCAATCAAATCACTGATCAATCATCATCAATTATCTATCAATATATCAAATTCATACACCAAGACATCTAATCAATTTCATCTAATTGAATTTCAACATTGTTAACATCAAAAAGTTCAATTTTCAACAAAAGCGTTGTCTTCCTGAACAAAAGCGCTAACCTTATCGACACAGGCGCTAAAACAAACATTTGCGCTAACTCATAAAGCATTTGCGTGAACTCATAATACAAAAGCACGACTTCAGATAAATACGCTAACCTACAACTCAAATGCGAGAACTTACTAGACACAGATGCTAACCCTATGAAAGTGCTAACATCTATGACAAAGGCGTGAACATCAAGGGTACATGTGCTAAATCAATAGAAGTGCTAACCTAATTCATACATGTGCTAAACTACCAAACAAATGCGAGAAAACAAAAACACAAAAAATTGGAAAATTTTCAAACTACCCTAAAAGATGCAAAAAATTCGGAAACTTATACGGAAAATTCAAAACTAAGCTTGGGATAGGTCACTCACTGGTGGACCATACTCAACAGGTCTCTGGTATCGATGAACGTGCTCGAATCTATGACTCTTATACTGGATCACCTTCTTGCGAGTTCAAAACTCCAAAATATTTTTCTCCAAAAGCTAACAAATTGCAAATGAGGATAAATTGACCAAGGTTAATTTTATTATTACCTTTGAAGGGGTAATTAATTTTTCACAAGTGAGGCAATTTTATTTATTTTTCAAAAATGAATTTAATTGAGGGGCCTATTTTTAATCAAATCTTTTCAATCAACTTATCGTGAGATTAACCACTTAATTAATTTTTTCAATAATTTCACGATCAATCACCCGAGGGGGCACACAATTAGGATTTTCATCTTCGTCAGAGGCAATATCGAGACTTGATTTAATCTTTGAAACAATATTGTCAACATCATTTCAAAGAGGGGCAAAATGTATACGCATAAAATTTGCTATGAGCAATTAAATAAATATTTTACATTTATTTAATGATTATTCTTCTATTAAATAGTTAATTTGAAAAGATTATTTTATTTAATTCATTTGATATTCTTCTATTAAATAATTTAATTAAATTTTTTTATTAATTAATTCATTATATCCCTTTCTTCTAACCGATTAATTAAATATTTAATATTTAGTCATCTTCTATCCACCACTATTTTATAGTCACATCAATTAAATAATTTCTTAATTATTTAATTTTCCTTTTTCAACTCACCTCATCTCCACATCATCTTCTTCTTTTCCAACTCATCAATCATGTGGCTAAAGATATTAATATTTTTAAATATTAATAAATTATTATCTTCAACTTCCAAATCATTCTTCAAATAATGTGTACATACACACATTTCTCAACTTCCCTATATTTTCTCCAACCTTCCTACATCTTTGGAGGGAGTTGAGTCCACTTGTCCTCTTATCCCTAAATCTTCTCCAACTATCCTAGATTCTCTCAGTCTTCATCCTTAGTCAAGGTGAGCCTTCTAACACTTGGCTTCTCCTCCCACCTTTTCCTCCATCCTGTAGGTGTAAGAGGAACATCTTCCACTTTTATCTCTCACATCTCAACCTCTTGCTCATAGCCATCCAAATCGCAAGATTTAATCAGGACTGTTTATCTCTACCACCTAAGCTTATGCACTAAAATATATATAAATAGAGGTCTCCTAAGTCATTTTTGAAACTAATAACTAATCTTATAGTCAATTAGGAGTCTTAATCTTTGCATCTGTGAGTTCATTTGTTTAGCCTTTTTAGAGTTATCGAGCAATTTAGCATAAATCATTTTCATAGCATAGCTTTTGCATATCATATTATCTACTAGTCCATTCCACACTTGCCATCTTGGAAGCTACCAGTGCTTGTCTGAGAGAAAAATCATCTGCAACCAAGAACAATGGGGTTAGGACACAATGAGACATAAATCATGAAGGTATAATCTTTTATTTACTTTTATTTCATGTTGTTTCATTGGTTGAAGCTTGAGTTATATTTGCATGATGGACTAATGAGTTTGCAGGTAATTTCTCTTGGGTGAAACTTAAGTTGATACACATTTTTAGTTGTATACATTTTGCTGCTCTTTGTGACAATGTTGGAACAACGTTGTTTCAAAGAAAAATTAAAAATCAAATCAAATCTCAATTTTACCCCTAACGGTAAAATATTGATGGCATGCCCCCTTGGGAGATTGATCAACGAATTTTTTTGAATAATTGATCAAGCTCACAAAAAATTATAAAATTCCTAATAAATGTATGAGAAATTGATTTTTGAAATTAAAATGCCCCACACATTAGACAATTAAAATGCCTCCAATTAGGTCAATAAAAAGCTATATATAACAAGGCTTGGGCCCATTGCCAAATCATTTGCACACTTGAATCTTGGAGAGTGAAGAGAGGAGAGCCCATTTAAAGAGTTTGGAGTGCTGCCACCTATGACAATGGTGATTCCCTGCCACAAACACTAGTTTGAGTGAGTGCGGAGATTTCAAAGGCCACCAAACTATGGTCCCCCTGTAGGTACCCCTAATCCTGCCTTGTACAGATTTTTTTATGCATTTTAGGTCAAATTTTTGAACTTTGAAATGTCATGCTAGCTAAGATTTGTGATTTTTTCGATTTTTTTATTAGTTTTAGAGCATTTATTATTAGTTTTAGCTCCTCTGATAGTTTTTTTAGCACTTTTGTTTATTTCACACTTTTTTTATATGTTTTTGTGCATATGTGATTTTTGGTAGCGCTTTTATTTGTTGTAGCACATTTGAGAATTTTGTTTATGCATTTACGATGATTTTTAGCACATGCAATTTTTTAGTGCCTTTGTGCATTGTTTTCACGCATTTGATATGTGATGTAGTGTATTTACTTAGCGTGTGATTGTTAACATAAATGTTATTTTTGATAGCACATATGTATAATACCTTAGTGCTTTTGTTGCCTAAAGTCAATTTTTGATGTAGATAGATGATTTTTTTAATTGTTTGATAAGTGATAACAATGATGAATGGTTGTGATTTTATAGGAGCTTAGAGAGACCGATCTAGTCTTTGAAGAGCTAATAGGATAAGCAACTGTGTGCTAGTGATTGATAGATAGAATATATTGAGTGATAATTGATGATTGACTTAGACAACTATGTTCGATTATTCAGGAGGTTTTAGATGTCCTTCAGTGTCAAGAGCGGTTTCTTGCTATGAGACACATGATTCTTGACTTAGATGTCGCAACCATTAGACATATAGATGTATGTGAATTGAGGCACCTCCTATATATGATTGAGATCAGCACGAATAAGGGATTACTGACAACACTCACAGAGAGGTGGCATAGCTACCACAACTCTTTTCGCCTTCCGACCAGAGAGATTGGCATGACACTTGAGGATGTCCAAAGGATTTTGTACATCCCTATTACTGGCGAGCTTGTATAGTACCATCACCACGAGATGGGTGGCATTGAAACATTATAGAGAGTTTTTGGTGATGAGACAATTGATGGCTCAGAGGTTCTATGGGAGGAAATGTTGATGTACTATGAGCCTCTGCCCTCTATTTTGGCTGGATTGATTGGAGGATTTTTTTGTTCGCATAGGATACTATGGGGACTCTAAGTTGGATGGGGTTGAATTCTAGGGTGGATGATGCAACATAGAACCCGATATACCTGGGGAGTATGTATGGTGCCACATCTATATCATGATCTACACCAAGTGGTCTATGATGGGGCAACTAGTTTATCGACTGGTGTAACTTTACATCGGATTTGGTGTTGAGGACACATTGCTGTTACATGGCCTATTCATGATCGAGTGTGGGGTGATGGTTAACCCTACATATATGCATACAATGATATTGTCACCCAGCCTAAGCTAGGTAAGCTAGAGTATTGGAGGTACGTTTTGGATACTATGGATATTGTTACTTGGAGACCTTATGTTTCATGCGAGCCTTAGATAGATCATGCTAGGGAGTTTCTAGTGATCTTTCATAGCCGATATTTGATTGGTTTGACTCCTTATGTTATTGAGTGACAGTTGATTGCTCATATTTACAAGCAGTTTGGTAGGGTTTAGGGGATGGCCTAGGGTGTAGCCTTGTATGCGCAAACATGCAAGGATAGATCAGAGTGGGGGCCATCCATTTATTTTGATATTACACATGTTGAGTTCATTGCTATGCCACATCTTGCATATGATTTATGGCCACATCGACTAGACGTAGGGATGACAGATGATTATGCTTGATATTTTGTAGAGCACCCATTCCCTAGGTTGACTGATCCAACATAGCCACCACCTAGTTCTAGTGATGATTATGATGATGGGGATCCATGACTAAGGAGGAGACGATAAAACATAGGTTGGGATGGTGATGGAGAGGGTGGAGATGATGGCAGAGGAGGGAGGAGAGGAAAGAGAGTATGGGTTCATGGCAGACCTTTTGGAGTTGGAGGGAGAGGAACTTTGTTGGTGATCGGTGGCCGGGATGGAGGCAAAGATGAAAGAGGGAGAGATGGGGGGAGGTGATGCAATCACATCCTCGGTTCTTGGTGATCTTGCATCAACCAAAAATATTTCCTTTCTATTTTTCTTTCTATTTTGTAGTTTCAGCATTTTATTTTGCATTATCTGGCATTGGCTCACCAAATCTTGAGGAGTTGTATTTTTCTTGAGGACTTGATCATCTACCTTATTCCCAAACTGCGGAGCATTTGAATCATTTTACGAGAAGTTATCGCTACCAGTTTTCGAGATAGTTTTCTGGTACTGGTTGCTTAGACCTATTTGAACTAGTAATCTACTAGATCCCTTCCATAGCTTGCGGAGCCCTAAGAGTTGATTCCAATTTTCCTTGGCATGTGGCTGACCTTCCCTTTGATCTACACTTCATCCTTTGGATTTTTTAGAGGAATTTATTTGGGAGAGGTCGACCTTGTTTCTACATGTTAGGTCTTGTTCTTTGGCTTTTGATCCCTTTTTGGGTTGACCGGATCCACTTGGATCGTATAAATCATTGTAATTGAGCATTAGAATAGAGATCAAAGAAGATATAGAACATAGAAGCTAGATCAAGAGTTTTGAGGTCCTAGTCCTGACTTGTTCTGTAATTGAGCATGTTTTAGTAGGCTAGTGAGCCGGGTTCTATAACCTGGATGTTACCGATTGTTTTTAATCAATTTCCATGATTTAATTCATTTAGTTCTGCATTGTCTCCATAATATCCTTGTATTTCCATTGTGTTTACTCTTGTTGAATGGTCATGGCTGATCTCTTTGAGGTCCCTCCTAACCGATGACTGCACCAAGTGGTATTAGAGTGAGCTTTTGTTCTAGAGATTCCATTGTCCTAAGAATTTTGTTGTAGGGTGGTGGACTATGGATCCGACCTCCAACTATAGAGGACTGGTGTGAAGATGACACGAAGAGGAAATAGGAATGGTGGAGCTCGTGGGAATGCAGACCCTGTTGTGATGGAAATATTGTGAGGAATTGTAACCCTATTGGAAGCTGTTGAAACAACCTAGAGGAGAGACCGACATATTGAAGATGTGAGTGAAGATGAAGGAGAAGAAGCCCCAATAGAACAAGTAAACCCACTGGCAATTGATCCGGATGAAGAAAGGTTTTTGAAGGTTTTGAGTAGGGAAAATACTAAACCTCATTTTACCCCACCAAAATATGATGGAAAGTTGGATTCAAATGAATTGATGGATTGGATCTCGGAGATGGAGAAATATTTTGATTTTGGGAATACTACAGAGGAAAGGAAGATGAAGTATGCCTGTACCCAGTTGAAAGGTCATACATCTCTTTGGTGGGAGTATTTGTGGGTTGATAGACAGAGAAGAGGTAAAGAGAAGATCAAGACATGGGATCAGATGGTTGCTAATAAAATCAAAATTTATGCCAGATGATTATCAAGTAAATCTATTTCGGAAGTTGCAGAATCTGAAGCAGAAGGAATCTAGTGTAAATGAGTATACTGAAGCATTCTACAAGTTGAATATCAGATGTGGACATGTTGATGATGAGGTTGAACAAGTTGCAAGATATTTGAATGGATTGTGGACATATATATAAGATGAACTCATTTTGGTCAAATTGCAGAGTGTTGAAGAAGCTTACCAGTATGCCCTAAAAGTAGAAGAGAAGTTGAACAAAAGACATGAGTAGAGACATAGAGGTAGAGGTGGAAGATTTTATGGAGGAATATTTCAAGGAGGAAGAGGATATACTTGGAGGAAGAGGAAACTATATGGATCAGAACAAGGATAAGGAAGTAAGAAAAGAAGGTAATTCATACTAGAAGGATGATAGAAATTTCTACTGGAGAAAAGAACCCGATGGCTACCAGAATGAGAATTTTGGAAAAGATGATAAAAGATAAGACAAGAGAGTGTTCAAAGGAACTTTCTTTAAGTGTGGAGGAGAAGGACATTGTGCTTTCGAGTGTAAGAAGGCAGAGAATACAGGGAGACAAATAGTGGTGGAAGAAAGGCCCACCAGATCAGCTAATAAACCGAAAGATGGAGAACTGTTGATGATGAGGAGAGCTTTGTGTCATACTGGAGGAGATGAAGAACCCTTGCAGAAGAGGAATTTGTTCAAGACAAGATTTAAGGTATCTAGTAAGTGCTGTAAAGTTGTTATTGATAGTGGTAGTTTAGATAATCTTTTTTATGAAGATATGGTGAATAAGTTGAAGCTAGAAAGATTGAAACACCCTAAGCCTTATTAGATAGCATGGATTCAGGATGATCATAAGTTGTTAGTAAGTGAGCAATGTTTGGTGAAATTAAAATTGGGAATTACCATGATGAAGTCTTGTGTGATACTGTGCCTATGAATATTTGTCACCTTTTGTTGGGTAGACCTTGGATGTTTGATAGATAGGAAATACATGATGGGAGAAAGAATACATACACTATTGTGGCCAATGTGATGAAACAAACCTTGTTGCCCTTGGAGGAGCCTTTGAAGAGTGAAGTCTATACGAATGCTAGAATATATTTGGTGGATGGAAGGAAATTAATGGATGGAATGAGACATGAGAATGTGTGTTTTGCCTTAGTTCCCATGAAGATTCAGAATCCAGAGCATGAAGAAGAACATCCAAAAGAGATAAAGAAGTTACTGTCAGAGTATGAAGACATCATTTCCGATAATGCACTTGATGGATTACCACCTCTGAGAAGTATCCGTCATTGGATGGACCTGGTTCCCAGAGCTAGTTTGCCTAACAAAAATACACACCGGATGACACCGACAGAGAATGAAGAGTTGAATAAACAAGTGTAGGAGTTGTTGAAGAAAGGTTTGATTAGAGAAAGTTCAAGTCCTTGTGCAGTACCAATAGTATTAGCACCTAAGAAGAATGGAGAATGGAGGATGTGTATCGATTCCAGAGCAATAAACAAGATCACAACGAAATACTGGTTTTCTTTGCCTAGGATGGATGAGATAATGGATTGTTTGAGTGGAGCCAAATACTTCAGAAAGATAGACTTAAAGAGTGGATATCATCAGATCAGGATCAAAGAAGGAGATGAGTGGAAGACAACATTCAAGACAAATGATGGATTGTATGAATGGTTGGTGATGCCTTTTGGGTTAAATAATACACCGAGTACTTTCATGAGGTTGATGAATGAGGTATTGAAGAAATTCTTGGGTAAGTTTGTTATTGTATATTTGGATGACATTCTGATTTTCAGTAAGATAAAAGAGGAGCATTTGTTGCATTAAGGACAAGTTTTGCAGAGGTTGAGAGAAGAAAAGTTGCTGATAATTCTTAAGAAGTGTACTTTCATGAAGGAAGAGTTAGTCTATTTGGGATTTGTGATATCTAAGGATGGTTTGAAGATGGACCCTAAGAAAGTAAAAGCAATTGTTGAATGACCTACACCAGAAAGCATTGGAGAGGTAAGATCATCATGGACTGGCTAGTTTCTATCGGAAGTTCATCAGAAGTTTTAGTTTAGTTTGTAACCCTATGACTGAGACAATGAGGAGAGATAGGAAGGATTTCAAGTGGACCACCAGAGCAAACAAAAGGTTTGTAATTGTTGAAGCAAAAAGTGACTGAGCAGTTTGTGTTAGCTTTACCGGATTTCAACAAAGTATTTCGAGTAGATTTGATGCAAGTGGAACTACAATTGGATTCATATTGAGTCAGGAAGGGATTGGAATAACTTATTAAAGTGAGAAGTTGAATGATGCCCGAAGGAGATATTCAGTGTATGATCAAGAATTTATGCCATAGTTCAAGCCTTGAAGAAGTAGAGACATTACCTATTGCCTAAGGAGTTTGTGTTGTATAGTGATCATCAAGCCTTGTAGTATTTGAATAGTCATAGTAAGTTGAATCAGAGATATATGAGATGGGTAGAATTTTTGCAGAGTTACACCTTTGTGTTGAAGCATAGAAGTAGAAATTATAACAAAGTTGCAGATGCATTGAGTAGAAGAAGGAATTTGCTGACATAGATGAGAGTGACATTATTAGGATTTAAGGTGTTGAAGACCTTGTATGATGATGACCCGGATTTTGCAAAACCTTGGAGAGCATGTAGAGAAATGAATGTGGTAGATAGAAGCAAGTGGCTGGATTACTTCATTCAGGATGGGACGTTATTCAGAGGAGTTAAGTCGTGCATACCTAAGAGTTCTATGAGGGAGAGTCTGATAAAGGAGAAACATAGTGGAGGATTAGCTAGACACTTTGGTATTGATAAAACAATAGCATTGGTGAGTGAGTGTTACTTTTGGCCTCAGATTTAGAAGTATGTTAGGAAATATGTGCAAAGTTGTAGAGTTTGTCAAGTTGCAAAAGGTAGTAGTCAGAATGTGGTATTGTATAAGCCTTTGACAGTACCAGAGAGACCTTGGGAGGATATAAGCATGTATTTCATACTGGGATTGCCTAAAACTCAGAGAGGGAATGATTCTATATTGCGGTAGTGGATAGATTCTTGAAGATGGCTCATTTCATACCTTGTAAGAAAACATAAGATGTAGTGCATATAGCTGACCTATTTTTCAAGGAAGTAGTGAGATTGCATGGATTGCCTAAGAGAATAGTTTCAGACATAGATACCAGGTTTATTGGTTATTTTTAGAGAATACTTTAGAAGAAGATGAAGACAGATTTGAAGTTCAGTTCTACTTTTCACCCTCAGACTGATGGATAGATAGAGGTAGCTAACCGAAGCTCGAGAAATTTTTTAAGATGCTTAGTTGAAGACAAAACCAGAAGTTGGGATTTGATTCTTGTACAAATAGTGTTTGCCTACAGTAATTCAGTAAACAAGAGTACCGGAAGGACAAAGCACACCCTAGAGGTATATCATAATTAAGAGATATTAGCAGTGAAGACCGAAGAAGTTTAGAAGTAGAAGAATTTGCAGATCATATGAAGGACTTACATATTCAAGTTAAGAAGCATTTTGAGGACATGAATAACACGTATAAGGATAAAGTAGATGAGAAGTGGAGACATAAGGAATTTGAAGTTGATGATGAAGTGATGGTGTATCTAAGAAAAGAAAGATTCCCGGTTGGAACGTATAACAAGTTGCAGATGAGGAAGTTTGGACCTTGCAAGTTTTTGAGAAAGTTTAGTTCCAAAAATGCATATGAAGTAGAGTTACTAGATAGTTTGAGTATTTCACCTGTATTTAACATTGCAGATCTACATTGGTATCATGAACCCAAATTCAGTGAGGATAGTATTGTAGACTTGGAGAAAGAGTTTCCCCGGAAGGAATCAGATCAGATTGAAGACATTTTGGACAGTAGGATTAGGCATAGTACCTAGAGTAGTCCTTATAAGGAGTATCTTGTGAAGTGGAAAGGCAAGCCAGTTGAAGATTCATGTTGGATTTCTCAGGCAGAGGTAGATCGCCTTAGTTTTCCTCTGACCCCAACAAAGTGAGAGACTAGTTTTCAACAACCTTGGATGTCTGATGCAGGAGCATCCTCGGTTCTTGGCAATCTTGCATCAACCAAAAATATTTCCTTTTCATTTTATAGTTTCAACATTTCATTCTTTATTTTGTGGCATTGGCTCACTGGATCTTGAGGACTTGGATTTTTGTTGAGGACTTGATCGTCTACCTTATTCCCAAACCATGGAGCATTTGGATAATTTTTTGACAAGTTATCGCTATTGGTTTCCGAGATAGTTTTCTAGTACCGGCTGTCTGGACCTATTTGCATTAGTAATCTACCAGATCCCTTCCATAGCTTGTGGAGCCCTGAGCATTGATTTCAATGTTACTTGGCGTGTGGCCGACCTTCTCTTTGATCTACATTTCATCCTTTGGATTTTACAGAGGAATTTCTTTGGCGGAGGCCGACCTTGTTGTTTTTACACATTAGGTCTTGTTCTTCGACATTTGATCCCTTTTTGGGCTGATCAGATCTTCTTGGATCATAAAAATTATTGTAATTGAGCATTATAATAGAGATCAGAGAAGATATAGAACATAGAAGCTAGGTCAAGAGGGTCCTGGTCATGACCTGTTCTATAATTAAGCATGTGTTTAGTAGGTCAGTGAGCAGGTTTTTGTAACCTGGATGTTACCGGTTGATTGTAGTCAGTTTCCATGATTTAATTCATTCAGTTCTGCATTGCTTCCATCATATTCTTGTGTTTCTATTGTGTTTACTCTTGCTGACTAGTTTGGACTGATCTCTTTGAGGTCCCTCCTAACCGGTGACTACACCAAGAGGGATGGAGGTAGGGGAGAAAGTAGAGCTAGAGGGAGGGATGTAGATAGGGATGGTGATTGAGGAGGAAGCAAAGTTGCAGGCCAAGGTGGAGAGGGAAGAGGTGGTCCCTTGCAAATTGGCCACAATATTGGTGGTGTTGGGGGATATGGAGGTTATGTAGAGGGAGATGATTTAGAGGATGATGTACACCTTATTAGGCAGAGAGTTGTGAGGGATCAACTAGTAGATGCCCCGACACAAGTACAATAGCCCTGGCATAGGTACAATAGGGAGCAGGGGACAACCAAATGAAACAGGTGCCTTGAGGGCTCAAATTGCACAACTATAGGCACAAATAGCCTAGATGCATACATGGATTCAGACCTTGGCACTAGATAGAGATACCACTATTGAGAAGGTCAGGTCCATCACCACAGAGGGAGATACTGCCATTAAGTGATATGGGCAAGATAAGGGTATGCTAGAGCGTGTTAAGTAGGTTGGCACTCAGGGTGCTTATGGTGACACCATTAGGGAGATGGTGCATGCGAGGAAGGAGATAGAACACTGGCATGGGTTATATGAGAGTGTTGTTCCCTTGAGCCAGAGAGTAGGCAATTATATGTCTGCTTCATAAAAACCATCTAGACGGGCACAAATAGAGGGTGGTAGTGTCATGGGGCCACCTTGTAGAGACTTAGATCTAGGAGTAGGACCATCTACTGGGGCAAGTACACATCATCATAGACTAGTAGCCTCTGGAGGGAGTGCTACTTGATGCTGATTGAGATTTGATTTCATGCTCTATTATATTATACAAGATTGTATATTTTTTTTGACGACTCAGATATCATTGTATACTTGGACATTTTTTATGATTTTATGATGACATGCAAACAGACATTGATGTAATCTCTATATGGTTTCTATTTCATGCATGCTATTATGGTGATGAACTTATGATGATTATGCTTATGATCTATATGATGATGATATTTACATGCATTGCATAGATTTATTTTTATCATGATTTTATATACATTGATCTATGAGATGTTGATGCCATAATTTTCTACATGCTCCTCTGATAATGATAATTTCTATATGCATAGCTATGATGATATTAGATGTATGTTATTTATGATCTCTATGATGTGTTCATGATGTTCTATTATATTTGATGATATGCTTACAATTCTTTCTATGCATGTTTATGATGCTTATATCATGTAATGATGTTTTTGATTAAGGAAAATCAGGTTTTAAGGGACCCAAAACCCGCTTACAATATGAAGGATAAGCATGAAAGAAACTAGAGAAGACAAGACCTAACCTGAAAAGCTACAAAAAAACCAGTAGAAAAACCAGCAGCTAGGAAAAAAGTACAACATAGAGATAGCCAGATACTGGAAGCCAAAAACCAGCATTACATATCAAATAAAAACTTTTAGGGACTCCTCTACATTCTTAACCAACAACATCATGGCCTTAGCGGCTTCTCTCAGATCTTTGTTCTCCTACCTTAGCTGAATGTCTTTCATCTTTGTCTCCAAATCACTGGTCGTCTGCCTGGTCCTTCACCTGGAGATTTGTGGAGTAGAGATGGAGGTTGACATATCATCAATGATTAGCATATACTTATTCTATTGTTTCCTCTCCAAGTAATCCACCAAGGCATTCATATTTTGAGACGAGATCCTCAAGACCTCAAGACTGTGATTCATAAAATTCTTAAACGCCTTCTTAGTTTTAGCAACCCGATTGATGATGATTTCATTATCAACCTCGGTCTTATCTTTGACAATTCTAATTACATATTCCAGATGTTTCAAATCACCTTTTATAAGTTCTTTTTTCCACCAGTCCTGCATTTCAATTTCATCCTCTTCTTCGCTAGTTTCCACCTCCGCACTCTTTTTCCTCAAATTAGTATCCTTGATGAAATTGTGAATCTTATACTCCAAGTCTCTCTGTTTGCTTTGTATGCTGATAATATTTTCAATAACCCACTTTTGAAAATTGAAAGACTCCAGCATGCAATTTCAAGCGGCATTCAAAATGGTGTTAGCCGTATCCCTTCCCTGCTCAGAGCTCACAGATTTAGGGTTAGCTTCCTCCATGGAATTCTGGGCAACATTCTTGCTATCCAATACCATAGGGTTAGAATCAGGGTTTTTAGTATAAGCATCTCTTTTCCCTTCCTCCTCTTCTCCAACATCCTCTTTCTTCTCACTCTCCACTTCAATATTAGCCTCCTTCCCCTATTCCTGCTCCATACCATCATCCACATCCGTGTCCACTTTATCAATGTCAGCCCTCCCTTTTTTATGGATAGGAATATTAGACAAATCATCTTCAGACTCAGAGTCATTACAACTCTCTGAAATATGAGCATTTGTCACCAGATTATCATCCTTGCTAACCCTAGCTTTTTTCTTCAAGTGTTCATAAATAAGAAGAATAAGCCCTTGATGGGCTATGGGGTAAGATTTAGGATTTTTGGCATGGTCAGCCAAGCTCTCATTCAGGGAGGATGCTAAATAAAAGGGTAGATAAATCTTAACCCCATGGCATAAATGATTAAGTATAGAAAAATGATAATGGTAAACTTTAGTAAATCTACCATCAATAGTTAGAAATTCCATCAAAACCCTTAGCATATTCTTCCAAAAAGACTTTACCTGATGAGGGAGGTAGTAAGAAACGTTGTCTTTCTTGGCAAGCCAAGCCTTCTCATCATCAGTTTTTGGGAAATTTTTAATTGCTTCAGTGGCAAAATTTCGGTCTCTGTAGAACTTTGTGCCCTCCTTTTGTAATCCCATGACCTCCACAACCAAGTCCTCATAAATCTTCTAGGTCTCCCCAAACAAAGTAACTCTGTTTTTGTTCCAACCCTTAGCAAAGCCTTGAGACACCAATTTTTTGCTTCCATGCATCTTTTCCATGTAGGCTGTGAATCCATGTCTATGGAGCCTCCTCCACACTTTCTGCTCACTTTTCCAATTCTCACAACCAGAAGGCTCATTCCGGTTTAGGTTACCTCCCATGTTAATAAGAAGGTCAAAGTCTTCAATAGTATATCTCACAAATTGCAGACCAAGACTTAAACATAGGCTCTTGAGCAAAATACTGGGTTCACAAAATAGAGTACCTTCCGTGATTTTAAAAAGGTAAATAAGAATGGCTGTAGAGATCCAACACTTATTATTATAAGCCCCGTCACACCATTGATCATAAAAACGATGCCTAAAAACAATCATTAATTGACATTTCGCATACCCCCAATCTCTGTCTGATTTTTGGACCCCAAGAGGTAATCATGATTTTAACTTGAACCACTAATACGATCAAATGATAATTGCTCCTAAACATCCCTTTTACATTGGGATTCTCCAATATATTTAGCATCCACCTCTAAATAGACCCCTTCATTAGCTAAAAGGTCCGCAACCTTATTTCCTTCCCTTAGAGTATGGGTTATGAGAATACTATCATAGTTATTTAATAACTTTTTAGCACTTTCAATATTATTATTTATATTCCAAGAGGAAGAACTAGTACCTTTAAGAGCCTGAATGATATTGAGGGAGTCCCCTTCCAACCATATTTTTTTAAAATTGAAACACTGAGCAAGCTGGAGGCATTTCAGCATAGCCTAAGCTTCAACAACATGATTTTTTTGAACTCCAAAGGGAGAAGCAATAGTAGCAATGCAGACACCTTGAGAATTTCTGATGACTCCTCCCCCTCTGGACTTCCTAGGGTTGCCTTTAGTAGCCCCATCAAAATTCACCTTGACCTAGTCATAATCGGGAAATCTCCAAACAACATTTTCTCTCCTAGTCTTATTGTTAGATTTGAAAACTTTGTGAATCAAATTCCATTTAGTAAGGATGCCTTTCTCAATATCAGTCATGTTAGAAAAAAACCATTGCTTGTTGTTTCTATGAGGAATATTTATGTTTTCTTTTATAGCCCTGCAAATTTTTTCAAAACCACCTGAGATGTGCACTTAGCTTCCCTAAAGATTCTATTATTTCTCTCTTTCTAGATATACCAACAAGTCATGGGAAGGATCAAGGACTAGAGGTTCTTGATAAGAGGAAATTTGGTGGGAAAGGTCCATTGCAAAATAGTTTCCTTGAGATTGTTGTGCATAACCCAATCAACTTTCCATTTCATCCAAAACTTACTCCAGATTTCCCAAGTGAAGGAGCAATGGATGAACAGATGATCTATAGATTCTTCCTCTTTCTGACATAGCTCACACCTATTAAGAAACATAAAACCTCTTTGGGCCAAGTTATCATAGTAAGAATCCTATTATGAATAGCAAGCCAAAAAAACATATTAACTTTCGGAATAAGAATTATATTCCAAACTTTACCCCATATTGGGTTGCTGATCTGGGTAAATGTGTTTTTATAGGCTGGAAAGGAAAAATATTGCTGATGCTAATGACCAAACCATCTCGGATACTGTCAGTAAAGTCAGAAAAATTGAGGAGTGTCTGAAGAGCATTGTTGAACAGAGTTTAATAATCTTGATGGTTTCTACTAGCAACACTAGCACTCTCATCAACAAACATGATGAAGAAAAGGAAATACTGGATATTGACCCATACATTGAAGGAACAGGGGAAGCTCAAGGTCCCAGAACTTGTACCAGAGGAAAAAAGAAAGAAAAGAAACCTAACAAGGACCTAGAAGATCTCAAAGTTGTTGGGGCCACCTATGACCAGCTGGTGAAAAAGGTGGAGGACCTGTTGAAGACTATAGCTGTGTAGCGCCTTCCTTGTTTCTTTGTTGTCTTTTGGTTTGCTGGCTCTTTTGCCAGTCATTTTGTATGCAGTTCTTAAGCACTGGACTTTTTGGTGTCTTATTTTAATCTCCTTTGTTAAAGGTTTCAGGTCCTGAAAACCTATTTTTCTAATTAATCTGAACAATGAAGTTACCCCTAGGATTACTCTTCTAGAGGAACACATCATCAAATTCTTTATTAATAGAAAAGGACAATAGATCCTGCTGAAGCAGCGAAAACCCAACATCAATAGCATCAAGCCTTACTCATCTATTCTCCTTCCATTAGTTACAAACCATAGACCCAAACCTTCTTTTACATTCATCAATGAATTGACTGCAGTCTTGATTAAAGAGAGGTTCATCTTTAATCCAAGGATCCTCCCAGAACCTAATTTTGTCACCTTTGCCAAGGACCCATCCGGCTCTAGCTTTGGCAACTTTTGTGGATTTGATAATACTATTCCATATGAAAGACCCAACAGGGGTGTCTTCAAAGTAGATGAGAGACTAGAGAGGTTGATCATGAATATATTTATCAAACCAAACCCGGTTCCAATCTTTCTTAATGCCATAAGCCCTCCATATCTGTTTAGCAAGCAGAGCTTTATAAAAAGTTTTGAGAGCTTTAATACCTAGACCTCCCTTTCTCTTTGGCTTACACACTTTGTCCCAAGAAGCTAAGGCAATCCTTTTTTTTTCTTCTACCCCTGACCAAAGAAATCTTTTCTGAATCCTCTCTAAAGCTTCAGCAAATTTAGCCAGAATACCAAATAGACTGAGAGCGTAGAGAGGGAGATTCTGAAGAGTAGCTTGAAGGAGTTGCAACTTTCCTGCTTGAGATAACATGGATCCTTTCCAGCCAACCAATTTTTTGTTAAGTTTGTCAATTAAAAAATTCCAGAATGAGTTTGGGGGAACTAATCCCAAAGGGAGACCCAAATAAGTGGAGGGGAGCATTTCCAGCTTGCACCCAATGATATTAGCAATTCTCTGCTGTCTTATGATAGGAGTATTCATGAAATAGATAGAAAACTTGTCCCAATTGAATTGCTAGCCTGTCACCAATGAATATGAGCTAAGAGCACCTTTAAAGGCAACAACCTCCCCAACAGTGGAATATCCCATTAAAATTGTATCATCAACAAACTGTTGGTGAGTACAAGACACATTAGCAGAGGAAGGTTGAAGACCTTTGATAGTTTTATTCACTTTCATTTTTTGGATCAGTCTGTTCATGCTCTCCGCCAAGATGGTAAATAGGATAGGAGATATGGGATCTCCTTGTCTGAGTCCCCTCGAAGATTTAAAGAATCTAGATGGAGACCCATTGATTAGAATTGAAAACATTGGGGTGGAGATCAACTCTCTGGTAATTTTGATTATCCTCTCATCAAATCCAAAGGCCTCCATAATTCAGAAAAGAGCTTGCCATTCCACTCTATCATATGCTTTAGCCAGATCCAACTTTATCAGAAATCCTTCTTTATTGGCAGCATTAAGAGAATGAATATTCTCATGCACAAGGATGATAGAATGCAAAATCTACCTACCAGGGACAAATCCTTTTTGCTCCTCTGAGATGATAAAGGGGAGGACAGCCAAAAGTCTGAAAGTCATAACTTTAGAAATGATCATATAAAAGGAGTTACTTAGACTTATTGGCCTGAATTTTCCCATGGAATCCACCCTAGATACCTTAGGAATTAAGGCAATAAAAGTAGAGTTGATTTCCTTAAGGATTCTTCTTGATCCAAAAAATTCTTTAACAACATTGACTGTGTCTTTTCCCACAATATGCCAAAATTCCTGAAAAAAGAACATGGGGAAGCCATCGGGTCCCAGAGCCTTATCCCCCTGAAAGGACAAGACTGCTTTTTTAATTTCCTCAGCAGAAGGGATAGCAGAAAGGGCCTTATTCTAGTGAGGTTCAATAATCTTGGGGATGTTGTCAACTAGATCCTGTTGCTTAGAAAAATCAATCTTCTTCCTACCTGTGAGGAGCTGAGAGAAGAAACTAACAACTTCATCCCCAATGTCATCATCCTTAAGAAGAATTTTGTCCTCAGCAATTAATCTGGATATTCTATTTGCAACTTTATGTTTCATAGAAGTCATGTGAAAAAATTTAGTATTTCTATCCCTAACTTCCATCCAAATAGCCTTGGATCTCTGTCTCCAATAGATTCCCTCCCTATATATAATGTTGTGAAGTTCGACTAAAATATCATCTTCCTTAGCCTTGGGATACTTTTTATAGTCATCTTTCTGTATATAATTTTGGATCTGTTCTAATTCCTCCTCCAGCTTTTTTTTTGATTAAAAAATATCACCAAAAACTTTCTTATTCCAGATCTTAATGTTATCTTTGATGTTTCTAAGTTTTTTAGCAACTTTGTACATGGCTGTCCCATCCACATCAATATTCCACCAATTGGCAATGAATTTTTCCAAAGAGGGGTGAGAAGTTCACATTTTCTCAAATCGGAAAGGGAAACACTATTTACTCTTAATAGAGTTAGGAACAAAAGAAATGGGATAATGATCCGAGCCAATTCTATTGACAACTGGCAGGGAACATCTATGAGAAAGGATCTAGTCATAAGTAATAAGGAATCTGTCAAGCCTTACATGAATGAGGTCTTCTCCATCTCTTTGATTAAACCAGGTGTAAGAAGCTCCAGTGAGATCAGTATCAATAAGAGCATTGACATTGATGAAGTCCATCAAATCAGTTCTGCTATCCAGTTGGGCTTGAGTTCCTCCAAATTTTTCAGTTCCTTGCAGTGGAGTACTGAAATCTCCCATCAACAACCAACTGTCCTGAGAGAAAGAGCATCTTTTCTGCTAGATTTTATCCCAAAATTTACTCCTAGCAGCTTTAGAATTAGGGGCATAGATATTTGTAACCACCCATTCCTTTCCTTCAGTGATGCTTTTAACTTTTATAGATATAATATTACCATCTTCATCAATCATATCTCCTAAAATAGTTTTCTTGTTCCAAAAAATAGCCACCCCACCTGAGGTCCCATTCGAGCTACTACCATGGACTCCTCCATTTTTAAAGAAATTTAAATTCTCAACTTTCTCCTTACTCATTTTGGTTTCCTACACAAGGATAATATCTGGCTTATGATCTCTAATGAGATTCCGTAATATATCCTGTTTATTGAGACCATTTAGGCCTCGAATGTTCCAAGAGATTACCTTCATTTGGAAACTTGGGAGTAGGATTCCTGTATAGTTCGCCGCCTTCCATCAACTATGTTTTACTTACTATCCTGGTCCCTATGCCATTTCATGGTTTTACGACCCTGCAGAGATTTGGAAAGACCAATATCTGCCTTGGATCTGGTCCTAGTTTTCACCCCATTAGGGCATCCTACCTTCTTATTTTTCTTTTTTTCATTCCCTATTATTTCTTCCTCATGTTCATCTCTGAGATCAACTTGCATGTTATTCCATAGTTCTCCTCTTTTCTGGGATGAAGTGGGCGTGTCAACTCCAACATTCTGAAATAAAGAGTTTAGGTTAACCTTAGGCGATCTGAACTTGTTCTTCCTTCTAGAATTAACTTCAAGTCCTTGAAAATAATTTGGGAAATCTTTATCACTTTTCATTACTGAAACTTGAAGGGCCTCATGTTGGGATTCAATTATATCATCAATCTCACCTTCTTCAAGAATCTCTTCATTGATTACATTCTCTTCCTCCTGAGTCTATAAGACTTCAAAAATTTTGACTGTTTTGATCTCAAATCCACTAATTTCATCCTTTTTATCTTCCTTCAAAAGGGAAACCTTAAGAGGGTTAGCTTTTCTATCATCTTTTGATAAGTCTTTTAGGTTACTAGGAATTCCGCTTCCTCCTTCCACTCTACTATCTTCCTTAATATTATTCTTTTCTTTCCATACCTTTTCAAGAGGATTATTAACCTTCATAGGTTTTTTTGGGGTTACTAGGGTAAGCCTTAGCCCAGTGTCCAACTTTCTTATAGGAAATGCACACAAAGGGGAGAGACTCAAACTCTATTATCTATTCCCATAACCCAAGTTTGGAGTTTATATCAATAGAACTAGGAAGATCCATCTTCTGTGAAATATTGACACAAATTCTCGCATAAACCAATCTCTTTCAAGCTACAGTCATTGGATCTATCGCAACAAGCTCCCCAAAGGAATTCTCTATACCTGAAAAAACATCCTCAACCCAGAATTCAAGCGGCAAGTCAGGTAACCTTACCTAGACCGGAGTAGATTCAAAGAAGGAATCATTGAGTTCCATATTTGGAGACCGTTTTCTCAGGGATAGAGAAGATTTACCAAACATCCATGGTCCACCGCTTAATGTTGCTTCTAGATCTTCCCCACAAGAAAAGTAAAAAACAAAAAAACCCCTTGACAGGGCTAAAACATCAACCTAACCTTTCAGCCTCCATTTTCTCTTAACAAATGAACTAACATCCTTAATATTGGGTTGTGGTGCAACAAACTTTCCCACTATAGAGAAGGCCATTAAAGAAATGCTATGATCAATAACCAAATCTGGAACAACAATCGCTAATTTACGCATTTTTCCAGTAGGTTTGTTTGCAAAAAGACCGCTCTAGGGTTTGAGAGCCTTCACCTCTGAAGTCTTTTCCAAGTCAGCTTTAACGCCCTCAGGACCCAATTTTGGAGAATCTTTCATCTTTTTATGGTCAGGAGGAGGGTCCCGATGCCGTGGGTCCCCATCCGGTCTCCCATCCTCATCATCCATCGCTTGTCCTTGAGCTACAGAGGCAACAGAACCAGAGGAACCAACCTCACTGTTCCCTCCATTTCCAGAATTCAAATTTCCCTTTGCTTGCGTTGTTCCCTCCATATTTTTTATGAGTGTCCTGATAAGGAAGAAGATCAACCAGAGAAGCTTAAGGCAAAAGATCTCCTGAATGATGTAGATATTATATCATGTAATGATGTTATGATGATAAGATGATATAGAATAATGGTATATACATATGTGATATGAAATAACTATATGATGAAATGATCCTATAATGATGTATGAAATGTTGTATCATGAAATGCTTATAATTATGTATTGTATGCAATCCTATTTGTGAATATGATTATGAATGATATGAACAGTGGAAAATGATAAATGGACCTAAATGAATCCAAATGATAAATGAAATGAACTCTAAATGATAAAAAGATCTAAAATGAATGAAACCAACAAACTCTAAAATGATGAGATTAATGTGAATGTTTTTGTTTGTCCAAGCATACTCAATCACAACTTTGACAACCATTGATCCTGAATGATAAAATGCTTATAATGAAATACAAAACCTATCTAAATGATTTTATCATCTTTTCAACATATTGGTATAGTGTTTTGTTTCATCATTGAGCTTTTAAAATGATGTAAGAAAAAACAAGCACCTAAGTATAATTACAATAGGATGACCCGAGTATTTCTTACATGGATTTTGATTTAGCAAGTTAATACAAGCATCAAGGTATAATGAGACCAAGATGACTTGAGTATCCTTTGTATCAATAGACAAGGATTATCCCTTTTCATGCATTACTCATAATGTCCTCAATGATCTTTTGCCAATCATGTCCTTAGACAAGTATATACATTACTAAAGAATAATCCACAAGCAACAAACAAAGAAAATAACCATGTCCCATCATAGCTCCTCTAGTCTCAGACATCCGGAAGCATGATTAACAAAAACCAAAACACAAACATTGAACTGTCTATGCTATAGGTATGTTTTCTTATCAAAATGAATATGATTATCTCGTTCAATGATTTTAGATGTAGATTGTCATTATTTTGCTTGAGTTTTTAAGTCAATGTTTCATGTTTGAGTTGCATTTATTGTTCAATTGTTGATGCCTTGATTTTGTTTAAACTATGTTGTTGCTTGTCATCTATGTATCAAAATCCAAATTGTCATCCTCTAAAGTGTGACATTCAAGGATTCGACTCCATAACTAGGTCGAGGATTTGCCCCCAACATAGGAATGAAACACCTTATTATGAATGGATGAATTATGGAAGGATGGATAATGAAAAGATGAGTGACAATTTATTATGGAAGGAATAGGATAGGTGTATGGAAGCACTAGCTCACAAGCCATGGTAGGATTTATTAATAGGATATGTACAATGAAAAATGGATAGACTATGGATGCATAGAAATATCATGATATGATCAGATAGATGTGATTAAAAGGTTTTATTATGGATATATATAATGATCACGAATATGGAAGAACCCTAAAAATCCAAATAGATAGAAGGGCTGGTTTTCTAGTAGCGCCTATTGCCAAGTTTTCACCACTTATTTTTATTGCACTTTTTTTGGATTTATAATAATTTTT
Organism: Cryptomeria japonica; assembly: GCF_030272615.1. NCBI lineage: Eukaryota > Viridiplantae > Streptophyta > Pinopsida > Cupressales > Cupressaceae > Cryptomeria > Cryptomeria japonica. Next base: position 305,299,996 of record NC_081412.1, read on the forward strand.
TGGGTACTGTTCTTGATTTTTTGATTTTTTTGTATTTTTCTTTATTTTTTGATTTTTTTTTGTATTTTTCTTGATTTTTTGATTATTTTTTTTTTTCTTGATTTTGATTTTTTTTTTTCTTGATTTTTTATTTTTTATTTTTTATTTTTATTTTTTTTAATTTTTTCTTGTATTTTTGCCCCTTGCATTAGGGTTTTTTGAAAAAGCTTATGTATAAAACTTACAAAGATGTATACTGTTAATTGGATCATCTAACAATTCACCTTCAAGTGTAGAGAGCTAATAAGCCCTTGATTCGTAAGCTACTACGATAACAAAATGATCTAGCCGATTGGGCTCAAATTTCCCCTTCTTTTCTCGATCTTGCTGATTGAAAGGATTTTCGTTAAGCATAAGATCACCAACCTGAAAGACACGAGGCTTGACTTTATGATTATAGTTTCTTGACATGTGCTATTGGTAAACCTTTAAATTATTGAGAGCCTTTTGTCGTCTCTCATCTAACAGTTCTAGTTCTTGCAACCTAGAGATATGGTAATCTTCATCTAGTATTAGGCCCTTCAATGAAACTTTGAGAGGTGGTAACTCAAACTCAATGGGTAAGAGGGATTCAGATCCATAAACAAGGGAATAGGGTGTTGTGCTAGTGGGTGTATGGATGCTGGTTCTAAAGGCCCATAAATTAGGGTTTAATTGTACATGCCAATCATGAACAACTTCATTGACCATTTTATTTAATATTTTCAAGATGGTTTTGTTGGAAGCCTCAGCCTGGCCATTGCCCCGGGGGTAGTAAGGGGTGGAAAAACATTATTGAATTTGGAATTTCCTACAAAGTTCCTCAACATCTTGATTTTTAAAAGGTCTAGCATTATTAGTGATAATAGTTAGAGGGATACCATAACAACAGATGATATAATTCAAGATGAATGAAACAATTCATTGCCTTTGATATTGGTGAGGGGTACAACTTCAATCCATTTAGTAAAATAATCTGTACTAGTAATGATAAACTTATGGTCATTGGAAGATGGTAGATGGATCTTACCCATGAGATCAAGTCCCTACTGACAAAAGGGCAAGGGAGTTGCCAAAGGTTGCAACTCTTGTGCTATTGCATGTATTAGATTACCATGAATTTGATACATTTTACATTTTTTGACAAACTGATGTGCATTTGTCTCCATAGTTGGCCAATAATATCATGCATGAATGAGCTTCATAGCCAAAGTAGGACCACTAGAGTGAGTCCCATAGATGCCTTCATGAACTTCTCACAAGGCAATTTTTATATTCATCATGTTCCATACACCTACTGAAGCAGTCACCAGTGAGGAGGGACCTCAAGGAGATCAGTCCAAACTGGTCAGCAAGAGTAAACACAATGAAAGCACACATATATGATGGAGGCAATGCAAAACAAATATTTTTATTGCATGAAATTTGATTACACCCAACTGGTAACAACCGGGTTACAACATACCGACACATAGGCCTGGTAGAATAGGTCACACCATGACTCCGAATCAAAAGATCTATCTTCTAGGCACAATCTATCTATATGATACTTCTTGATTCTCCAATTGATTACATTCTAAAGCATGATTACAAATATATATCGATCCAAAGGATCTAGTTGACCCAAAAGGGATCAAAACCCAAAGAACAAGACCTAACGTGCAAAATGAACAAGGTCGGCCTCCGCTAAGAGATTCCTCTAGAAAATCCAAAGGATGAAATGTAGAAGGTCGGCCACACACCAAGAAACATCGAGATCAATGTCCAAGGCTCCACAAGATTTGGAATAGGTTTTGGTAGATCACCAGAATAGGTCTCAGGCAACTAGTAACAAAGGAACAATCAGTAACAAGAAACTGTCACAAAAATCGATAGTGATATCTTGCTGGAAAGTGATCCAAGAGAGATGCGGTTTGAAATAAAGAAAGATGATCAAGTCTTCAAGTAGAATCCAACTCCATAGGATCTGGTGAGCCAAAAATGGGACACACAGAAAGGAAAATTGAAACTACAAACAAAAAACAAAACAAAAAAGAAAATATTTTTGGTTGATGCAAGATTGCTGTGAACTGGGGATGCTCCTGCATAAAAAATCTGAGGTTAATGAAAAAGTGAGCCTCTCACTTTGCTGGGGTTAGAGGGAAACCAAGGCGGTCTACCTCTGCCTGAGAAATCCAAGATGAACCTTCAAATGAACTGTTATTCCATTTCACAAGATATTCTTTGTATTGACTATTCCGGGTACTACGCCCAATCCTACTGTCCAAAATCTCTTCAATCTGATTTGGTTCCTTTCAAGGAAATTGTTTCTCCAATTCTGCAACACTATCCTCACTGAATTTTGGTTCATGGAACTCTTGAAGATCTGCAATGTTGAATATAGGTGAAATACTTAGGCTATTCGGTAGCTCCACTTCATATGCATTTCTAGAACTAAACTTTCTCAAAATCTTATAGGGTCCAAACTTCTTCATCTGCAACTTATTATAAGTTCCAACTGAGAATCTCCCTTTTCTCAAGTATACCATCACTTCATCCCCAACTTCAAATTCCTTATGTCTTCTCTTATCATCTGCCTTCTCCTTATATTTTCTATTCATGTCTTCCAAATGTTGTCTAACCTGAATATTCAATGCTGCCATGTGATCTGCAAAATCTTCTTCTTCTGAACTCTTCCTTTCTTCATTGCTAATGTCTCTCAATTCTACTATTCCTCTAGGATGCACTCTAGTAACAATCTCAAAAGATGTTTTTTTGGTACTTCTATTAACTGAATTGTTATAGGCAAACTCTGCTTGTGCAAGGATCAAATCCCAACTTTCGATTTTATCTCCCACTAAACATCTCAACAAGTTTCCCAAAGTTCGGTTAACTACTTGTGTCTGTCCATCAGTTTGTGGATGAAAAGTAGAGCTGAACTTCAAATCTATCTTCATCTTCTTCCAAAGTGTTCTCCAAAAATAGCCAACAAACTTAGTATCTCTGTTTGAAACTATGCTCTTAGGTAATCCATGCAATCTCACCACTTCCTTGAAAAATAGGTTTGCTAAATGCAATGCATCTGATGTCTTCTTACAAGGTATGAAATGAGCCATCTTTGAAAATCTATCCACTACCACAAATATAGAGCCATTCCCTCTTGGTGTCTTAGGCAATCCAAGTACAAAATCCTTGCTTATATTCTACCAAGGTCTTACCGGTACTATCAAAGGTTTATACAATCCCACATTCTGACTAATACCTTTTGAAACTTGATAAAATTGACAACTCTGCACATATCTCTTAACATCCTTATGAATTTGGGGCCAAAAGTACTGCTCACTCACCTATGCAACTATTTTATCAAGGCCAAAATGTCTAGCTAAACCTCCACTACGCTTCTCTTGATTAGGTTCTCTCTCATGGAACTCTTAGGTATGCATAATTGAACTCCCTTGAATAACATCCCATCCTGAATGAAATAATCCAACCACTTGCTTCTATGAACCATAACCGGTTCTCTACATGCTTTCCAAGGTTCTGCAAAATCCAGGTCTTCATCATACAAGGTATTCAAATCTTCAAAACCTAATACTATCACTCTCATCTTTGTCAGTAAATTCCTTCTCCTACTCAATGCATCAACAACTTTATTAGATTTCCCACTTCTATGCTTCAACACAAAATTTGAACTATGCAAGAATTCTACCCCTCACATGTCTTTGATTCAACTTACTTTGACTGTTCAAATACTACAAAGCTTGATGATCTGTATACAATACAAACTCCTTAGGCAACAAGTAATGTCTCCATTTCTTCAAGGCCTCAACTATGGCATAAAATTCCTAATCATACACTAAATATCTCTTATGGGCATCATTCAATTTCTCACTAAAATATGCTATTGTTCTCCCTTATTGACTCAAAACTACTCCTTTTACTATTCCACTTGCATCATAATCCACTTGAAATACCTTATTGAAATCTAGTAAAGCCAACACAGGCTGCTCAGTCACTTTTTGTTTCAACAATTCAAAACTTTTGTTTGCTTCGGTGGTCCACTTGAATTCCTTCCGATCTGCCGTCATGGTCTTAGTCATAGGGTTAGAGACTGAACTGAAATTTCTGATAAACTTCCAGTAAAAACTAACCAATCCATGAAATGATCTTACCTCTCCAATGCTTTCCACTGTAGGCCACTCAACAATGGCTTTCACTTTCTCCGGGTCCATCTTCAAACCATCCTTAGATATCACAAAGCCCAAATAGACTAACTCATCCTTCATGAAAGTAGACTTCTTGATATTGATCAACAAATTCTCTTCTCTCAACCTCTGCAAAACTTGTCATAACTGCAACAAATGCTCCTCTTTTGTCTTACTGAAAATCAAAATATCATCCAAATACACAATAACAAACTTACCCAAGAATTTCTTCAATACCTCATTCAACAGCCTCATGAAAGTACTCAGTGCATTAGTCAATCCAAAAGGCATCATCAACCATTCATATAGTCCTTCACTTGTCTTAATTGTTGTCTTCCACTCATCACCTTCTCTGATCCTAATATGATGATATCCACTCTTCAAATCTATCTTTGTAAAGTATTTTTTTCTAATCAAACAATCCATTATGTCACCCATCCTAGGCAAAGGAAACTGGTATTTCACTGTGATCTTGTTTATTGCTCTTGAACCGGTACACATCCTCCATTCTCCATTATTTTTAGGTGCTAATACAGCTAAACCTGCACAAGGGATCATACTTTCACTGATCAAACCTTTCTTCAATAGCTCCTGCACTTGTCTATTAAGTTCTTCATTCTCTGCCGGTGTGCAACTTTGTTAGGCAAACTAGCTCCAAGAACCAAGTCCATGCAATGAGTAATACTTCTAATAGGTGGCAATCCATCAGGTACATTATCTGAAATGATGTCCTCATATTCTATTAGCAAATCTCTTATCTCTACTAGGTGTTCTCCTTCTAGTTCCGGTCTCTCAGTCTTCTTAGGAATTAAGGCAAAACAAACATTCTCATGTCTTAGCCTATCCATGAATTTCCGTCCATCTACTAAATAGATTATGGTATTTGTACAAACTTCATTCTTCAAAGATTCCTCCAAAGGTAAAAAGGTTTTCATCATCCCATTGGCCACAATAGTGTATGTATTCTTCATCCCATCATGTATGGCCTGTCTATCAAACTACCAAGGTCTTCCCAATAAATGATGACAAATATCCATAGGCATAATTTCACACAAAACTTTATTATGATAATTACCAATTTTTAATTTTACTACACACTGTTCACTTACTAACAACTTATTTTCATCCTGAATCCATGCTATGTGATAAGGCTTAGGGTGTTTCAATCTCTCCAATTTCAAATTATTCACCAATTATTTTGAAACAATATTATCTAAACTACCACTATCAATAACAACTTTAGAACACTTACCAGATACCTTACATTTGGTCTTGAACAGGTTTTTCCTTTGCCAGGGTTCTTCATCTCCTCCAGTATAACACAAAGCTCTCCTCATCATCAACAATTCTCCATCTTCCAGTTTATTGTCTGATTTGGTGGGGTTTTCTTCCACCACTGTTGGTCTTCCGATAACCTCTATCTTCTTACATTCAAATGCATAGTGTCCTCCTCCACACTTAAAGCGGGTTCTTCTAAATGTCTTCTTGTCTTGTCTTCCAAAGTTCTCATTTCGGTAACATCCGGTTCTCTCCTCCGGTAGAAATTTCTATCATCCTTTTGGTATGAATTACCTTCTTTTCTCATTTCCTTGTCCTTTTTCTGATCTGTACTGGTTCCTCTTCCTCTGGTATATCCTCTTCCTCCTTGAATTCCTCCGGTAAACCTTCCACCTCTACCTATCTGTCCCTGCTCATGTCTTTTTTTTTAATTTCTCTTCAGCCTTTATTGCATACTGGTAAGCCTCTTCAACACTCTCTAATTTGATCATACTAAGTTCATCTTGTATAGACATCCACAATCCATTCAAATATCTTGCAATCTGTTCAACTTCATCATTAACATGTCCAGATCTGATGTTCAACTTGTAAAATGCTTCGGTGTACTCCTTCACACTAGATTCCTTCTGTCTCAGATTCTGCAACTTCCAAAACAAATCTACTTGATAATTCACCGGGACAAACTTTGATTTTAACTTAGCAATCATCCTATCCCATGTCTTAATATTTTCTTTACCTCTTCTTTGTCTATCAATTTGCAAGTGCTCCCACCAAAGAGACGCATGACCTTTCAATCGGGTATAGGCATATTTCACCTTCCTCTCTTCCACAGTGTTTTCAAAATTAAATAATTCTCCATCTTCAAGATCCAATCCATCAATTCATCCGAATCAAACTTCCCATCATATTCCCTACTCAAAACCCTTAAAAACCTTTCCTCTTCTGGATCAACTGCCGATAGGTTCACTTGTTCTGCCAAGGCTTCTTCTCCTTCATCTTCACTCACATCCACAATATGTCAACCTCTTCTCTAGACTATCTCCACAACTTCTAACTGGGTTGCTATTCCTCACAACATCTCCATTACAACAGGGTCTGCATTCCCACATGCTCCACCATTCCTAGTTCCTCTTTGCACCATTGATTCATGCTAGTCCTCTGCAATTGCAGGTTGGATCCACAATCCGCCATCGTACAACAAAATTTTAGGACACGCAAACTCCAAAATGAACTTCACTCTGATGCCACTTGAAGCAGTCACTGGTGAGGAGGGACCTCAAGAAGATCAGTCCAAACCGGTCAGCAAGAGTAAACACAATGAAAGAAGACATATATGATGGAGGCAATGCAGAATAGATAGTTTTTATTGCATGAAATTTTATTACATCCAACTGGTAATAACCGGGTTACAACATACTGGCACACATGCATGGTAGAATAGGTCACACCGAGACCTTGAATCAAAAGATCTATCTTCTAGGCACAGTCTATCTATCTGATACTTCTTGATTCTCCAATTGATTATATTCTAAAACATGATTACAAATATATATATCGATCCAAAGGATCCAGTTGGCCCAAAAGTGATCAAAACTCGGAGAACAAGACCTAACGTGCAAAATGAATAAGGTTAGCCTCTACCAAGAGATTCCTTTGAAAAATCCAAAGGATGAAATGTAGAAGGTCAGCCACACACCAAGAAACATTGAGATCAACCTCCAAGGATCTGCAAGATTTGGAATGGGTTTCAGTAGATCACCAGAATAGGTCTCAGGCAACCGGTAACAAAGGAACAATCGATAACAAGAAATTGTCACGAAAAATTGGTAGTGATATATTGCTGGAAAGTAATCCAAGAGAGATGTGGTTTGAAAGAAAGAAATATGATCAAGTCTTCAAGTAGAATCCAACTCTATAGGATCCGGTGAGCCAAAATCGGGACACATAGAAAGGAAAACTAAAACTGCAACCATAAAATAAAACAAAAAACAAAATATTTTTGGTTGATGCAAGATTGTTGTGAATCAAGGATGCTCTTGCATCACATACAGAGGGTACCGTTAAGACCTCATCGATATACGGTGTAATGGTGTAGCGAGAGGCTTTGTGGATAAAGGTTCTCTTTTGATTGTTGGATAAACCAGTAGGTAAGGTATTATTTCAAATAGATATAAATGACACCATATATGGGAGAATCAGGTCCAACCAAATGACATATAACTTGGGATTGTGGATCTTCATATGCAGGAGTATATAGTTGTTCAACTAAAAACTCATAGTGTTCATGCTTTTCAGGTATCTCAAATAGAGAAGCAATAATAGCCATAACGTCAACTGCTTTATTTTCCAATTGAAACACTTTTTCAAATTGAATGGAGACAAAATATTTCTTGAAGTTATTTACCATATGCTTGTATGGCATTAAATTTTCATCCTTAGTTTGATATTCATCATTCACTTGATTAATAACCAACTAAGAGTCTCCATAAATATTCAAATCAGTTTTTTCCATTCCATTGCCATTTTTATTCATGTGACTAATGCTTCATACTCAACCATATTATTTGTGCAAGGAAATAATAAGTAGTATGATTTTGGTATGGTGTCTCCCTACGGTGTACCAAATAAGATTCCTTCTCTTGATCCTTTCTGAGTGTAAGATCCATCAAAATATAGTTTCCATGTGTGGTCTATGATTGTGAGGATTGATGTATTTAGAAAATCTGAATACAATGGTTGATTATCTGGTAAAGGTGCCTCTCCCAACTAATCTGTAATTACTTGAACTTTAATAGATTTCTAATCCACATATTGTATGTCAAACTCACTAAGAATTAGAACCCATTTTGCCAATCTTCCTATCAAATCTACCTTGCTGAGAAAATACTTTAAGGGATCTATCTTGGCTACAAGATTTATGGGATGAGTTAACATGTAGTGGCATCATTTCTTAGATACAAAAAACTACAACCAAACATGACCGCTCAATTGGAGTGTAGTTTAATTCATACCCCACAAGAGTTATACTGATATAATAAATTGCTCTTTATTTCCCCTCAAGGTCCTCTTGAGCTAAAAGAGCACCAAGAGATGCTTGCGTGGGTGATATATAAAGCAAAAGGGGCTTTCCTTCAATAGGAGAAATGATAATAGGTGGATTCGTCAAATATTATTTCAACATTTGGAAAGCTTCTCCACACTTGCCATCCCACTTGAAAGGTGCATTTTTGTGCAAAATATGTGAGAAAGGATGACATCTATCTACTAATTATGAGATAAATTTGTGAATAGACTTCAATTTTCCTTGCACTGAATGCAATTGACTGATATTCTTGGGAGGCAACATCTCCATGATAGATTTCAATTTTTCAAGGTCTACCTCTATTCCATTTTTTGATACAATGTATCCTAGAGCTTACCAGATATCACTCCAAAGACACACTTCTTTGGATTAAGGCATACACTAAATTTTTCCATCCGATTGAAGATCTTCTCTAGAATATTAAGGTGCTCTTCTTTGGTGTATGATTTTCCCAAAATATCATCAACATAATCTTCAATAACGGTGCACATCATGTCGTGGAAGATTCTGGTCATTTCTCTCTGATATATGGCACCCACATTTTTTAGTCCAAATGGAATGACATTCCAATAGTATGTTCCCCAAGGTCAGGTAAAATCTATTTTGTCTCAATCTTCTAGGGATATCCTTATCTAATTATAACTAGAAAAGCCATCCATCAATGATAACATATCATGCCTTGTAGTCAACCACAATAATGTCTATGTTTGGCAAAGGAAAATCATTATTTGGACATGCTTTGTTTAGGTCTCTAAATTATGTGCATACTCTGATTCTCTTAACTAGGTTTGAAATAGGTACTATATTTGAAATCCATTCTGCATAATCAATAGACCTAATAAACCCATCATCCAATAGCTTTTTCAATTCATCTTTTACCAAAAAGGCTATATGCGGATTCATTTTTCTCAGCTTTTTTTTCACAAGCTTGACCCTTGGAGCTATTGATAAATGGTGCATAATTAAATTTGGATCTAAGTCTAGCATATCCGATATGACCAAGCAAAGTTGATATGTTTTTCTTTGATAATTTTAATAAAGTTTTCTTTCTCCTCTGCTAATAAAGATGCTGCTAGATGAAGAATCTTAGGACTATCCTCTATTCCAATGTTGATAGGCACAGTTGGTTCTATGATGACTGAATACCTTTCCTGATATTTTGGTTGGGGAAGAATGTCAAGCCTCCCATCCTTTGGCACCTCAAGGAGGTTTTCACCATCAGATACATCTTTTCTTTTTACTTTTTTTTTAGATCTAACAACGTCATATTATGATTTTCACCATTAGATTTATTATTCGTTTTTGTATTTTTTTTACTAGAAGGTTTGTCATTTTCTCTAGATGTAGTTGCGGTGTTGAGCTCCTCAGTTGAATGTGTTTAATTAACTCCTTCATATAAAAGACCAGTGGGATACAAATAATCTATTATGGAATGGTCATTATGAAAGGGTTGAAGTTCATGTGGGGTTTCTTGCCCCCAGGTTATAAGTTCAAGATGTACAAGTGGGAGGTCATCAGGCTCATTGGTATCAAAGGATGTGATGGTTAGGACATAAAAGTTTTGAAGGTCAATGACAATATCTTCGAGATCAGATTGATAACCACCTCAATATTGTCTAGTTCATTCGATATCCGACCCTCCTCATAAGAGCCACTCTCAGCATTCTATGGGTCTTTCTTTAATGATCTATATCTTGAACTAGGTCCCTCATCATCCCATCTATTATAATAGTGAATAACATCTATTTATTTACCTTTGGAAGATACCTTTAAGAGTCCCTCCTATTCTTGAGAATCTGTTTCACCATCTTCTTATTATTCCTAAATTTTTTCATACAGATTGCGGGTAGCTTCCTCAACATCTTCTTTATATCCCAATCCTTTTGTTTCTTTAGGGACTTGTGAAGTAGGTTGTATGGGTTCCACAATTCCTTCCTTTCTTAGTCCAATTGGACCATGGCCATTGTAACCCATCTTTTGCATTATAGTGAAACCTTTGCCATACTTGAGGTAATTATATTTCTGATTCTAATGTGTTTGTTTTGTCTTCTTCCTATTTGTATAACCATTCCTTAAAGTCTTTTTCATCAGTTTCATTTGATAATGTCTCCCATTTGGTAAAACTGTCTCTTAACTGTCTCCTAGAATAGAAAGATTTTTGTTCACCCAACACTGGTTTGCCATAAAATTTAGGTTAAGGAGGGAGTTGTGAAATACAAAAGGTTTTCTCAATGGAACACTCTCCCATACCTTGGTCTTTAATTTTAAGCTTTGGTTAATCTACTTTAGAGGTTGATGGTACTGACGTTGGGTCAACTTGTGAAATAAGAGGTGAAGCTAGGTGATTATTCAAGATAATTACTTCAAGCTTTGGCTTGATGGTATTGAAATATTGGAAAGGATTGGGATCTCCTTGAAGTGTTATCTCTTGTCCATTATAAGGGAATTTCAAGAACTAATGGTATGTAGAGGGGATTGCTTGCATTGCATGTATCCAAGGTCGTCCAAGGAGTATGTTATAAACCAGATCAAGGTCGAGCACTTGGAAAACCACGTCTTTCTCCACTATTCCCACTCTAATTGGAAAGACAATGAATCCTTTTGATGCTCTCTCTTCCTCATCATAAGCCTTAATACTAATCTTTTTCTTTAGATCTACAACATTCTCGGAAAACCCCAATGCAAGGACTAATTTAAAATAACATATATTCAAACCATTAGGACAAATTTTATTCAATTTTTATGTACAAGGACTTCTATATGAAGGGACACATTATGGGGTTGAGTTATAGCAAGTTCATCATGTTCAGTGAAAGATAGGAAATGAGGAGTGGTTAAGTGTCCCATCATGGCCTGAAACTGTGCGAGATCAAGATCCGGGGATACATTGGTCTCTTGTGGAGATTTCTCCAAAATTTATTTATGAGTAGATGACAAACATATAAGCTCTAGGATGGAAATATGAGTAGGTGTTTTCTTAAGCTAATCAAGGACATTGTATTGGTTAGTTACTGATGATGGCCTAGGTGACACTCCTTGAAGGGCAAATTTTCCATGACGTGTTGTCACATTTTAATCAGGTTTATTATTTTGGTAATCACATTTACATAAGAATCACTCTTAGATATATGATTGATAATGTAATAATAAAAACCATTTGTATAAATGACCTTCTCTTTATCTGATTTGGAGGGAGTTCCCTTCTCATTGTTCGGAAGAGGATCATTAAATTCCATATGCTCTTCATTGGATTTATGACCATCCACTAATATATCCCCTTTAACAATCAAATATTATATAGTGTGTTTCAATCTTAGACAATCATTGGTTTTGTGCACTTTACTTCTATGAAATTTACAGTAGTCATGATCATTCCACCATGCAGGTTTAACCTTCAGTTTGTAGTCTTTTGCTTCAGGTAATGTGATAAGATTATTCAAAATAAGTTTACTCAAAGCAGTTTCTAAAGGTTCACCTGGTGGAGTGAATTTGCTTTGAGAAGGATAAGAAGTTTTGGGCTTGGATGCATTATTATTATTTTGATTGCCTGTATTGTTTTGAGGTCCTGATAGATATAAGATGGGTTGTTTTGATTTAAGAGTTTGTGCATCTACAACCCCATCATTGACAATGTTTTTATTCTTGGTCCAAAATCACCATTTATCATTATTATTACTTGGACCAACGTTATCTTTGTAAAATTTAAGCACTCCTTTCTCTATTAATGCTTTCTCAATGGTAAGAGCATTATCAATCATTTTTGCGGAAGTGGGAGGACATTGGAGTTGCAATCTTTAGCTTAATTCTGAGTTCAATTTATGGATGAATATTTCAATCGTTTGATCCTTAGGTAAATCATAAGGACACTTGCTCACAAGTTGCCTCCACCTTTGTAGAAAACTAGTGAAGGACTCACCATTGTGTTGTTTGCTGTTACAAAGATCTAGCATAGAGATTTCATGTTCAATGTTGTATGAGAAGTGCATAAGAAACTTATCAACAAGTTCATTGAATGATTTAATCCTCAATGGTAAATTGTAAAACCACTCAATAGCTTGTCCACCTAAACTTTTCGAGAATAATCACATTAGATAAGTATCATTATGAGTAGCTTCCATACATGTTGCACAAAACTATTTGATATGATCACATGGATCACCTTTCCCCTTATATTTATCAAACTTTGGAACTTCAAAATTCAGGGGAAATGGAAGCATTACCAAGCTTTTGTCAAATTTATAAGGAGATATGTCCTCAAGTGAATATTGTTTGGCGGATGATCCTGATTGCATTTTGACAACTTGGGCTTGTAACTCTTGTATTTGTTGAACAAGGGTACTCAAAGGACCCATAAGAGAACTTTTATCCTTTTTTATTTTATGAGTGTCAGCTTGATTGGTTCCATCATTTATGTTGGTATTGGTGTTGTTATTGGTATTATCATTGCCATCATTTCCACTTGTTGTCTTTAGTTTGGATAAATCAAAGTTGGATGGAAGTTTTAAACCTTGATGTGCAAGGTGAAGAAAATATTTCTCCTCGTCTTTATTCATAGCATTTTCCATGAGTTTTTAAAACTTAGGATCTTGTGATGCATCAAGGACATTTTCTTCATCCAAATCACTGTCACCATCGTTATCAAACAATGGATTTGAGTTTTTTCCAAAGAAATATGTGGAATCATCCTTATTCTTCCCTTTAGTATAGAATGACATTGTTGACCTACTTTCTCTTTGACTTCTTGTCTCAATCATATGAGGTTCCTTCCAAACTACCTTATATGTTGGGATATCTATAATTGTTGTTTGATTAGACCAACAAAAGATTTTCTATCAAAATTCCTAATGTGCAATTTTGATCTAATTTGTTGAATTTGGTAATCTTGGACTATAAAGAAATAGTGATATCAAAGTAAGTAAAGATTAGGAGATGATAGATCTCTAAATGATAATAACTCACTTTGCCAAGATTTTGATTATAGTTCTTAGGTTGAAAGGATGATAAAATCCTGATGGTAGAACTAAATCAACAAATGGATAATGTAGATCTTAAAGGCACCAAAGTATATCCTGATTTTTATATGTAAAGTGGTCTTGTGTGGAAAATGTTCATAAATTCTTTTGGTTTGACAAGAAACTAAGCATGTGTTGATCACAATGTGTTCTTCTCGGAAAAATGTATCTAGATTAGTTTTCATATTTTTCTAAAGACACCTGGAAATGCCCACTGTCACAAATGCGCTAAAGTATATGCGCTATTTTTTTTGGCAAATGTGTTACTAAAATTGGTAAATGCGCTATTCTGTAATGTAAAAGCACCACTCTACAGGACAAATGCGCTGCTATTTAAGGTATATATGCTAAAAAAGTGTACATGAGCACTACTTTGATTATTAAATGTACTGTTCTTGTGAATAAAAGCATTATTCTATTGGTTATATGCACTACTCTTTTAAATGAAAGCGCTGTTCTGATAGACAAATGTGCTAATCTGAGTGTCAAATACGTTGTTCTGAGTGTTAAATGCGCTAAACTGAATGATGAATGCGCTAATCTGGGTTTTTCTCACAAATTTTTAGTTTTTTTACAGCATTGAAATTTTTTCTTTTTATTTTTATTTGATGTTCAAAATGGGATGATTTTCTCTATTTTGATGAAAACACACACAACAGACACAACAAACACAATGTTTGTTTGAAAAATAAAAATAAAAGACAAGCACAACCTAAAAAATAGTTTGGCCAGGACTATACTTGTTGAATCCTCTGGAGCAATAAAATACTTCACTTGATCGGATAGGTAGAAACTTGATAGCACTGGCTCCCCCTTACAACACACTCACTTATTGGGCATATGAAGTTTTAAATTTCTAAAAATCCTTGGATTTCTAGAAATTTTCTATCTCAAATCAAGGAGTACATGAGAGGCATATTTGGAATGTGCATATCACAAATCCCATGTCAACAAGTAGAAAGGGTAGGCTTCTAATAACACAAGTTTCTAATAAGTCCATCCATTCAGGTGGCCGTACATGCGGTGTTTTTCTCTTTATAAAAGGAGGCCTCCCAGCCCTTACAAGTTTTTACGCATCACATAGATGCTGAGGGAGGGTGACATCGGTATGAAACATCGACACCCATCACTTATGAGTTTCCTTAAAAGTGCATTCGATTATAGTGGCTCAGAAGGACTTGGCTTTAGCCCATTGCCACTTGGGTCATTCCCTCTCACTTGGCCTTATGGGCTACACGAGAGGTAGACCCTCTAATGGGTAACACAATTTATGAAGTGAGCTTAGCTTTTTGATCACCCAGTTAAGAGGAGAGCATAGTCACCTAACACCTTGTGCAAACACAAAGGACAGTAATTAATTAACCCCCTAAATTATTCTGTGCAACTAATTTAAGCAAATAGAGATGCAATTTTTTTTTTCTTTTTCTAAATGCTGTAAATTAACTTCCTAATTAGACTATGTGAAACAAAATATTATTAAGTTACTGTCCCCTATTTAAACTAGATTCCTAAATGTAATTAAAAATCCCTACAAAACCACCCGTTATTAGTTTGTCTTTTTAGTCTTGAACAGTTGAGAGTACCCGCAAATTGTCACATGACAAAAACATGACTACAACTATCTGGATTAAATGTGTTATAGGGTTATGTAAATGTGCTAAAAAACTCTACAAATGCATTACGTTGTTCTATAGATGCGCTACAGGGCTATGCAAATATGCTAAAAAACTCTACAAATGCGTTACTATATCTTGCAAATGCGAGACACTATAAGGCAAAAGCACTATGCTGCATGATAATTGCACTATAAGGTATAAATGCACTAAAATAAGGTGTAGATGCACTAAAAACTTAAATGCATGTGCTAAATTATGGAAAAAAACCGCAACTCTGCAACTTCAAAACCTACATGACTATAACAAAGAAAAAATTAATAAACAGTGAGGCAAGGCCCCACGATGGGCACGAAAATGTGTAACCTAGAAAAATGAATGAAAGACTTGCATGACTATACTAAGCTACCACAAACTCTAAAATCCTCCAGGAAAATACAAGATTCCCAATGAAATAAAATGAAAGAATAACACTAAAACCAGTAAACCTCTAGTTGTTGTCTCATTGTGTCCTATCACCTTTGATCTTTCTTGTTGATATGTTGGTCTCAGATTTCACAAGTTCCGGTTTTCAAGATGACAAGAGATGAACAAACAATGGTATGCTAAATGCAAGATAAATATATTTATGCAAGGATATTATGCAGCTATATGAAAAATCTATGCTAATCCAAAGGCACACTGTAAATTGCTAAAATGCTTTGATTGCTCTGAAATGACTTGATTGCAAGATAAGAAATAGTTTCAAATTGCTATGAAAATGCATCTTTTATAAACTTTGCATGAGCAAAATCCTATGTAGAAAGAATCAACAGTTGAGAGTGAATCTTGACAAATAGATGACTATGAGTGATTGGTTAGGATGTGAGAGAGAAAGGAGGAAGATGTCCCCCCTACACATACATGATGAAGGAAAAGATGGAAGAGTAGTCCAAGTGGCAGCATGCTCACATTGACCACAATTGAAAACCCCAAGAATGTAGGATAGTTGGAGATGATCGAGGAAATGTTGGACAAGTGGTTGTTGACTAGGGTGAGGTGGAAAAAACCTCCTCCAAAGATGTAGGAGTAGGGGAGAGAATATAGAGAGTAGGAGGACAACTAAGTCTCTTCCTCCTCTTGACTAGGAATAGAAATTGGAGATTAAATGTAGCTAATTTAATAAATAGGAAAAAATAATTTGTTTAGCCACATATAGAAATGAGTTGGAAAATGAGATGATATGGAGAAAGAATGATGTGAAAAATATTTAATTAAATAATTTAGAACTATTTAATCACGGAAGACCCTTAGAAGCATTATAAAAATAACTAATTAAATAATAAATATTTAATTAATAAATATCCTATGGGATCCTTGTATAATTGTTAGAGGTAGGGGGTTGGGTGATCTGACTGGACAACAACAAATGATGTAAGGGTAGTGCCTAGTTTTTATTTTTTGAAGGCTACAACCGAAGGTTTTCTTGTGGGTTCTTTACTGCCGGTATGCCTTTTTTGAACCCAATGTAAACATTTTTTATGAGTAATATATAAGTTTAGTGGATTCTCCACTTTTATTAAAAAAAACAAAAAAAAAACAACACAATGCATATGATTACCAAAATTACGCATCTGATAAATAGAAGAACACATACACCATATAAATTGGTGCATTTATATCACAGTCTAGTGCCTTCAGGGTACCAAACAACACATTTAGGCCACAAACTAGCGCATCTGAATTCCAGAATGGTGCATTTACACATTAAGGTAGCACATATGTCAAATTATTTAGCGCATACGACCAAGAAAGTAGTGCATTTACTCATTCATTTAGTGCTTATGGCATAGGGAGTAGCACATATGTTACAGAGAAATTAAAGTCTTACAAACAAAGACAAAATTTATAACGAAGATATAAAATAACACTTCAATCATTTGCGACTTTAAAAGGGGCTTCCAAGGCATAAAATAATATTATAAACATTACAAAATATACACAAAACCTTCTAGCAATAATACAGGTCTCATCCACAGAGATAAAATCCTCCCAACAACACCATACTAAATAAACACTCACAAAAGAATAACATAGCTAAGGCCAATAATATAATACACACAACATTCTTCAACCAAGGCTCACATTAACAAATCTAAAGATAGACCAAATGTTCCTTCCCTTCATTCAAATTGAGGAAATAAAGCCACGAAAGCTAGAACCATAGCTACCACCAATAATTCCAAATCACTGAAACACTCACGACAAGCATATCCAGAATACTCCAAAAATATCAATAATTAAAAAATATAGCTCATATAAATTTTCCAAATACATATTTAATCACACAGCAAGCCAAAATTCTTCCACGGGCACATAGAAGACAAGCTTTTCAAAATTAAAATGCAAGAATGGTAAAATTCCTCCAACTTGAAATATAAAAGTTATGGAATGCAAAATTGAAGAAACACAATCCCCAATCTAGCAAGAATCCAAGCCAAGCTCCAATCCAATTCCAACCCAAATAAAAAATCAAATGATTCCTAAGACAATGCAAAATTTCTCGAACCAAGCAACCCTCGACAAACTCAAATCTCCCAACTATACAAAAATCCCAGCCAATCAAAATAATCCAAAATAATATATTTCTTACCAACCATCTCAAAATTAAAACAAGATAATATAAAATAATATTATCTCAATTCCCAAATCTCACAGCCAATAATAAAAGAGGGTAAGTAAGGTAATTAATAAATAAATAAACAGGGGGTTCACCCCGCAGCGTGACGGTAAAGTCACGAACCCCGGAATGGGGAGGTCCCATGTTCGACTCACACTGCCATATATGAGTCAACGTAGCCCAGGCAAGGATGGAGTGGTAAGGAGGTCATGCTTCATGGGTGGAGAGATAAGGAGGAACCGTGATTGGTGGAGTGATAAGGAGGTTTTTGGTTGTGGTTGCTAATAGAACTAATGCTTAGAGGTGTTAATACCTCAGATATGTAAGGCGGGGATGAGGCCCCCCAGTTTGTGGCCTCACCTAGTGATTGGACCAGGCTAAAAATCCATGTCACTGATTAAAAAAATAAAATAAAAAAATAAAAATAAACAGATAAATAAATGGGAAAAAAGATTAAACAATAATAAATAATAAATAAATCCATTAAACACTAAATAAAATAGAAAAGGATAACAAATGAAATAAATAAATCAAAATCCCAATAAATGATAAATCATAAAATAATATAAATAAATAAATGAACAGTTAAATAATAATATCTCACAAACACAACTCCCAAAAGGGCCAATCATAACAATGGGTAAGTAAATAAATAATGACAAACAAATAACCAATAAATAGATAAGCCAACAATAAATAAATAAATAATAAAGAAATAATTAAATGTACGCATAGATATAAATGCTCCAACAAATATAATTTAAACTTAATACCATTAATATCTCCCACATACTTATAAAATAAATAATCTTTCATGCATAATTATAAATGCCAAATATAAAGGATAATGGCGACAAGGGCAGGTTGGGATCTACGACAATGACTAGATTCTAGAGGGTTTTGAGGACAGCAGGGAGAGAGTTCTCATTTTGGGTTTGGTTAACATAGATTCTCAAGGCCAAACTAGGCCCCATTCCACCTTGGCAGAAAGTTGGATAGGACAAAACAAACGGTTTTTGACATATTAGAAGATGACAGGTCCATTAAAAATTTAGGGGGAAATGAGCTACACTAGAGGAATGATAAGTTTTGAAAATATTTTGGTGGTCCATGATTGAATCGTGGCCCTATACCAGTTCAACATGGAAAGTATCAATGGAATGGTGGTCAATGGTGTCCTTTGTTAGGGGATAAAGATGGGTGTTTGCCAGATCCACTATGGATCACTAGCCGTGTTAACCCACATCAAGCGTCATGCAAAAACTCTGGTCGTTTGGCAGGACTCCCTTGTTGGGCTCTAGATAAGAAAATAAACAAGTCACCTCACCTACTCTTGATATTTATGAAACATAGGAGGGAGGATTTTCGACCTTGCCCAATCATATCACACACAAAAAAATTGTTCCCAAATAACATCCTGTGTGATGATAATTTTTATTGCACTCATTTGGAAAATAAACATTTGAGGGTAAGAGTTAATGGTCCACCTATTACATTCCCAAATGATATTCCTCTTTGACAGGGTATAGGTGCTTCTCAGTTTGATTCAAAATTCCTGCTTCCATCTTAGCAAGAATGCTCCAATGGGCTTCAACTTGTGTCGTCGTCTGTGTTTGAAGTATTTTTGCCTGATGATCTCCTGGCGGCCATAACCCTAGATCTTCGAAATAAATCTCTCATTTATAAGTTTTAGAAATTTTCCCCTCCTATTTCACAGCTACAATCTTGGGTTTTTGAAAATTGGAATGGAGCAAACCAGGTTTTTATATTGATAGGGGAAGTGGGTTTTTCATGGTTTTCTTCTCTTCTAAAGAAGTAAAATCTGAAATATTTAGAGTTAAATCATGGATCTTCAATGGTTCAGGTTTATATATGCAACCCTAGTGCCCCAATTTTAAACCCCTTGCCTCTCGTATCCGCTTTGTTCCTTTTTGGATTTAAATGTGTTCACTCCCTCTAGAGTACAGGGAGCTAGGCTTGTTAAATTGTTGGCTAATCAGTTTGGGGTCTTCTTAAATCATGATATGCATTTCTTCAGTAATCCTCATCTCCCAATTAGTGTTTGCATTCTTTTAAATATGGACAAACCCTTTCCAAAAAAAATTAACATCAAGTCAAGCCCCGAGTCATGGATGCAAGATCTCTTTGTTGAGAACCCGCGTAATGTTTGTCAAATTTTTCATCTTTCTGGTCACTCTACAAATAAGTACAAAATTAGGCATCAATTGTGTGTATCAAATGAGTGTGTCTGTGAAAAATGTGCCAAAGAAAGTCCCTCTTCACTAAAATAAGGGGAAATAAATTGTTATTTTCCCAAACTTGGGTGTTGCTTCTATTTTGGAAGAGGGTTCGTGCTCTATGGTACATGTTGATCCTCCCCTACCTTTATTAAGCTATAATGAGCTAGAGCCCATGGTTTAGATGACCATTTTTACGGTATTACATTTTCCCCTCTTTGAATTAATGTGCGAGCAATGCGTTGGTTCAAAGAATATGTGATGTCTAGGAGATACCAATTCTGAACTTGATTGATCATGAACTAGAGAAAGAGCAAGGTTTTTAGCTTGATTCGAAGCAATGAAGTTGAACATAGTTTGATTAAAGAGAAATCGATCCCGAACTTGATTGAACTAGGAACAATAGAGAGAAAAAAAACTGAAATTGAACTTGATTGATCAAGAAGCGGATCTTACTGATCTAGAACTTGATTGAACTAGACACAGTGAGCAAAGATAAAATTGATCTTGAACTTGATGGATCAAGATACGATGAGCGAAAAATAAACTGTCCAGCTTGATTCGATGCGATGAAACTGAACACCTACTTAGATTGATTGTGTGATCGAAGATACTCTTTAAACTTTTGATTGAGTTTAAATGAATAATTATCTTGATGAAAAGCGATGAAACTGATTATCGGTAAGAGATTGATTTAGATGAAGACAAATATCAGCTTGATATGAAGTGATGAAACTGATATGCCCCTAGCGATTGATTCAATTTTGATGATCGAGAGATCTCAACTTGATGTGAAGCGATGAAGATGAGATGCCCCTTAGCAATAAGAATTGATTGATTTTCTTTAGTTGAAAAGGATTTTTGCTCGACTTTGAAGATGTGAGGTCATAAGGTCATGAGTATGCCCCTCGGGAGCGAAATCGAAAGATAGCGAGGGTACATGATTTTAGGCAATTTTTGAACGATTGTAATTTTTTTGAGCACAAATTGATTGACGAAATTTTTAAAGATTTGGCATTGATTGATAAGAGATTGAGTGCAAAGTTGATTTGTAGAATAAAAATTGAATTGAGATTCAACGTTGATTCATGAGAAATTAAGCACAATTAGAAGAAAGAATGAGCATTTGATGAAAAGCGCTAAGTGGTCCAAATTTTGTGAAATTGACTAGCAAAATAATCTCAAATTTTGATTTCAATCCCGAAAATGGAATTAGAACGGGTGAATTAGCTAAGGCTACGATTTTCATGTCCATCAGAGCAAGTTGAAAAATTAGGGTTTTGGCTATATAAGGGGTAAAAGTGTCATTTTCAATTCATTTTAACCCTCCAAGTTTGAAAATTGAAAAAGCCTTCTGCGAAGAATATGGTGGTCGCTACTCGTGAGCATCAATTTGAGTGCCAGAGATGACATAGTCAACCTTGACACTATGAGCTAGCAGTAAGTGATCAATCTTAAGCCTCTTTATGTTCTCAATTTTGAATTTTTTTTGTTAATTTTTCATTTTTAGCACGTTTAAAGTCGGCCATTATCATTTTGTCATGCAAGACGT
The DNA here is from genome assembly GCF_030272615.1 of Cryptomeria japonica. Classification (NCBI taxonomy): domain Eukaryota; kingdom Viridiplantae; phylum Streptophyta; class Pinopsida; order Cupressales; family Cupressaceae; genus Cryptomeria; species Cryptomeria japonica. The sequence goes on from NC_081412.1 coordinate 305,321,631, forward strand.
GATCCTGTCTCGTACAACAAACTGTTGAAGTTTGTTTTGTTGTTTGAGGCCATTAGTTTTTTCATTCTAACCCCACCCTTCTATCGTACGACAACATTCATAAAAGACCATTTTGTCGTCCAGAGTCTAATCTTTTGTCATATGGGGATCTTTTATCATACGACAACATTCATAAAAGAACCATTTTGTCGTCCAGAGCCTAATCTTTTGTCATATGGGGATCTTTTATCGTACGAAGCCCAATCCCAACTCGTACAAGTTTCTACCCTTCTGTGTTTTGTCGTTTTGAGAAATAGTGAGCATTTTTGAAGGTCTGAACTATTTTGATTTTGCAATTGATGTAATTGGATTTGCGTGATGTTTTACTTCTATTGTAGGCTTATTTGGAATGTTTTCTGATGCTTCATTGTTTGATTTTTGCAGGTTCGATTACCTCATGTGCTCTTCAGATGTGTTTATCCTCCTACCATGACATTAGTTTGACAGTTATCCGAGGTTGAGTAGGCTCATATTGGTTTGTGCGGCTTGACACACCTTCTTGGTTTACTTGACATCCATGTGAATCACGGAATGCTCACAACATTGGCTGAGCGATTTCATTCAGGGCATAATACCTTTCATTTGCCAATGGGGGAAATGACTATCACTCCCGAGGATGTATATAGGATCCTTCGTATCCCTTTTGCTGGGGATAAGGGATCCAGATATTTTGACATGTTCCATCAGTTGGGACATCATGATGAGTAGGTATAGTGAGGAGTTTCCTTTGGCTTGTGTTCTAACAGGTTTTATCAGTTGTTTTTTGATGCTGGATAGAGGACATCAGGGATTCCAGTGTGGATGGGGCTAGATGCTGGAGAGATTGATGGAGACCCCTCAGAGGCTTGGCTGGGGTTTCTGCATATTAGCCCACATGTATCGCGAGATGCATGAGATTGTGTACATAAAGGGCAAGAGCATGGCCGCTGGAGTTTTGATTTTACAGGTTTGGGCTTGGGAGCACCTCCCAGTTTGTGGACTGATTGTAGATGATAGCAGAGAGCCTAGGAAGCTGATTGTATATAGGTATGCAGGTTATATCATGCAGCCCCATCTGGGGAAGACCAATTTTTGGCGACGACAGCTGGACGATTTGATAACAATTATATGGAGACCTTATAGGGGCTTAGAGCCATGGGATGAATGGCGACTGGTACGCAAGGATGTTTTTGTTACACACCCACTTATTGGCAGATCGCGGACTATGGTGGAGTGATTTGTAGTATCTTGAGTGATGAGGCAGTATGATAGGCCTCAGGGGATCTCATAGGAGTTCACAGTGTATGCGAGATATGCTGACGAGGAGAAGTGGGATGGTCATCGAGGTTATCCTATGCCTTGAGTATGCAGGAGCTGATTAGTTTACAATGCTTGAGATGGGATTACATGGATGATGTTACGGATGTAGGGGTATTGCCCCAGTATAGGGATCGGTTCCAGCAGCATCCATTCCCTAGGTTGACAGATCCAGTTGAGTAGACTCCTCGCATTGAGGAGATTGAGGATGATACCCTGACATAGGGACAGGGACAAGGACAGGGACAGGGATAGGGCCAGAGATAGGGACAGGGATAGAGAACCAAGGCTCTGAGGTGGGTAGGTGGTGATCCTGGTGCTAGTAGCAACAGGGTTCTAGTTGGGGTTGGACAGTAAAGGAGTGAGGGCAGATCCCTTGGGAGGATAGGTGTGAGGTTGGGCAGAGCTGAGGAGGAGAGAGTAGTGCCAAGATAGGTCTGACAGTGGAGGGAGGATCAAGGTAGAGCTGGAGGTGGGTGGAGAGCCTATGAGAGAGCAGGGGAATGACACAGGATGGTCGATGAGAGCACGTCTAGCGGAGTTGCAGTCACAGTTGACAGTGGCTCAGACTCAGCTGGCTGAGTGAGACTGACAACTAGCAGAGCTTAGGGTTAAGAACGATCATCAGGTCATAGAGATGAGAGCAGAGAGGAGGGAAGAGACAGATGGTTTGTGGTAGGAGGTCCTTCACTAGATGAGTAGGGCGGCATACTATGTTGCAGCGTACAACATAGCAGTTCGAGTTGCGCAGCTGGTTGTCCCCTACTCGCAGTACATGGCACGGTCAGAGGGAGCTTGGGCACCTCATCAGGATCCCAGTCAGCAGGCTCCACCTCCTCCACTAGGCGACGAGGGAGAGGCTGAGAGATAGATATTATTTTTGTAGCTCTGATATTTTTTTGTAGACATACCCATTTTTTGTAGCCTATACGATTCTTGCTCCGATGGGAGTTTGTATATGTCAGTTGACATCATTTTGTACTCTGAGACTTTATACGAGATCTGATTTGATTTCATTGTACTTGTGTTGATTCATTTATGAGATGATTTCTATATGCTTTATTCTACATGTATGCATTTCTTTCAGTATGGATGTATGTAATGCAAATTGATTATGGATGTCTATTTTTGTTTCTTTTCATATGCAAATAAATGATGAATGAGAATGAGTAATGAGTAATGCAAATTTTTTATTTTTCTATGCAATAAGATGAATGCAAATGAGTAATAATTAAATGTATGAATCTATATAAAATGTTTATGTATGCATTTAACATCTCAAAACACAAGTACTCGATCGGAGAAATGATGAAGAAGAGACCACTTAGCTAAGAAACGATGATGCTTTCAGCTCTCATAAAATAAAAGAGATCATTATTATCACACCGAAATCACTCTAAATTCACAAAATACAGAATGAAATACAAAATGAGATACAAAATGCAACCTACACCTAGCCACTAGATTTAAAATTCTTAAGATTCATCACTGAGGATAACAAACATAAAAGGCAGATTAGAGTTCCTTTCTTTTCAATGTGCAATTTTTATTATCTTGTCTGCAATGACCCTTTTTTTCATTCATATCCTTGGACAGATTTCGCAGGGACTTGAATTGCATCATAAATAAATTCCCTCAAAACAAAACAAAGAAATGATGTGGACCTCCCTGTAGCATTGAAATAAGCGGAGTCGAGGTATGTGAAGCGATTTCACCTTGATGTGAAGGCTCTTATCATAGACACCGAACTAATTTAGATGTTTCCAGATCATTGGGATCATTCCTACAAGTAGAAAACAAAGAAAATATTATTCCCCCAATCCTTGCTCCTCTTAGTCAAGATAGACTTCCTCGAGTTACTTAGAGGGATAATAATTGAAAACCAATATAAAAGACAACACACAAAGAAATTTTTCATGCATATCTCAAACTGTTTAGTTATTGTTTTCCGCTATGTTGTTTTTATTGTTTACTCAGTGATAAAACTCTTTAGTAGTCGGGAGACAGGGGACTGACTCAGAGTGGAAGATGAGGTTTCACTGACGGAAAGATGACTTGGTTGATATTGCTTAGGATATGTAAATTGCTCAGTCGATTACCCTAAGACTAGGACATTGATCAGTTTCAACCCACGAGGGTTCCAATGAACTAGGATGTCACGAAAGTGACTGAAATATATGTACAAGTGAAAGCAAAGATGCAGGAAAGCGGGAATGCCAACATTGTGTTGATAGATGGAGCGCTTGAGTACAAGAGGCGCCTGTTTACCAAGTTTTCACCTGCTTGGCAGAGATTCATTTTTTTTTTACCAAGGTGCCTGTTTACCAGGTTTTCTCTAGGGCATTTTCTCTCTTTATATATATATTTTTCTTTTCTTTTCTTTTTTCTTTTTTTAAGGACTTTTTATGATTTTTTTCTTTTTTTTGATTTTTTTCAGGACTTTTTCAGTTGTACATGTTGCTGGAGCAGAGATTGCTAAGTGAAGAATTTCTTCAAGTGGATGCTGTTAATCGGTTCATGAAGCTGTTCTCCTTCCAAGTTTGAGAGTTGATAGGCACTAGAGCCGAAGACTGTAGTAATGATGTAGGGACCCAACCAGTTGGGTTCAAACTTCCCTTTGTTGTCTCGAAACTGCTAATTTTTAGGATTTTCTCTCAGAACTAGGTCACCAACCTGAAATTCTCTTTGTCTAACTTTCTTGTTATATCCTCTAGACATTCTCTTCTGATATACTCTGAGATGATCAAATGCCACTTGCCGATGTTCATCCAACAATTCGAGTTCTTGCAATCTAGATATTTTATGGTCTTCATCAGTAACAAGACCTTGCAAAGAAACTCTTAGAGATGGTATTTCTACTTCAATAGGTAATACTGCTTCAGACCCAGACACTAAAGAGAAAGGTGTAGCCCCAGTAGGTATTCTGATACTTGTTCTATAAGCCCATAATGCGGGATTGAGCTGCAGATACCAATCCTTCCCAGATTTGTTCATTGTTCTATGCAAGATAGTCAATAGGTTTTTGTTAGATGCCTCAACTTGTCCATTACCTTGAGGATAATATACTGATGACTAGTGTTGTTTAATTTTGAATTTCTCATAGAGCTCGTCTAGGTCTTTATTCTTTTGAACTGTCCTCCATTATCAGTCACGATGGATGAAGGTATTCCATACGTGCAGATGATATAGTTTAGGATGATCAAGGTGACTTGTTTACCAATTGCTTTGATGAGCGGAACCGCTTCTACCCACTTGGTGAAATACTCAGTGGTAGTTATGATGAATTTATGTCTGTTAGATGAAGCAGGATATATCTGACCAATGAGATCAAAGGCCCATTGTTGAAAAGGCCAATGTGTAGTGAAGGGTATGAGATCCCTTTCCAGAGCATGTATGAGATTCCCATGTAGCTGACATTTTTCAGAGGTCTTAGCAAATTTAATGGCATCTTTCTCCATGTCTGGCTAGTAGTAGCCAGCTCATAGTAGTTTTCTACCTAAAGTAAGACCATTCGAATGAGATCCGCAAATACCTTCATGAACTTTTGATAACACATGTTTAGACTCTTCAGTTTCTAGACACCTAAGCAATGTACCATCCAAACCTCGTCTAAATAAATTATTAGCAATGATAACATACCGTGAAGCATTTTAGGTTAGGTTTCTTTTCTCATTACAGGTAAGATTTTCAGGTATAATTTGGTCTCGTAGATAAGAGTAGATGTGGTTGTATCAGGATGAGTCATGTCCAATAATAGAACAAACTATTTGGGTCTCAGGAGAATCATAGGCCAGGTAATGTAACTCTTCCACCAGGAATTCAAAGCAAAAATTGGATTCTTGCAACTCAGGTATAGACGCGAAGGTGGCCATAGCATCTACTGCTTTGTTTGCAGATCTGGGAATCTGTTGAAATGATAAAAAAACAAAATATTTCTTGAGATCATCTACCATCCTCTTATAAGGCATCAGTTTCTCATCTCGAGTCTGATATGTATCATTGATTTGATTTATGATCAACTGAGAATCTCCATAGATGTGTAATTCTACAACCTTCCATTCAATAGCTAGCTTTATCCCATTTACCAAAGCTTCATATTCTACAATGTTGTTTGTGAAAGGGAACATAATCTTATAAGACTTTGGGATTGAATACTTCTGAGGAGTAATAAATAGTATTCTAGTACCATAACCATTTTGAGTAAAAGACCCATCGAAGAACATCTTCCAGGGTTGTTGAGTAAGATGCATTATTGATTCATCTAGAAACTCTATATGCAGTGGTTGAGTGTCTTCAAGCGGAGCTTCAACAAGTTGATCAGCAATTACCTATCCTTTTATGGCTTTGCATTCCACATATTCAATGTCAAACTCTGTAAGGACCATGACCCATTTTGCCAATCTTCCAGTGAGTGTTGTTTTGCGGAGAAGATATTTGAGCAGATCAATTTTAGCCACCAGTTTAACTGAATGTGCTAACATGTAGTGTCTCAGTTTTTGTGATGCAAAGACTAATGCCAAGCATGCTTTTTCTATTATAGTGTAGTTCATTTCATAAGACACCAATGTTCTACTGATGTAATATATAGCTCGTTCCTTTTTATTTTCATCCTGTTGTGCCAGAAGTACCCCTAATGATGAATCAGTTGCTGATATGTATAAGATCAATGGTTTACCTTGAATAGGTGGCATCAATATTGGTGGATTAGATAGGTACTCTTTGATTTTCTGAAAAAATTGTGTTCACATTCTTGATCCCAGTTGTATATTACTCCTTTCCTCAATACTTTTGTGAAAGGTTGAGCTTTATCTGCTAGCTAAGAAATGAAGCATTTGATGGATTGGAGAAGTCCCTATAGGCTTCTCATTTGATTGATGTTCTTCAGAGGCAACATTTCCATTATGGCTTGGACCTTCTTAGGATCAACCTCGATTCCCTTCTTTGAAATGATGTAGCCAAGTAATTTACCAGATGTCACTCCAAATGCTCACTTTTTTGGATTTAATCAGAGTTTGAACTTTTCCATTCTGTCTAGTATAGGACCTAGCTCTTGAATACGTGATGATATCTTCATAGTCTTCACTAAAGTGTCATCAACATAATCTTCCATATTCTTGTGCATCATGTCATGAAAAATAGTAGTGACTGCTCTTTGATAGGTTGCTCCCACGTTCTTTAGCCCAAATAGCATGACATTCCAACAAAAGGTTTCCCATGCATAGGTGAAAGATGCCTTTTCTTGATCTCCAGGAGCTATTTTGATTTGATTGTATCCAAAGAATCCATCCATTAGTGAGTACATCTCATACCCAATAGTCATGTCGACTATCATATCAATATTTGGTAATGGAAAGTCATCCTTCAGACAAGATTTGTTGAGATCTCTGAAGTCTATGAAAATTATGATAGATTTATCTCCCTTTGACATAGGTACTATGTTTGAAATCCATTCAGGATAATCTATAGCTCTAATGAATCTAGCTTTTAGCAGTTTTTCTAGATCAGCCTTAACTAGTAGTGCCACATGAGGGTGCATCTTACAAAGTTTTTGCCTGACTGGTTTAACTCCTGGTGTGATAGAAAGATGGTGCATGATGAGATCGGGATCTAGGGATGGCATATCAGAGTACGTCCATGCAAAGTTTATTTTCTTTTCTGAGAATATATGAGTGAACTCCTTCAATTATTCTATTGATAGTGATTGAGCTACATGAATGATGTGTGGTGTCTCTTGAATCCCAATGTTCACTGGCTGAGTTGGCTCAATCAATATGGAAGACCTTTCCGGGAAATGACTTGGCAGTATATTAAGTATCTCACCTTCAGGCACCTCAGAGAGGTTTTCACCCTTAGGTACGTCCTTTATTTTCTCCTTTTTTAGATTCTGACACAGCCACAATGTGGTTTTCGCCATCAGATCTTTTATTTTTATTTTTCTTATTTTTGTGACTAAGATACTTGATATCCACTTCAGTCATGTTTTCACTCTGTTCACTGGTGGAAGAGTCAATAGGTTCAACTACATTGAGATAATAGGCTAACATATAGTCATTGGCAAAAGTAGGTATATTTATGGGCTGGTTTTGTAAAGTACATTCAATTAGTTCTGGATGTAGTAGGGATAGATGTTGGACAGGTTCGAGAGTGTTCACGATATTGTCATCACAACTGCGGATCAAAAAGTCGAGTTCTAGAAGGATACCTTGCGTAAGTGTCTCGAGACCAGGAAGAGTCAGAACATGATTATTAAAGTTCACGTTAATATTTAGTTGATCTAATCCAATAGACATACTTGTAGTGTCATTCCCTACGCCACACTGGATGTCATATCATGGTTTGACAACAATAAGATCAGTAGACAAATTTTCATTGTTTGCATTAGATGATTCAGATTTTGATGCTGAGTAGATATTGTCTTGAATAGGACTATTGTTAGAGTCATCAGAGTCATCAAATGAAGTTTTTGAGTCTTCTTCAAGTGATTTAGTGAGCATATGTATGGTATCAACACCAACATCTTTAATGCTGCAAGTTCCTTCAAGATCTGGCTCATTTATCATTTGTATCTGACACACCTATTGACATGATCTTGATGTTTCTATGATTTGCTGTCATCTACTCCATTCAGCTTCTTCTGGACTAATAACTGGTTCTTGTTCTGTAGCTTCCAACTCTTCTTGTGTAGTGATATACCTAATTCATTTTGTCTTAGTATAGGGGTACACAGATGAAAAGCATTATGGTATGCTTCCTTCCTTCAATCCTTGTTCATAGTTTGCTTGTCTCTTTTGTCTAATTTCCTGTATTTCCTTCTCTAGTTTTATGCGCATCAGCTCTTGAGTATCATCTGTGATACCACTAGACTCTTCTAGAGTTTCTGTACTGGATGTATTTGAGAGGTGGTCAGGACTCATTTGAGTCAGTCTCTGAATCATCTACTTGTTGCCTACCAATGTATGTGACTCGAACTTTCAGTGGTACAAACAATTCTGTGATTCTTACTACTTCATCTCTTATATCCTCTAGGACCTCAACTCCTTGTATTATTGTAGCTAACACCATTGGAGCTTGAGTGCTGATTGTTTCTTTTTTCTTGATTGTTGATTCCTCTTTCTCTTTTACACACTCTGCTTGAGTTTGAGTGTTTGTTTCCTGTAATGTTGAAGGCGATATTATTTTTTTCCACCTAGACTTAGAAACATGTTTTTGATTTGATGTTTTTCCTGGATTGTATCCCAATCCAGCCTTATCATTTATGGACTTTGTTTGTAGCCGAATTGGTTCAATGATACCCTCTTGATGTTTTCCCAGAGGACCAGTACCTGAATATCCCATGCGTTGGATCATTTTGTAGTCAGGACCATATTGGTTTGGAGAAATCTCACAATGTCGTACTTCCTCGTTTTGACTATCTTCCTTAAAAAGCCAGTTAAGAACATCATCCTCTTCTATTTCATCTACCAAGGAAGTAGAAGACTATACAAAAAGACCATCATATATGATATTCAGAGTTGAAGTATGTGTTCTCAGCCTCTAATGGTTTTCCCAACTATTTTGGTGATGGAGGGAGAGAGACTAATGAAAGTACCGGTTCTATCTTGTAGCCATCCATGCTGGTATTTGTAATCTTCAATTTCTTTTCCAAGTCTTTCATCAGAGCTTCTGGATTTTCACTTGTAGAGGCCGCCCTATTACGAGGCACAAAAGTATCAACACCTTTTATTAATGCATTATAGGTGACATTTGTATCAGCAGGAATACTGACTTCTTTTCCATTATAAGGAAATTTTAAGCATTGATGGTATGTTGATAGAACTTCCTTCATTTCGTGAATCCATGGCCTTCCCAATAAGATATTATAGGAAAAAGGAAGATCAAGTACTTGGAAAATGAGATCTCTTTCTACAGGTCCCACTCTGATTGGTAATGATATACCAGACCTTTAGAGGTCCTTTCTTCTTTATCATAGGCTTTAATTGTTATTTTCTTGGTGGGATCAATGACATTTTCAAAGAATCCTAGTTGTGTAAGCAGACTTTAAGTACAAATATTCAACCCCGCACCTCCATCTATCAAAACACGTTTGACTCTGTGTTTATGGATCATGGCTTCAATATGCAATGGCTGATTATGTGGATGATTTAGCGAGTTGTCATCTTCTGTAGAGAAGGTCAGATAGTGGGGTGAGATTAGATGACCCACCATAGACTGAAACCAATCAATGTCTAAATCCTTTGGAACGTTAGTGGTGAGCAATGCTTTGTCTAGGATCTCTTTGTGAGTAGATGAGAGTTTTAACAATTCAAAGATTGATATTTGAGCATTTGTCCTTTTTAATTGCTCAACAACGCTATATCCAGAGGATGATGTTGAAGTTAGCCTTTTAAATTTATCCAAGGTTGATTCTTTTTGTTTGTTTGACGGGGCTGGTGGGTTCGATGTTGCTTGAGCCAGGTTGGAAGAACTAGCTCCTTGGAGAGTGACTTTCTTCTGAGAACGGGTCAGAGCTCTTGCATATTGTGATTCATTTGGTTTGTGTTAGACTATAATCACATTGCAATATTCTGATTGGGAAGGCTCAATCATGTTGATGATGTTGTCATTGCTAGTATAAGTATAATTTACTTTGGCACCTCCTTTGGTCTTTGAGGAATCACCTTGTTCATAAACAGGCAAAGGGTCTTTAAATGCTTTGTGATCAGCATTGGTAGGGTGATTCCCGACAATAATTTTACCAGAATCTATAAGATCTTGAATCTCATGTTTGAGCTTCATGCAATTGTTTGTGGTATGACCTTTATTCCAATGGAAGACATAGTATTCATTTTCCCTCCACCATTTTGGTTTGATTTTTGGATCATATGGTTTGGAGTTATCTGGTAGCGTTATCAGGTTGTTTTCTAACAGAGTTTTGAAAGTGGATTCATATGATTCTTCGAGAGGAGTGAAATCACACTTAGGTTTGGAAAGCCAAGGCTTCTCTTTGAACCATTATTTTGTTTTCTTTGGAGGATTTTCCGCTACACCTTCAGTAGCTTTAAGTGCTTGTGTGCCACTAGCCAAGTTGAATATCATGGGCTTTGAGTTGGTTTTAATAGTGTCTACTAATCTGTCATTAACAACATTCTTGTTGTTGTCTTTGCCAAATTTACAATACTTGTTCTTCTCTTTAGAGCTAGATCCTGGTTGCGTTTCTTTCCAAGGTGAGATATCCCCCTTCTTTATGAGCACATCTTCCATTCAAATGACATTATCTACCATTTTGTTAAATGACGGGTGTACTTGCATTTGGATGCTATATTTCAATTCTGGGACCAAGTTATTGATGAATATGTCCATTTTCTCAGAATTTGGGATAGGTCGTGAATACCTGGAGAACATCTTTCTCCAACATTGGAGGAAAGTAAGGAAAGGCTCCCTTGTTTTCTGTTTAGTATTGCAAATCTTGATCATAGTCACAGGATGTCAAATGTTGTATGAGCATTGTTGTAATTGTTTGTGTACCATGAGTATAGGTGATTCTTCCTTTTTAGTAATGAGTGTCTGAACATCATATCCAGTAGGAAGTTTGGCACCTTCTTTTGCTAATTCTAAGAAATAGTCTTCCTTTTCTCGATCCCGGATAGCTTTCATCATTTTTTGGATGTCTTTATCCTTTTGATAGTCACAAATATATTTTTCTAGAGGTTCAATGTCTTCTTCAGCTTCACTTGATGAGGAATCATTATCGGTTTCGTGAACATTAAGGTTGTCTTTGTCATTGTATTCTGTCTCATGTATAGTGGGAGATTCAGATTCATCAAAAAATGGTACTCCTGATGACGAAGGTTTGTCAGTGAGTGGGTCCTCCATGTAATATGGGTTATCTTGATATGTGAAGGTTTGTCCTTTGCCTTTGGCCTCTTTCTTATGAGAACTCCTAGTTTGAGTAGGCATTTTTATGGATTAGTGTGACCTAAAGCTGTTTGTGAAGCAGAGGTCAAGATCAATTTGAGAGCTAGTTGTTTGGTTAACGTATTGTTTGAGAGAAACAACTGAGATTTAGTTTGGTTTCAGGAATGATCTATCATGTATAAGATGTTTATCTAAGTTTATTCGAGAGTAGTGACTAAGATTTGGTTTGGTTTCAGGAACGATTTATCCTATGTAAGACGTTATCTAAGTGACTTAAGTTTGATAGGTAGTTGATTGAACTAGCTGAATGATGATCGACCAAATCATGCAATGCAAATGGCAGAGGTACACTGTCTTGATCTGTTTATGCTTAGGATGAGGATAACCAGTATTATGTTCGTTGTAGACTATTTGAGGCAAGTTTGACTACTCTGTACTGACAAAACTAGAGATTTGTACGATAGTATTTACTGAGCTGGATGACAATTTAATAGTTCCAAGATGACAACAGTTTTGTTTCATACGAGTTGCTGCCTAGTACAGTACGACAAATGGGTATGTCTAGAATGACAAAATATTCAGTACAGTTATGTTTCGTATGACACAAGATTTAGCTTCAGATGATAGACTTCTGGGTTTTGTACGATAGAGGATTGAGCTCAGATGACAAATTATCAGGCTTGCACGACACAGGATATGGTATAGGACAATAAATGATCAGATTCGTATGACTATTCACAAGGTAGAGACTAAGATTCCGAGTTTTTCGATAGTTGAGTATGACAACTGAGTATGACCAATTCTAAGATGGAATTATTTTTGACCAGGATAGACTAGTTTTGGACAAAATTTTGACTTAGGATGGACTAGTTCTGACATGAACAGAGCTTTTGATCACTGAGTTGTTTCTTGTTTTCTCCAGTTGAAAACACAGAAAACATGCAGTATAAATAGTAACTCCAATCACAACATGCAAGCCCTACGAAAATTGGTGAGAGAAGAAAACCTTTTCTTGTAGACTCAGGTACACACCCAATAGCTAATTAGAATACAGCCACTGAGTTTCATGCAATGGATGCTCAACGCCATATTATCCGAGTCCAAATGCTAATGGGGGCACGAAATGACAAGTATCTTGGGAGAGTTACTATCTCTCTTGCACAAAGATTATCCCCCCTTTCGGAGGTGAATTGGGTAGCTTCTAATTTTAAATGGATCTAGTAAGGGGTCTGTTCGGCGTGTCGTGGTATACACTTAATTAAGAGGTCTCCCAACCTTGAAAACCAAGGTTTAATATACCCAAAGGTACAGAGGAGAGCTATTCTCGAGCACTGTCGTTGACTTGATTTTCATCAAATCACGTTTATTTTATAGTGGGTTGGAGTACTTGGCGTTTAGCCATTCCCACTTAGGTTGTTCCCCTCACATCAACTGCAAAGGATTTAAGAGTTTTTAAGCTCCTTGGGAGGGCAGTCTTGCTAAAGATGTACAAATCTCAAACAAAGAAAAAGCCTCAAGGGTCTGAATTTATGATTGTCTAGAAAAAGACAAGAGCATACTCTCCTACTTCTCTGAATCTTCTAAAAACATGAAAGACAGATTTGTTCATTAACCAGATAGCAAGTTAGGTGCCTAAAAATGAATTTAAAGAATACACGATGTTTAGTCGATTCTTCTCAAGCAACTTGCAAAGACAACGAATCAGTAGTCATATTGTCTTTGTGCGACAAGCATATTCTTCAACAAGTGTTGTGCAAAAAAATGATTAGGCTGTGAAAAATTCTACGATAGATAGAGAAACAACCAGGGTCAGTCGTCAGAATAATCAATTAGAATAGAAAACCAAAATCACAATTTTAATTGTTTTTTGCCTTTTTAACCAGAAAAACACAGAATCGTATGATAGAGTTTAATCTCGTACGATACAATATTCCTTCTCACATGATACATGATTCTTATTCATACAACACCTATAGTTTGTCATTTCAGCCTGTGAAAAATGTCGTACGAGATGACGCAGAGGCTGTACAGATGAAAATCTGAAAAGTCAAAAAATCTGAAAAATAACAAAAATAAAAAGTCAGTCTTGGAGGCTAAAAAATGTAGTCTTCTGCCCCATGGTGGGTGCTAGAGATGTGTGTGTGAAAAGTGGTTTGTAGCTGCAAGCACAACACTTCAATTAAGTCATTACATGTATGGTTAGTAAATCAATAATTAATAAATAATAAACCATAACAAAGCGACCAATTGCCTTCTAAAAGATGTGAGTATAAGATTGCTCTCAGATTTTTATAAGCAATACCAGTGACTAGAATACACCAAGATGAAGGATTTAATCTATATGAGCAAGATATTAAGCTAAAATAGATGCAAGATGGATGAATAATTCAAGCAATAACGAATTCAAGCAAATATGAGTAAACTAAATATGGATGCAAATAATCTAAAAAAGCACAATGTATTCAATGACTCCAGAGCAAAATCAACGTAATAATAATAAATCTCCAAGCGTATTCTCAAAAATCTCTGGGGTAAATTGGATGAGAGATGAAGGCTGAATTTATAGAGAATTACAAAAGAGATGATGAAAAAGCTCAATTTAGGATTAATTGAAAATAATTGAGACATCAGGTTCAATTAACCTTGAGATAAATTCCAATTATAGTTTAATTGAAATGTATTTAGATAGGAAGTTCAAGTTGCATTAGAAAATAATATTAAATTAATTCCATGCATTTGTGATAAAAATAGATAATTCTTTGATTTATTTAAGAAAAGAGTCTTTTCAATGCAACTGGACTTCTTTTTCTAAAAAGCTTTGAGTTCCAATTTTAGAGAATAATCAATAATTCAATTAAATTGCTTTTCTGATTTCAAGTTCTAAATTTAGAAAAATAAATAACATCTCAAGTTTGATTTCTCTCTCAATTCAATTCTTTTATTTTATTTTCAATTCAACTCTTGCTTTGTAATTAATTCCTCTTTTGTAATAAATTAATTCCTTTTTTGCATGATTAATGGCAAATTTATTAATTAATTAAATATGCTAGGATATTTAATAAATTAAAATAGGATAATTGATCAAAATGACATTCTTGGAATGATTCAATTAATTAAATAAATATTTAATTAATATTGAGCAATTTACTTGCCATGCAATATTTGATGATTAAAGAATTAATAATGTGCTCAAGATTGATTTAATTGCCTTTGGTTAGGACCTTGGTGGTGTTTTCGAGATTAGGGGCCCATGGTTTAGATGACCATTTTTAGGGTATTATAGTTTCTTCTTATAGTTGGATTCTAAAATATTGTGGGGAGCAACTAGCTGTAGAGGGTGAAAATGAATTCAACTTTACCACTGTTCTTTCCATCGCACAATCTCCTTCTGTCACCTCAATAAAGTCACCAAATAAATGTGGTAGAAAACACCTATCATTTATTACTCAAAAAGAGATAGCAGTTGGAAAATAGTTAACTCTGAATGATAGCATCAAAAAATAATTGAGGAGAGTCGTTAGGTCTCCAAATGCCAGATGAAAATTTTGTCTTGGAATGTTGGGGTATTAATGCCCCTGACAAAAGAGTCTGCATCAAGCATCAAATTGATACTTGCGGGGCTGATGTTGTTCTATTGCAAGAAAAAAAAATGTCTTCTACCACCTATGACTCTATTGCTTCCAAATGGTCGACATGGCAATCTTCTCATTCAGCTGCTATTGGTGCTTTTGGGGGACTTCTTACACTATGGAAGTCATCTTCTATCTCATTACAACTGATTGATGCTCATCAACATTGGTAGGTTTTTAAGGTTTCTCATTTTGATTTGGTCTTCTTTTTACTTAATGTTTATGCTCCAAATTCCACTCAGCATAAGAAAAGAGTTTGGGATGAAATTGAATCTTTCTTGGAGGCCTCAGAGCCCCTCAAAGTTATTCTTGCAGAAAATTTTAATACAATCATCTCTCTGAGTGAAAAGAAGGGTGGCATAATCTCTCCTACTAGAGTTATGGAAGACTTTCAATCATTCATTCAAGACAACACCCTTCTAGATATTCTTTGAGAAAAAGGGTGCTTTACATGGACAAATAAATGCCAAGATTACCATCAAATTGCAGTTCAATTGGATCATTTTTTTGCTTCTTCTCTATGGATTTAAGACAATTATGTGCTATTTTACCATGGTTTTATTATGACCACTTTCCAATCTCCCTTTCACTTTGCAATAGTCATCAAAAAGATGGTTCAAGGGCTCCCTTTAAATTTGAAGCTTTGTGGTTCAAGCATCCATATTTTTTAAGTTTATTGCAGACTTGGTTGCAGGAAGCTCCAAGGGTTGATGAAACCTTTCAGTTTTGCCTCTATTAGAAATTCAAATTTATAAAAAATCAGATTAAGGATTAGAAAGTTAATGTTTTTAAGAATGTATTTCAGCAAAAGGAAATTGTTTTAAAAAATCTAGAGGATATAAATGCCTAGATTATTGATAATGGTTTGGACTCCAATTCTTTTGAACAACAATGGGTATTGCAATCCAAGTGGGAATAGCTTATGGAAAGGGAGAAAATATATTGGAGGAAAAAGTCTAGGGAACTTTGGCTAAAGGAGGGGGATCAAAATACAATTTTTTTCATATATTTGCTCAAATAAAGAAAGCCAAGAACACATTTTTTTCTATTTTTGACAACATTTCAGGTAATCGTTTAACAAATGAGGCAGATATCAAATGTGAAGAAGTTAGATTTTTTTTCCAACCTTCTTTCTACGCCTTCTCAAATGTTTGATCAGACCCAGATTGCTAGGCAAAAACTTCTTGAATCCATTCTACCCTTGATCACTCAAGAAGATAATTGCAATCTTCTAAAGCCTTTTTCTCTAGAAAAATTGAAAAAAGTAGTTTTTGCTATGTCTCCTGATAAACCACCAGGTCCTAACGGTTTCACGACACTCTTTTTCCAGAAAAGTTGGGACTTCATTTATTTTGATTTGTTGAAAGATCTTGAAGAGTCTCATAGATCAGGGTCCATGCTATTCCATTTTAATGCTAACCACATTTCTCTCATTCCTAAGATGGAATATTCGGTTTCTTTCTCCGATTTCAAACCCATTTCACCATGCAACACTGTATACAATTGTTTTACTAAAGCCATTTACATGAGGTTGCATCAATTTATACCAAGGATAATCTCAGTAGAGCATGGTGGCTTTGTGCCTATTAGGGAAACAACTGAAGGTGATATAGTGGCTCATGAAGTCTTACATTCAATTTCTACCAACAAACTTCTAGCCTTAATCATTAAATTGGATATGGTGAAGGCATATGATAGGGTGAATTGGGATTTTTTGATGAATATTCTTTGCAAGTTTTTCTTTGATGGGAAACTATGTAAATGGATTTACTCTTGTTTATCTGGTGCAAATATTTTAGTATTAATTAATGGTTCATCTGTTGGTTTCTTTTCTTCAACTCAAGGTGTTAGACAGGGATATCCTCTTTCTTCACTGTTGTTCATGATTGTGGCCAAGATGTTGAGTAGAGCAATTTATAAAGTTCATTCAGAAGGGTCATGGAAAGGGGTAACAATTCTAAGTACAAATTTTTCAATTACACATTCTTTATTTGTTGATGACACCCTCCTTTTTGGTATGGCTAAATTAGTTGAAGCTAAAAATATTAAACAAATTTTGGATACATATATGGTAGCCTCAAACCAAAAAATCAATGCTGAGAAAGAAAAATTATACATTTTCAACTTTGAGAAAAGTGTTGAAAACAAATTAGTGGACATTTTGGGCTTTTAAGTGGCACAACTCCCTTGTTAATATTTAGGGATACCCTTCTTTTCAGGTGTTGACTGGGTAGATCTTATTGGGACAAGGTCATACAAAATATAGAGACTAGAATTGTAAGTTGGAAAGTTAGATGGCTTTCTCTATCCGGTGGAATATTAATGGTCAAATCAATTTTGCCAGCGATCCCAAACTACTATATGGTTCTCCTTAAAGCTCCTCATACAGCTATCTCAATTATTGAAAAGCTAATAGAATCTTTCCTTTTGAAAGGTAACATGGATGGGAAAAGAATATTCCTTTGTTTTCTTTACATAGCATTTGCTTAGATAAACTAAAAGGAGGAGTTGGAGTTCATAGTTTGTCAGCCAAGAATATCTCATTGGGTGCAAAGCTAGTATGACACATGTATACAAAGCCAAGAGAAAATTGGTGTAAATTAATGCAAGCTATGTATCTAGATTCTGAATCCCCTTCCCAGATCTTTACAATTGTAAATCCTCCTTTTGGGTTTGTCATGTGGAATTTTCTTGTAAGTTGTACAAGCTTAATCTTACCTCATCTCACTTGGGAAATAGATAATGGTGAATCTGATAATTTTTGGTTTGATTCCTAGAAGGACTTCCCATCACTTCAATCAGTTAACAATTTTTAAGAAGCTCACAAATTTTTTAGCCAAAGGCTAGGTGATAAGGTCAAAGATTATTTTTAATCAATTGATGTTCATACAGGTCAAGTCTCTTGGAAAAAACTGGAAGCACCATTTCTTTCTCAGAAACTACAATCAGATATAATAAGACAATTGGTAGTTGAATTATTTTTCTTAACAAATCTAGGGATAACCTTATTTGAGCACCATCAAAATCTGGCCAATATATTATCAAAATGGGCTATAAAGCAATCATCAATTTGCAAGCTCAATGTACTTCTCAAAGGGCTTTATCATTTTGTTGGTATCTAGGTATATTGCCAAAAATGGGTTACTTTAGTTGGCTTGCATTAAAGCACCAAGATCTGACAAGTGATAGACTTTTCAAGCTAGGAATTTCCCCTCACCCGTTCCCTTGTGCTCTCTGTAATTCAGCCAATAAGAATGTGGATCATTTGTTCATTCATTGTCATTTTTCCTCTTCCTGTTGGGAGTTTGTCGAGTTGAAATTTCAATGGTCTACACCACTACCGAAATCATTGCAAGATATATTTTGGATTAAGGAAAAAAAAGGTTTTGAAGGGGCCCTGAAACCCTTTACATAGAAGATTCTAAAAGACTTAGAATCAAAGAATTAGAAGATCCAAAACAAAATAGGCTACAAAAGATAGGACAATACAAAGGGCATCCATGAAACCAACAAACACCCAAACAGACAGACAAAAGACCAGCAAAGAACTAGAACGCAAAAAAAAAACACATAAAAGACAACACAATTAAATGAGTCTCTTAAGGGTCTCAACAACCTCAACCTCCAACAAGATCATCTTGTCAGGAACCATCCTCATCTCTTTGTAATCCACGCTCCAAGTCACAAATTTTTTCTTCATGTTGCCCCAGGTTTTCTTAAAAGGGCCTTGATCATCCCGCGTCTTCTCATTATCATCACCAATATTGATAAGAACTTTCTCATGTTGCTTTTTGTCAAGACTATTCACCATGGCATTCATGGCCTCCACTGTCTGTTTGACAATCTTGTGACTGTTAGTCATAATTGTCCTACGAGTGGCTTGAATTTTCTTATAGTTTTATTCCACATGGGTGAGCCTATCATCAAATCTTTTTTGCATCTGATCAATGCCCTCAACTGCTCTATTGATGCAGTCCACTATTGATTTCTTTTCATCTTCCGTCCATTGCCTATTACCTTTATGATTTTCCTGAGCAATGAACACATGAATAGCTTCCATCTTACTACCCAAGGCCCTTTGGTTGAATTTGACCTCTTTAAGCTCATGAAAGAGCCATTTGAACATGCTGAAAGTATCAATGGCGTGGTCCCTAGGGCTAGTTCTTTATAAGCCCTCCCTTTTTGCAAACATTTGGAGAACAGTTCCATAAATTTTGGTTTGGTGTATTTGGTGGGAAACAAACAAACAAATATTTAGGAAACAATTTTTTCCAATTGATTATGTCCTTTCAGGCCTTGAAAAATCTGTATGTGAAGTTGTGAATGTTGTGTTTCTAAAGAAAAACATGTTGGGTCAATTTTTTATAGATTGGGAGGCAAATCAACTTAAATTATGGCCAAAGTTGGCTTTGCCTTTCAAAGGCAGCAAACATATGGGGGTAGTTTTAAGATTGATAGAAGTGAAATTACATGGGATCCTCCTCCTATGAATCAATTAAAATTGAACTTTGATGGCTCTTTGAAAGGAAATTTGGGAGAATCAGGAGCGGGTTTTGTTTTGAGAGATCATAGGGGTTTTTTGATTAATGCAAAGACAAAAAAGTTACCTGTAGGCATGAACAATCAAGAAGAAACTCAAGCATTATTATATGGCTTACAAATGGCTCTTGAATTGGAAATTAAAGTTTTGTTGATTGAAGGTCATTCCTTGTGGATAATCAATGCTTGCAGAGAAATTTTTTTGTGCAACTGGAAAATAAGTTATGTTATGAACAAAATTTGGGGGCTCCTCAAACATTTCAATTCTTTTCAATCAAATGACGTGTATAGAGAAGCAAATCAGGTTGCAGATTATTTAGCAAACATTCCAATTGGTCATAATGTATCTGAATCAATATTCACACATGAGGATGTCAACCTGCCTCCATAACTGAAGCATCTTATAGCCACCAAATATTAGCATGGTTGTTAATATGGCTATTCTTTCTTGTTTACTAATGTTCTTTTCTCTATTTTGTAGGGATATTTAAGAGTTTTTCAGAAAAGTCATTGAATACAGTGGAAAAGCATTGTTCACAAATTACCTTCTTAATGGTTGTGATAAACTCCTCAAGTAACTAGTACAAGAACCTCCTGAAAGAGAAATATTGGTGAGACTCCAGAGTTGTCTTGTTGACATGAAGTTTTAGCTCTAAAGGCTAAAAATGATCAGATCGGTGTGACAACAGATCAATTTTGCTAATGCTTTTCCTCAAAGTTTATTAAAGTTTTGATTTCACCGACTATGTTGAGCTTTCATTGTCGAGCAGTCAGGTCAGAACCCGAACTCCCTAACTTGTTCATTGTTGTTTGAAGTTTGTAAGAGACCCCTGACCCCTGACCTCGATAGTACTGCCTTCTTGGAATTCAAGTGATGATCAATGATAAAGAGGATTGTGTGGCCTAGATTTCCTCACATGCCTGGACGTTGACCCAACTTGGTCCCGGTGTGGTCCGCACAATTGACACATCATTTGATATGGACTGGTTGCAGCTTGCCATGTGTGCATCCTATGGTGATGAGGTGTAAAGTTTGGTGTGAGTCTTGTCGATATGGAGGTTTGGTCTATGACTATGCTTGAGACATCAATGTGACTCCTCCCAATGAGTTTGTTCAAAGAGAAGTTGGAATTAATGACATCAGAGTGACTTGAGACTTCAATGTGACATTCAGAACTACCCCCAATGCATGATGTGTGGCCAATGAACCTGTTCTCATTGCACATCACCATGACTCCTGCTGATAAGTGCTATTTGAGTTTTTACTTGGCCTTGGGATATTAACATTGGGGTGACAATACAAAGTGATGCCGATGATAGTATGTAAAGGTTACATTAGAGTAATTCCTACCGATGGGTTGTGTTTGGAACAACATTGGAGTGACCTTGATCTTCAGTCTTCAGTCTAACCTGTGGATCTCTCATCGATGCTCGTGGTCTGGCTAATGGGTTAGTTCGACATGAGTCTTTCCAATGCATTTGTTTGGTTTGTGGCTATGCTTAAGACATTGGTGTGACTCCCGTCGATGACTTGGTTCAAAGAGCTGTTGGAATTAATGAAATTGGAGTGACTTGAGACTTCGGTGTGACATTCATAACTCTTCCAATGTATGATGGGTGATTGATGAACCTATTCCCATTGCACATCACCATGACTCCTGCCGATAAGTGTTGGCTGAGTTTTTACTTGGCCTTGGGGCATTGACATCGGGGTGAAACTTGCCGATGTCTATGATCTTGTTGTTTGTTTTGGACCATCTGGGAGATGGGTTATCATTATGAGATCTCAGCCTCACGCTGAAATTGTGAGTCTTGCAGATGGGTTCTTAGTTGGACCATGGTTAGACTTTTTTGACTTTCTAAGTTGGAAGATGATCATTGGAGGACTGTGCTGACCTAGTGAATACTGTTCAACGATTGAGACTGAATAGAGTTAATGTTTGTACTTGGTGCTTACTTATCCATGCTGGCTGCATGCATCACATGAGTTTTAGTCCACCCAAGGGAGGGTTATATAGATCGGAATAAAATGTAACACAACTTGGGATGTATTTTGATTTTTTTCTAGTGATTCACAACAACTACATGTCAATAGTAGGAATTGAAACTTTCAACTTTTCAAGCTGATTATACTACGACAACATTCAATGAGGATGAGCTACTTGGTGGGGTATGGGAAGTACCTAGAAGAGAAAGTGCACCTCAAAGATAGATCAATTGATAGATCATATTAGATAGTTTTCTTGAGATGAGTTACATGTTTTCTTGTAATGCAACAACCTGCTACGAAGTTATTGCCAGTATTATAATTTCTGGCCTTTTGTAATCCAATTTCACATAGATGCTATTAATATAATGCAACAATAGCCTTTTACCAATAAATAAATAAATTATAAATGACAAATATTATGATCCACAAAATAACACAAATAAATAATAACCCTCAATAATTAAATACACAATTATATTTAAATATCAATGCCATCCATTAATTTAATTTAATATTAATAAACTATATAAACCAATTAATTAATTAATAATTTAATTAATAATCACAACTCCTCAAGGACACCCAACCTAGGGTAAAATATAAAATACCACCTGACACCACAAGGCAACTCTAACCAAGACACCAAATTGATAGGATGCCATCTAAACCTAGAGCATAAAATGAGATCTCATTTCACTTTCGACCAACTTGTCATTGGGATTAAAGACATTCTCAAACCTGTGGAACCAGGTGGAAATTATGTCTAGTACCTGAAAACTTGTAACCACCAATGTACACACAATAACTTATATATAAAATAAAATAATCAGATAGGTGAAAGAGAATCACAACGTTATATCATGCTCACGACGAGTGGTATGACATCATTTTTTTCACAAACATGATAGTAATACAATCATGACAAACATAGCACCATCTTCATCATCATTACCTGATATAAACATGAATTGGGGTTAGCATATAACAAGATACCATCATATTATTATAAGAAAATATAAACCTCATATGCATAATGAGTGCATATAAATCAACAATCCTAAATCCCTCATCATAATAGTCCTGAATATATTGTCAACCACATAATGCCATAGTATCTCATATGTTAATATGAGATGTATAGCACAAGATAAATCATCATAAGAAATATCCATGATAAATAGTGCAATAATCACGAAGCTCAATATAGTCCTAACTTCAATAATCAAGCTAAAGCTTGAGTCAACATAGTAGTCATAATGAATCCACTATTGTAAAAAATAATATTAATATTAAGAATGAAACAAGAGGCATCAAGGACATGGAAAAATTGAAAAGTTTTTATCACATCCTCTCATAAAGGATGAACCAGGGAGGGGAACTACATATAATGACATTGAGATCACAATACAAGGTTACCCAAACCTGTTTCAACATTGCAATAATTTGAGAGAAAGTACTGACAATCAGGTCTTGATAAATCAAACAAATCTCCTCACTTCACAATTGAAATCCTTGTCAATTGCAGACATGACAACATCCACATCCACTACAAAACTTCAAATCAAAGACAAAGGATCCAAGGAATACTCTTACTCATGAGCATTTTGTATTGGGCAGCTACCTTTATCCCTGAAGTCTTTTGGGAGACTGCCACCAAACCATATTAATTAGCACAAAGGCAAAGAAGTAGTTTGATATGTTAGGACCCAAAGGCAAGTGAGAGGGGGGGGTGTAAATCAGTTGTCTATTAACTTCAACCCAAATATAACTTAATCAAACTTGATGCATAATACCGCTAAACCATACTTAATGCTGGTTGTCAGTTTAATAGTTAATAACAATACCAGTGAAACTTAATGCATGAAACGGAAAGAGAAATAACATCCACAACACATAACACAGTTATTTGTACATAGAAACTGATGGGATGGGGTTTGGGATAGACTAGCCTAGTCTATGCTCTTGGATCCTTTCCTTGGATCACCTGGTGTTCTCTACACACCCTAGGGTCTCCAGGACTTCCCTTTTCTTGAGGAATCCCCTGACCATGCCCAATCCACCCACCAATGAGTTGCAATGCTGCTCCTAAGGTCTCACCTACTCATGAGACTCAAAACCCCTTACTATTGCTAATAAGGGCTAATCTTGTTCCAAACCTTCCAAGGTCTTAGCAAGGTTGTATCAAGTCTTAAACCATGCTTTACATCCCCCCATGCACCCCCAAGAAGTTGCTACCTTCATCCTTTCTACCGATTTCACTGTTTTGTGATTTTGCTTACAAAACAGGGCTACAAGGATTAGGACCAATTAGGCCTCCTACCCGGTCCTTTAGGGCTTTCTCTCACAAACAATGCATAAACAACCCAAACTCCCAAAATGAACTACTAATCAATTGGAAAGGACTCAAGGATTTTCTAGGTTTTGGGCCTCCAAGTGGCCGTACAGAGCCTAGGGCGAATTTTGAGGTTTTTAAGGGTTTTGTGGTCTGCCTGGGTCACAGTGAAGGTTTTGTGTGTTAGCCACCTTGTTTGGATTGGTGGAGGCTCCTCCTTCACACCAATTATGCTTCTAACACTCCTCTACACCTCCTCCAAAGGATGTACTCTCCTCTATCCAACCTTGCTCTCCAAGACCTCTGCAATCTAACCTCTCCTAACCGAGCACTATCCAGTCTCGCCTAGGAGTAGGTCTTTTCTTGGCCTTCCTACATTTTGAAGGGCCCTTCTTGCTTGGGAATATAGTACAGGGTCTTCACATCCATTCCCCATGGTTTCATGGTGGTTCCACAATGAGGAATGGAGTTAAGACTTCATTTACACAATCCTGTCCAAAACTGGACAGTGAGAAGACAATTTATAGACTATTTACACACACACTCAATCTGCAAGTAAAAACCTAAACTAATTGCTTGAAATGAAAGTATTTACACCATGAAAGACAAACCACATAGTTTTGGATGTATCTCAATCCATTAACTTTCTTGTTTCCTTCATTCAAACTGACTGGTAACAATTTTACAGTCTTAGTCTGATATTTTTGCTAGGGTCGTACAATGTCTGACATGCAACCCATGAATTTAGGGTTTGAAAGTACTTATACTACCTTTGCCTTGATCTATGTGCCCAAACTAGGGTTTTCCATGCTAACCTAAAGAACTTGACATCATTGTGGAAAAGTTGCTTGACAACTTTTAAAAGTTGTCATGCAACTTTTGCAACTTTTGAGCAACTTTCCCAATGTTGCTCTTCATGACTCCTAGACCTACAATGGGCCAACCTAAGGACACCACCATGATGTGAAGGACCCCTAAACACCTCCAGGACACACATACCCTCCATTGTCAATAAAATCACAATCTTGACTTATGACCCCTAAGATCTCCACTAGGACCCTAACTAGGACCTATGAGCACATGGCTCATTATTTTATGTACAATGGCTTCATAAGAAGCATAACACCAACAAAAAAAGAAAGAGAAAGAGTTTGGAAGGGTTCTCCTACACCATACTCCCCCTCTGCACACAATTAAGAAATAGAAGAAGAGATGAGAGCCGAGTCTATTCCAAGTGCCTTGAACCTGCTTTCCTCCACCCATGTAGCTTCAGATACTGGTTGATCTACCCATTTCACTAAGTGCTCCATGTAGACCCGGTGTCTAGTTGACTTCTTCACCCTTGATTCCAAGATCTCCTCTAATTTAGGCTTCTTCATGTGTGGTAAGACATTAACATCAAGGTCCTGCAGTACCTTGGCTTGGTTCTCAGTCTGCCCTGCTATCTCACCCTTGTACATGATCAGGTCAGCTACATTAAAGACTGGTGATATAGCTAAATTTGAAGGTAGGTCAACTTTTTAGGCATTGTTACCATGTTGGGATAGGATTCTACAAGGTCCTACCCTTCTCATCTATAGTTTGGTAGGCTTACCTCCTTGCATCCTAGCTTTACTCAAATGGACCATCACATAGTCACCCACCTTGAACTGAACTTCTCTCCTCTTCTCATCCACTTTGGCTTTCAGTTTTTGAGGGGGTTCAAGGATGGCCTGCTTAACTTGCTCCTAAAATTCCTTGATGGTTTGAGTGAAGTCTTTTGCTTGCCCACTCTTCATTTCCAAACTACCAAGGTCTCTCAACTCACATACTCCTCTTGGATGTCTGCCATAGACAACCTCAAAAGGACTTCTACCAATGGTTCTATTCACACTGTCATTATATGCATACTCTACTTGAGAAATGATTAGGTCCCATGTCTGGCCATATTCCTTAGTTAAACACCTCAGCAAGTTACCTAACACCCTATTGATGACTTCAGTTTGACCATCTGTTTGTGGATGGTAAGCTGAGCTAAATGACAAGTTGGTTCCTAGTCTCCTCCATAATGTTTGCCAAAAATGACCCATGAACTTCTTGTCCCTATCTGAAATAGTTCTTAAAGGGAGTCCATGAATCCTAACAATCTCTTTGAAGGAGAGATGTGCAACATAGCTTGCATCATGTGTAGTCTTACATGGGACAAAATGACTCATCTTGGAAAATATATCTACTACCACATAGATGTTGTCCATACCTTTTTTTGTCTTGGGAAGTCCTACTACAAATTCCATGCTTATACATTCCCAAGTTCTGTTTGGGACCAGTAATGGTTGATATAAACCAGCATTACTTGATCCACCTTTAGCTCTTTGGCATACACCACACTGTTCTACATATCTTTTCACATCCCTTGGCAACTTTGGCCAATAGTACTACCTCTGTACTAAATCCAAGGTTTTTTTGACTCTAAAGTGTCCACTTAAATTTCCATTATGTTTCTCTTGGATGAGGTTCTCCCTCATGGATCCCCTTGGTACACACAACTGGTTACCCTTGAACAAGAGACCATTTTGGAGAGTGTAATCTGCATACTCACCATGGAAATGGTTCTCAAACTCTTTGCAAACCTTGTAAGTTGTTGAGAAGTCTTCATCTCCTTCATAGAGGTCTTTGAAACCTTCTATTCCTATGCTCTGCAACTATAACTCTTGAACTGTCATCAACTTTCTGCTTAATGCATCTGCCACCTTATTAAGCTGCCCCTTCTTATGCTTGATGGTGAAGTTGAAGGATTGGAGATATTCCATCCATTTCAGATGCTTGTTTCTTAGCTTCTCTTGAGTGTTTATGTAACTCAATGCCTGATTGTTTGTGAACACTACAAATTCTTTTGGAAGTAGGTAATGCCTCCATTTCTTTAGAGACTGCACTAATGCATACAACTCTGGGTCATAAGTTGAGTACTTCTTCTTTTCTTCATTAAGCTTCTCACTGAAAAATGCCACAGGTCTTCCCTCTTGACTCAATACACCACCTATTGCAACTCCACTTGCATCACACTCCAAGGTGAATAGCTTATCAAATGTAGGTAGGAGAAGGATAGGTTTTGTGGCTACTTCTTGCTTCAACATTTGAAATGCTTTGTCTGCCTGTGCAATCCATTCAAACTTAGTTTTAAGGCCTCCTTTTATGGTGTCAAGGACTGGTTCACATATACCACTAAAATTCCTCACAAATTTCCTATAGAATTGAGCTAATCCATGGAAACTTCTAACTTCAGTCCTTGTTTTAGGTGCAGGCCAATTCAAAATTGCCTCCACTTTGCTTGGATCCATCTTCAAGGTTCCCTTAGACACCACAAATCCTAAGTAAACCAGCTCTTTCTTCAAGAAGTCACACTTCTCTAGGTTGATAGATAATTTCTCCTCATGCAACCTTTCTAAAACTAACCTCAAATGCTCAAGGTGCTCTTCCTTGGTTCTACTATAGATGAGAATGTCATCTAGGTACACTACCACAAATCTACCTGTGAAATCCTTCAACACCTCATTCATCAACCTCATGAAGGTGCTTGGAGAATTAATAAGCCCAAATGGCATCACAAGCCATTCATACAATCCATCTATGGTTTTAAAAGCAGTCTTCCACTCATCACCCTCCTTAATTCTTATCTGGTGATAACCACTTTTAAGGTCTATCTTGGTAAAATACATAGCCCCTCCTAAATAGTCCATGAAATCCTCTATTCTAGGAATAGGAAACCTATACCTTATGGTAATCCTATTGATTTCTCTTGAGTCAATGCAAAGTCTCCACTTACCTCCTTTTTTTGATGCTAGCACTATTGGGACTGCACATGGGTTGATGCTCTTCTTAATCAGTCCTTGTTCCAATAACTCCTACACTTGCCTTGCTACTTCCTTATTCTGATCAGGTGTGAGCTTATATGCAGCCTTGTTAGGTAAGGATGCACTAGGAACAAAGTCTATTTGATGACTTATGGACCTTCTTGGTGGGAGTGTTGCAGGTGCTCCATCACTCACTATATCCTTATACTCTTGCAACATTTGCTTCACCTCCTTGGGTATTTCTACCTACAACTTGTCTTCTTTCTCTATTGGCTTAACAAAGATGGTACACTTCACTATCTCCTCCTCATGTAGCATATTTAAGAACTCTTTACCAGTAGCCATTAAAACACTAGGTGTTTTTGGAGTGCCCTCTTCATCCTCTGTCAAAGACTGAATCTTGAAGGTCTTGTTGTCCTTCTTAAAGGATATGGAGTTCTCATCTCCATCATAAATAACCTTCCTATCAAATCGCCAGGGTCTTCCTAGCAACAAATGACATGCATCCATAGGTAACACATCACCAAGAATCTTATCCTTATATCCTCCAATAGAAAACTCTACCTAAGTTTGCTCATTGACTAGCACACTCTGTCCTTTGTTCAACTAAGTCACTTTGTAAGGATTGGTGTGGGGTATTCTTGTGAGTTTCAACTTCCTAACTACCTCTTCTGAGATGATGTTGTTAGTTGAGTCTATATCAACTATCACCTTGCACACTTTACCAAGAACTTTGCACCTCACCCTAAACAATGCTCTCCTATGTTTGGGTTCCTCCTTAACCGGTTGTCCGATCAAAATCCTATTGAACATCAGATTCTCACCAACTTCTGATTCAATCTAGTCCACATCCGGTGTCTTGCTGCTTGAAGAGTCTTCTTATGCATAAACAACCCTCTTTCCATTGTTTGATGAGGTAGGCTTGTCAGGGCATCTATATGCTGGGTGTCAAAATTGTCCATAATTGTAACACTTCATAGTTGCAAAATAGGAGTTACCTCTGATGGTACCTGTACCCCTATTTGGACCACCTTGTGCACCTCTTCCTCTGGAATGTCCTCCTCTGAGATTGGTTTCACTACCATGCTCAGTTAACTTGGCTTCTCCTTGGTTCCTTGGCTCATTTGTCTTGCTTTGGTAACCACCTCAGTGATTCACTTGATCTCTACCTCTGCCTCTACCCCTGTTATTGGAGTCTCCTTTCCTTTTGTTCCTCTCTTCTACCTTGACAGCAAGCTGATGACATTTCGGAACAGTAGTAGGAGTCCATAGGCTTATCTCCTCCTGAATGTTCCACTTTAGGCCACTTAGATACCTAGCCACCTTAATAGATTCATCTTCTTGAACCTTTGATCTAAGACATAGTTTTTGAAACTCTTTGGTGTAGGAAGTTACATCAAGATCTTTTTGCTTCAATCCTTGTCTCTTCTTATGAAGTTGGACTTCATAATCCTCTGGTAAGTAGTTCTCCTTAATCTTACTCACCATAGCTTGCCAATTTGCAATAGGTAGCTTCCCCATGCTAACCCTTTCTTCTTGCAGGTACTTCCACCATGTCAAAGCTTCTCCCCTTAATCTTGATTTGGCAACTTTAACCTTCTGAGCCTCTGTCACTCCTTCACACTCAAAGTGGTTTTCCATGCCCTCAATCCATTCCATAATAGTGTCGATGTCCATTCTTCCACTAAAATGTGGCAATCCTTCAAAGGCTTTGGTGTTTCAAGGCCTTAATAGCCTTCACAAAAGGTTCTTCATTGAACAAGGGATTTGGTTCAAGAATTATGTCATCTATGTCTATAGTTCTCTTGCCTTTACCCTTGGTGTCTTCATCCCAAGGTTCATGTGTTCTCTGATCCATCACTTCCGACAGTTTATCCCTTATCTCACTCATTGCTGCTTCAAGGAGTCTATTCTTCTCCTTTTGCTCTTCTACCTCTCTAGCTAGCTCTGCATTAGTAACCATTTTTCTCTCCCCTACTGATTCACCAGTATATAGAGACATACACATTCCAACAAGTCTTTAACTTGGCTCTGATACCAATCTGATGGGATGGGGTTTGGGATAGACTAGCCTAGTCTATGCTCTTGGATCCTTTCCTTGGATCACCTGGTGTTCTCTACACACCCTAGGGTCTTTAGGACTTCCCTTTTCTTGAGTAATCCCCTGACCATGCCCAATCCACCCACCAATGAGTTGCAATGCTGCTCCTAAGGTCTCACCTACTCATGAGACTCAAAACCCCTTACTATTGCTAATAAGGGCTAATCTTGTTCCACACCTTCCAAGGTCTTAGCAAGGTTGTATCAAGTCTTAAACCATGTTTTACATCCCCCCATGTGCCCCCAATAAGTTTCTACCTTCATCCTTTCTACCGATTTCACTGTTTTGTGATTTTGCTTACAAAACAGGGCTACAAGGATTAGGACCAATTAGGCCTCCTACCCGGTCCTTTAGGGCTTTTTCTCACAAACGATGCATACACAACCCAAACTCCCAAAATGGACTGCTAATCAATTGGCAAGGACTCAAGGATTTTCTAGGTTTTGGGCCTCCAAGTGGCCGTACAGAGACTAGGGCAAATTTTGGGGTTTTTAAGGGTTTTGTGAGGGTTTTGTGGTCTGCCTGGGTCACAGTGAAGGTTTTGTGTGTTAGCCACCTTTTTTGGATTGGTGGAGGCTCCTCCTTCACACCAATGATGCTTCTAACACTCCTCTACACCTCCTCCAAAGGATGTACTCTCCTCTATCCAACCTTTCTCTCCAAGACCTCTGCAATCTAACCTCTCCTAACCGGGCACTATCCAGTCTCACCTAGGAGTAGGTCTTTTCTTGACCTTCTTGCATTTTGAAGGGCCCTTCTTGCTTGGGACTATAGTAAAGGGTCTTCACATCCATTCCCCATGGTTTCATGGTGGTTCCACAATGGGGAATGGAGTTAAGACTTCATTTACATAATCCTGTCCAAAACTGGATAGTGAGAAGACAATTTATAGACTATTTACACACACACTCAATCTGCAAGTAAAAACCTAAATTAATTGCTTGAAATGAAAGTATTTACACCATGAAAGACAAACCACATAGTTTTAGACATATCTCAATCCATTAACTTGCTTGTTTCCTTCATTCAAACTGACTGGTAATAGTTTTATAGTCTCAGTTTGATATTTTTGCTGTGGCCGTACAATGTCTGACATCCAATCCATGAATTTAGGGTTTGCAAGTACTTATACTACCTTTTCCTCGGTCTGTGTGCCCAAACTAGGGTTTTCCATGCTAACCTAAAGAACTTGACATCATTGTGGAAAAGTTGCTTGACAACTTTTAAAAGTTGTCATGCAATTTTTGTAACTTTTGTGACGGACCCCTAAACACCTCCAGGACACACATACCCTCCATTGTCAAGAAAATCACAATCTTGACTTAGGACCCCTAAGATATCCACTAGGACCCTAACTAGGACCTATGAGCACATGGCTCATTATTTTATGTACAATGGCTTCATAAGAAGCATGACACCAACAAAACAAGAAAGAGAAAGAGTTTGGAAGGGTGCTCCTGCAGTAGAAACCCTGTAAGGGAAAAAACCATGGTGGGAAACCTTACCCACAATCAGATGATACTAATACAAATAGTATGTGTGTACAAATGGGGTCTACACATGTTGAAAGGCCAACTGCCTAGAACTCACTGCTCAATCACAAAATGAGAGTCACACTGGCTACAATAGGATGGTTAAATCCTAGATAATGTACTGCTCAAAATAACATCTTCATATGCTAGACTCAGTACTGGTTAAGCTCTGATTATCTCCTTCAAAACCTTCCTTGAATCTTCAAATGATGTCTGCATGAGTAGATCTACTTATATTCACATATAGAAAATATCACAACCTTATCTCATCTCCTATCCTATATCAATCTCACAATTGAGATCTTACATATATACCAAAACCTAAGACCAAATGTGTAGGTCAGCTCACTAAGAATATTACAATAAAATCAATTACAAATGAATCAATATGTGATGCATCATGTTGGCTCAATGCATTTACAATAATAACCAATTAATAAATCATCTCCATAATGTCCCGTGCTGATCTGGAATAGATAACACATGCCGGTCCATAACCTAGACCAATTTGCCGGTAACAACAAATATGCCAACTCAATTAGACCAATAACCAAATCACCAAAACCAAGTGTTCAAATCATGTCTTCGACATAACCAAGTAACCTCTAGATGATAACTAATCATCCTCAGTGACGGTGAACAATATAACCTGTTAGTGAACCAGATACCAGTGACTGTGCATAAGTCACTAAACATGCTGGTGAACATAACCAAAGATCTCTAGAAAGATAAGTGTTCATAAGTGTTGACATCAATGACAAAACCAATGCAACACATCCATAATACCAACAATCTCCCCCTTTAGCATTGATGGCAACATAAGATGGAAAAACCATCTAAGTGCCAAAGCAGAAATGCCAATAAACCAAAAACCAACAATCTCCAGAAGAGATCAATTACCAAAAATCAAAATACAAAATATCTCTCCCCAAAGGATAATGATTCCTAAATACAAAGTTTTTCCATAGATATCTCTCCCCCTTTGACATCAAATGCCAAAGCAATAAAAAAAATAGATACAACTAGTTCATAGAACTAATTACAAATACCAACTACTCCCCCTAAGAAGTAGCTCTCCTCCATCAAAGCTAGAAAAAAGGTTTCTCTATAAATTATACCGGTCTGATGCTAATCTCCAACTGTCTAAGTCTCTACCGGTGAGGGTATTACCCCAAGCTCCTCTATGAGATATTCAAAATTTTCCTTAGGCAAAGGCTTAGTAAAGATATCTGCAATCTGCTCTTTGGTATTCACATAAACTAGTTTCACTTCCTTTGCTTCTACATTCTCTTTCAGAAAATTGAATTTGATAGAAACATGTTTAGTTTTAGAGTGAAATACTGGATTCTTAGATATATCAATTGCTTCCATATTATCACAGTAAATAATTATAGGCTCTTTGCATTTTACCTTTATGTCCTTCAACATTTGTTTAATCCATAATACCTGAGTATAATTAGTTGTTGCTGCAACATATTCTGATTCTACTGTTGATAATGATGTACAACTCTGTTTCTTGCTCAACCATGAAATCAATCTGCTACCAAGAAAGAATGCCTCGCCGGTGGTGTTTTTTCTGTCATCTTCATCTCCTACCCAATTAGCATTGGTGTATGCACATAAATCAAAATTTTCATCTTTAGGATACCATAAACCAAGATTTGTTGTGCCTTGTAAATACCGGAAAATCATTTTTATTGCTGATTCATGATTTTCCTTAGGATTACTCTGAAATCTTGAAACAATAAATACTGCATTCATAATATCAAGTCTTGTTTGTGTCAAATACAGTAAACCTCCAATCATAGATTTATATCTTGTCAGATTAACAGGTGTTGAATCATCCTTCAATGATAGTTTATTAGTTGTAGTCATAGGAGTACTTACCGGTTTAGAGTTTTCCATACCAAATTTCTTCAGCAATTCCTTCAAGTACTTTGATTGACATATGAATATACCTTTATCACTATGTGAAATCTGCAATCCTAAAAAGAATTTTATCTCCCCAATCACAGACATTTCAAATTCTTCCTGCATCTTATTAGAAAAGTCTTTACACAATCCATCTTCTCCTCCAAAAATTATATCATCAACAAAAACTTCAATAACCAAGATGCCATCATTAGTCACTTTGAAATATAAGTTGCTGTCAGCATTACCTTTAGTGTAACTAAGCTTCAAAAGATATTTGTCCAATCTAGCATACCAAGCTCTAGGAGCTCGCTTCAATCCATATAAAGCTTTCCTTAACCTACAAACCATATCTTTGTCATTTGTCAAAGAAAATCCATCAGGTTGTTCAATGTAGACTTCCTCTTCAAGATCACCATTCACAAATGCACATTTAACATCCATTTGATATACTTTATAGTTCTTGTGTGCTGCAAATGTAAGAAGTAGTCTAACTACCTCAATTCTAGCTACCGGTGCAAAGGTTTCATTGTAATAAATTCCCTCTTTCTGTGAATATCCCTTACACACTAATCTCTCTTTGTTTCTGATTACCTTACCATCTTCATTAAGTTTATTTCTGAATACCCATTTAGTTCCAATTACATTTTTATTTTTAGGTTGGGGAACCATTGTCCATGTATTGTTCTTTTCAATTTGTTCTAATTTATCTTCCATAGCCTTAATCCAATTTTTATCTTCACATGCCTCATTAACTGATGCTAGTTCAATTTGAGAAATTAAACATACCTCTTCATTTGCCAGTCTTCCTCTTGTTATAACTCCTTGATACTTATTCCCAATTATCTGACTTTCAGAGTGGTTCAATCTTACATACCTGAGTGTATTCACTTGCTGTTGTTCTTCAGTCACTGTGGAATTCTATGATAATGCCGGTGTGATTGGATCAACATTCTATACAGGTGCACTCAGTGTAGGTTCATTTGTGATTATCTCAACTGCCGGTTCAGAGTCCATAGACCTTTAATCTCTTCTAAAGTGTTCATCAATCTTCACATTTGCACTCTCAATAATTTTCTGAAATATTTTATTAAAACATCTATATGCTTTGCTTTTAGATGAATAACCAAGAAATATTCCTTCATCACTTCTAGGATCAAATTTACCAATATACTCATCTCTCCTAATGTAATATTTGCTTCCAAATATTCTAGAATATTTAAGCGTAGGAGTATTACCAAACCATAGTTCATGAGGTGTCTTACTGGTTTCACTTTTGATGTGAACTCTATTGAATGTGTAAACCGTTGTATTCGCTACTTCTCTCCAATATACATGAGGTAGGTTTTCTTCTGATATCATGCTTCTAGCTGCATCCAGAATAGTTCTGTTTTTCCTTTTCACAACTCCATTCTGCTGGGGTGTCCAAGGTGCTGATAGCTGTCTTTTGAGTCCATTCACTTCACAGAATGTATTAAATTTCTTAGATGTGAATTCATCTCCTTGATCTGATCTTAAACATTTGATTTTCTTATCGGTTTTATTCTCTACCATTGCCTTGAATAGTTTGAATTTCCCAAAAGCTTCTGATTTCTCGCTGAGAAAAGTAACCCAACACATTCTAGAATAACCATCAATGATTAGCATAAAATATCTATTTCCTTGTAGACTTGTAGTTCTTGTCGGACCACATAAATCAGTATGCATTAAATCAAGAACATTATTGGATTTCTCTGGAATACTCTTAAAGTTTTTTCTAACTTGCTTTCCAAATTGACATTCTTTACATACTGGATTGTGAGGTTTTATAATCTTAGGTAAATCCCTTACTTCCTTAGTTGTACTGATCTTCACAATGCAATCAAAATTCACATGACAAAGTCTCTTATGCCATAACCAACTTTCATCAATATGTGCAATCAAGCATGTCTTTTCATTGTTATTCAAATGAAAGATATTACCTCTAGTCTGATTACTAGTTACAATTTCCAAACCAGCTCTATTCATGATTTTGCATTTACCATTCTTGAATTGTAACTGAAATCCCTTTTCAACTAATTGACCAACACTCAAAAGATTGTGCTTCAAACCTTCAACATAATAAACATTGTCTGCATTGTGCTTACCATCAAAAGATATAGTGCCTTTTCCTTTGATCAAACAAGCTTTATCATCTCCAAATCTTACTAGACCAACATTGTATTCCTGAAAAGTTAAGAATTTACTTTTATCACGAGTCATATGATGTGAACATCCGGAATCAATGATCCATTCATCATTTTCTTCAATTTTAGCTATCAGGGCCTACTCTACCAGTTGTACAGTAGGTGCCGATTGATCTTCTATTATTGCAACAAAAGCTTATCCATTGTCTACCGGTTCCTCATCAGAATCATCAGTAACTCCTTCATCAACATAGTAACATGATTTGTCTTTATGCTTCTTAAATCTGTATCTATGATATTCAGGGTTAGGCTTATATGTTCTTTTAGCTTCTTCTCTCAATCTTGCATTTCTATCCAGATATCTAGATGCCATATGACCAATTTTATTATATTTAAAATATTTAAATGGTGATTTACCTTCATACTTACTTCCAACTTGACCTTTAGGCATTTTCCTTGCGAATAGTGCTTCAAGCTCTTCAAGTTCTTCATTTTCCTTTCTGATGTCTTCAAGTTATTTTGCATAAAGTTCTTTCCAATCAGATTTATCAGATGATGATGATGATTCTATAGATGATGATGATTCTTTGAAGGCTAAATCTGTCTCAATTGTAGCAATAGGACCAAATTCCTCAAGTTCAAAAGCGGAAAGTATTCCAACCAAAGTATCTCTAGATACTGATGTATTAGGCATTGTTCTCAATTCATTAATAGCAATTACTTTAATTTTGTATGCTGGTGGCAATGCTCTTAAAACTTTAGAAACAATCTCATCTTCACTTAAGGATCCTCCACAACATTGTATACCCAAAATAATTTCATTAACTCTTTCCATAAAAGCAAAAATTCTTTCATCTTCTTCCATTTTCAGATTTTCATACCTGACCTGGAAGCATTCCAGTTTTACAATTTTGATAGTGGTATCACCTTCATTCAAAGTCTCCAATTTATCCCAAATAGCTTTAGCAGCAGACCAGTCTAATAATTCCATGATTTGCTAATCTGACAATGCGCTCAAAAGTGCTTCTCTTGCTTTGCAATCATTCTCTTGATCTTTAGCCAAGTTTGGTGGATTAGGTTGACTCTATGTAGGACCAACATAACCATTCTTTGTAAAATCCCATATGTCTCTTCCAATGCAATTCAAATGTGTCTCCATTCTGATCTTCCATATACCATAGTTAGTTCCATCAAGTTTCAAGCTGTCCTTCCTGAAATAGTTAGTTGCCATAGAATCTCCTCAAGTTGTTAAACTTCTACAAAAAGAGGACTTAGCTCTGATACCAATTGTTAGGACTCGGAGGCAACTGAGAGGGGGGGGTGAATCAGTTGTCTATTAATTTCAACCCAAATATAACTTAATCAAATTTGATGCATAATACTAGTGAACCATACTTAATACCGATTGTCAGTTTAACAGTTAATAACAATACTGGTGAAACTTAATGCATGAAACAAAAACAAAAATAACATCCACAACACATAACACATTTATTTGTACGCGGAAACCCTATAAGGGGAAAAACCATGGTGGGAAACCTTACCCAAAATGGGATGATACTACTGCAGATAGTATGTCTGTACAAATTGGGTCTGCACATGCAGAAAGGCCAGCTGTCTAGAGCTCATTGCTCAATCACAAAATGAGAGTCACACTGACTACACTAGGATGGTTAAATCCTAGATAATGTACTGCTCAAAATAGCATCTTCATATGCTGGATTCAGTACCGGTTAAGCTCTGATTATCTCCTTTAAAACCTTCCTTGAATCTTCAAATGATGTCTGCATGAGTAGCTCTACTTATATTCACATATACCGAATATCACAACCTTATCTCATCTCCTATCCTATATCAATCTCACAATTAAGATCTTACATATATACCAAAACCTAAGACCAAATGTGTAGGTCGGCTCACTAAGAATATTACAATAAAATCAATTACAAATGTATCAATATGTGATGCATCATGTTGGCTCAATGCATTTACAATAATAACTAATCAATAAATCATCTCCATAACGTGTCATGCTGATCTGAAATAGATAATGCGTGCCAGTCCATAACCTAGACCAATTTGCCGGTAATAGCAAATATGCCAACTCGATTAGACCAATAACCAAATCACCAAAACCAAGTGTCTAAACCATGTCTTCAACATAACCAGGTAACTTCGAGATGATAACAGATCATCCTGAGTGCCAGTGAACAATATAACCTGTCGGTGAACCAGATACCAGTGACTGTGCATAAGTCACTGAACATGCCAGTGAACATAACCAAAGATCTCCAGAAAGATAAGTGTTGACATCAATGACAAAACCAATGCAACACATCCATAATACCAACATGATATTCATCCTCTTCCTCTTTCATCAAATGGGGTGAATTAAATGAAGAATCCTTAGAGGAAGACATATGCAGATGGTTGTATAAAGATGAAGAATAAAATCCCTCAATCCAGCTTCCTTTGGATAAGTATGGGAAAGGTTTGAAAATTTTACAGAGACATGATTATAATGGTACAATAGGCTTGGGGGCATAACATCAAGGGGTCA
This sequence comes from Cryptomeria japonica, assembly GCF_030272615.1. Lineage (NCBI taxonomy): Eukaryota > Viridiplantae > Streptophyta > Pinopsida > Cupressales > Cupressaceae > Cryptomeria > Cryptomeria japonica. Next base: position 305,359,449 of record NC_081412.1, read on the forward strand.
TAGAGTCGATACTAGCTACAAAGAATACAAGGAATCAAGGCCTAGGTTATGGAAAGATAGAAAAAGGATCCACAAGTATACAAGATGCCCCTATTATATTAAACATGCCTCTAACAAATCTACCTCCCACTGGTGTAGCTATTGACAAAGGATCCTCAAGACAAAGTAATCTATCAATGGTTATGTATGTTCCTCCCTCTCACATGAACATATCTGAGGAAATCGGTGTCGCACCCATAAATTAAACTAGTGTTAGAAATCAACACCCATCATTCAAGAAGTTGGCATAACCTCTATAATAGAAGAATGATCCATAGGACAAGGAAACATACCATTGGTAATAAACATTGTTGAGACTCCACTCCCTCCTATTGAAGAAGTCGAGGAACCCTTTGAAGAAGGATCAGATATAAAGACATAAATTGAGACTGAAACAAATTCCAATGAGGATGAGTGGTTAACTCTTCACAATAGTAGCACTTATGTGGTGGATTGATCATATGATTGTCAACCCCCTATTGATGATGGTATTAATTATGAAGATAAAGAGATAGACCCCAATTCATGGCAACACTATTTTGACACCTAGGCTTGTAATATAATAACAACATCTTATTTTGGTGGAAGTAAAGACCCATGTCTCATTTTTACACACCTCATAGATTGGGGACAATAGGATAAACCACACTTAGATTGATTTGAGAATGATGAGGTGATAGATAAATTTATTGGTGCTCATGAAGGTCTACCATATGGGGATCATAAAACAGGCTTTGCAATTTATCTTGATAGGGCACCATATTTTGGGGAGGAAAGCTCATCCTTAAGTCAAGGAGATCTCAAGGAAGACGAAAGTAAAGACAAAAACAAAAGGTCCGCATCTACAAGGATGGATGAATAGTCAGACTATACTATAAAATTAGATAAGCTGCCAATTGATTAAGAGAGGTCATCACTACTAGTGGAAAAGTTAGAAGAGGTCAATATTGGTGAAGGTGAAAATGAGAGAAAGATTCACCTCTAGGTCTTCATTACAACCCAAAGAGAGAGAAAGACTCATTCAGTTCTTTAAGATAAGATAGGTAAACTTTGTTTGGTCAAAGACTGCCATTCTTGGTTTGGATCAAAAACTCATCTTACATATTTTACCACTACACCCAAGAACAAAGCCTTACAAATAAAAGCTCAGAAAGATGCACACTTAGATAGCTCTCTTTGTTTAAGTGGAACTGCAAAAGTTGCTGGATGTAGGCTTCATCAGACCTATAGATTATGCAAAGTGCATCTCTAATCTTGTGCTAGTGACAAAGTCCATTGGAGGTATCCACATTTGTATTGATTTTAGAGCTCTAAACAAGGTATTAGGACAGTAAAATTTTGCATTTTGTAGTTTTGGTTTTTTGCTAGTAGGATGTCAATTTCAAGGCTCATGAGTTGACATTTTCCTCCTTATGATTATAAGAGTTTCCCTCTTATAATGGTTTTAATAAGTTTCCTTTTTGTAGTTGACCTCCTAAGCACAAAAATTCACGACCCTTTGACGCCTTGCTTTAAGTTGCGTGTGGTCATTTTAATGTCATAGGTCTCTTTATCCCGTTTCCCTGCAAGTCGTTTGTGTTCCTCATTTCAAAGATTGTGGGCTCACGGGTTGTATTTTGGGTAAGCCGCAGTGTTCCCTCATCCCCGTGCTTTATTAATCCTTGATTGAAAGTGTTTAGTGGGCTTGCAGGTGTTGTTTTAGAAGGACCCCATGGCCCCGCAGGTTTATCTCCATGAATGAGTTGTACCTCGTGGGTACGCGGATTTCACATTGATGGATTTGGATGGGTTCTGCCTTCCTACAAGGTGTTAGTGGTGGTCAAGATAAGGACTATGGGATTGCAGGATATGTAAAAAGTGCTAAGGTATGATGAGTCATCTCCAATCCCATGGCCCTGCGTGTGTGTTCTGTTGGCATTGAAGGTAATTGGCGGGCCCTCGGGTATTGCCAAAGGCAACAAATGTGTGCCCCGCATTTCTGCATGTTTGTTTCATGAAGATTAGAGAAGGATGTGGATATTTGGGGAGATCCTTGTGACTTTTCAAAGTCAGATGTGGTGTCCCATACACATAGTAGGTGTTTGCATGGATTTCAGAATTGTTTCAGTAGTATCGATGGTCAAGGTTTGAAATTGCAAATTTGGCACCCTTTATGGTAGATGATGAAGTTTTTGTGATCCCGAGTAAAAAGACATGGTTTCTCAATTTTTAAGCAGCTGTCATATAGGAAAGTAGGCATGAAGGATAAATGTCTAGTCAAGTGCAGGCCTTGACCAAGAGAGATGTGAATTCAGTGGGAGAGTACAACAAGACCAAGGCCATATTTCTTGTTCAAGAATAAAATAAGCAAGATAAGTGAGAGATCTTTTTGATAATATGCATGTGGATTTAAAAATGATGACAACATGAATTGCATGCATATGAGTTTTCTAGAGTTTACAGTTGGCAAGAGGAAGTGGGACTTCAAAGCAAAGAGCATAATTGATAGTTTGCATGAAAAGACAATGCAGGGATATTTTTAGAATTCCCAGTGTCTCTATAAAATCAACAAATTTGTATTTAGACGAGAAGAGACAATGGAAGAAGTCATGTAGATGAGTTTGGTGATTATGAAAAGAGTGAAGCAATAGGATTGTGCATTCATTATGTGTATATTTTATGACACTGATTAGATAACATGATAATGAGCTATTGTATGGCCAGAGGGGTCTTGAAAAACTGACTGGCCATGGGGATCTTGAAAGGCCTTTTCAGTCAAAAGGAACCTTTCAAGGGTTATCCGTTTTTCCCTACATCACCAAATGATTCAAAGGAAATGGAAGAGGAGTGGTAAAAAGTAGCTGGGGGAGGTGGATAGTTTAGATGAAACTTTTGTATTACTTTGCAAGATTATGGAAGTTGCAACCCCTTCTTTGTTCACAATATTTGCGTGAAATCTCCTCTTTCCACTTTCATTGCTGCTAGTCTAAGGCTATGAGCTCCTCCTCTGGTTTTGGGGATTCTCAACTTCTTTTCTAGTGGGAGACCTCTTCAAGGGTGTTGGATTCTTCTGCTGGATGGAGTGATGTAGTTCATAAATCCATTTGGAAGCATTTGCAACTTGATGGTGGCACGACTCAAAGATGGTTAAGCTACAACAAAATGCTTTTGGACGCATATTTTTTGTTCCTTTCCTTGTGGAAGATTCTATTTTTGTTATAGGTAGAATGATGGGTCATAAAGAAAATTGCTAGATGTAAATAGCCGGTATCTTGTGCATTCCTTTTTTTTTTATAAAAGGAATACCATGACTATAGTAAAGGGTTCTGAAAACCTTTTTGCATTAAGGGAAAATAGGCTATTTTAGTTTCTTGTTAGACTAGGGTTTATGAGAAAAACTATAGACGAAGCATGATATCTTGTACCTTGTAAATTCTCATTTAGCAATGAAAACCATTTTTTCTGCTTTGTTATATTTTTTGTCTCCTATGTATTGTCTTTTGAATTCATGCATACTAATATGTTAAGGATATGTTAGTTTTCCATAATATGTTTTATTATTTTGTGAGCTTACTCATAGGCATCCTTCAAGGAAGGATTTAAATTTTGCATGTAAGTTGGAGTGAATTCATAGAGAACTCATGTGATAAATAGGTTTAGGAATATGATGAATTGAGGGATTGTGTTGATGTTAGGCATTAGCATGTTGCAGGTCCCCTAATTCAATATTTGATTCATAGATGCAGGTGTATTTTCATTTCTTGTTTGACTCTATACCCAAATATAGGCATTGGACTGTATTTTATCCCAAAATTTGTTTTAGAATCATTATATTATTGGAAATTCTCTTTCCTTTATTCTTTTTGTAAGAAGGATTGTGATAATAATGTGTGCTTGATGTATTCCTTCCATCCTTGAGCCGCATAAGTCCATTTCTCAGTCAATTCTATTCAAAATGGGATCAGAAATATATATCTGTTATACATGTAGGAAACCCCTTACAAATAATTGGGAAATCTCTACCATTGTGTTGCATCCTGAAGCCTTGATCTTCTAGATGTATAGTGACATCTCAAATGGGAATACCCTCCTGAGTTGGGTAGAGATCAAAGTGAAGAAGGCACACGAGGGTCTTGTTAATATTAGATTTTCTTGTCTCGGGCTTGTTGATAGTCCGCACTAGTGCTGAATATGCTCTCAGTGACATGAAGCATTGGTAAAGTTATAAGGGTTAAGGGTAGCATGAAAAAACACCAACACAAGGATTGTCCTAAGGATGACTTTACTCTATCAAGTATTGACATAATAGTGGATCTCACAGCTGGCAATGAAATGGTATCTTTAATGGATAGTTTTTTAGGATACAACCAGATTTAGATAGCCCCCAAGGATCAACATAAGACTACATTCACTTGTCTATGGGGGACATATTGTTGGAATGTGATGACATTTGGGTTGAAAAATGCAGGAGCCACCTATCAAAGGGCTATGACAACTCTTTTCCATGACATGATACATGACATCATGTAAGATCATGTATATGATCTGTTGGAAAAATCTAAGACCGAAGATAGTCACCTTGAAGTCCTCACCAAAATATTTGACAGACTTGAACAATACAAGGTCCATTTGGATCCGAAAAAAGTGTGTATTCAGGGTAACAATTGGAAAACTCTTGGGATTCATAGTTTCTAATAGAGGTATTCAAGTAGACCTAGCCAAAGTCAAATCTATTATTGAGATACTTCCCCCTAGTAATATAAAGCAACTAGAAATTCTACAAGGGAAGTTACAATCTATCAAGAGATTTATAGCGCAAGTAGCAAACAAGTGCCAACCTTTCCAACATTTGTTGAAGAAAGGGGTTACCTTTAAGTGGACAAAATAGTGTCAACAAGCATTACAGTTTTGAAGGATTACCTTCTATCACCATGAGTACTAGTACCACCAACATCAGGAAAGCCTTTATTACTTTACATCTCTACAACAGATTCATCTCTTGGGTTTATACCAAGTTTGTTCTGAACCAGTGTCTTGCTTATTTGCTCTTGTGGCCAAATCACTTTCCTCACCTTTTCTACAGAACTGCCAGTTTGTTGTGGAGGTCCTTACAAAGACACCTTTAAATATTAATACTTCTATGAGATAATTGTAACATGAGTAAGATCATCATCATGCTGACATCAAATGAGTATGGGAAGAGCACCATGAAACTTGCATAAATTTTCTTGTAGAAACATGGGGATCCTTGCCAATGTAAGGCTTAAACTTGGGTTGCTTCTTGGTTATTCCTTTGCCTTAGGGATTACACTATGATGTGTATTGAACATGAAGGAAAAGGCGTAGCTGGCCAACTAAGGATTGGTTGAATTTATGCTACCCCAACTAGACTTTCTCCATAATGAATCAATGATTCATGCAGTTGGATTTGAATTCTCACATTGTTTGTATAGTTTGCTAGATAGTTATCAAGGAATAATTGAATCTAGGTCAAATTTAAATGATTCACTAGAGTGATGTAGTGTTTTTCCATTAAGAGATAGAAATCACGGGCATTAGTAATTAATTGATATTCATTAAAATCAATGGTTGTACTTCCATCTTAAAATTTTGATAATTACCATCTTCTATAATTATAAAGGAAATCATGGCTTTGTATGTCATGAGATTTTCTCCCTTAGTTTAGGGTATCCTGTTACTATGCTAATTTTACTGGGATGGTCCTCAATAATTTGTTGTTTTATACAAAGTCCACATGTTTTGTTAAGTAGGTGCTTTTGCATATAATGAGTTATTACTTTTAATTCCTTGGTTTAAAACTAGGAAAAACACACACAAGAAAATGGACTTAACAAAAAATGATAGTAGTGGAGCTCAATGGAGTTTCACTTAGATAGAAACACATAAAATAAGGCCACACAAAGCCATTTCCCATAATTGTTTGGTTGAGTTGCAAGTGGCCTATTATCCATTTCTGGGTTGTTTGAGTATAGAAGAGTTAGTTTTTTGGGTATGGATACATAATTTATAATTAGTGCCAAAGTACCTCATTTGACAATATTCAAAGGAGGGTTATTCAGGGAAGAATTCTATCTTGGATTTTTCTATCATAAGTCAGAGACACAAAATTATCTCTCCCAAAGACTGTATATTCAATTCTAAGAATGAGTTGAAATTTTAATCCACATTTAATATGTGTCAATGGGAAATTGATTTACTTGTTCCATAAGTAGAACTTGGAAGGATAGTCCAAAGGTCTTAAAATGCATTTTTAGTAAGAGTGGAGAATTCTCAAACATTCAAACTAAACATACATCTTCAACCATAAACATTAAAATTGAGTTGATTTAAAGATATTATTTTTTTATAAAGATATTACTTGCATAGTATAAGACTGTTATGTGGTCAAATTACTCTTTTAGGTAAGCTGGTAGGCTGATTTGTAGAGAAATCTGCTTGCACGTGTTAAATATTCCTCCTAAACACTTCCTGGGTTTTTCTCTTTAGCTTTTAAGCTTTCCAAAACATATTTAAGTTTTAAAATTGGTTAGTAACATAAAAGTTATGCCCATTTTAAAATTGTCTCATTTTGCTTCAAATCAGTAGACTAGAAATTGAAAGGTGATTAGATGTTGAAATATATGAATTCAATGGGTATTAATGTATGTGTAAATGCTAATACCTGGGAACTATATCATTGGAAGCAATTCTAGATTAGATCATCTTCTGGGTATAGGTTTATCTATCTTGATCTTGGTGAGGAGATCAAGACATTCCACACTATAAGTATTAACTATCATTGACTTAATTTTTGGGTTGATTGCATTCATTTCTATAATCTTTTATCATTTGGAAAATTGTGCATTAATGAAATACATATTAGATGCATAATTATTAAGCATTTAGGTATGTTATCTTGTTAGATATTCAAGTAGTGAATTAGATTCCATCATGCATGTTGTTTCCACACTACTAGATCCTTGTGATGGGTCGGGCTTCTCCAATGGAGTAGCATGGGGAAGCTAATGCTTTGTCGTAGGGTGGATATTGCCTCGATGATGCTCTCTCTCCCCCTCATCTATTTTAGGTCGTGAAGAAGATTTCAAGCAATTTTTGCATTACAGTGCTATAATTTTATCCAAAATTTAACCTAGTGTTATAAGACTAATTTCCAATGACTCTTCTCTTGCAAAATTTGAGTTATCATGTTATGTGTAAATTTTAAAATGAATTGTTTAAGTCAAATGTTTGACCTTTTTTAGATTAGACCTTCATTATATTTTAATAATCACTAAATCTTATATTTTATTAGTGATTAACTATGCTGATGTTACAACAAGTGTATCCAAGATTGTGCATACGATTTATGTTGAATTTGTTAGATATATGACTTTGTTTTAATGAATAATGCACTGGTCTTATTATATGCATTTTCAGTAACCAACTCTAAACCAAAGCAATCTTTCTTTCTTTACTAGTTTAGTAAGTGTTTTAGTGGAATATTTTGTTCTTAGAGATGAATGTCATACTCTAAACATATAATTGAGCCAATTCTAGATGAAATCTTATGTGTTCTATCCAAAATGTTGAGAGTTATCTATTATATGCAATATTTGTTGGAAGTTGTGTTATATTAATAGATATTGTAAAAGTTGCACCCACCTAGGTCTTGCAGAGCCTGAAGAGTAGAAGAATTGCCTATCTTATGGTGATTCTTGTTAATTGGCCAATGATCTTAGATCTCCATTGATAGGAGAAGGCTAATTCTTCGATTAATCTAAGAAATACATTGGAGGAACCTACATAGCTACAAAAGATAAAGGAATCACATGACTTCCACTTAAGCTCCATCATCCACTCCTTTACTTAATGCCACATTGGATAGGAAATTAAGAAATTAATCTAGATAGAGAAAGATAATGTTGGAGTAATATTACTGATGATAGATTTTCTACTCCAATCAAACTTCTAGAGTGATCCAAAGAATAGATTATAGACTACATGTTTTAGGTCTTGATCTTTGAGAATGTTTTGCTTGAGGACAAGCAAGGGTTAAGTTTGGGGTGCGTAATGAGTCCCATTAATTTCTTGAGTTTACTTACTTTCTTGCTAGTTTAACAACTTTTATTAGCTTATCATTAGACTAATTATACATTTTAGCCATCCTTAGAGCCATATTATTGTTAAGAATGTATTAATCTACCGAGAACATAAACAGTAAACATGAATGATGCTGAAATGAAAATATAACTAACACAACAATTATTTTAGGAAAATTTAGGAGTAACACAACAATGGTTGTGGGTACAACTATTAATGTAACCAAACAATCTAGAAGTTGGTTGCAACCAAGACAAGCAACTACGTAGATTTACCAAACATACATTAACAACAAGAAATTAAGAATAACTATTAAATAATAATAAATAATAGAAAGAAAGGAGTCTCACATTATCCCAAATGGCCCTTGCTTTAGGAATGTAATCTCTGTAAAGAGTAATAGTAAGCTTGAATTCACAAAACAATAATCATCCTTATCATCATTAATTCATGTACATAATGAACAAATAGTGGTTATGAAAAAAATCTAGCTAGAACACAATCTACCTCAAATGTTCAAGGTTTAACCTTGTGGTTGTAACTTTGACTCATGCGTTGTTGATATGTTCTGAGGTGATTGAAATAATTTTGTGAACACTCATCCAAAAATTCAAGATCTTGAAGTCGGGAGACTTGGTAATCCTCATTACTGATAAGATCGTGGAAGGAGACCCGCAAATATGGTAACTCGACCTCAATGGGTAAGATAGATTCATATTCGTAGACAAGTGAAAAGGGTGTGACCCCAGTGGGCACATACATACACTTGTATGATAGGCCCACAAGGAAAGATTTAGTTGAATATGTTAATCACAACCAATGTCATTAACTGTCTTTTTAAGGATTTTCAAGATGGTTTTATTAGATGCCTTAGCTAGATTATTGCCTTGGGGATAGTATGGGGTGGAAAACTGGTGATGAATATGGAACTTCTCATAGAGATTATAAACATTTTGATTTTTGAAGGGATGTTCGTTATCTATGATGATGGAGATAGGGACACCATATTAACATATAATGTAATTGAGGATAAATCTGGCAATCTATTTGTTGGTGACTTGTGTGAGAGGAACAACTTCAATTCATTTTGTGAAATACTCAGTGGTGATGATAATGAATTTATGGCCATTAGTACATGGAGTGTGAATATTACTCATGAGATTGAGTCCCCATTGAAAAACTGGCCAAGGTGTTGTGTTTGGTTGTAACTTTGGTGTTGGCGCATGTATCAAGTCTCCATGAATCTAACACTGCTTGCATTTCTTGACAAACTGATAGGCATCTTTTTGCATAGTAGGCTAGTAGTAACTAGACTTCATCAGTTCCTTAGCTAGGGTTGGACCACTAGAGAGAGCCCCACATATACCTTTGTGTACCTAACATAACACATCGTGGACTTCCTCATGCTCTAGACATATAAGGAGAGTGCCATCACGACCTCTGCAATAAAGGGTGTTGATGATGATTACGTAGCAAAAAGTTTGGCAGAGGAAGGTATGATGTTGGTAATTGGAAAGGTTAGGTGGAAAGGTGTTGTTATGGAGGTAAGTGAAGATGACACCATACTAAGGGAAATCAGGGCCAACAACACATATAAGCTTATATGGAGGGATTTCATATGCAGTAACCAAGAGATTATCCACCAAGAACTCACAATAGGCTGCATTGTGTAGCATGTCAATCAAAGAAGAAATGATAACAATAGTGTTGGTAGCTCTATTGTTATCTCTTAGAATATTTTCAAAGATAATCTCTATGAATTATTTGTTGAAATAATTAACCATTTATTTATAAGGCATCAATTTTTCATCCTTTGTCTAATAATCATTATTTATTTGCCAAAAGACTAACTGAGAATCACCAAAAACACAAAGTTCTTGGATCCTCCATTGAATTACAATTTGTAGTCCTATAGTGAGTTTCTTGTATTTTACTATATTATTTGTGCAAGGGAATGATAGTCTATAAGTTTTTGGAATGCAATCCCCTTAAGGTGTGACCAAAAGGATTCTTGCTCATGCCCCATGTTGTGTAAATGATTTATTAAAATAGAGTTGCCATAATCTTAAAGGTGATGTTGCTAGGATAGATTCATCTAGAGATTCTAAAATCAATGGGTAGTCATTTATTATTGGTGCATCTTCTAATTGAGCTATGATGACTTGTCCTTTAATGGCTTTTCTTTCAACACATTTAATATCAAATTTGTTGATAATCATTACCAATTTTTATAGCCATCTTGTAAGAGATACCTTGTGGAGAAAGTACTTGAGGGGATCAATTTTGGCCATGAGCTTTGCTTTGTGAGAGAGCATATAATTTCATAATTTATGTGAGGTACAAAATACAAGACATGCATGTTCATTAGGAGTATAATTAAGCTTGTATCCCACTAGTCTGTGATTGATTTAGTAGACAGATCTCACTTTTCCATTCATAATCTTGCACTAAATGTGCCCCTAGAGCTGTCATTGGCGCTAATATGTACAAAAGTAGGGGCCTGCCTTTGATTGGTGGCACGAGAAAAAGAGGATTCATGAGAAAATATTTGAGAATCTAAAAAGATTGTTGACGGTTGTCATCCCATTTGTGATTTTCTTGTGTAGAAAAGTGTAAAAGGATGGCACTTACCTACAAGTTGTGCAATGAACCATTGGATTGACTATAACTTTCCTTGTAGTGACCCGAGTTGACTGATATTTCTTAGTAGAGAGATTTCCAAGATAGAGTTGACCTTTGTTGGATCAACTTCGATACCTCGTTGTGACATAATGTATCTTAGGAGCTTCCCGAAGGTTACTCCAAAGACACATTTCTTCGAATTCAATAGAGCTTTATAATTTTCTAATCGCATGCAGATCTTGTATAAAATCTCCAAATGATTTTCTCTTGTGAGAGATTTACCCAAGAGGTCATCCATAGTCTTACATCAAAATGTGCATCATATCATGAAAAATTATGGTCATAGCTCTTTGATATGTAGCACCCACATTCTTGAGGCCAAAAGCTATGACATTCCAAGAAAATATTTTCCAAGGACATGTGAAAGATATTTAATGATAGTCATTAGGTGTGATCTTAATTTGATTATAGCCAAAGAATCCATCCATGAATGATATTATTTCATGTCTAGATATAAGATCGACAATTAAATATCCTTAAGACAGACTTTATTGATATCTCTGAAGTTTGTATATATCCTGATGTGACCATCTAGTTTTGATACAAGTACAAGGTTTTAAATCTATTCTAATTAATCTATTGGTCTGATAAAACCAACATCAAGTAACTTCTCAAGTTCTACCTAAACCAAAAATTCTATTTGCCGATTCATTTTTCTCAGTGTTTTCTTTACTAGTTTGGAACCTAGGATTAATATTAGGTGATGCATAAAGAGATTAGGATCTAATCCAAGCATATCCGCGTATGGCCATGCAAAGTTGATTTGATGTTCCTTGAATAATTTGACAAAGTTGGGACATTCTTGTTCTATCAATAATGTGACAAGATAGACATTATGTGGATCTTCTTCAGTCCCAAGGTTGGTTGTAATTATCTCTTCTATGAGCATAGATGATTACTTGTGATATGCTCTTAGGAGAGAGTGTCAAGCCTTCCATCCTTTGGTGCCTCTGAGAGGTTTTCTCCATTGGATATGTCCTTTGTTTTTAATTTTTCATTGTTTAAAAGTACCATGGTGCCATTTTCACTAGAAGACCTTTTATTATTATTTTTTTATATTGTTGAGACTGAAAGGCTTGGCACCCTCTCCAAAATAAGCTACACTATTAAGTTCAATGAAAAATCTTACTTTATGGTACTCAGTAAAGAGCATCTTGAAGTCCAAGCTAATCAATAATAGTCTTACTATTTTGGAATATATTGAGTTGTGGAGGCCCTTGCTGGTCCCAATCTATGAGTTGAGGGTCAACAAGTGGAAAGCCATTAGTTTGGTCAAAGTCAAAAGAAAACATGGTAAAGATGCACGAGTCTTAATAAATGTTAATGATACCATCAGGGTCATCACTGGTACTGTCCTGATCAATTTTGATTGTGGAGGTATTTTGACCGACACTACTAGAAGGACACTCAACAATGAGAGTTCTAATTTTTTTTGATATAGACTCTAAGCCTCAAGATGTAGAGGGTTCAATATCCCAAAAGGTTTTTATCCATGATTCTCCACTGACATGCTTATCTTGAGGGATAGAATGGTCTTCTCTTGACATGATTTGTGTTTGTCCAACCTTGAATTTCTCTTCAAAAGTAGGCTCACCAAGTTATTCAAATGTTTCCTCCAGATCATAATCACTAGAGAATTTGTCTAAGCTCCATTCCTATTCATTAGAATATGTGGATGGATGATATTCTCCATGTGGTTCATTATCATTAGTAGATCTAGATGAAAATATTTGTAATGCTTCTTGAGATTAATACTTAGGAGCAAGTAACCTCAATGGTGCATATCCTAGTTCTTTGGTCCTTTGTTTCATAATACTAATTCAAGTTGAAGTGGTTCCATGATTCCTTGTTTTTGCAAGCCAAGGGGACCTTTACTATTGTATCCTATTCTTTGTAAGAACTTAAAACCTTTACCATAGTTTTCAATAGGTATTTTTAGATATTATCTTGATCTAATTGTTCCTTTGGGTCCTTAAATATATCTTGAAAAGGTCTTCATCTTCCATTTCACCCCATCTAGTAAAGGTTGTGGGATCCCATTTAATAGTAACTATTATCACAAGTTGTGATGACTGTGGTATGCCATAGTCTTAGGGGAGTCCATAAGTTGTCAGAGATACATGGATTGTTGTAAACTATATTCTCAGAAGAGACATTATAATAGTTGGTATTTTCATCGGAATTAGTCTTGAGAGATTTTTCTTTATCATGTCTATGATGAATAATAATGAACAATTAGTACCAAACTGGTATTGAGAGGGGGGGGGGTGTGAATCAGTATAGACAAAAAAACTTTCCCTGAACCAGTTTGACTGCAAAGATTGCACTTGACTGGTAAATAGTAACACTGGTCTAAATCAGGGCACTACCGATAAAACACAGTGAGAGTATGAAAGACATAAACCAGTAAACACTTAGATCTCTACACAATCTAATATCTCATTTCCACTTCACCCGTATGCATAAATAAGTAATATAGCATCAGAAATACGATGACTATCGGTTCAACATGCTTTAAGACTTGATAGAGAATATTAAACCATCACATGAAAAGCATCACACATGACACACTTATTTTTCATGTGGAAACTGAACTAGGAAAAACCATGGTGGGGATGAATACCCACAAGCTATTCTTTGAACTCTTTTGAAGTCTGCTCTGTTAGGAGCCTAGTTCAGTTAAAGAATTTTACAATAGGTTTTGCAAGGAACCGATCCTACTAGGGATCACCCAGTTAAGGGATGGCTAAATAATCGGTTAAAGGTTATAACCTTGTTAAAGGTTACCTCGCAAGAGGATTTGAAGAACTCATTGAAATGAGTCACCCTATTAAAGGATTTATACAAAAGCCTATTAAAGCTACCTGGTTAAGGGATTTCCAACTACTGAAATGGTTAGAAGTCAACAAGTAATACACTGATCTGATAACAACACTCAATGCCAAGGTAGATCCACTTTAGCTCCTTTGCTTCTGCAATCACACTCTGCAGGTATCAACACACTTCTCCGGTCTGGCAAGAATCTAGTATCTCTTCACTTGGATACACACATAACATTTGCCAACAACTTCAAAATGAAAAACATCATCGACCTTATAGGAAACAGATAGGTCTGCAGCATAAACTCTAAACCATAAACATTTTAGGTTTATCAATTCAATCGGTTCAATCCTGACCGTTAATCATACTGCATTGAATACAACAATCTCGAACAGATTTCAAGAAGTTCTCCAATGTTCATTCTTTGCCGCTTCAGGAAGTTGATAACACATCACGCGCTCTCCACCATTTACAGAGACTTCGCACATTCCCGAGGTAGATAGGATCAATCTCCATGCAAGATCCTCAAGGAAATCCTTCACATGCACAAGGTTGACATGGCAACACTATCGAATTTTCATTACAATGCTAGCTCATCACAAGATGTCATTGGTTGAATCACACAAGCTTGGAATGCATCAACCAGAAACCCTGAAGTTGAGACTACCAACCGATAGTCATGCCAAATGAAACCTTGATACAGAACTTCTCATATACCGGTTCTCATTCCAACATACCACTTCACTTTTTCACATATACCAGTTCACAATATCATACTGGTTCTCACATATATTGGTTTTCTTACTTCAATATACCGGTTCATACTTTAGCATATTGACATCAATGACAACATACAATATCATCATGTCATCAAGCTCTGCACATATGCCAACAATCTCCCCCTTTGGCATTGATGGCAATATACAAAGATATCTCTCTACTTCACATCTTCTCCCCAATACTGTAGATAACCTCTTTGCTTCACATCTTCTCCCCCTTTGACAACAATGCCAAAGTGGAGGCACAAACAGCTACGTTCCACTATGCTGCTCCCCCTAAGGAGTAGCATCCTTCTACACACCAATCCAGAAAAAGATTTATCAATGCAATACCTGACTGATGTGGAGCACACACTTTTAGTTCACCTCTTGAAGGGGAAACACCCCTAGTTCACCTCTTAAATAGGTAAATGTAGCCTTCGGTAGAGGCTTGGTGAATATGTCTGCTAACTGCTCTTTACTAGAAACATGTTCCAATACAACTTCTTTGTTCTGAACCTTCTCCCTCAAGAAATGATACTTGAGCTCGAAGTGCTTGGTTCTAGCATGTAAAACCAGATTCTTGGAAATATTAATTGCACTTGTGTTGTCACAAAATATACTTACCGGTTCAGATACAGGAACTTTGAAGCCACTTAATACATGCTTCATCTAAATTGTCTGGGTGCAATTCATAAATGTTGCAACATATTCCGCTTTTGCTGTAGACTGAGAGATACAACTTTGCTTCTTACTCATCCATGAGACTAGTTTACCACCAAGAAAGAATGCACCATCGGTTGTGATTTTTCGGTCGTCCATATTACCAGCCCAACCAGCATCTATAAACACTTTCAGGTTGAAATCATTACTATATGGATACCATAATCCATAGTCAATAGTTCCCTTCAGATATCTAAGAATCTGCTTGACTGCTACCAAGTGGGTTTCTCTTGAACTTTTCTAGAACCATGCAGTAATGCCTACTACATGTGTAATGTCTGGTTTGCTATGTACTACATAGTGCAACTTACCAATCATTGATCGGTATTCCTTCTCATTCACCAATGTTGAGTCATCCTCTTTTGATAATTTACAACCCGTTACCATCGGTGTACCAACCGGTTTGCTGTCTTCCATGCCAGAGGTCTTCAACACCTCTTTGACATACTGGGACTGAGTGATAAAGATACCATCTTTCATTTGTTGAATTTGTAGTCCAATAAAGAACTTAATCTCCCCTATAAGTGACATCTGCAAAATCATGACTCATCTTGTCATCTTCGCCAAAAATTATGTCATCAACAAATACCTCATAGATCAGAATCTGATCTCCTTCTGACTTTAGATAGATATTGCTATCTTCACTTGTTCTTTCAAATCTAATCTTCACAAGATGGGAGTGTAAGTGTTCATACCATGCTCTAGGTGCCTGCTTCAATCCATATAGGGCTTTATGTATCCTACACAACATGTCACTGTCTTCTGATAGGGCAAACCCATGTGGTTTCTCTATATACACCTCCTCTTCAAGTATTCCATTCATAAATGAATATTTTACATTTATTTGATATACTTTGAATCCCTTGAAAGCTGCATATGCAAGAAGCATACGAACTCCTTCCAATCTAGCTACTAGAGCAAATTTTTCTCCATAGTCTTCTCCTTCTTCTTGAGCATATCCCTTACACACCAGTTTGGCTTTGTTTCTTACCACTGTGCCATCTTCATTCAACTTATTTCTGAAAACCCATTTGGTGCCAATAACATTTTTATGCTTAGGTCTAGGTACCAGAGACCATATACCATTCTTTTCTATCTGGTCAAGTTCCTCTTCTATTGCCTTGATCCAGTTTTCATCTTTATGTGCCTCTTTAAATGTTTTAAGCTCAAATTCAGAGATCATGCAAGAATTTTCTCTAACCTTTCTTCTTGTAAGAATTCCTGCATCCTTATCTCTTATGATCAGCTTTGGATCATGATTCAATTTTACATACCTAGGAATGATCTTAGCTGTTTTCTCTTTCTTTTCTTGTTCATCCTCATCTTCATCAACATCGGCACCTACTGGTATAGGAGCACTGTTACTGGTACTAGGCTATTTTGTAACCAGTTCCCAGAAGGTTACAACTGGGTCATCTACCACTCGCTCACTGTCGGTTTCCTCAGGTTTCTCAGAGGTTTCATCAACTCTGACATTAATAATTTCAACAATTTTATGAGTCCTATTGTTGAAACACTTAAGAGCTTTTCTCTTGGTGGAATATCCTAGGAATATTCCCTCATCACATTTTGCATCAAATTTGCTTTGATGTTCACTCCTCTTGATATAACATTTGCTGCCAAACACTCTAAAGTATCTTACTACGGGAGTCTTACCAGTCCAATACTCATAAGGTGTTTTATCCTTACCTTTCTTGATGAGTACCCAGTTCATAGTGTAGATTGCAGTGCTCATCGCTTCTCTCTAGAAGGTGTGAACAACCTTCCATTGAATCAACATGGTTCTAGCTGCTTCAACTACAGTCCAGTTGTTCCTCTCTGCTAGGCCATTCTACTGTGGATTCTAGGGGGCAGATAGTTGTCTCTTGATGTTGTTCTCTTCACAGTACTTGTTGAATTCACCAAAAGTGAATTCTCCTCCTTGATAAGTTCTTAGGCACTTAATCCTCTTACCACTTTCCTTTTCGACTAGTACTCTGAAAGCTTTGAACTTTCCAAAAGCTTTAGACTTATCTTTCAAGAATGTAACCCACATCATTCTTGAGCAGTCATCAGTGAGAATTATAAAATACCTATCTCCCTGCACACTACTAGTTTTCATAGGACCACACAAATCAATATGCACAAGATCAAGTAAATTGTCTATAGTGAAAGATTTACCTTTGAAGGTTGAGGAAGACATTTTCCCTAGTTGACACTTTCTACACAAAGGATTCTCTGGTTTTCTCAGCATAGGCAATCCTCTAACTGCCTTGATCTTACTCGCCTTCACAATATTATTGAAGTTTACATGGAAGAGTCTCCTATGCCATATCCAGCTATCATCAAACTTAGCCATTAAACATGTACTGATATTTGCATTCAGCTGAAATAAGTTACCTCTGGTTTGCATACCGATGGCCATTAGTTCACCACTCTTTCCTTTTATTTTGCACACTCTATCTTTGAATTCCAGAGTGAGTCCATTATCATTCAACTAGGAAACACTCAAAAGGTTGTGCCTGAGACCTTCTATCCAATACACATTATCAACACTGCTTTTTCCATTTAGAGAGATGGACCCTCTGCCTTTTACCATACATGGTGCATCATTACCAAATTGGACCACACCACCATCATACTCTTCCAAAGACAAAAACTAACTCTGGTCACCGGTCATGTGGTGAGAACAACCATTGTCAATAATCCACTCATTGGAATTATCAAAGCAGGAGATAAGAGCCTTCTTGTCTAACACATCTTCCTTAACTACTACAAACACAATGACTTCACTTTCTTCATCTTCCGATGCCTCATCAGTGACACCTTCATCAACTGCTACAAAATAGTTTCTCCTGTTTCCTCCTTTAAACTTCTTGAACTTCTCTGGTTTGTCCTTATTATCACCATTAGGACAGTTTACAATGATGTGTCCTATCCTATTGCAAGAAAAACATTTCAAAGGGAGCTTACCTCTGTATTTACCAGGTCCCTTAGGAAGTCTCTTGGAAAGAAGAGCTTCAAATTCCATCAGGATCTCCTCATCATCCATTTCTCTACTTTGTCTTGGTTCACAACTGGTACTAGCTTCTTTTCCCTTTTTAGATGGTGCAACATCTTCTCTAAAGGTTGATTCAGTCTTTTGAATACTGCCATCATAATTATTTAGCTCATATGCGGTCAACTTAGCAATGATGGAGTCTAGGGATACCTTTGTCTTGTCTATAGACCTCAACTTTTGAATAGCAGCAACCCTTATTGCATAGACTGGTAATAAGGATCTCAAGACTTTGCTAACAACAGTGGAATCATCTATTTTACCTCTTGCACTCTTGATGTCTCCAATAATATTTTTGATTCTTATTGCATATTGTTGAATGGTCTCTCCTTCAACCATCCGCATGTCTTCAAATTTTCCCCTAAGGCTCTCTTCCTTAGATTGTTTCACATGCTCATCACCGCCATAGATATTATCTAGAGCATCCCATACTTCTTTGGGATTATCTTTATCTTGAACATCAATAAACTCAATGTCAGATAGACTACTAATTAGGGCTTCCATGACTTGCCCATTCTCCTGAATCTCTCTTTTTTAATCATCGGTGAGAGTACCGGTAGGAATAACATAAGCATTCTCAACATAGCTCCAGTGTTGAGCACCCATGCTTCTGATGTAGATCTTCATTCTATCCTTCCATATCTTAAAGTTATCTCTGTTGAACTTTGGACCTTCCCTCTTCATCATTAGAGTAGGATCTTTTCCTCAAGCAGTTAAGATTACAACATAGAGGACCTAGAAGATGCTCTGATACCAATTGATGAATAATGATGAACAGTTAGTACCAAACCCATACTAAGAGGGGGGGGTGAATCAGTACAGACAAAAAAACTTTCCCTGAACCAATTTGACTACAAAGACTGCACTTGACTGGTAAACAGTAACACCGGTCTAAATCAAGGCACTACTGGTAAAACACAGTGAGAGTATGAAAGACATAAACCGGTAAACACTTAGATCTCTACACAATCTAATATCTCATTTCCACTTCACTTGTATGCATAAACAAGTAATATACCATCAAAAATAAGATGATTGTCGGTTCAACATGCTTTACCACTTCACAGAGAATTTTAAAGCATCACACATGACACACTAATTTTTCACATGGAAACCCAAATGGGAAAAACCACAGTAGGGATGAATACCCACAAGATTTTCTTTGAACTCTTTTGAAGCCCGCTCTGTTAGGAGCCTAGTCTGGTTAAAGAATTTTACAATAGATTCTACAAGGAACCGATCCTACTAGGGATCACCCAATTAAGGGATGGCTAAATACCTGGTTAAAGGTTACCTCGGAAGAGGATTTGAAGAACTCATTGAAATGAGTCACCCTATTAAAGGATTTACACAAAAGCCTGTTAAAGCTACCCAGTTAAGGGATTTTCCAACTGCTGAAATGGTTAGAAGTCAATAGATAATATATTGATCTGATAACAACACTCAATGCCAAGGTAGATCCACTTTAGCTCCTTTCCTTTTGCAATCACACTTTGCAGGTATCAACACACTTCTCCAGTCTAGCAACAATCAAGTATCTCTTCACTTGGACACACACATAACATTTGCTAACAACTTCAAAATGAAAAACATCATTGACCTTATAAGAAACACATAGGTTGGTAGAATAAACTCTAAACCCTGAACATTTTAGGTTTATCAATTCATTCGGTTCAATCCTGATTGTTAATCATACTGCATTGAATACAACAATCTTGAAGAGATCTCAAGATGTTCTCCAACGTTCATTCTTTGCCGCTTCAGGAAGTTGATAACACATAACACACTCTCCACCATTTATAGAGACTTTACACATTCTCGAGGTAGATAGGATCAATCTCCATGCAAGATCCTCAAGAAAATCCTTCACGCGCACAAGGATGATGTGGCAACACTGTCTGATTTTCATTACAATGCTAACTCATCACAAGATGTTATTGGTTGAATCACACAGGCTTGGAATGCATCAACTAGAAACCTCGAAGTTGAGACTACCAACCGGTAGTCATGCCAAATGAAACCCCGATACAAAACTTCCCATATATCGGTTCTCATTCCAACATACTGCTTCACTTTTTCACATATACCGGTTCACAATATCATACCGGTTATCACATATACCGGTTCATAGTTCAACATATTGACATCAATGACAACATACAATATCATCATGTCATCAAGCTCTGCACATATGCCAACAGTCTAGGCAAGTGAACCTTAAACATCACATGTTCTTTATTGGATAAATGACCTTCAACTTAAATTGCACCATTGCCAATGAGGTCCTCAATAAGATTATTGAGCTTATTTCAATTCCTAGTTGTATGTCCTTTGTTACAATGATACTCACAATACTCATTATCTTTCTACCATGAAGGCTTGACTTTGGGTTGAAATGGCTTAGATTATGGAATCGTGATGAGCATATTATCAATAAGCTTTTATTAATGCTGACTCAATGGGTATGCCCAAAGGTGTAAAATTTATTCATTACATAGGATTTGTTGTCCTTTGGGTATTAACTTAATTATTTGATGTACTAGCTCCTATAAAAATTATCAAATGACGAGTCATCTTAACCATATTGACATCCACAACCCCATCATTAACAATGTTCTCATTCTTGTTCCAAAAGTGGGTTTGTCTTTATTGCCTGAATTAGGGTGATCTTTCTATATTTTAATGGTGCCTTTCTCAATGAGGATCTTTTCAATGGATAAACCTTTTTCAATGACCTCTTTAAATATGGTCAAACATAGTTTATGAAGCTCAAAGACAATCTCACAATTTAGGTTTTGTGTGATCATCTCAACCATTTTTTTTTGTGGAACATGACAAGAGCAACAACTAGCCAAACTTCTCTATCTTTGCAAATAGGATGAAAATGATTCTCCGTTATGTTGTTTGGTGTTACATAAATTTGTCAAGTAAACCTCATACTCAATATTATAAGAGAAGTGTGTCATGTATTTCTCAACCAAGTACTTGCTCCAAGATTTAATCCCAAGAGACAATTATGAAATCTATTCCATAGCTTGTCAACCAAGGCTATGTGAAAAGATGCACATAAGATAAGAATCATCATGAGTCACCTCTATACAAGTGGTAAAGAAATCTCTAATATGATCATTAGGATCACCTTTTCCTTTGTACTTGTCAAATTTAGGCACATCGAAATTGGGAGGAAAAGGTGGCATGGGTATAGACCTATCAATAGGATAAGGAAAAATATCCTAAAGTGTGTAATTATTGATAGGGGCGTCTGTTTGCATGCTAGATAAATGTGGTTGTACTTATTATATTTATTGTTGCAAATCCCCATTGGGTTGTGCCATGTTCATTTGAGTCATTCCTATGCCTAAGACACTACATAAAGGAGGAGGAGAAGGAATGTAGTAATTGTAATAATCACCAGGAGGAGGGACATAAGCATGATGTTGGCCACCGAGCAAAGGAACATAGTTGTTGTGTCGATCATCAAGAGGGGAATAATTATGATGACCACGTGGGGGAGGAACATAGGTATGATATTGCTGGTAGTGTTGGCTGGTATTATTATCGTGAGTATGATTATGGTTTTGCTCATTGGATGGGCCATGTTGTTGATTGGTAAAGGCATGACCATGATTTACACCACCATGAGGCCCAGTATTGGTATGAGAATGATTGTTCTTTTGACCATGTAGGTGAAGTGTATTAACATGAGGTTCCACTTTGGTCTTGTTGGGTATGCACATGGGCATATTGAGTGGAAATGACTGGTTTTTAAAAAGGAGATGAGGGTGACTTAGGAACAAAAATATCTTCAAATCCATGTCTATTAGTGGCAACATCATCTTGGTTAACCTTCTTAACTGTAGACACATTGAAATCGAGAGGTAATTTGACACCACTTTGAGTTAGCTTAAGAAAGTAATGTTGTGGGTCTTGGTACAATATAACATCAAACAACTTATGGCATTTATAATCAACCATGAAATCTTGAACATGACATGGGGTTGGTGAATGATACTTTGAACCACTTCTATAGCCTTGGTTTCAAACGAACCTGGTGTTATAGAATTGTTCCTCATTGAAAGAAAAGGTATCCATGTTTTGAGTCTCTTGAGATTACTATGATTCTCTTCTAATTCTTTGGGCTCTAGTTTCAACCATACAAGGGAAATATGCAAGGGATGAAGTGACAAGATGGTAAGGGTGGTGATGGAGACTAGAATAAGGCAATTTGATGACAAAACGTCAAAAGTTGTCTTGCAATCCTAAAATGAGACTCAAATGATGACAAGATCAGGACTATGATAGATAGCCATAAATTAATAACTCAAGCAAGGTATGGCTTCTTAGGAGATGATAAATTCCAAAGGTAAGATAACTTAACTCAAGGGATTGAGGTGGTATCCTAACATGAAAGATGATAGATCTAAGCAAGAGACCACTAAGTGATATCAAGGTTGATGCAAGATAGTGAGGACAATAAGACAACTTGTTTGAATTTTGAGAAGATTAGGTTTTCGAATTGGAAGTTTAAATGGACTTAAATTGGAAAGGCAACAATGGTGAATTGAAGATTGACTAACTGGGAATCCTAGGGAATCAACCGGGAAGCTCATGAATCTTTTTAACTAGATAGATAGGATCAAATACCGGGCACGTAGTTACACAAGCTAGCCAAGTGACAAGAATTCTTAGATGCATAGAAATATTACTCAGATACATAAGAATATGTCTCAAACACATGGTTTTAGACATCACAAATGCAACAACAGGTGCCAAACACACAAAAAGATGATCAGATACATGTTAGGAATTGCCAAGCATGTGACTATGTTGAAAAATGTTTGACTAATATTTATCTGTCTATTTGAATTTGTTTTGGGGATCAAGTGTGAGAAAATTTGATTATTTTATGATTTCTATGGCAAGAAAATATTACAAACAAGAAGACACAATGGTTGTTGATGTGATTTATAATAAAGGGTATGGCTTAGGCTCCTCAAAGCCCAAATTTCCATTGGTCTTATCACAAAAGAAGACACACAAAACACCTCCTATGCCAAATGTCAAGGCCAATGGAAGGAGACTCAAGCCCACACTTGGAATCTCCTTTGACTCAAATGTGCATCACCTTAAGTAGTGCTCTGCAATCTTGTCTTTGTGAGAGAAGGACAACTAGGTACCTCCAAGATAGGAAGGATTACCCAATCACCCTCTCTATGGAAGCTACACATATCTTATACAAAGTTGAGGATTTATGTCTCAAGGAGCCTTATGGTGAGAAACTTCAAGGTGCAATGCTACACCTTTGCACTAAGCAAGATGCTAAAAAAACTCAATCAAAATAGCGGGCCTCTAAAATAAGACTTCTAGTCATTATTTGAGAGACTTGTGTGCAGGTACATCAGTAGCAAGCCACTTAAGGATTTAGTCAATCTTGTATGTCTCTAAGTCCACCCCCAAATTGAATCTATTGGTCCACACCCTCAAATTTGCACCCCCAAATTAGGCTCCTATTTTCAACTTTACCATTTATATATCGGGCCAAAGGAAAAACTGCTTTGTGTCATTCCCCTTGGAGTGATCACTTCTCCAAAGCAAGACTCTCTACAAAAAGAAAAATGAAGATATTATGATTTCTCTTACACCCAAGGTCCATGAAGGTGAGGGGAGAGGATACTTTCACAACACCTTAGGGTTCTAAACACAAAGTCTACAAGTGCACAAGACACAACAAACAAGAGGTATTTGTAGAGTACCAAATACAAATGTGAGCTAATCTAAGAACGTACCAAAACTCAACTAGCTACCCCTACAAAGCAAAAATTAGTATTTTTAAAAATAGCCCCTTTAGATTCTATAAGAAATGATTAGCAATATTTCAAGAGAGAAGCCTTCTACAATCAATTGAAAAATTGAACTGCTTCATTAGTACCAATAAGGGTTAGCCAAATGAAAGCTGAATCTAAAAATGTAAAAGATGAAATGCAAAACTTAAATGACAAAAAATAGAGATGTGCTTATACCTCCTAGAGATACGGTTAAAAATGACTATCAACTTGCAAAAATAGAAAACCTGCAAAACTAGAAACGTGGCACATCTATGATAAGTGTGTTAATAACAACCACAAAGGTGATATAAAAAGCCACAAATGTGGCAAAAAGAAAACTGTCAAAAATCATAATTAACTAGAGATGTAAACTAAACTACCATAAACACGTTAAGAATAATCACAAATGTGTTAATATAAAAAATTGTTAACTCTGCAAAAACACTAATGACCAAAAATGTGATAGGATCAACCACAAATGCAGAAAGAAAGACCAAATAAGTGCTTAAAATATCCATATATATGACAAGATGAAATTGTCGCAAAATTGGGCTTGCAAAATATGAAAATGCCTAAAACTCAAGCAACAATGTTAGAAATAAGGGCCAAGAGTCGCACAAGCCATGCCAAAATGTTTATGTCGAATTTGAACCTATTTGTAATCCCTAATAAAGATCCAACCCTAGATCTACAAACTAATTCAACACAACATTAATGGAGATCTACAATGCATGGAAGTAACAAAGATTATATTATTCACATACAAAGTAGGTTTGTATCTATTGTTCTCATATCCTCCATGATCTTGTATTTGATAATGGTTGCTCTCAGATTTGTTTTGTACTTGCACAAGAGGTCATGAAAGAATGGAGTGTGGCTGCTTGATGTTGTAAGGCTATGATTCAAAGATGATGTGATGATGTATGATCTAGATAGATTTTGATAGAATGCAGTTATGCTTAAGATATGTTATATGAAAAATTAGAGGAGGAAACCTCTTTTATAGAGAATATTGTAAAAATGGAGGGTTAGGATTAAGAGGTTAAATGATTAAATGAAGAGATAGGATCAAGATGGTAGGTATTTGGAAAGACATGTCATCGGATGGATAAGAAGAAAAGGCTAAATAAATAAATTAAATAAATAAAAGTATTTATTTAATTAATAAAATAAGGGATAGATAAATTAAATGAATAAAACATTTATTTAATTTGGGAATGAGATTAAATGAATAACAAATGTATTTAAACTAGAAAGAAGAGGATAATGAAATAATTAAATAAATTGAAATATTTGTTTAATTAATAGTGGAAGAGGATAATGAATGAATTAATTAAATAAAAATATTTAATTAATTAATAAAAGTTATAAGGCTAAAATAATTAAATAAATAATAAATATTTATTTAATTAAAGGATAATTTTAGGTGTCTACACTTCCAACCATATTGATTCTCAAGTGGTAGCCACAACCCCCATTGTAGCTCCCTTCTCATCAAAATTTAGACATTGCAACATCACTCTTCTTTCTAAGTCATTTCATTAACATCATGCTTAAATTAATTAATTATAATGTGATGAAGCTTCCTCTCATTCATACCATAGATAGTTCCAAGGCTTTTCTACCTTCCTTTGATCCTAAAGCCTATTGCCAATACCATTGTCAAGTTGGCCATGATACTAAGAAGTGTTAAAGATTGAAGCATGAAATTCAAGATCTTATTGATGTTAATGCCGTAGTAGTGGATGCCATTAATGATAAAGGAAAATAAATATGTGGCACCTCCTAATAATTGTTTGGAAATATTTTCCAATCCTTTTCCTTCTCACTCTACCAATATTGTTGAGCCTAAGAACCCAAGCTTTATAGCTGCTAGCAATATGTGTGGTGAAGCCAACAATAATGTTGTGAACTTTATTGAGTTCCTAAGCCTATGTGTGACCTTTGCACCACCTTTGACTTAAGAGATGTCATTAGAGAACCTGATGGGCCATTATACATTACTATAAAGATTAAAGGAAATATCTCACATGGAGTACTTATAGATCTAGTATGTATGTGAATATTATCATGAAAGAACATCTCTATACACAACAATTATATCAAGATACATATGATAAAATGATGATATGATTAAGTTGCATGATGTTTTCACTTGTCCCACTATAGGTTCCATCACCCTTCTAGTAGAAATTGGTACTATGTACTTAGATGTTATCTTTGTTGTTATGCTTACCTCACACCAATTATGTATGAAGTTGGGACACCCTTGGATTCACTCCATGAAATCTATACCTTATACTTGATGCAAATACCTACCCAAAATCCTAAGGACAAGCCCAAAATATGTTAGGTTAGCGACCCCTCAAATTACTACAAGGGTTCTGCAAGGAAGGAATCCAAACCTTGGATGAAACTACACACACATTCACTAGGCTTGGGCCTACTCAAGATGAGTAAAAGGCCTTACTTTCTCAAACGAGCCTTATCGGTAGCTCCTACTCTTAGGGATTTTGGAATGATCCATTCATGACATCTAAGAACTATTCCAAACATTAGTTTTGGTTTAGGGCACCAATTCCTTGTACCTTCTTTGGAAATCTACCCCCTAGGCTTGTAGCTCTGGACCTTAACTCAAAAATGTTCCACAAAACCATATAAACAATTTGTCATTTCAGACACCCTTTTGGAAGTTGTACTGACAACCAAAATGGTTTGGCTAGATATGCAATTACAAGGTTTGTTCCCTTTAGAGGCTAAGAGACCTAATAGGGGCAATTAGCCCTATTTTCCAAAGCAACTACCTTTACCAGTACACCAAATGAAAAATAAAATTTATGGGAATGTAGGGAATAGTGAGAAACCTCTAATTCCAGGGTTGCATGCTTGGAATCCACCGCTATGAAAACTTATGATGACTGTCCTAAATCTTGTCCTGGGTAGTCACATAGAGATGCCTACCTAATCTTGCTCCTTTCTCCACACAACAAAGTTTCCCCTGCAAAAAACCATGAAAAAACTAAATTACAGAGGCTTATCCTATATCCCTCCAAAGGAATATTCTTCTAATGGACTAGAATGCAAGATAAAGCCATTTTTGTTCAAAACCCTCTCCAAACCCTCACTTTCTAGGTTACAGTCAGAAGAATGGAGGGTTCTCTATACTCCAGAATAATTAAGACCTTAGATCACCACCAAAAGAAAAATATTTCATCTCCCTATCTACTCCATGGATGGTGGGATTTAAATCAATCCGTACAGGCACGTGCAACCCCTGCAACCTCATAATTTCTGGGAACACTGAAGTATTTTGTGTATTATTTCTTCACAAACTCCAACTACAACAACATCAACCTTGGGAATCATGTACACAAGGCTTATACAACTCTCCAATAGTTTCCCACCATACTTGGAGTAGGTTGGATCCATTGAAAGGCTTCCCCCAACCGATTTTCAAAAATTTGCACTTTTGCACTCAAAAGTTGCATTTTACAAAAGTTACATTTTTGCAATTTTGCACAAAAAGTTGTCATATAGGCTAAGGTTGGAATCCACATACATGGATCAACCAAACACACATGAAACATGTCTAAAAACCTATCAAACACAAATCTAAACCATCTACTACCCCTAGTGACCACATTGTCCCAATTGGCTTCTCAAATTGCCTAATTGGTGACATGGGCTTACATGGTGGGGTTTATTTGCATACATGAAAAACAAGACACTCTTAAGACACCCTAATTATCCTACTATTCATTGTTAGGGTCATGAATATCTTGTTGATGAGGTGCTCCTACACCAATACTATTCATATATGTTTGAATCTCCCTTGTAGTGGGTGTGTTATAATGATTAAACATAGCCTTTATCAACCCTTAGCAAAATATGGACACTTCACCCTTGATTTATTTTTTCCGTAAAAACCTCAACATTTGCAACCCCATAAAGATTTATTTTTCCTATCTTGTCAAAAGTTCAAATTTGAAAGGATATTGACCTTATGTAAATGTAATGATTCTTCACCTATGATATGGATATTCCACCTATGCATCCTATACTTGGACTTCTTCCTACCCCTCCTATTCCTCCTATATATGTTGCGGTTTCACCTCTTAAATCTTATAAAGGTCAAAGAGAAAATAATCCAACATCCTATATCTTTCAACCTAATGAGGTTTCTTGTGTTTCTCCTACAAAGAAAGAAAATAAGACTATGTAGAGCGACCCCCAACCTTCAGAAGCTTCAAGCTATAACAAGAGAAATTGTAGTGCCAAAGAACATTGATGAAGAAATCATGCCAAGGCCTATGAGATTTCTTCCTAATGTGTTTCCTCCCCTAATCCGTTGGATGTTGACTCCCATTTTACCAAGTTTTACCTAACCCTAGGGAGGAGCTTTATCTTAATCATTCACACCAAAAATTAAAAATGTCTATACAAATTGATCCTTCTTCTTCATCTCCTCCATGCACGAGAATTTATATTTTGATTAATTTGGATTATGATTATGATATAATAATATGGATACTAAATATTTTGATGATATATAAAGTTGTTGAGATTAATCATGAGCTAAATTAAAGATTTGAAAAATATTTAAATCTAGCTCCTAGTGACTGACACATAGTGATTCATCATTAGAGCATGGTCTTTATTTGGAACTAGTGATAGCTCTATCTACCATACTTGTTGTGTCTCTTATTTCATCTTGTCCACCATCTCTAAATAATGACAAGAAAGGTTGGGAGGTGGATGATTTGCTAGACTAGCTTCACTTGTACAATGGATTCTTAGTGTGTTTTCTTGAATGTGATGTGTTCCCCATAATGTGATGCTTGATGTGTCTCTTAAGATCTCTTTGGATGAACCTTGTTGATCTATTGGTGAAAGGAAATGAAGATACCGACACTATTATGACATTCCCCTATTTGTATATCTGTTCTTATATATGTCATATACATGTTGTGTTGTAAATGTGCTTGTGTGTTTTCTACTTGGAGATGATGTAAAGGATTGAGATCTCTGTTTTTGGTCTCTTCCAGTTGACCCAAAAATACTATCATTGTTCAACTTATGTTCTCTTCTTCCATTGTACTTGTATTTCCACTACCTTTGGGGGATGAGTTCAATTCATTATAATCATAATTGATATACATGATTTATCTAATGTGCATATTGATCCTAGATAGTGGATTGCTTATGTGCTCTGTTTTTTGTCTTGTGAACCATCACCCTTTATTTA
This sequence comes from Cryptomeria japonica, assembly GCF_030272615.1. Classification (NCBI taxonomy): domain Eukaryota; kingdom Viridiplantae; phylum Streptophyta; class Pinopsida; order Cupressales; family Cupressaceae; genus Cryptomeria; species Cryptomeria japonica. The sequence goes on from NC_081412.1 coordinate 305,388,657, forward strand.
CCCATGCTCAGGGACATTTCATTTTTGTGATATGCTTGTATGTATGCTACCTTCAATAAATTTCTCCTGGTAAGGTGTACGCAATCGCTTTAACATAGGGGCATACACTCCGCTCTATGTTATACTTTGTGCATACACCATTGAGGTTTGGTTTGCACACTTTGACCATACACCATGAAGTTTTGGTTTGTACACTTTGATCACACACCATGATATGTTTGGTGCATGTTGAAACACCCATTTTGTAGTCAATATTCATTTGGATTACTTTGTAAGCTGAGGCTTTGTTTTGTAATATTTATGCTTAGTGCACACTGCAACACTCATTTTGTAGTCAATTTTCTTTTTTATTATTGGATTATTTAGCAAATCAAGTCTTTACTTTGTAATCTCTCTTTGTGCTAATATGAATCATATTAAGAAGCTCCTTACTAGACCAATAAGTTCTCTCTCTCTCTCTCTCTCTCTCTCTCTCTCTCTCTATTCTCATATGGCTCATAGTAAGTATCTCCTCCCTAGACATAGAAACCATATTCTCTTCTCTTTCTTGCATGCTCCACGTGTTGCTCCTTTTTGTTGGATTTGTGTGAATGTTATCATTGATGTCAAACCTGGTGATCTAGTTAGGACTAGATGTAGCATAAGGAGTTTTGGTATTGCAGGTTGAGCAACATTGGAAGATAGATATGTACATGATCTATTGGAGTCATTTCTAGAAGACCCTATTCTTTGAAATATTGTGTTTTTCTTATTATGATTTGTATCTAGTTTTGATATTAATTGTGTGAGTTTCGATATCAGTTGTATCTATTTCTATTCAAATTATTATTTTGTTTAATATTTTGAAATCTATGGTATTTGTATCTTGGAGTTTGGGAGCTGTTGTGCTTGGAGTTTGTGCTTATGGGTCTGAATCTATAGGTCCGGTAGACCCTTGTTTTATCTTGGTAATTGAGACATACATTTTGGTAAATGAATAATGTGAAGGAAACATGTAGAATACCAGTGAAGGCCGAATTGTTCATCCTATTTTTTGGTAGACACATGTTTTGGATAACATGTTGATCCAAGTATTGCATCATTAGGTAAATCATTTATGCTTGGATGACATAGTATCTTGGTATATATGCTTACTGATATATATAAGAAGATGTGAGAATGTGGGAATGTAATACATAGCGTGGTAATTGAAGAAGATCAATGTGTGTGTAATGAGAGAGAGTGTGTGCATGGTATACAATAGAGTATGCTTGTGATGTGTAGCAGAATAAGAAGTGTGCAAATGACAAAGTTGGTGTGCGAGTAGTATGCAGTGTGAGAAGTGTATGAGTGAAACTATGTGAAGAAGATTTAGAGTGTGGATAGTGTTATGGTAATCCTTTACCATATTTTCTACAAGTAATTGGTTCAACAAAGTAGTGTATTAATCCCTTACTAGACTTTCTATAGGCAATTATGGACAATGGTGCAGTGATTTCTTACTGGATCTGATCTAAGTTTTGTGAGGTGACATATGAGCTTATCTTGGAACTGAATTTATGCATTTGGAGATGAAACTTTCCCCAGTTCATTTATATCTATTGTAGTGAGCATTTCGATAGTGGACTGCTTTGTGATATGGTAGCGAGTCATCCGACAGTGAGCAACCCCTTTTTGTAAACACCATATGACTAGTTATATTATCTTGAGAGTTAACACTCTCCATGGTTTTTCCCATTTGGGTTTTCCACATATAAAATTTAGTGTTCAATTGGTGGTTGTGTTATTTGTTTACTCACCATTTTCTATTCATGTTGATAAGTTTAATTGAGGAAATTGATATATCAATAAATTTTTTGAAAGAATGGGAATATTGATTTACCCCCCCTTTCAGTATTTCGATCCATTCAACCAATTCAACAATTGGTATTAGAGCTTGGCCCCTTGCTTGAAAGCTTAATCTCTTGCGAGAGATCCTTTTTAGTTGAATCATTGTACCGATGTGTATGATCGAAGAATATCATCTAGATGAGGAATTGAAGATATCTCCTTAAGATTTGGAAAGTGTAGAATTTGAGAATGAAGAATTGAAAGAAAATGTGAAGGTGGTGCATGAATATGTGTAGAAGCTGAGAGAACAGATCAAGAAGTTAAAGTTGAGACATAAGTAAGTTAACAATTAGTTGAAGTAGATGAATGAAACTGTTAAAGATCTGATGATGAAGATTGAGGAGAAGAACAAGATAGAATAAACTCTGAAATAATCAATTAAGTTGAAGATAGAAGAATGTGAGAAGCTATAACAAGAGATGGAGAAGTTGAATACAAAAAGTAAAGTCCTTGAAAGTAGTAAGTTGTTGGAAGATTTGATTAACATGCATAAATCTCATTTACACAAGATTGGACTAGGATTTTAGACTGGTGAATGTTCAAATCATAATGATAAAGACAAAGGCAAGGAAGTCAAAGTTGAAGTAGAAAAGAAACATGAAGATGCAAGCAAAACCTAGAATCGAAGATCTACTAGAAAGAGACTACTAGTTCATTAACCGAATGCACAAACTTACCCATTGTTTCATAGTTATTATTTTCAATGCAATAAATTTGGTCATAAGGTTGCAGACTGTAGAAGCATTCAATGTTACAATTGCAAAAAGTTTGGTCACAAAGAAAATTACCGTCGAAATCATACTATGAGTTAGAATCATAATCTAGTTGGAATAAATAAGGTAAATAATAACTTTCATGGATATTGTCATCTATGAAATGGTTATGGTCACAAGGCTAATCAGTGTAGATCTAGAACACATTTATAAAATTCAGTGCAAAGGAACATAAATTGTTACAAGTGCAAGCAATCCAGACATTATGCTAATTAGTGCATAAATGAAGGTGGTATGAAGAAGTCAACAAAGAAGAATGTGGTGAAGTCTAGTGAATCAAAGAAGAAGGAAGTCATGGTTTGGGAAAAGAAGGAAGTGAATAATGAGAGAAAGCTCAGTGTAATGGAATCCGGTGGTTGCACCTCTTCCTTCTGTAACTGAGCATATTGCTTTGGCTCAAGGGGATTTTTTTAAGGAAACTATTTTGGTCCCCTCTTTTGAGTTTGTTCATTCCATTGGTTTGACATGACCATGTTTGAGATGCAATTAGGAAATTCAATGTTTGTTCTAATGTCATCGACAAGACATCTTTTGGTGGCAAAACCCTAGAAGAAATTGGTAAGTTAAATTTGGGAATTTGAGATCATTTTCAATATTATGTAAAGAACAATTATTTGAAGAATAGGAGAAGCAATTTAAGAGCGAGGAGTAGAGAAGCAGAGCAAGCATGGAATAAATAATGTTTGTTGGAGAATTGAGTAGTGGAAGTTTTTAGTCTTTCGGAAAGGTACGGTTAGATGAATTTGACATAGAGAAGATCAAAAAAATGGAAAGGAATTTAAGTGAAGTAGATTTGTAGAAGGTCAAAGAGTTGTCATAAAGGAATGGATTTGTGGAGTGAGTTCTCATGGTTTGAAAATGAGGAATTAACCAGGTTGATCCTAAGTCATGTGTAAAATGACTATATTGTGTTAGATAAACCCTATTTGATCTTGAAGGATATTATTTTGGTTGTTACTGGCCTATGCGATAATGGGAGTATGCCGGTTAAGAAGACAATAAAGAACAAGGAGGTTGAAAACCTAATTGGTGTGACGGGTGATCAGAGAGCATTTCTAATCAATAAAATCATTAATCATATTGTGAGGTATGTGGCATATGGTATATCTTATAAAATTTATTTTAGAAATAGGGAAGGTTCTACTTTGGCGATTGCTATGTATGTTGCGTATAACATTTCTATGGAATCTGTTGTGTGAATTGTCAAAGAAACAATTGTTATAGAATATCAGAATGACAAAAGAACAAGGTTATCCCTTCTAGTTTGGTTTGTTACTAGTGTGTTTGGCTATGTATTGTCTGGGATCTCTTCCGACTAAGGAGAACAAGTTATGGGAATTTGGAGTCTCAATTGGTAGGTAAATATTTTGATATCTTAATGGATTGAATAATAGAGGATATTTATGTGATGTGTATTTAAAATCATTTTTAGACATTTGGAGTATCAATCTAGTATCCCCTGCTAGTAGTTTGGCTAAGAAGAGTCCGACCTCCAAAAAGAGAAAATTGAAAGAGATTGAGTCCTCTGGTTATATGAAACCTAAGAAGAAGAAGAAAGTGCATAAATAAGAAGAAATCATTGAGTTGGATGATCTAAAAACCCTTGCAGATAAGGAAGAATTGGAAGTTGCAAAGCAAGAAGAATAAGATTCAAAAGAAGAAGCTGATAACATACAAAATTTGTTGTAAAAATATGATGATTCTAGGAAGAATTTATCCATATGCATAAATGAGATGAGAGATTGTATCAATAGTGCTAGCAAGATCTACAGGCACTGTCTTTCATGGCTAGTTACTATGGTAAGGCATAAAGAAAAGATTGAAACTATTGAAGTGAAATTGAGTTCTATCGACCAGTTATTTGATTTTCTGAGCGACAAGGATGAAGAGCAAAGGAAAACGGTAAATTCCCTCCACGATGAGTTATTATTCTTGCAAAGGCAGAGAGAAGATTATGTGATTATTTTATGGAAAGTCAAAGAAATTGTTGAAGCTAAACTAGAGAACTTTTCAGTATTGCTTGATGATGTTGTTGAGTATGCCCAAAAATCTATCTGTTTCTGATAGCTTTTCTCATGCTATTCATGTGTTGGTGGAATGTAGATGTTTGTTTGTCAATATTAAATTGGTTGTTCAGCCCTAGAAGGTTCTCCTTCTGAAGCTTAAGGATAAATACAAGTAGATATTTCAGAAGAAAATCAAATGAGAATCTTTTTGAGTTGGTATGCAATTTTGACAATTTTGTTGTTGAATGCATTTATTTTTCTTTCTTTTCTTTTTCATCAATGACACCCATTGTCCTTGATGTCAAAGGGTGAGAAAGGTAAATGGAGAAATAAGGAGAAAGGCAGAGAAATTAAGATATATGAGTAAGGGGGAGTTATACGTAGTGTTGTCCTTATTTTTGTTTCAAAAAATGAAGGACCACTACATGAAATTTTTGTGAAAAAATGAAAATTTTTACTCTATGGCATGCTTCCCGAGGCAAAATTTTGACTAATCCTTGGACTGGCTTAATCCTCAGTCTATCCTCAAACTACGTTTCAAATTTCATGAAATTCTGGGTTCGTTTTCTATGTCTTTCTTTCAATTTCGGGTTTTAAAACCCCGACTGCAGGTGGAGAATTTTCTTCAAACTGCAAGTTTTAATGATATTCATTGTTTTGGTTGTTGTAGGGGAATTTTTAGCTTATTACATGTGCATCTTTATTAAAATATGTTACTTGCAATTTGTTTTAAATTTCCCTTTCTTGTTTTTGTCTTTTTTATTGTTTTTTGGTCTTGTTTAGTTAAAATAGGGATTTTTTTGCTCAATTACAGGTAAACTTGCAGTTTGGTCAAAAAACCCCTACTTTAATGGTTTTTGCATATAATAGGGATTTTAAATGTACATTACATATGTGCAAGTATTTCTAACTTGTTGTAGGGATTTTAATTCCCTTATACAAGTAATTAAAACATGTATTCCTCTCCAAAAAACCCGATTTTGCTTTGCAAGTGCTTTTTTGACAATTTTAAACTTGTCATTTGCTCCAAAAAACCCGATTTTGGCTAGTAAGTGAAAAAGTGGAAAATAAAACTTGCAGTTTGCTCCAAAAAACCCGATTTTGGCTAGTAAGTGAAAAAGTGGAAAATAAAACTTGTCATTCTCTCCCAAAAACCTGATTTGCATTCCCTTATGCAAAATTGAACTTGTCTTTCATTCCAAGAAACTCGAAATCCAAAAAAAATGGTTTTTGAAGAATTCAAAGCAATTTTTTGTGGATATTTTCTAGGGAGGAAAGGCATTTTTGCTTCTATCCTATTTTCATGCACTCATGGACATCTTTCACGCCAAATGGAGGTTGCATTGACTAGTTTTTCGCCCTAAATCAACAACCACGTTTTTCATAAATGCCACTTTTTGAGGGATTAAATCTTCAACAAACTCCACTCTCCTAAATCATTTTGCCCTTTCTCATCTAGGCGTGGAGTTTAGGAGGATTGTTGAGCTATTAAATGATGCCATTTGGTGTGCAAATGATGGCCACATTTTTTCTACGTGACTCCTTTGGCTACGCTTTGCAAACACTTCTCATCATTTCTTCTACTTCCTCCTTAGGCATTTTGTTCTAATCCTCTTGGGTGTGCTCTCTCATTGGCACTTTGATCTTCCAAATTTGGGAGTGCTGCTACATATATCAGTTTGGGGATTTTTTGCAAAAACATGTTAAGGGTTTTGGCATTGCGGATTGCTTCTATTTTTGGTCTTCCTTCTTTTTTCCAAAAATTGGTTGCATTTTTGGAGAAGCATTTGCATTTTCAAGAAAGGTATGTCTTTTTTCCTTTCTCTCCTTTATTTTATTATTTTATTACTTTCTTAGTTTTCTTTCTTAGTTACATTTTTGTAAATATGTGTTGTTCTTTCCCCCAAAAATTGGTTTTTGTGAGAGGATTTTTCCCCTTGGTATGCAATTTTTGAATTGCATTGTTCTTCCCAAAAATTCCCTCCTTACTTGTATTCGGGATTTTTAATCTCGATTACAAGTTCGCTGGAAATTATTGTTCTTCCCCTATGGTTAAGGAATTTAACCATTTTTTGTTAAAAATCCAAATTAAAAAATGTGAAATACCCCTCCCTTGCAAATTCGGGTTTTGAAAACCGGATTACATGTTGAATAGTTCTTCCCATTTTCATGAAAATGACTTTCTCGGATTTTTCCATTTCTATCCATTCATGTTCCCCATATCTGTACTTTCCGTTTCCATCATTTCCTGCAAGTCAAAATCTCATTTTTCATGCATTTCTCCATTTTTGAATTTACAAGTGTACTTGTATTCGGGTTTTAAAACCACGATTGCATGTATGTCCTTTCCAACTTGTATACTTGTGAAAATTCTCCCAAGATCTGAAATTGGTCAAAGTCAAGATTTTCCCATTTCTACATATTTCCCCTCTTCCTCTCACAAAATCGTGAAATTCAAGAATCAAAGTTTTACCCATTTGGAGAAGGAAGAATGATATTTGTAGCTGACTATGATGTTGCCTTAACTCTCTTAAGTCTTCATCATAGCATTCCAGGTTCACAATCGATGTCAGATTTGTCAGCATCTCCAACTCCAAAGAAAATGAAATACAAATATGACAAATATCAAAATGAGGTTGCACCTTCCTAGGTTTCTTCTCCTTTGGATCGCATAAGAGACACGAAGATAGGGCATGTTGATATGGCAGAATTCGTCAATAGAGTAGAAGATCCATAGGATAATAACTTGCAGTGGTTGTTGGATAGCCATATCCATCATGCATCTTCCTTCCCGGTGGCTGCCCTAGAACCTGAGTTCGTTCTTGCCTGCACCCATCATTTTGACAAGGAATCAAGAGTCATAAAAAATGGTGATGGTGAAGCTATAATTTGTCTCGATGCGGATACAATCGAGAAGGTCTTCAGAATACCTCCTGCACCTGTTTATATGGAAATCACCAAAGAAAGTGCAGTGAAATATTACTTGAAGAGGGAAAAATATTGCAAGCGGCACATCAATAGGCGGATCCAAGAGCCACGACCTTCCTTCTCAAGGTGGGCAAAGTTGTACCATTATGATTTCAAATGGGAGATAGGAGACACCATCACTCTTCTCAGCAGGATGATGGGCCTTGAACATTCTAATGTCTTTGAGCCATGGCTGTATCAGTTCATTATGTTCATACGGCAGTCACATCACATTTCATGGGGGGAAGTCAGCAGTGATGCTTTGTGCGAACAACTTGCAGCAGTTAATACCGCCATGATCTTCTTCATGAATTCCTATTTGGTATATTTAGCAGTATCACTTAGACACTTTCCAGGTCTTTCTACCAAGGGTGATTGCTCACTTATACCAGTTCTGGAATATTATGACCAGTTGCCGTTGAAACCCAACAGACTACATTTCAGAAGGGTCCAAGATGCATTCTTCGGATATTTCATGTGTCAGTTTGACAGAAATCTCAGAAATAAGAGAGTATCAGATGAGACATGGGTCAAGGTGTTTGAGTATGGGTGTTTGTTTCTGCAATTTACCACCTTCACCTATATGAGGATAGGATGCTATAATGGTCAGCCATACATGCTTCCGAGATACCCAACCGATAAGATAATTCTTATGGAGTTGGGAAGATAAATTATGGCTGTTCACACTTTTTAGTCTGCTAGACACAAGGTTGGAATGGGGATCTCTACCACAAACCCATTGAAAATTGGTCGATACTCCCTTGTCACATCTGTGAAGGCTAAGGCCATGGAGGCTGAATTGCAGGAAATCAAGTTCAAAAGGTTTAAACCTAGAGCTGATTTTGATTACAGAGGTATGAAGGAGAAAATCAAGAAATCCTTTGTGCATGTTCATCGCATTGAAGACGTCTAGGTAGATCTCCATACAGAAGCCGAAGTCCTCAAGATGGATTACTCCAGGCTCACTATTGAGAAAATTGTTGATTTGAACTTGGCAGATATCCCACAAGGGATGATTGATGATGCACATATACTTGATCCCGAATACACTTCATGGAGGGTTGAGGAAGCTCCACTTCCTTTGATCCAATGGTCGCACAAAGAATGCATCTCCATCCTTGACAAATTTCAACCTATCTTGGCCAACACTAACGCATGACTGAAAAGTAATGCTGTTAGACTTATCAAAATCAAGGTTGGTAAAGAAGATGATTCTACGGGGCCTCTTGGATGGAAATTTGAGATTCAGATTGACAGCAAGGAGGGTGCTTCATCTTCGGGGACAAGGATCAAGTTATGAGTCAGTCGTGCATTAGTGCTTCCTCCTAAGGAGATGACTATTCATGGGAAGGAAAAATCATGATTCCATGTTCAGCTGATTGATCTGGATAATCCAGAAGAGGGGCAGCAATCTAATGATGCTCATAAGTCTCCAGTTTTAGACTCGCCTCATGAGGCTATTTCTCCAGTTTCCATTGAGATGCCTCTTTCTCCTCCTGATTTGCTTGTGGATGACTCTCCTCAGAATGCAATTCCCATTTTAGCATACGAGCCATCTCCTGATCATCAACAAGAAAGTGTGTTGAAAGTTCCCGAAGATATTCCTACTTGCATCCAGTTATCTGAAATTGATACTTCCACTTCTGGTTTTGAAGAATTCATGAGGCAATTTTCATGCCCATTGGTAACTGAGCAAACCATGGTCGCTGTCCAAATAGATATTCCTCCCAGGATGACCATGGTAATTCAAACAGAAACTACTTCTCCTTTGCCTACGACTGCTACTAGAAGAGAGTTGATGACTTTGCCTCCATGGCTTAGTTCTTTCACCCCAAAAAGGAAGAAGCAAGAGATCTCACCTAATGCCTTAGACTATCAGCAACTGAAATAGTCTAGATCTAAAGTTTCTAAGAAGGCCAAGACTATCTCCAGAGTAATGATTGACAGTAACAAGATGAAAGTAGCTGAAATTGTGGAACCTATTGTAGATAAGCCACTTGATGAAATGTCAGCTGCTGATTATAAGGTTAGGAGGATAGAGTTGGGCAAGAAAATGCATGAGGTCATTAAACATGATGCTCAGTTTTCTATTGCTTCATTGGTGCAAAGGTGTGATGATCTTCTAGCAAAGAAAGACAAGCTAGAAGAGGAAAACTGACAGCTTATGGCAGCCATTCATAAAATCACAAAACCTGCTACTGAAGGGAATAACTCCATAGGTTCTTCTGGTTCCCAAGAATTGATTCATGGAGTGGAAAGGGCTGCTCAAAAGGTACAAGCACTAGATTCCTGGGTTGATCAACTTCATGATCAATGTGTACAATTAATAAAAGACATTTTTCTAATAATGTCTAAGCTAGAGACCATTGAGGAGAAACTAGATCAGACTTCTAACACTTTCAAAAATAATCTGGAAAGTGTTGAGAAAAGTCTGACAATCTGGCGTACCATGCCCCAACAATAGCTGAGTATTTTGTAGGAGCATGCCATCATCTCTTCCAGGGTCATGTACTTGGAATTTGAAGAAGTCCTGGAAAACAAGACCCTTGTTCTTAAATCCCTCATTGAGGAGATCGATGATGCAAGGAGATTCTGGGGTGAAGTTTACCAAGATATTGTCTCACATTGTGAAAAGGCCTCTTGCAACATAGTAAGTCAGGATGGAGAGCTAATTCCAGAAGAAGAAGTTCTTGCTGATTTACAGATGAGGATTCATAATGAATGGAGGAGCGAACAATTCTTGGCAGCTTCCATTCAAGAATTGATGAAACACCAAGCCTTTCTGCATGAAATCCAGTCTATCCTGGATAAAAACAATTTTGCACTCCTCCACTGTCACAACACTATTGTGAAGACTATGGTTGTTGCCAACAACACCCATGAACCGAATCCCGATGAACTACAAGCGAGCATCCAAAAATTTCAAGGATTTGTGTATTCACAAAATGCAACTTAAGTGTTTTTCAACACTTAGTTGAATTTTCCCTCTTTTGTAATCTTTAGTTGTAATTTAGTTTTGACAAGTTACATGTAAGAGTATTTTTTGTAAAATGCAAGTTACACATTACTTGCACTTTTATAATTACATGTAAGGTAACTACAAGTTGTGTCCAATTAGGACTGTAGTTGGAATAAGTCTTAGTTAGTTGGAGTAACTCTTAGTTAGTTAATGAAGTCTCAGTTAGTTATTGAATGAGTCTTGGTGGTTGAGAGAATCTCTCAAGTTAGTTAGGATCCTCCCACCTTTTTCTCAAGGCTCCTCTTCTATAAATACTTGAGGGGTCTATTGTAATTTTTATCTTTTGGGAAAGCAAGCAAAAACTCTGCCAAATTTACAACAAGAAGTCTTTGAGCTTATGTATGTGAATTGAAGGTTTTGAAGAATAATAAAGAAGGATTACTCAAGTTTTGAGTCTTTGAGCTATGTGTTTGAGTTTGAATCTTTTTATTTCTTCTATGCAAAGTATTTCTAAAGGAGCTTAGTCCAATCTGATTTGAAGTCTTTGAGCTGCAAGTAGAGAAGATTAATTACAATAGGAAACTCTCTTGAAGGAGCAGCAAGTCTTTGAGCTTGCATCTGTTCTTGAGGAAAAATTACTGTTTGATAAGAAATAGCAGCAAGTCTTTGAGCTTGCATCAGTTCTTGTCTTTGTGTTGAAAGAATAGATTATTCTAGTCTTTGAGCTTGCGTCTGTTCTTGAGGAAAAATTACTATTTGATAAGAAATAGTAGCAAGTCTTTGAGCTTGCATTAGTTCTTGTCTTTGTGTTGAAAGAATAGATTATTCCAGTCTTTGAGTTGTTATATTTTATTTGTTGTAAAATTTAGTATAGCAAAGGGTAGATAGGACTTCCAATAGTCAAGTCTTTGAGCTTGATATTGTTGTCCTGTCCCGAAGGAAGTGATGAAAGTCTTTGCGCTTTCAGAAAACTTCATTTCCTTTCTCTCATTTCACTTGAAAGTAGTTACTATTGTTCATATTCAATCGCTATCCTTTTCTATGAAGAGAAAAGGATATTGTCTTTCTTGAAGAAAGAAGGAAGACTGCCGTACCATCCTATTTTTATTTCAGTTTTAGTTAGATAGGGGGAGCCTTCCCTTAATTAGGAGAGTTTTTACTCGTGTGTTGTGGTTGAAACCACAATTTTGTATATTTCTCGAAGTGTACAAAATTTTCAACCAACAGTTTTTTGGCAACTCTGTTGGGGACACGGATGCATTCGAAAGCCTCACGCTTTCATTTGAAGACTAGTGTCTTGCTGTTTTTGAAAGAAGAGCTTGGAAATTCTTTCATTTCTTTAAGCTGGAAAGTTTGCATGTTTACATTCCTTGGAAGAAAGGTGAATATTTAGAAAAAATATCTCCTGCTGAAAGAGCTAGATTCTTTTTACTCACTAGTACATCTTCCCTATCATGAACCACAAGTTATCCTCCCTCAAGAAAGAAGAAATCTATCCCAAGTGAAAATTCCTCTTTCTTTTTCAAACCAGTGATACCTTCATTATCTAATATGGCTAATCCACCTCCGCTTCCTCCTCCTGGTCCATGGGGAGTAGCTTTTGGTCCTTTGGCTTTAACCCCACCTCTTCATCCACTTCCACAAGGTTCTCGTAAAAATCTTCCCAAGTTCTATGGAGACGGAAAACAACATCCTGACGAATATGTCAAGTCTTTTTATATGGCATGTGGTGTTCTTGGAGTTGAACATTAAGATGTTGTTGTTCAGTTGTTCATAGAGACTCTTCAAGGTATTGCAGTCGATTGGTTTTTCAATCTTACTGTTGGTTCAATTGTTTTGTGGAACTCTTTGAGAGACAAGTTCGAGGAACGTTTTAAGCCCACGGAAGATGAGCATGCCTTGTTGGCCCAGTTGACACAAATGAAGGAAGATACACATGAATGCATGCATGAATTCATTGCTAAATTTAACAAATTAGCAAATAGAATTCCTGTTAATTCTAAGCCTACTCCTGAGAACCTCAAGTGTTTTTCATTAACACTTAGTTGCCCGAGGTCAGTTTCTTCTTAATGTGAGCATCTCCTGCTGATTTAGAAGTTGTTCAATCAATGGCTACTGAAATTGAGGATGATTTGATCCTAGCTGGTAAGATCAAAAAGGATTCTAATCGGTCGAAAGGAGGTTCACATGTGGATGGTTCATTTTCTGGTTCTACCGATCCTATGGTACAAAAATTTGCAAATGAACTACTTGCTCTAAAGAAGCAAGTATCTCAGAATTCCTACCCTGCACCATACAAGGATATCCCAAGAAGGACATATCTTAATACTGCTACCAGTTATGCTACCAAGAATCAACCCAAGTTGCCTCCCCCTCCGGAGAGACTTGCGCTTGAGCCACCTCCTTCAAAGGCAGCGGTTGGCTATTCTAAGACTGATCGAAATGAGTCTTCTTATTTTGATTATCAGTCCGATGAAGTTTCTCTTCCTCAAGAAGAAGAAGAAGAAGTGATTGGCGACTCTACTATATGTTACATACACTATGATGACTCTGTTGATGTCGAAAGGACTCATATCCAAGCATTTGCTGTAATGACAAGATCCCAGACCCGGTTGGCCCAACAAGAAGAAGTTGCAAAGATCGCAAATGATTTACAACCACCTTTTATTATTACTAAAAGAGGAACACCATTGCCCTATATTCCAAAGGATGCAGCAAAAATCCAAGTAAGTAACAAAAGTCCTCCTCTTGCTTCATCTGTTGATCCCAAGCCCAGTTTGCCCAGCCCCAAACCACTATCAGACAAAGTTAATCCCTTTCTAGCTGGTTCATTTCAAGCCTTTGATATTATTGACCATGCTAGGAAGACTAAGATTCAAATGTCCAAAGTTGAGTATTTACAAGCTAATCCCAATCAATTTGATAGATTAGTTGATTTTGTTAAAAGTAAGGAGACTCGTCCTATACTTGAAAACACTATCCCACAAAAACCCAAGAATTTGCCCAATCATTTGGTGACCATTCCATCTACTACCCACGGAAAAATAGAACCTTTTTACATTTCCCTATTGATCAATGGCTTTCAGTTGAGCAATTATGTCTTGGATTCTAGTGCTTCTGATAACATCATGCCCGCAAAAGTTTCTCAAGCTTTGGGGCTGACCTTGACCAAAACTTTTGGTCATTGTTATTCCATGGAGAACAAACAAGTGCCTTATTGGGCAAATCAAGGATGCTCATTTTGCATTTGCTGCTTTTCCAGATAATAAAATAAAGATGAGTGTCTTGGTGGCTGACGTTCCTGTGTCATATGGAATGTTACTTGGCCGTAATTTTTGTAAAGATGTTGGAGGTGAACTCAACATGGATATGACGGAAGCAAGAATACATGTCAAAGGTGTTGTGCATAACTTAATTCCTGAGAGAGAAACCAAGTACACGGTTGTCAAGTCTAATGATCCCCATGCTCAGATTCTTTTCGAATCTTTAGGTTTCGGGAATTATTATCTCCACATAGATGAAATTTCAGAATTTGCTGAAGATTATCCTTCAAGTAGCTCTGACATTTCACTACTTTCAGCAAATGAAAAGTTTGTTGATACTGATCAGGATCAAGCATCAAAAGATGGGTCATCCAGTTCATATGTTATGGTTGAAGAAGTCTCCTCTCTTGTTGTTGATGCTAGTATTCCATTATCTTCTCGACAAGGTGAGTTTCACTCTTCATCTACTCAAGAGGAAAGTTCATCTTCTCCTATGGAAGAAGATGACAACTTTTCTTTCCATAATGCACCCATCTCGGATGAAGGCAGCTCTAATCATTCCAATGAAAACAATAGTTCAAATGATGTGTGGACTCTTGAATTTGATGGCAGCTGCACTACAAATGGATCCGGAGCTGGTGTAGTTCTTTTACCTCCTAAGGGAGAGATCTTCCCTTACTCTTTCAAGTTGCAATTTGCTAATACGAACAATACGGCTAAATATGAGTCACTTTTGTTAGGAATGAGTGTTGCATTGAAAAGAGGAATCAGAAATGTTCATGCCCAAGGTGATGCAGAATTAATTGTTTGTCAAGTGAGAAACATATATCAAACTAAGAATGACAGACTCAAGCATTATCGCAATTTGGTATGGGAAAATATTGAAGATTTTGATTCTTTCAATATCTCAGTTGTTCCTCATGAATACAATGATAGAGATGATTCTCTTGTTGTTTCAACTACTTCATTAATTCCCCATCTTGACTTTGGTCAAGATAAATATATTATTGAGATAATCTGCAGACCTAGTGTGCCTAACAATTGGGATCATTGGCAGATCTTCAATGATGACAAACAGATTAATAATTTCCTACGATTCAACAACTTGCATTTTGAAGAAAGTAATTCTCCTACTTCTTTGTCATCAGATTCAATGTCTGATACATCATCTGAATCAGATGAAAATATTCTTCAGCTGAAAGGAAATAAGATTCCCAAGGGGTTGGTTTCTCTTGAAATTTTTTTTGATCAAGATGGTCGTTATATCAAGAGACAACAACAAGAAAGTGTCGATTCTCCTATGGGATATGAGAAATATAATATTGGATCTGATGAAGATCCAAAGTTTGTCAATATTGGCAATAACTACACTTCAGATGAGAGAGATCAGTTTATTCAGCTTTTGCGCCAATACCATGATGTCTTGGCATATTCATATGATGATCTAAAATCCTTCCAACCCAAGGAAGTGCAGCATGACATTCCTCTCAAGCTTGGTGCAGAACCTTTCAGACAGAAGCAACACCAGTATAATTTGAAGATTTCAGGTACCATTCTTTCTAAAGTTCAAAAAATGCTTGATGCTCGGATTATCTTTCCCATCCATCATTCAACATGGTTGGCGAATATAGTACCGGTGCATAAGAAGAATGGAGAAATATGTATCTATGTTGATTTCAGAAATCTTAATCAGCTATCACTCAAGGACAATTATCCATTGCCAATCATGGATCAAGTTTTGCAAATGGTGACTGGTTTTGAGATGCTATCTATGCTAGATGGATTTTTGGGATACAATCAGATTGAGGTTAGTGAACCTGATCAACACAAGACTGCATTTACTACTCCATGGGGTACATTTGCATACCGTAGAATGCCTTTTGGGTTGATCAATGTAGGGGCTACTTTCCAACGACCTATGGACTTGGCGTTCCATGGTATTGTAGGAAGGTATATTGTAGTGTATCTTGATGATCTTACTATTCTTTCTAAAGATCATGAGAATCACCTTTTTCATTTACAGGATGTACTTGAAAGATGTCACAAGTACGACATCTCTCTTAATCCCAAGAAGTCAGTTTTTGGGGTGACAGAGGGAAATCTTCTTGGTCATATTGTTTCCAAGGAGGGTAAAGAAGTTGATCCTGAGAGGGTTAAATCTATTCAGAATCTCCCTTTGCCATCCAACAAGACTGCTGTTCATTCCTTTTTTGGTAAGGTAAATTTTCTGCGAAGATTCATTCTTGACTTTGCAGAGAAGACTCATCATATTGTGGACATGATGAAAGGAAAGTCTGCTTTCTATTGGAATTCTGAAGGAAGAGCAACATTCAATGAAATCAAAGATGCAATTCCTCATGCACCCATGTTGGTTTGTCCCAATTACACCAAGGAGTTCATCATGTATAGTTATGCTTCTGAGCATACTCTATTGGCTATCCTGATGAAGAAAAATTCAGAAGGGATTGAATCTCCTATCGCTTTCATGAGTTGTCCTTTGAAGTCCCATGAACTCAAGTATTCCTCTATTAAGAAGAATGCCTATGCAGTTGTTAAAGCAGTTAAGAACTTCCATTTTTACATCTTGAATTCCCATACTGTTGTGTTAGTTCCTGATACATCAGTCAAATCTATCTTAACACAGCAGGATTTTGGCACAAAGAGAGGAAATTGGATTACTAAAATCTAGGAGTATGATTTGGAGATTAAGCCTACAAAGCTTGTTCAAGGAAGAGGACTCTGTCAGTTGATGGCGGAAGGTATTCCAGAGGAGCAAGAATTGGATGATTCTGAAGATCTTCCCAAGGTATTGTTTGTTAGTACTACTGATGAATGGTACTCTAATATATCATTTTTCTTGACTTATGGTGAATGTCCACAACATTTGTCATTCAAGGAAAAAAGAAGTATCAAGTTGAAAGCTGTGAACTTTGTATTATGGGATACTAGTTTGTACAAAAGAGCAATTGATGGTACTTTCCTCTGTTGTGTTGACAAAGCACAACAAACCAAATTGCTGGAATCTTTCCATGACAAGGCTTGTGGTGGACATTTTTCTGCACCAGTGACTGCTCACAAAATTTTGAGAGCAAAGTATTATTGGCCTATGCTCTTTCAAGATGCTTTCCGGTGGGTGCGTGTGCACATTGTTAGCAGTTTGTAGGCAAACCAAAGCTTGCAGCATTACCATTGAAGCCGGTTATTGTTGAAGAGCCTTTCCAACAATGGGGCATTGATTTCATTGGTGTGATCAATCCCTCTTCCAGTGTAGGTCATTCGTATGTCCTTACAGCTACTGATTATTTCACCAAGTGATTGGAAGCAATACCGGTGAAGAACGCCACTTCTGGGTAGTATGCAGATTCCTCAAGGATAATATTATTTCTAGGTTTGGTGTTCCATTCAAAATTGTGACTGATAATGCAACCACCTTTTCTTCCTTAGAAATTTCACAATTTTTCTTTAAGTATAATATCTTGTTAACTCATTCATCTGATTATTATCCCCAAGGTAATTGTCAGGCAGAATCTGATTGTTAAAATTCTAAATTAAAAAATGTCAAATACCCCTCCCTTGCAAATTTGGGTTTTGAAAATTGGATTACATGTTGAATAGTTCTTCCCATTTTCATGAAAATGACTTTCCCAGATTTTCCCATTGCTATCCATTCATGTTCCCCATATCCGTACTTTCCATTTCCATCATTTCCCACAAGTCAAAATCTCATTTTTCGTCCATTTCTCCATTTTTGAATTTACAAGTGTACTTGTATTCAGGTTTTAAAATCCCGATTGCATGTATGTCCTTTCCAACTTGTATACTTGCGAAAATTCTCCCAAGATCTGAAATTGGTCAAAGTCAAGATTTTCCCATTTCTACATATTTCCCCTCTTCCTCTCACAAAATCATGAAATTCAAGAATCAAAGTTTTACCCATTTGGAGAAGGAAGAATGATATTTGCAGCTGACTATGATGTTGCCTTAACTCTCTTAATTCTTCATCACAACATTCCAGGTTCACAATCAATGTCAGATTTGTCGGCATCTCCAACTCCAAAGAAAATGAAATACAAATATGACAAATATCATAATGAGGTTGCACCTTCCTAGGTTTCTTCTCCTTTGGATCACATCAGAGACACGAAGATAGGGCACATTGATATGGCAGAATTCATCAATAGAGTAGAATATCCACAAGATAATAACTTGTAGCAGCTGTTGGACAGCCATATCCATCATGCATCTTCCTTCCCGGTGGCTGCCCTAGAACCTGAGTTCATTCTTACCTGCGCCCATCATTTTGACAAGGAATCAAGAGTCATCAAAAATGGTGATGGTGAAGCTATAATTCATCTCGATGTAGATACAATCGAGAAGGTCTTCAGAATACCTCCTGCACCTGTTTATATGGAAATCACCAAAGAAAGTGCAGTGGAATATTACTTGAAGAGGGAAAAAGATTGCAAGCGGCACATCAATAGGTGGATCCAAGAGCCATGACCTTCCTTCTCAAGGTGGTCAAAGTTGTACCATTGTGATTTCAAATGGGAGATAGGAGATACCATCACTCTTCTTAGCAGGATGATGGGCCTTGAACATTCCAATGTCTTTGAGCCATGGATGTATCAGTTCATTATGTTCATACAGTAGTCACATCACATTTCATGGGGGGAAGTCATCAGCGATGCTTAGTGCGAACAACTTGCAGCAGTTCCTACTGCCATGATCTTCTTCATGAATTCCTATTTGGTATATTTAGTAGCATCACTTAGACACTTTCCAGGTCTTTCTACCAAGGGTGATCGCTCACTTATACCAGTTTGGGAATATTATGACCAGTTGCCGTTGAAACCCAGCAGACTGCATTTCAAAAGGGTCCAAGATGCATTCTTCGGATATTTCATGTGTCAGTTTGATAGAAATCTCAGGAACAAGAGAGTATCAGATGAGGCATGGGTCAAGGTGTCTGAGTATGGGTGTTTGTTTCTGCAATTTCCCACCTTCACCTATATGAGGATAGGATGCTATGATGGTCAGCCATACATGCTTCTGAGATACCCAACCGATAAGATAATTCTTATGGAGTTGGGAAGACAGATTATGGTTGTTCACACTTTTCAGTTTGCTAGACACAAGGTTGGAATGGGGATCTCTACCACAAACCCATTGAAAATTGGCCGATACTCCCTTGTCACATCTGTGAAGGCTAAGGCCATGGAAGCTGAATTGTAGGAAATCAAGCTCAAAAGGTTTAAACCTAGAGCTGATTTTGATTACAGAGGTATGAAGGAGAAAATAAAGAAATCCTTTGTGCATGTTCATTGCATTGAAGACATCTGGGTAGATCTCCGTATAGAAGCCAAATTCCTCAAGATGGATTACTGCAGGCTCACTGTTGAGAAAATTGTTGATTTGAACTTGGCGGATATCCCACAAGGGATGATTGATGACGAGCATATACTTGATCCTGAATACACTTCACAGAGGGTTGAGGAAGCTCCACTTCCTTGGATCCAATGGTTGCACAAAGAATGCATCTCCATCCTTGATAGATTTCAGCCTATCTTGCCCAACACTAACGGGCGGCTAAAAAGTAATGCTGTTAGACTTATCAAAATCAAGGTTGGTAAAGAAGATGATTCTACGGGGCCTCTTGGGCAAAAATCTGAGATTCGGATTGACAATAAGGAGGGTGCTTCATCTTCAGGCACAAGGATCAAGTTACGAGTCAGTCGTGCAGTAGTGTTTCCTCCTGAGGAGACGATTATTTGTGGGAAGGGAAAAGGATATTGTCTTTCTTGAAGAAAGAAGGAAGACTGCTGTACCATCCTATTTTTATTTCAGTTTTACTTAGATAGGGGGAGCACTTCCCTTAATTAGGAGAGTTTTTACTCGTGTGCTGTGGTTGAAACCACAATTTTGTATATTTCTCCAAGTGTACAAAATTTTCAACCAATTCATAGATATGTTTTTGAGTTTATGTTTTGCCATCAATGACAAAGGGGGAGATTGTTGGATTTGTGTGAATGTCGCCATTGATGTCAAACTCGGTGACCTGGTTAGGACTAGATGTAGCATAAGAAATTTTGGTATTGCAGGTTGAGCAATAGTGGAAGACAAGTATGTGCATGATCTAATGGAGTCATTTCCGGAAGACCCTATTCTCCAGAATCTTGTGTTTTTCTTATCATGGTTTGTATCCAATTCTACTATTAGTTGTGTGAGTTCTAGTATTAGTTATATTAGTCATATTAGTTGTATCTATTGCTATTCACATGATTATATTATATCATGTTCCAAATTTTTTGGTATCTATATCTTGGAGTTTGGGAGCTGTGCTTGGAGTTTGTGCTTATGGGTCCAAATTAATGAGTTCGGTAGACCCTTGTTTTGTTTTGATAATTGAGACATACATTTTGGTAAATGAAGAATTTGAAGGAAGCGTGTAGAATATTAGTGAATTTTGACTTGTTCATCCTCTTTTTTGGTCAAGGCATGTTTTGGATAACGTGTTGATTCGAGTAGTGCATTACTGGGTAAATAATTTGTGCTTGACCAACATAGTATCCTGGTATATGTGCTTACCGGTATATATAAGAAGATGTGAGAATGTGGGAATGTAATACATAGTGTGGTGATTGAAGAAGAGCAGTGTGTGTGTAATGAGAGAGTGTGTGTGTGTGGTATTCAATAGAGTATTCTTGTGATGTGTACCAAAATAATAAGTGTGAAAGTGACAAAGTTAGTGTGTGAGCAGTATATAATGTGAGCAGTGCATGAGTGAAGGTGTGTGAAGAAGAGTCAGAGTGTGGATAGTGTTTCATTAATCCTTTACTGAATATTCTGCAAGTAGTTGGCTCGATAGAGTATTACAGTAATCCCTTATTAGAATTGCTATAGGCAATTGTGGACAGTGGTGCAGTGATCCCTTACCAGATCTGATTTGAGTTTTGTGAGGTGACATATGAGCTTATCTTGGAACTGACTTCATGCATTTGGAGATGCAAATTTCCTCAGTTCATTTATATCTATTGCATTAATCCACTTTGTAATCTGGTAGTGAGCCATCTGACAGTGAGTTGCCCCTTTTTGTAAACACCATATAACTAGTTATATTATCTTGAGAGTTAACACTCTCCGTGGTTTCTCCCATTTGGGTTTTCCACATATAAAATCCGGTGTTCAATTTGTTGTTGTATTCTTTGTTTACTCACCATTTTTTGTTTCATGTTGATAAGTTTAATTGATGAAATTGATATATTAGTAAAAGTTTTGAAAGAGTGGGACTTGTTGGAACCTTAAAATTTTACAAAGTTTAATGTTTCCTAAAGGTGAAAAGATGGTAAAAACCCTAAAATTGAATCCATTGTGAAGTTATGTTTGCATACAGAGATGAATACCATTATAATTTTAAATTCAAATGGAGCTTGGTATTTTAAATTTCCACACTATATGTGGGGTAATTGCGGCTCCCATAAGGGTAGAGCCTATCATATAGTTTCAGAAGGGGATCAACATATGTCATAGAAGTGCTGATGGAATTCAAAGGCATTATTGATTTTAGATCTGGAGTTTTATTATTTAAATCAATAAAAATACAATGGCTATATACATATATTCCCAAAGTGAAGAAATATAATAAGTCAAAATCAAAGAAAGGGCCATTTAAACCAATCTAA
The DNA here is from genome assembly GCF_030272615.1 of Cryptomeria japonica. Taxonomy (NCBI): domain Eukaryota; kingdom Viridiplantae; phylum Streptophyta; class Pinopsida; order Cupressales; family Cupressaceae; genus Cryptomeria; species Cryptomeria japonica. The sequence continues at coordinate 305,410,173 of NC_081412.1, forward strand.
AATGACCTAAATTCATTATTATTGGTGATATTGAGAAAGAATTATATATATAAGTGACAAATAGAACATTGCAAATACAAATGGTGGCCCCAACATTTAATTTTGTGTAGCAGATAAGCTCGTCGATGGGTTTTCATTTGATCGACAAGACAAGCTTGCTCAATACAATATGTTGAGGGGTCTCAGCGAAAAGGTCAGTTACACCAAAAAAAGAGATATGGATGAAATGGAAGGTGAAAACACCAGTGATTGCTCACAGGGATAAATGGGCCCACTTTCAAGACTGCATAGTGCAAATAAGGAGACATGTGTCATAAAGGCCTTTCTCTAAAGACACAATTGACTGACATAAAGCCGATACTACAACCTTTGCTGACATCATGAAACAGAGCATAGACACCCATTAAAGAAATCGATGTCGAAAGGGTTTTTTGACAACACTCATGCAGAGGTGTACAACTATATAGAGCCAATATCCAAGGATTTTTCCAACATTCCCTAGCAAGAATGAAGATAGAGTGCAACTCATAGAATACATTCAAAAGAATGTTCATCTTTATCAATTTCGCAGAAGGATTCCACTCACCATGGCCACAAGAGATCTTACCAAAATGAGGAGTCATGCCGAAAAGGGATTATCAAAGAGACACCTCCTCAGTCTCATTGAAATGAAGATATTAGTGTGACACCAAAGGTCTACCAAATCCAAAAGAGGTCTTGCTAAAAAGAAAAGGCTTACCGAAAAGTGATTTATCAAGGAGACATGTTTTATGTCTTACTAAAATGTTAATTTTGGTATGACAATGAAAGTTGAACAATAATAAAAGGAGTCTTGCTGAAGGATGATGTCACACTGAAAGCAGTGGTGCCAAATAAATATAGCAAGGTCACTTCAAAAATGGACTTATCGAAGAGACACGTCTTGCCTCTCATCAAAATATAAAATTGTTGTGACACTAATGATCTATTAAGGTCGAAAGGGGTCTTAACAAAAAGGCTAGTTACATTGAAAATAGGATGTCGACATGATAGTTTGAAGGTCTCATCGAAATATGTTTGCAGACATCCATTAGAGCACAGTGAATGTGGAATTTTTTCCTTAGAAGTGTGATGATTGCGATCTACACTGTCTTTGCAAAGATAAAAAGTTACAAAACAGAGCATCGATATCTATCGAAGCATAATAGTATGGAGGTTTTTTTTTAAAATATGAATATCTTTGAAGAAATGTATGCACATATGAAATGATTACACCTTGAAGTAGTGAAACCCCATAACATACAAAGTTTTCACTAAATGCATATGATGTATCTATTATGAAAGGTTCAAAATCTCTAAATGAATATGATTGATGACAAACATGGTTATGCATGATGTTGTTTTAGGAAAGGCATAAATAATTCCTATAAATTGCTTTGATACGATGCATCAAAGTAATGGGGAAATATATGCAGGGTACATGAAGTCTTTGTCAAAGTATCCTAAAGAGAGGTATATCTTGAGGGATGAAGTGGAATAATTACACAATGATTTAGATTATTAAAAAGAAAACATAGAAGATAAATAATGTCAAAGCAACTTTTGACAGAGATTTGGTTATGGAAGGAAGGAGTATTTTCATACTGCATGATATGCACTTATTATGGGAATGATATGTAAGAGTTTTATTGTAAATAAATTGTAATTTTAAACGTCTTTTGGTTTCTAGGGGTGGTTATTTAGTTTATTGGGGATTGTTGGCATTATGTGAACCGGAATGTGGACAGGATGACATTGTATGTTGTCATTGATGTGAATATGTTGAAGAGGAGAGAACCGGTATATGTGAGAACCGGTATAACACTGTGAACCGACATTTGTGCCAAAGTGAAGCGGTGTGTTTGTTTAAGGTGAACCGGCATGTGGTTATGGGAACCAGCACATGGAAACTTTGTATGACTACCGGTTGGTAGTCTCAACTTCATGGTTTCCAGTTGAAGTGTCTCAAGCCTGTGTGACTTAATCGGTGACTTTGCGTGATGAGTTAGCATTGTAATGAAGAACAGATCATGTTGCCACGTCAACCTTGTGTGTGTGAAGGATATTGCATGAAGGAGATTGTTCCTATCTATCTCGAGAATGTGCGAAGTCTATAAATAGTGATAACGCGTGATGGGTTATCAACCACCATGAAATCGGTGGAAAATGAATGATGGAGAAAGTCTTGAGATTGGCTCAAGACTATTGCATTTAATGCAATGTGCTCAACAGTCAGGATTGAACCATTTGAATTTCTTAACCTAATAGGTTTAGGGTTTAGGGTTTATGCTACCAACCTATCTGTTTCCTATAAGGTCGATGTTGTGTTTCTTTCTGAGGTAGTTGGCAAAAGTTGTGTGTGTGTATCCAAGAGAAGAGATACGTGATTCTTGCCAGACCAAAAGAGAGAAGTGATACCTGCAGAGTGTAAGTGCAGAAGGTGAAGAGGAGCTAAAGCCGATCTGCATTGGCATTGAGTGCTATTACTAGATCATTGTAATACCTGTTGATCTCTAACCACTTCAATAGTTGGGAAATCCCTTAACAGGGTAGCCTTAACCGGCTTACTAAAAATCCTTTAATAGGGTGACTCAAAACAATTGAGTTCTTGAAATCCTCTAACAAGGTAGCCTTTAACAGGGTTTAACCCTTAACCAGGTATTCTAGCCATCCCTTGACCGGGTGATCCCTAACAAGATCGATTCCTAATAGAACCTGTTGTATCAGTCTTTAACCAGACAAGGCTCCTAACAGAGTGGACTTCTAAAGAGTTCAAAAACAGCTTGTGGGTATTCATTCCCAATGTGGTTTTTCCTAGTTGGGTTTCCACGTGAAAAATCTGTATGTCATGTGTGGTGTTATTCATGTGATGGTTTGAGTAATTTGTGTCTAAAGGTAAATCATGTTGATCTAGTTGTTTATATATCTTTTGATGATAGATTACCTATTCATGCACTAGGGTGAAATGGAAATGAAGTATTAGATTGTATGAGAAGATAAGTGTCGACTAGTTTATGCTTGTCTCAGTTATTTTGGGCTTTGCCAGTTGTACTCTATTTAAGACTGAAGTTACTATTTGTCTGCCTATGCACAATGTTTGCCAACAAACCGGTTTTAGGATTGTGTTTTTGTCTGTACTAATTCACCCCCCCCTCTCAGTACCAGTTTGGTACTATCCATTCATCATTGAGTTATCAATTGGTATCAGAGTGTCCTCTAGGTCCTCTGTGTTATAAGCTTAACCGCTTGAGGTAAAGATCCCAGTCTAATGATGAAGAGGGAAGGTCCAAATTTCAACAGAGAAAATTTTAGTATATGGAAAGACAGAATGAAGATATACATCAGAAGCATGGGTGCTCAACACTGGAGCTATGTTGAGAATGCCTATGTTGTCCCTACCGGTACTCTCACCAATGACCAAAAGAGAGAGATGCAGGAGAATGGGCAAGTCATGGAAGCCCTAATTAGTAGTTTATCTGACATTGAGTTTATTGATGTCCAAGATAAGGTAAATCCCAAAGAGGTATGGGATACTCTTGAAAATATCTATGGTGGTGATGAGCATGTAAAACAAGCTAAGGAAGAAAGCCTTAGAGGGAAGTTTGAAGACATGCAGATGGTTGAAGGTGAGACCATTCAACAGTATGGAATGAGAATCAAAACTGTTGTTGGAGATATCAAGAGTGCAGGTGGGAAAATGGAAAATTCCACTGTGGTAAGCAAAGTCCTAAGATCCTTATTACCGGTCTATGCAATAAGGGTTGCTGCTATTTAGGAGTTGAGATCAATAGATAAGACTAAGGTATCCCTAGACTCCATTATTGCAAAGTTGACAGCCTATGAGCTAAATAGTTTTGATGGCAGTGTTCAAAAGACTGGATCAACTTTTAAAGCTTCTGTTATACCATCCAGAAAAGGAAAAGAAGCTAGCACTAGTGGTGAACCAAGACAGGGCAGAGAAATGGATGATGAGGAGATTCTGATGGCATTTGAAGCTCTTCTTGCCAAGAAACTTCCTAAAGGAACCAACAAATACAGAGGTAAGCTCCCTTTGAAATGTTTTTCTTGTAACTAGATAGGACATATTGTTGTAAACTGTCCTAATAGCGACAACAAGGACAAACCAGAAAGGTTCAAGAAATTCAAAGGAGGAAACTAGAGAAACTATTTTGTGGCAGTTGATGAAGGTGTCACAGATGAGGAATCAGAAGATGAAGAAAATGAAGATATTGTGTTTGTTGCTGTCAAGTAAGATGTGTCAGACAAGAAGGCTCTTGTCTCCTGCTTTGATAATTCCAATGAGTGGATTATTGATAGTGGTTGTTCTCACCATATGACTAGTGACCAGAGCAATTTTATATCATTGGAAGAGTATGATGGTGGTGTGGTACACTTTGGTAATGATGCACCATGTATGGTCAAAGGCAGAGGGTCCATCTCTCTGAATAGAAAGAGTAGTGCTGACAATGTGTATTGGGTTGATGGTCTCAGACACAACCTTTTGAGTGTTTCCCAGCTGAATGACAGTGGTCTCACTCTAGAATTCAAGAATGGAGTATGCAAAATCAAAGGAAAGAATGGTGAAGTGGTGGCCACCGACATGCAGACCAAAGGAAACCTATTTTAGCTGAATGCAAATGTAAGTACATGTCTTATGGCTAAATTTGATGATAGATGGATATGGCATAGGAGACTCTACCATGTAAACTTTGATAACATTGTAAAGGATAGTAAGATCAAGGCAGTTAGAGGGTTGCCAGTGCTAAGAAAACTAGAAAATACCTTGTGCAGAGAGTGTCAACTAGGGAAAATGTCTTCCTCAACCTTTAAAGGTAAACCTTTCACTGCTGAAAATTTGCTTGATCTTGTGCATACTGATTTGTGTGGTCCTATGAAAACTAGGAGTGTGCAGGGTGATAGGTACTTCATGATACTCACTGATGACTATTCAAGAATGATGTGGGTCACATTCTTGAAAGATAAGTCTGAAGCCTTTGTAAAGTTCAAAGCTTTCAGAGCATTAGTGGAGAAGGAAAGTGGTAAAAGGATCAAGTGCCTGCGAACTGATCAAGGAGGGGAATTCACTTTCGGTGAATTCAACAAGTACTATGAAGAACATGGCATCAAGAGGCAACCGTCTGCCCCTTGGACTCCATAGCAGAATGGCCTAGTAGAGAGGAATAACCAAACTATGGTTGAAGTAGCTAGAACTATGTTGATTCAAGGAAAGGTAGCTCACACCTTTTGGAGAGAAGCGGTGAGCACTGTAGTCTACACAATGAACTGGGTACTCATTAAGAAAGGTAAGGATAAAACTCCTTATGAGTATTGGACCGGTAAGACATATATGGTTAGCTACTTTAGAGTGTTTGGTAGCAAATGTTACATCAAGAGGAGCGAACACCACAGAAAATATGATGCGAAATGTGATGAGGGAATATTCCTAGGATATTCCATCAAGAGCAAAGCTCTCAAGTGTTTCAATAATAGGATAGAGAATTATGGAAAGCATCAATGTAAGAGTTGATGAAACCTTTGAGAAAACTAAGGAAACCGGCAGTGAGCAAGCGGTAAATGAACCGGTTGTAACCTTCTAGGAACCAGTTGTTAGTCAACCAAGTACCAGTAACAGTGTTCCTACACTAGTAGATGTAGATGCTGATACTGATGGAGATGAAGATGAGGAAGAAAAGAAAGAGGAATCTATCAAGACCATTCCTTGGTATGTCAAGCTCAATCATGATCCTAAACAGATCATAGGAGATAAGGATGCAGGAATCCTTACAAAAAGAAAGGTCAGAGAAAACTCATGTATGATCTCAGAATTTGAGCCTAAATCATTCAAAGAGGCACATAAAGATGAATACTGGTTCAAGGCAATGGAAGAGGAACTTGACCAAATAGAGATAAATGGTACATGGTCTTTGGCACCCAGACCGGAGCATAAAAATGTCATTGGTACCAAATGGGTTATCAGAAATAAGCTGAATGAGGATGGCACAGTGATTAGAAACAAAGCCAGATTGGTGTGCAAAGCATATGCCCAAGAAGAAGGAGAAGACTATGGAGAAACCTTTGCTCTTGTAGCCAGATTGGAAGGAGTTCATATGCTTCTTGTATATGCAGCTTTTAAAGGATTCAAAGTATATCAAATGGATCTAAAATCTGTATTCCTAAATGAAGTACTTGAAGAGGAGGTGTATATAGAGCAACCAGATGGGTTTGCCCTATCTAAAGATAGTGACATGGTATGTAGGCTACATAAAGCCTTATATGGTCTAAAGAAGGCACCTAGAGCATGGTATGAACGCATAAACTCCCATCTTGTGAAGATTGGATTTGAGAGAACAAGCGAAGATAACAATATCTACTTGAAGTTTGAAGGAGATCAGATCCTGATCTGTGAGGTATTTGTTGATGACATTATCTTTGGTGGAGATGACAAGATGAGTCATGAGTTGCAGATGAGATGAAGAAGGAGTTTGAGATGTCACTCATAGGGGAGATTAAGTTCTTCATTGGACTGCAGATTCAGTAGATGAAAGATGGAATCTTTATCACTTAGTCCAAGTATGTCAAAGAGGTGTTGAAGACCTTTGGCATGGAAGATAGCAAACCGGCTGGTACACCGATGGTGACCAGTTGTAAACTATCCAAAGAGGATGACTCAGCATTGGTTGATGAGAAGGAATACCGATCAATGATTGGTAAGTTGCATTATGTAGTGCATAGGAGACCAGATATTGCACATGCAGTTGGCATTACTGCAAGGTTCCAGAAAAGCCTAAGAGAATCCCACTTGGTTGCAGTCAAGTGGATTCTTACGTATCTGAAGGGAACTATTGATTATGGATTGTGGTATCCATACAACAAGGATTTCAACTTGAAAGTATTCACAGATGCTGATTGGGCAGGTAATGTGGACGACCGAAAGAGCACAACTGGTGGTGCATTTTTTCTTGGTGGTAGACTCGTCTCATGGATGAGTAAGAAGCAGAGTTGTATCTCTCAGTCTACAACGGAAGCAGAGTATGTTGCAGCTTTCATGAACTGCACTCAAACAATTTGGATGAAGCATGTATTGAATGGCTTCAAAGTTCCTGTATCTGAACTGGTAAGTATATTTTGTGACAATGCTACTACAATTAACATCTCCAAGAATCCAGTGTTACATTCTAGAACCAAGCACTTTGAGCTTAAGTATCATTTCTTGAGGGAAAAGGTTTAGAACAAAGAGATTGCACTGGAACATGTTTCCAGTAAGGAGCAGTAGTAGACATATTCACCAAGCCTCTCCCAAAGGCTACATTTATGTACTTAAGAGGTGAATTAGGTGTGCTGCCCCTTTAGGAAGCAAACTAAAGGTATATGCTCCACATTAGTCAAGTATTGCATAGTCAAAGATTTCTTCAAGATTGATGTGTTGAAGGATGCTACTCCTCAGGGGGAGCAGCATAATGGAATAGGGAATCTTGTGCCTTCACTTTGGCATTGTTGTCAAAGGGGGAGAAGAAGAGAAGTAGAGAAGATATCTGCAGAAATTGGGGGAGAAGATGTGAAGCAGAGAGATATCTTTGTATATTGCCATCAATGCCGAAGGAGGATATTGTTGGCATTATGTGAACCGGTATGTGGACATGATGACATTGTATGTTGTCATTGATGTCAATATGCTGAAGAGGAGAGAACCGGTATATGTGAGAACTGGTATAAAACTATGAACTGGAATTTGTGCCAAAGTGAAGCGGTGTGTTTGTTTAAGGTTAACCGGCATGTGGTTATGGGAACTAGCACAAGAAATCTTTGTATGACTACCGGTTGGTAGTCTGAACTTTAGGCTTTTCGGTTGAAGTGTCTCAAGCTTGTTTGACTCAATCGGTGACTTTGTGTGATGAGTTAGCATTGTAACAAAGAATAGATCATGTTTCCACATCAGCCTTGTGCACGTGAAGGATTTTGCATGAAGGAGATTGTTCCTATCTACCTCGGGAATGTGCGAAGTCTGTAAACGGTGATAACACGTGATGGGTTATCAACCGCCATGAAATCGGTAGAAAATGAATGATGGAGAACATATTGAGATTGGCTCAAGACTATTGCATTTAATGCAATGTGCTCAATGGTCAAGATTGAATGGTTTGAATTGCTTAACCTAACAGGTTTAGGGTTTAGGGTTTATGCTACCGACCTATCTATTTCCTATAAGATCAATGTTGTGTTTCTTTCTGAGGTAGTTGGCAAAAGTTGTGTGTGTGTATCCAAGAGAAGAGATACATGATTCTTGTCAGACCAGAAGAGAGAAGTGATACTTGCAGAGTGTAAGTGCAAAAGGTGAAGAGGAGCTAAAGTAGATCTGCATTGGCATTGAGTGCTATTACCAGATTATTGTAATACCTGTTGATCTCTAACCACTTCAACAGTTGTGAAATCCCTTAACAAGGTAGCCTTAACCAACTTATTGAAAATCCTTTAACAGGGTGACTCAAAACCATTGAGTTCTTGAAATCCTCTAACAAGGTAACCTTTAACAAGGTTTAACCCTTAACCGGGTATTCTAGCCATCCCTTAACTGGGTGATCCCTAACAGGATCGGTTCTTAACAGAACCTGTTGTATTAGTCTTTAACCGGACAAGGCTCCTAACAGAGCAGACTTCTAAAGAGTTCAAAAATAGCTTGTGGGTATTCATTCTCACCGTGGTTTTTCCCAGTCGGGTTTCCACATGAAAAATTTGTGTGTCATGTGTGGTGTTATTCATGTGATGGTTTGAGTAATTTTTGTCTGAACGTAAATCATGTTGATCTAGCTATTTATATATCTTTTGATGATAGATTACCTGTTCATGCACTAGGGTGAAATGGAAATGAAGTATTAGATTGTATGAGAAGATAAGTGTCAACCGGTTTATTGTTGTCTTAGTTATTTTGGGCTTTGCTAGTTGTACTCTGTTTAAGACCGAAGTTACTGTCTGTTTGCTTATGCACAATGTCTGCCGACAAACCGGTTTTAGGATTGTGTTTTTGTCTGTACTGATTCAGCCCCCCTCTTAGTACCAGTTTGGTACTATCCGTTCATCATTGAGTTATCAGGGATAACTAATTTGTTTCTAAATGAACAATCATATTGTTTCATAGACAAAGGTTGTAACCAATCTGGAGGGATCTCTTGTGTTTATAAAAGGGAAACCACATATTGGATAGAGAGATTTTAGATTTTGAACTAGAAGATTAATCAGAGGAAAGGAATTGTAACATACCATTTTTCAATAAAGACGTAAGTGTAAAACTTCCTGAAATTGTGCAAAGAATACAATTCAATGTTCTCTAATTTGGTTTCACCTGTTATATTGGCTAAAGTAGCCAAGGTTGTTTGAGAACTCCTATATGCCATGTTTTTCTTAATATATTCATTTGAGAATCAAGGGTATTTAGAATTGATCAAACAAGTTTTAGTATCTCTCTATTATTTGCTGGCTTGGTTCTCTCAAGGAGATTAAATTCATGCTGACAAGTCATAGTAATAAGGATAAAATTATTGATGTATAACGATTCAAATAATTGACAAATTTATGGAAGGTGTGGATGTAAAAAATGTCTAACAGAGGGGTACAAAACTGGTGAAGGAGTAGAGGATTGACTCATTTGCCCAATGGATGGGAGGCACTGATCATGTCTCATATCAAAACAAATAAACTAGTTTCAATTTTTAATTTCATTTTGTAGGAGTAGGGGTAGAATTAAGATTTAGATTAGAACCATTTATCTCAAACCTTCATGCCAGTTTGAGATAAATCAGAGAAGTAATTGAAGATATTGCAATTGTATAATCTGCTCAATCATAGAGAAGGTACACCTGCCTTGGTTTAATAGAGATAGAAGTGCAGGGAATAGTAGCCATATTGGTTCATTCTATTCGTTGGTCAGAATTAATTGTTGAACTCGAGCATAAGGCTTGGCATTCCTTTAGGGTTTGGAAAACCTACAATTTTGAGCTTTAACAAGTTCACTACACCATCTTGAGAAATGAACTATTTGCATTCCTCAAGTTTTTCCATTTTTAAAACATAAAGTTGACATCCTTTCTTCTTTCCTCTATCCATTTGTATAGTAGAGATTTGTCATAACTTAATTTATCTAGGTGTTCCCTAGAAGATTACCCAGTTCCCAAGATCATCCAAACATTCTATAGATTTTGCATGACAATCTACTTTGGATCTATGTTTCGAGAGCCAATTTTTCCCTAAAATAACATTATAAGAACCTAGTGGGGCTACATACAAATTCACTTCCATAGAGAAACTCAAAATTTCTACCTTAGCTTCAAATAAAGATTGTTTCACCTTAGTTCTTGTCTAGTTTACATAGTCAACATTCCAAGATTTTACTAGCTACACTAGGGGATACAAAATTTTCTAAAGATCTAGTATCAATTAAAATTGAAATTAGTATACCAAAGTACCTAGAACTTCTATGGGAGTGATATGATATTTTGTCTGCTAGATGTCTAAAGCAGCATGGATCTTCTGTTGAAATTCTTCTCGTTGAGAAGTTAGAGTATTACCATGTGGTTGTATCCTTGGTGGTATGTTGGGACACTAATTTGCGTAGTAGTCTGTCATGCCCAAACTTTTGGGCAAAACACAACCAACAATTTTTTTTTTTTAAAACACTAAAATTACATGTAACCATTGCTTAAAGAGTTGATACATCTTATCAAGTTGTTACAGGCAAATTCTTAAATGATATTGAATACTATCATAACAAATACGATAACTCTTATTATCAAGCGGATCGAATAAGTTCTATAAGGGTAATAATAAATTCACTCAAAAGTCCCTTTCATTACAGATGTGCCTATTAATACTTAACTAGATCCATTTCTACTAAATAGACATTAATAAAATTTATTTGCCTGGATATCAATCATTTACTAAATATCAAGTTTCCTCCATCTTGTTACTACATCCTTCCTAAATAGCTTGCTTAATTAGGGCTTCTATTAATTTTGCGAATATGAAATGCACTAAGCAAGTGTCGTCTTAACTATGTGTGGGCTAACTCTAACCACTAACTCAATTAAGCAGAAATAACTTAAATAGGATTAAATTTTGGTTTACTAAATGACTTAATTATTATCTCATCATTCTCAACTAATAAGTTAATTTAGTCCCTTAATTTGACGTAGATAGAATTAATCTCTAATACCTAGAAATTGACTTTAGGAACTAATTAAGTTAGTCATAGGACTTAGTTGATAATGTCTAGAAATTTGTTTTTTTTGGTTTTTTTTTAATAATTAAAAACTGCTTAAATTATATCGACAAAAGGGGTCAATTAACTTCAATGAATATTTTCCTATAAAGTTTAATATTAATCAAAATCTATATTTAGTGGACTAAAGGAAAATATTTTCCCAAAGCCAAAATATCTTACTCAACCTTATTATTGAGTTTCTAAACGATTAAACTTCCTAAGTAATTTAAAATTGAAACCTTTTTTTAATATTATTATAATAACTCCATATGTTTATTAAAACATAAATAAGATATAATCACTTAATAAAATATATAATCTACATTTTATCCTAACCAATCATATTTATAAACTCTCTATATATCCTTATATATAAAGATATATTTATAAATATAATTAAATAAAGTTTTATATTATGATACAATAACCTTATAAGACCCTAAACTAGCAATATATATATTACAAACTACTCAACAATATATAATCTATATTTTATTTTTTTATCCTATCCCACCCTAACCCTACCCGGGCTAGGGTTTTACTTGTCTTATTGTATGCAAGACGAAGGTCTCCATGTGGGAGTAGTGGCGGCTAAACACAAGGGAGGGGTGGATGCGGTGCGCCGTCACCGCTGTGTGTTCACACAGTGGCGACTTCGGGGCCGTCCATTGTGTGACCACATAGTGGCGGCCGCGGGACCGTCCACTGTGTGACCACACAGTGGCGGTCGCGGGGCCGTCCACTGTGTGTGTGTGACCACATAGTGGCGGCTGCGGGACCGTCCACTGTGTGACCACACAGTGGCGGCCGCGGGGCCGTCCACTGTGTGTGCACACAGTGGAAGCCACGACGCCGTTGTGTGTACACACAGTGGATAGCCCTTCGGCTTCCCCACGAACCCCCCCCCCCCAAATCCGTGCACATTTTCCTTTTATATATATATATTTTTATTTTTTATTTTTTTTAAAATATTCCTTTTATAATAAGTCACTTATATATATATATATATATATATATATATATATATATATATATATATATCTTTATATAGGTTTATATATATATTTTGCATATACAAAATTTCTTTTATTATTATTATTTTTAAATGTGTGTGTATATATATATTGCATATACAAAATCTCTTTTATATTTTTTTTTTCTTTTTAAACAACATGATTATAATAATCTGATTTATTACAATGTTTTTTTTTTTTAAAAGAATAGTCCATTTAAATCTAGATGTTAATTTCTGCAAACAAGTAAGATGTCCGAATTAAATTAAATTATACAACAACTATTTTTAGACTAGAAATTATTGAAATAAAACTTATAAATGTTCATACTAATTTTTTTAGATTTGCCTTCTTCCGTTATGTATCTGGCAGAAATAAATAAATTGGTACAACAACTATATAATAAGATTTTATTTAAAGTAGATTGACCATTTAGCTTTAGATTTGATTTTTCTGTAATCTATATAAATGACAACATTCAATCATCTTAACAGCAATTAAATGTTTTATTAATTAATTTTAACCTTCGAGATAGATATACTATTTTTTATTTTATTTTATGCAAATAGTTTAGATAACAGATTTAAATAAACTAAATTTAACATGTCCATGTATAAATCAAATGTTTTATTACCAACATACTATATGCACGCAAAACCAATTCTATTTCTTTTCAAATAAATTGTTTCAAATGCATAAGGGAAATCACAATTTTCTTTCTTTTCAGAACATCCTATCCACACAAATATTTATTTCAAACTTTAGGAACTAAAATCAGAAACAATCATTTTCTTTCCTACAATATAACTTAAATGACTATTACAAATATTTAAATCTTATCTCCCAAATACTCTTGTCACTTTACAAATAGGTCTCTCATTTTAAATAAATGCGGAAAATACTAAATACATATCCAAATATTTTTTTGCAACAACCATTTTCAGCCACTTCTACTTGTCCTGCTATTTTCTTCTAACAACCTGCAATTACAATCAAAGAGATGACCATGGAGTGCTCACCTCCCAGCCTAGGCTAACTAGTAGCCACCCCCGAGCTCGGAGAACCAAGCCCTAGATAGGTAACACACATGCAAACACAAAAGACAAGGGAGCTACACTGCACCACACATTAGGATGTCTTTTCAAGGGTGGTAGTGGACCAAGTACCCTGAGGAGACTGCAAGTATGGTAAAACATATAGCCACCTCATGGCAAACCAAATACATCAAGTATAACAACCCCATATTCCTTATGCCCCCCAAGACATTCATGCCTTATTTCCCTCCTTATGACTCCCAATGCATAAACAAGAGATGCAACAAGGGTCACATAAAATCCCTTGTGATCACTCTCATAATGAGAGCCTCTTACTCGAGGGTTTTCACTTCTACCACCCACAAGATCCTCCTCTCTCCCAAGAGTAGAAGGTCTTGATTACTCCCAAAACACATACAATGCATATGCACAAAACACCAAATAAATTTCCAAGAAATACAAGCATGAAAACTAGTCTTTTACACAACATTTCTTTCAAACCACATGCAATAAGAAAACATTATAAGCAAAATAGAACCAACCTTAAACTGCCCAAAGGTATGCTAGTTTTGTTGAGGATGAGTAGCCCAATTCCACGGTTCTTCTCTTTCTACCCTTATCCAAATTCTCAATCCAAAAATCTATCTTTTTCTTTTCAAAATTCTTTTGTCTCAAAAAATGGAGAGTGGGTGATTACCCCCAAAATCTCTCTTTCTTGCTTAAGAAGACACTAGTGTGAGTTCTCTCAAGTTTCCAAAACTGAAAAGGAAAGTAAGGTAAAATGGGAAAGGGAACTCTTATTCCAAAAAGGACGGTTAACGACTTAGTTCAAGCCTTCTAATTTCCATTTTCGCATAACTTAGAAAAGTCACTTTTTAGGGTGTCCAAATGGTCACATGGGAGTAGAAACATGCCTAAAATTACTCCTAACCCTTAGGTATACCTTATGGGCTTTAGGAAACCCTAATAAACTACCCCTAGGAGTCCATTTAACCATTTTTAAACCCCTATAAAGTTTATTTTCGGGTCAAACCTAAGTTGACCATACCAAAGATTCTTTACCTAAGGCAATTATGGAATCACATTAAATTTAATTGAAAAAGCTATAGTTAAACAATTCCCTCCAAGAGACAAATTAAAAAACTCAAACATAAATCAACACATGTGTCAAGTGACACAAAGAAAATACTTTTACAAAATTGCACATGAAATATTGTCTCTTGTTGGATTTAAGTAAATCAAATAAATAACATTTAACACACATGCATCCTTTACTATTACGAGTAAAATACGACACAAACGGGGTGTTGTCTCTCCAAATAGACAAACCCTAGTTTTACGAACATACATAGGTCTAGGTTTGGTTCTCCATAATATTTCCATGGTCACATGGGTATCGTTTCCTGTGCCACTCAAATACTCATTAGTAATTTCCAATAACCTCGTATAATATTAAACACATGAATTAGAATACACATCAAGCACTTCACATACAATTTACATTTGACAATTCAATATATCTCATATCCAAATAACCCCACATAAGTAATTATCATAATTCTCATAATTTTGGTCCACACATAGAACATACATCTTGATTCTATCATCATAATAAAGTCCTGCAAATCCAATAATGACATACATCATCTCTAATTTATCCTATTCTAGAATCATATAGAGTTCTATATCATAAAGCATATATATGAAGTATCAACATTCATCAATTTTATCCCAAATCATGGAATCATATAAGTTCTAAATCCAGACATAGCTGACATACGTTAAATCAAGATTATCCAATCAATGGATCTTTTAGGATTTTCAAATTCATAACACATCAAAATGTACACCACAAGGTGCAATAACTCTATAACTTGGTTCAATTACTTTTCTCACCAATCTATCTGTCTAACACAGTCCATTCTATTGAATTATAAAGCATTTATTAATAGGGTCAAACATGGTCAACTAAGTTAATCAAAGCTTGGTTTGGGGAAGGCCTTACATCCTCCTCCCCTAGAGTTCAACTTACTCCTGGAAGTCGCATGAGTAGAATTACGAAGTAGGGACATAACATTTACCAGAATTGCAAAGAGTTACTCAAAATCTTATCTTGCTTACTAGAAGGTTGAAATACTAAAATCAACTTATTTTTGTAATTAACTTACTATCTGCACAAGGTTAAATTCTTAGTATTTTTATTACATTTCCCTTAAATCTCAGGTAGGTGTTTACAAAGTTCTATCTTTTAACAACTTACATTATTGCACCCTCCAAATTATAATCAAGGTTACACATATTGAATTTTCTAGGAGTTCTACTTTGTTTAGGATTTGTTTTAAAACATGTTTGTCCTACTGTAATTCCCATCCATGCATGTTACTTAAGGAAATTGACATCGTACTTATCCAAAACGAACCTACTTATCCTACATCAAGGCACCTCATTAGGGTGTTAATAAAATATTCGCTAAACCGTCCTAGTTGCATAATTTCTTCCAACTTTCTTAGGTAACAAGGCAAATTTAGGTTCTTCAAATCTGTCCCTATATAGGGTAGTTTTCTACCACTAAGGATTAAAATGTTTTTATTTCTAGGCACCAAGGTTTAAGTTTTATAGGGCACCTTATTTGCAATTCCCAAACATTAAGGTACATAACAATCCCCTTCTAAGGGAGTGATGAAATTTATTATTACTTATTAGACATCATCCATGCAATGATCTCCATTCACATGCTAAATTTACCCGTCGACAATTATTACTTTCGCAATTCATTAGGTCCAAATCACACTATTGTTATAAATTTTTCCTCTTTCAGGTTACTCTCAATTAATTTTATTTTAGGAGGATCTTCCTTCCTTTATCTTGATTTGATAAAATATATCCTTTGTTAATTCTTTGTGCCTAATTTCATTCCTTGCGGTATTCTCCCTTGACACACTATCAATGGTTCAACGAACATGATATATATTACACAATTCACATCACTAGGGCTAGTTATATCGAACATCAAAATGACCACCTGACACTTTACCAGATCACAATACAAGTTACTTCTACCAAGCCCAATAAAAAGAAGAAAAATGTCGGCAATTGAAAGATATTAAAACTAGAAACGTGGCAAGTGCCATAGCTCAAATAAAAAGAAACATAAATTTAGTGTTCCTTTCATCATAAAAAATAAATAAACAGAAAGTACTAGCCCCCAGGTCACAAAATGCTATTCAAAGAAAATAAAAAATAATGTCGAATCAAACTCGAAACAAGATGACCATTCTAGCCATGCTATAGGGAGTAACCGCAACACATCACCCAAGATCACACGTCCTGAGTGTGTTAGGAAGTGATTATTAGACTCTTAAGGTTCTTAGATTCTTTATAGTTCTTTATTGATTTATGAAATAAATTCTTATACACAAGAGATCGCAATCGTTTTTATAGATCATGTTCCATTTTAGCCTTCACGTGCTTACTATTACAAGCAACACTTTCTGATATAAATCCGCTATCTATTTAGGGTTATTAATATCCACAATTTATATCTAATAGCTGAATACACTAACTCTACCATTCTCCGTCCATTCTTCTTGGTAAGCCTTGGTTCAATGTTACATGGTAACTCAAGCCTTGACACTTTCATGTCTTACACACACGGTGGACAGTTCGGTACAAAATTGATACTTGTTTTCTTAGAGCCACTTAGGATTTGGATAATGTAATCATATAATTTTACTAGGGACATCATTTGTTTTCTTAGCACCTTATGCCAGCTCCTTATATTTTCACCTCTAACATTCACTTGACTTCATTAGGTAGGAGCTTGTTGCCAAATTACTAACACTTATGGTTAAGAGCCATTTGGGGTGGAATTATTGTCAAGTAAGATCGATAACAGTTGACAACAATTTCTACCCACATATTTCATGACCTATTTCAGACTACTCGGAGAGTGGACTTATCCTCTCCTTTACTTATGCAACTATGAAATCAAGGGGGTGTGCACTCGAAAAGTGACCAACACCCCTCTTTTTAATTAAAAATTAGTAAAAGGGGAGTTATCTTGTCCCTTACCTAACCACATAATTCAGCTCCTTATCAATGTTCTCATAAATCATTTTATACTGCCAGCTAATTCTCATTATAACTGTAGTATTATTATTATTGTTATACAATCCTTCCATAAGCCATTCCCATCCACATGTTGCTTCATCCATACTTAATGTTTTCGCATTCTTTCACACTTGAGTGCCAAAATTTGCAAAGCTTCTTCGATAGTGCCTAGTAGTTAAATTGTGTTACATATTGACTTGTACCTAGCGACCAGCCATGATTGGGTTGCCCCTTTCTCCTTAGGTTTTGAACGAAAACTAGTTACACATTTCTAGATTATGGGATCCTAATACTTTTACACTCCTTGCATTTCAATGGGGATTTTTGTATGATTCCTACATGAACTCTACTCTCTCTTCCATTATTTACTTTCTCCAGGATTATCTTTCCATAAAGGGACTTAGTTTGAGGCTTTACTTGCTTGTTTCCCAAATTATATAACCACATATGAACTTAGGGTTTATTGTAATTATGTGTTTTAACCCTAGAAGTTCATGCCTCCTTTCTCCTTATATAACTCAGCTATAGTATTACTAGGGTTTTTTGATCAGGGAGTTTGTCAGCCATCACTTTAGTTCTAATCTTCAGGGTTATCCCAACTCTAGCTTCACTGCATTACTACAAAAATTGTCTAACAAATGCTCTTTATAAGAAATCTAGCATAACCACATTCTTAAGGTACCTAGTCATTAGGATAGGTTAATGCTTCTATCTAAGATTTGCAAGAGTCCCTTTTTGCTCTTCTTCATTTATGTCTCCAATGGTGGCCTTGATCTTTTAACCATCATAATTTCAAATAGCTTAAAAAAAAAACTTAACTTGAACTGTATCGATCTTATTTATCTTGTTTATTGCCTTTATCTTATGTCTAACTGTCTTGCTTGACTTGCCATGTCAAGACCATATCTTGATGGATGACACTCCTTTGGTTACCATTAGAGGTATTTTATTGTAGAATTAACTCCTCATATTTGATTTGATTAGGGCAATTATTGCATTTAGGTTCCAAGTGGAATGGTAACCCCATAAGTACTAAATAGCTAAATTATGTGATTAAACACCGAAAATACTTCTTATAAATTAATAATTGAAAATTTCACACCCTTTAAGGTTTTATTTAAGTCATAAATATTCTGACTAATAAGTTTCAATTTCAGGGCTTTTAGTGACCTTTGGAACCCCTTGAATTTGATTTTTTTGTTGATCTATTGATTTAAAAGAATTTTCACTTATGTTCCACTTTATTATATCACAAGTTTCCACCTAGGTGTTATACTTCAAGCCATAGTTTGTTTCCAACTAAGTTATGAATGTAGCCCATGTTCACCAGTGTATGATCCTAGTGCTCTGATACCAAAATGTCATGCCCAAACTTTTGGGCAAAACACAACCAACAATTTTTTTTTTTTTAAAACACTAAAATTACATGTAACCGTTGCTTAAAGAGTTGATACATCTTATCAAGTTGTTACAGGCAAATTCTTAAATGATATTGAATACTATCATAACAAATACGATAACTCTTATTATCAAGCGGATCGAATAAGTTCTATAAGGGTAATAATAAATTCACTCGAATGTCCCTTTCATTACAGATGTGCCTATTAATACTTAACTAGATCCATTTCTACTAAATAGACATTAATAAAATTTATTTTCCTGGATATCAATCATTTACTAAATATCAAGTTTCCTCCATCTTGTTACTACATCCTTCCTAAATAGCTTGCTTAATTAGGGCTTCTATTAATTTTGCGAATATGAAATGCACTAAGCAAGTTTCGTGTTGACTATGTGTGGGCTAACTCTAACCACTAACTCAATTAAGCGGAAATAACTTAAATCGGATTAAATTTCGGTTTACTAAATGACTTAATTATTATCTCATCATTCTCAACTAATAAGTTAATTTAGTCCCTTAATTTGACGTAGATAGAATTAATCTCCAATACCCAATAATTGACTTTAGGAACTAATTAAGTTAGTCCTAGGACTTAGTTGATAATGTCTAGAAATTTGTTTTTATTTTTATTTTTTTAATAATTAAAAACTACTTAAATTATATCGACGAAAGGGGTCAATTAACTTCAATGAATATTTTCCTATAAAGTTTAATCTTAATCAAAACCTATATTTAGTGGACTAAAGGAAAATATTTTCCCAAAGCCAAAATAGCTTACTCAACCTTATTATTGAGTTTCTAAAAGATTAAACTTCCTAAGTAATTTAAATTTTAAATCTTTTTTTAATTTTATTATTATAATAACTCCATATGTTTATTAAAACATAAATAAGATATAATCACTTAATAAAATATATAATCTACATTTTATCCTAACCAATCATATTTATAAACTCTATATATATCCTTATATATAAAGATATATTTATAAATATAATTAAATAAACTTTTATATTATTATACAATAACCTTACAAAACCCTAAACTAACAATATATATATTACAAATTACTCAACAATCTATAATCTATATATTTTTTTTTCTCTTATCCCACCCTAACCCTACCCGAGCGAGGGTTTTACTTGTCTCATTGTACGCAGGACAGAGGTCTCCATGTGGGAGTAGTGGCGGCCGAACACAAGGGAGGGGTGGATGCGGTGCGTCGCCGCCGCTGTGTGTTCACATAGTGGCGACTGCGGGGCCGTCCACTGTGTGACCACACAGTGGCGACCACGGGACCATCCATTGTGTGACCACACAGTCGCGGCCGCGGGGTCGTCCATTGTGGCGGGCGCGGGACCGTCCACTATGTGACCACACAGTGGATAGCCCTTCGGCTTCCCCACAAAACCCCCCCCACCCCCCCGTCCATGCACATTTTCGTTTTTTTATATATATATATATATATATATATTTTTTTTTTCTTTTTTTAAAATATTTCTTTTATAATATGTCACTTATATATATATATATATATATATATATATATATATATATATATATATATATATATATATATATATATATATATATATATATATATATATATATTTTGCATATACAAAATTTCTTTTATTATTATTATTTTTTTTTAAATAACGGTAGTAATTGTCTATCTATATATATATATTTTGCGTATACAAAATCTCTTTTATATTTTTTTTTCTTTTTAAACAACATGATTATAATAATCTGATTTATTACAATGTATTTTTAAAAAAAAAAGAATAGTCCATTTAAATATAGATGTTAATTTCTGCAAACAAGTAAGATGTCCGAATTAAATTAAATTATACAACAACTATTTTTAGACTAGAAATTATTGAAATAAAACTTATAAATGTTCATACTAATTTTTTTAGATTTGCCTTCTTCCGTTATGTATCTGGCAGAAATAAATAAATTGGTACAACAACTATATAATAAGATTTTATTTAAAGTAGATTGACCATTTAGCTTTAGATTTGATTTTTCTATAATCTATATAAATGACAACATTCAATAATCTTAATAGCAATTAAATGTTTTATTAATTAATTTTAACCTTAGAGATAGATATACTATTTTTTATTTTATTTTCTGCAAATAGTTTAGATAACAGATTTAAATAAACTAAATTTAACATGTCCTTGTATAAATCAAATGTTTTATTACCAACCTACTATATGCATGCAAAACCAATTCTATTTCTTTTCAAATAAATTGTTTCAAATGCGTAAGGGAAATCACAATTTTCTTTCTTTTCAGAACATCCTATCCACACAAATATTTATTTCAAACTTTAGAAACTAAAATCAGAAATAATCATTTTCTTTCCTACAATATAACTTAAATGACTATTACAAATATTTAAATCTTATCTCCCAGATACTCTTGTCACTTTACAAATAGGTCTCTCATTTTAAATAAATGTGGAAAATACTAAATACATATCCAAATATTTTTCTGCAACAACCATTTCCAACCACTTCTACTTGTCCTGCTATTTTCTTCTAACAACCTGCAATTACAATCAAAGAGATGACCATGGAGTGCTCACCTCCCAGCCTAGGATAACTAGTAGCCACCCCCGAGCTCGGAGAACCAAGCCCTAGACAGGTAACACACATGCAAACACAAAAGACAAGGGAAAACACAATCTCAAACACAATCCCAACCCGACTACACTACACCACACATTGTGATGTCTTTTCAAGGGTGGTAGTGGACCAAATACCCTAAGGAGACTGCAAGTATGGTAAAACATATAGCCACCTCATGGCAAACCAAATACATCAAGTATAACAACCCCATATTCCTTATGCCCCCCAAGGCATTCATGCCTTATTTCCCTCCTTATGACCCCCAATGCATAAACAAGCCATGCAGCAAGGGTCACATAAAATCCCTTGTGATCACTCTCATAACGAGAGCCTCTCACTCGAGGGTTGTCACTTCTACCACCCACAAGATCCTCCTCTCTCCCAAGAGTAGGAGGTCTTGATTACTCCCAAAACACATACAATGCATATGCACAAAACACCAAATAAATTTCCAAGAAATACAAGCACAAAAACTAGTCTTTTACACAACATTTATTTCAAACCACATGCAATAAGAAAATATTATAAGCAAAATAGAACCAACCTTAAACTGCCCAAAGGTATGCTAGTTTTGTTGAGGATGAGCAACCCAATTCCACGGTTCTTCTCTTTCTACCCTTAGCCAAATTCTCAATCTAAAAATCTATCTTTTTCTTTTTAAAATTCTTGTATCTCCAAAAATGGAGAGTGGGTGATTACCCCCAAAATCTCTCTTTCTTTCTTAAGAAGAAACTAGTGTGAGTTCTCTCAAGTTTCCAAAACTGAAAAGGAAAGTAAGGTAAAATGGGAAAGGGAACTCTCATTCCAAAAAGGAAGGTTAACGACTTAGTTCAAGCCTTCTAATTTCCATTTTCGCACAACTTAGAAAAGTCACTTTTTAGGGTGTCTAAATGGTCACATGGGAGTAGAAACATGCCTAAAATTACTCCTAACCCTTATGTATACCTTATGGGCTTTAGGAAACCCTAATAAACTACCCCTAGGAGTCCATTTAACCATTTTTAAACCCCTCTGAAGTTTATTTTCGGGTCAAGCCTAAGTTGACCATCCCAAAGATTCTTTACCCAAGGCAATTATGGAATCACATTAAATTTAATTGAAAAAGCTATAGTTAAACAATTCCCTCCAAGAGACAAATTAAAAAACTCAAACATAAATCAACACATTTGTCAAGTGACACAAAGAAAATACTTTTACAAAATTGCATATGAAAAATTGTCTCTTGTTGGATTTAAGTAAATCAAATAAATAACATTTAACACACATGCATCATTTACTATTATGAGTAAAATATGACACAAACGGGGTGTTGTCTCTCCAAATAGACAAACCCTGGTTTTACAAACATACATAGGTCTAGGTTTGGTTCTCCGTAATATTTCCATGGTCACATGGGTATCTTTTCACATGCCACTCAAATACACATTAGTAATTTCCAATAACCTCGTATAATATTAAACACATGAATTAGAATACACATCAAGCACTTCACATACAATTTACATTTGACAATTCAATATATCTCATATCCAAATAACTCCACATAAGTAATTATCATAATTCTCATAATTTTGGTCCACACATAAAACATACATCTTGATTCTATCATCATAATAAAGTCCTGCAAATCCAATAATGACATACATCATCTCTAATTTATCCTATTCTAGAATCATATAGAGTTCTATATCATAAAGCATATAAATGAAGTATCAACATTCATCAATGTTATCCCAAATCATGGAATCATATAAGTTCTAAATCCAGACATAGCTGACATACGTTAAATCAAGATTATCCAATCAATGGATCTTTTAGGATTTTCAAATTCATAACACATCAAAATGTACACCACAAGGTGCAATAACTCTATAACTTGGTTCAATTACTTTTCTCACCAATCTATCTGTCTAAAACAGTCCATTCTATTGAATTATAAAGCATTTATTAATAGGGTCAAACATGGACAACTAAGTTAATCAAAGCTTGGTTTGGGGAAGGCCTTACATCCTCCTCCCCTAGAGTTCAACTTACTCCTGGAAGTCGCATGAGTAGAATTACGAAGTAGGGCCATAACATTTCCCACAATTTCAAAGAGTTACTCAAAATCTCATCTTGCCTACTAGAAGGTTGAAATACTAAAATCAACTTATTTTTGTAATTAACTTACTATCTGCACAAGGTTAAATTCTTAGTATTTTTATTACGTTTCCCTTAAATCTCAGGTAGGTGTTTATAAAGTTCTATCTTTTAACAACTTACATTATTGCACCCTCCAAATTATAATCAAGGTTACACATATTGAATTTTCTAGGAGTTCTACTTTGTTTAGGATTTGTTTTAAAACATGTTTGTCCAACTGTAATTCCCATCCATGCATGTTACTTAATGAAATTGACATCGTACTTAACCAAAACGAACCTACTTATCCTACACCAAGGCACCTCATTAGGGTGTTAATAAAATATTCGCTAAACTATCCTAGGTGCATATTCCAACTTTCTTAGGTAACAAGGCAAATTTAGGTTCTTCAAATCCGTCCCTATAAAGGGTAGTTTTCTACCACTAAGGATTAAAATGTTTTTATTTCTAGGCACCAAGGTTTAAGTTTTATAGGGCACCTTATTCGCAATTCCCAAACATTAAGGTACATAACAATCCCCTTCTAAGTTCTAAGGGAGTGATGAAATTTATTATTACTTATTAGACATCATCCACACAATGATCTCCATTCACATGCTAAATTTACCCATCGACAATTATTACTTTTGCAATTCATTAGGTCCAAATCACACTATTGTTATAATTTTTTCCTCTTTCAGGTTACTCTCAATTAATTTTATTTTAGGAGGATCTTCCTTCCTTTATCTTGATTTGATAAAATATATCCTTTGTTAATTCTTTGTGCCTAATTTCATTCCTTGCGGTCTTCTCCCTTGACACACTATCAGTGGTTCAATGAACATGATAGATATTACACAATTCACATCACTAGGGCTAGTTATATCGAACATCAAAATGACCACCTGACACTTTACTAGATCACAATACAAGTTACTTCTACCAAGCCCAATAAAAAGAAGAAAAATGTCGGCAATTGAAAGATATTAAAACTAGAAACGTGGCAAGTGCCATAGCTCAAATAAAAAGAAACATAAATTTATTGGTCCTTTCATCATAAAAAAATAAATAAACAAAAAGTACTAGCCCCCAGGTCACGAAATGCTATTCAAAGAAAATAAAAAATAATGTCGAATCAAACTCAAAACAAGATGACCATTCTAGCCATGCTATAGGGAGTAACCGCAGCACATCACCCAAGATCACACGTCCTAAGTGTGTTAGGAAGTGATTATTAGACTCTTAAGGTTCCTAGATTCTTTATAATTCTTTATTGATTTATGAAATAAATTCTTATACACAAGAGATCACAATCATTTTTATAGATCATGTTCCAATTTAGCCTTCACGTGCTTACTATTACAAGCAACACTTTCTGATATAAATCCGCTATCTATTTAGGGTTATTAACATTCATAATTTATATCTAACAGGTGATTACACTAGCTCTACCATTCTCCGTCCATTCTTCTTGGTAAGCCTTGGTTCAATGTTACGTGGTAACTCAAGCTTGAACACTTTCATGACTTACACACACGATGGACAGTTCGATAGAAAATTTATACTTGTTTTCTTGGAGCCACTTAGGATTTGTATAATGTAATCATATAATTTTACTAGGGACATCATTTGTTTTCTTAGCACCTTATGCCAGCTCCTTGTATTTTCACCTCTAACATTCACTTGCTTTCATTAGGTAGGAGCTTGTTGCCAAATTACTAACACTTATGGTTAAGAGCCATTTGGGGTGGAATTATTGTCAAGTAAGATCGATAACTGTTGACAACAATTTCTACCCATGCATTTCATGACCTATTTCGAACTACTCGGAGAGTGGACTTATCCTCTCCTGCTTTACTTATGCAACTATGAAATCAAGGGGGCGTGCACTCGAAAAGTGACCAACACCCCTCTTTTTAATTAAAAATTAGTAAAAGGGGAGTTATCTTGTCCCTTAGCTAACCACATAATTCAGCTCCTTATCAATGTTCTCATAAATCATTTTATACTGCCAACTAATTCTCATTATAACTGTAGTATTATTATTATTGTTATACAATCCTTCAATAAGCCATTCCCATCCGCATGTTGCTTCATCCATACTTAATGTTTTCGCATAATTTCACACTTGAGTGCCAAAATTTGCAAAGCTTCTTCGATAGTGCTTAGTAGTTAAATTGTGTTACATATTGACTTGTACCTAGTGACCAGCCATGATTGGGTTGCCCCTTTCTCCTTAGGTTTTGAACGAAAACTAGTTACACATTTCTAGATTATGAGATCCTAATACTTTTACACTCCTTGAATTTCAATGGGGATTTTTGTATGATTCCTACATCAACTCTACTCTCTCTTCCATTATTTACTTTCTCCAGGATTATCTTTCCATAAAGGGACTTAGTTTGAGGCTTTACTTGCTTGTTTCCCAAATTATATAACCACGGATGAACTTAGGGTTTATTGTAATTACGTGTTTTAACCCTAGAAGTTCATGCCTCCTTTCTCCTTATATAACTCAGCTATAGTATTACTAGGGTTTTCTGATCAGGGAGTTTGTTAGCCATCACTTTAGTTCTAATCTTCAGGGTTATCCCAACTCTAGCTTCACAGCATTACTACAAAAATTGTCTAACAAATGCTCTTTATAAGAAATCTAGCATAACCACATTCTTAAGGTACCTAGTCATTAGGATAGGTTAATGCCTCTATCTAAGATTTGCAAGAGTCCCTTTTTGCTCTTCTTCATTTATGTCTCCAATGGCGGCCTTGATCTTTTAACCATCATAATTTCACATAGCTTAAGAAAAAACTTAACTTGAACTGTCTCGATCTTATTTATCTTGTTTATTGCCTTTATCTTATGTCTAACTGTCTCGCTTGACTTGCCATGTCAAGATCATATCTTGATGGATGGCACTCCTTTGGTTACCATTAGAGGTATTTTATTGTAGAATTAACTCCTCATACTTGATTTGATTAGGGCAATTATTGCATTTAGGGTCCAAGTGGAATGGTAACCCCATAAGTACTAAAGAGCTAAATTTCATGATTAAACACCAAAAATACTTCTTTTAAATTAATAATTGAAAATTTCATGCCCTTTAAGGTTTTATTTAAGTCATAAATATTCTGACTAATAAGTTTCAATTTCAGGGCTTTTAGTGACCTTTGGAACCCCTTGAATTTGATTTTTTTGTTGATCTGTTGATTTAAAAGAATTTTCACTTATGTTCCACTTTATTATATCACAAGTTTCCACCTAGGTGTTATACTTCAAGCCATAGTTTGTTTTCAACTAAGTTATGAATGTAGCCCATGTTCACCAGTGTATGAACCTTGGGCTCTGATACCAAAATGTCATGCCCAAACTTTTGGGCAAATCACTACCAACAATTTTTTTTTTAAAACACTAAAATTACATGTAACATTGCTTAAAGAGTTGATACATCTTATCAAGTTGTTATAGGCAAATTCTTAAATGATATTGAATACTATCATAACAAATACGATAACTCTTATTATCAAGCGGATCGAATAAGTTCTATAAGGGTAATAATAAATTCACTCGAAAGTCCCTTTCATTACAGATGTGCCTATTAATACTTAAATAGATCCATTTCTACTAAATAGACATTAATAAAATTTATTTGCCTGGATATCAATCATTTACTAAATATCAAGTTTCCTCCATCTTGTTACTACATCCTTCCTAAATAGCTTGCTTAATTAGGGCTTCTATTAATTTTGCGAATATGAAATGCACTAAGCAAGTTTCATCTTAACTATGTGTGAAGATTGGTATGAACGCCTGCACTCCCATCTTGTGAAGATTGGATTTGAGAGAACAAGCAAAGATAGAAATATCTACTTGAAGTCTGAAGGAGATTAGATCCTGATCTGTGAGGTTTTGTTGATGTCACTCATAGGGGAGATTAAGTTCTTCATTGGATTGTAGATTCGGTAGATGAAAGATGGAATTTTTATCACTTAGTCCAAGTATGTCAAAGAGGTGTTGAAGACCTTTGGCATGGAAGATAGCAAACCGGTTGGTACACCGATGGTGACTGGTTGTAAACTATCCAAAGAGGATGACTCAGCATTGGTTGATGAGAAGGAATACCGATCAATGATTGGTAAGTTGCATTATGTAGTGCATAGGAGACCAGATATTGCACATGCAGTTGGCATTATTGTAAGGTTCCAGAAAAGCCTAAGAGAATCCCACTTGGTTGCAGTCAAGTGGATTCTTAGGTATCTGAAGGGAACTATTGATTATGGATTGTGGTATCCATACAACAAGGATTTCAACTTGAAAGTATTCACAGGTGCTGATTGGGCTGGTAATGTGGATGACCAGAAGAAAACAACCGGTGGTGCATTCTTTCTTGGTAGTAGACTGGTCTCATGGATGAGTAAGAAGCAGAGTTGTATCTCTCAGTCTACAGTGGAAGTAGAGTATGTTGCAGCTTTCATGAACTGCACTCAGACAATTTGGATGAAGCATGTATTGAATGGCTTCAAAGTTCTTGTATCTGAACCAGTAAGTATATTTTGTGACAATACTAGTGCAATTAACATCTCCAAGAATCCGGTGTTACATTCTAGAAGCAAGCACTTTGAGCTTAAGTATTATTTCTTGAGGGAAAAGGTTCAGAACAAAGAGATTGCACTGGAACATGTTTCCAGTAAGGAGTAGTTAGTAGACATATTCACCAAGCCTCTCTCAAAGGCTACATTTATGTACTTAAGAGGTGAATTAGGTGTGCCGCCCCTTTAGGAAGCAAACTAAAGGTATATGCTCCACATCAGTCAAGTATTGCATAGTCAATTTTTTCTTCAAGATTGATGTGTTGAAGGATGCTACTCCTCAGGGGGAGCAGCATAATGGAACAGAGAAGCTTGTGCCTCCACTTTGGGATTGTTGTCAAAGGGGGAGAAGAAGAGAAGTGGAGAAGATATCTGCAGAAATTGGGGGAGA
Organism: Cryptomeria japonica; assembly: GCF_030272615.1. Lineage (NCBI taxonomy): Eukaryota > Viridiplantae > Streptophyta > Pinopsida > Cupressales > Cupressaceae > Cryptomeria > Cryptomeria japonica. Next base: position 305,438,742 of record NC_081412.1, read on the forward strand.
AGATGTGAAGCGGAGAGATATCTTTGTATATTGCCATCAATGCCAAAGGGGGAGAATTTTGGCATTATGTGAACTGGTATGTGGACATGATGACATTGTATGTTGTCATTGATGTCAATATGTTGAAGAGGAGAGAACTGGTATATGTGAGAACTGGTATAACACTGTGAACTGGCATTTGTGCCAAAGTGAAGCGGTGTGTTTGTTTAAGGTGAACCGACATGTGGTTATGGGAACCGGCACATGAAATCTTTGTATGACTACCGGTTGGTAGTCTCACTTCAGGTTTCCAGTTGAAGTGTCTCAAGCCTATTTGACTCAATCGGTGACTTTGTGTGATGAGTTAGCATTGTAACAAAGAACAGATCATGTTGCCATGTCAGCTTTGTGTGCGTGAAGGATCTTGCATGAAGGAGATTGTTCCTATCTACCTTAGGAATTTGCAAAGTCTATAAACGGTGATAGCACATGATAGGTTATCAAGCGCCATGAAATCGGTAGAAAATGAATGATGGAGAACGTCTTGAGATTGGCTCAAGACTGTTGCATTTAATGCGATGTGCTCAATGGTTAGGATTGAACCATTTGAATTGCTTAACCTAACAGGTTTAGGGTTTAGGGTTTATGCTACCGACGTATCTGTTTCCTATAAGGTCAATGTTGTGTTTCTTTCTGAGGTAGTTGGAAAAAGTTGTGTGTGTGTATCCAAGAGAAGAGATACGTGATTCTTGTCAGACCAAAAGAGAGAAGTGATACTTGTAGTGTAAGTGCAAAAGATGAAGAGGAGCTAAAGCAGATCTGCATTGGCATTGAGTGCTATTACCAGATCAGTGTAGTACTTGTTGATCTCTAACCACTTCAACAGTTGGGAAATCCGTTAACAAGGTAGCCTTAACCGACTTATTGAAAATCCTTTAACAGGGTGACTCAAAACCATTGAGTTCTTGAAATCCTCTAACAAGGTAACCTTTAACAGGGTTTAACCCTTAACCGGGTATTCTAGCCATCCCTTAACTGGGTGATCCCTAACAGAATCTGTTCTTAATAGAACCTATTGTATTAGTCTTTAACTGGACAAGGCTCCTAACAGAGCGGACTTCTAAAGAGTTCAAAAATAGCTTGTGGGTATTCATTCCCACCATGGTTTTTCCCAGTTGGGTTTCCACGTGAAAAATTTGTGTCATGTGTTGTTATTCATGTGATGGTTTGAGTAATTTGTGTCTGAAGGTAAATCATGTTGATCTAGTTGTTTATATATCTTTTGATGATAGATTACCTGTTCATGCACTAGGGTGAAATGGGAATGAAGTATTAGATTGTATGAGAAGATAAGTGTCAATCGGTTTATGATTGTCTCAGTTATTCTGGGCTTTGTCAGTTGTACTCTGTTTAAGACCGGAGTTACTATCTGTCTGCTTATGCATAGTGTCTGTCGACAAACCAGTTTTAGGATTGTGTTTTTGTCTATATTGATTCACCCCCCCTCTTAGTACCGGTTTGGTACTATCCGTTCATCATTGAGTTATTAGGGATAACTAATTTGTTTCTAAATGAACAATCATATTGTTTCATAGCCAAAGGTTGTAACCAATCTGGAGGGATCTCTTGTGTTTATAAAAGGGAAACCACATATTGGATAGAGAGATTTTAGATTTTGAACTAGAAGATTAATCAGAGGAAATAAAATCTAACATACCATTTTTCAATAAAGACTTAAGTGTAAAACTTCCTGAAATTGTGCAAAGAATACAATTCAATGTTCTCTAATTTGGTTTCACCTATTATATTGGCTAAAGTAGCCAAGGTTGTTTGAGAACTCCTATATGCCATGTTTTTCTTAATATATTCATTTGAGAATCAAGGGTATTTAGAATTGATCAAACAAGTTTTAGTATCTCTCTATTATTTGTTGGCTTGGTTCTCTCAAGGAGAGATTGAATTCATGCTGACAAGTCATAGTAATAAGGATAAAATTATTGATGTATAATGATTCAAACAATTGACAAATTTATGGAAGGTGTGGATGTAAAAAATGTCTAACAGAGGGGTACAAAACCGGTGAAGGAGTAGAGGATTGACTTGTTTGCCCAATGGATAGGAGGCACTGATCATGTCTCATATCAAAACAAATAAACTAGTTTCAATTTTTAATTTCATTTTGTAGGAGTAAGGGTAGAAGTAAGGTTTAGATTAGAACCATTTATCTCAAACCTTCATGCCAGTTTGAGATAAATCAAAGAAGTAATTGAAGATATTGCAATTGTATAATCTGCTCAATCATAGAGAAGGTACACCTGCCTTGGTTTAGTAGAGATAGAAGTGCAGGGAATAGTAGCCATATTGGTTCATTCTATTCGTTGGTCAGAATTAATTGTTGAACTCGAGCATAAGTCTTGGCATTCCTTTAGGGTTTGGAAAACCTAAAATTTTGAGCTTCAACAAGTTCACTACACCATCTTGAGAAATGAACTATTTGCATTCCTCAAGTTTTTCCATTTTTAAAACATAAATTTGACATCCTTTCTTCTTTCCTCTATCCATTTGTATAGTAGAGATTTGTCATAACTTAATTTATCTAGGTGTTCCCTAGAAGATTACCCAGTTCCCAAGATCATCCAAACATTCTATAGATTTTGCATGACAATCTACTTTGGATCTATGTTTCAAGAGCCAATTTTTCCCTAAAATAACATTATAAGAACGTAGTGGGGCTTTATACAAATTCACTTCCATAGAGAAACTCGAAAGTTCTACCTTAGCTTCAAATAAAGATTGTTTCACCTTAGTTCTTGTCTAGTTTACATAGTCAACATTCCAAGATTTTACTAGCTACACTAGGGGATATAAAATTTTCTAAAGATCTAGTATCAATTAAAATTGAAATTAGTATACCAAAGTACCTAGAACTTCTATGGGAGTGATATAATATTTTGTCTGCTAGATGTCTAAAGCAGCATGGATCTTCTGTTGAAATTCTTCTTGTTTAGAAGTTAGAGTATTACCATGTGGTTGTATCCTTGGTGGTATGTTGGGACACTAATTTGCATAGTGGTCCCCCCCACACGTAAAAAATCCTTTGAATGACCCATTCCTTGGTACAAATTTTCCAAATTGGTCTTCATTCCTTCCACAATTGTTGTTGTTGTTGTTTCTTCCACAATCCCTTCTTGATTTATTCCAATTACTATGATATCCCTTGTCCCCTTTCCTTTGGAATTTTTTTCCCATCACATGGCTTCGTGAAAGACTAATTAACCCTTTTTTGATTCCTCTTCTAGTAGTTTCAGATTTATTTAAGCCTTTGTTATTACTTAATGACTTTTTTGTATATTGTCCATAGTGGTAGGACCATGTACATCTACCTTTCCTTTGATTTGAGCATTGAGACCTATGATGAAATTTTTAATGAAAAACCACTCATCATTTTGGTACATGGACACACACTTCAAATGTTAGTTGAATTTCTCCCAGTATTCTTTTACCGAGGAATATCCTTGTCTCAAATTTTGGAAGTCAATCAACTTTTGATCATAGTAAAGTTGAAGTAACAACTGCTTTCGAAATATTTCCACAAATTCACTCCATGTAAGACTTAAATAACTTAACCCAAGTTCCATCTTCTTATTCATACACCAATTGGATGCTTCACGCACTAGTTGATAAGCTCCCCAACCAGCCTTAGTAACCTCAGAGTAAATTCTAATCTCAAAATACTTTTCTATTTTTGTGAGCCATGCTTTAGCTTCAGCTCCACTGGTGGTTCCTTCAAACTTTAGGGAGAGATGATTTTCTTCATATCATGACATAGCTCACTTGCAAGTCTTTTTATTTTACTTCTTTCTAAGCTAGACTGAGATTCTTCATTGTTATGATCACTTGACTGTGATTGGTCATAGGAATTTTCCTCTCCATCAAATTTTTTTCTTCACGCTTTTCTATTTCTATAAACTTTTGTTCAAGGTTCTCAATTCTTTCTCTACTTTCATTCATCATAGCCAAAATAAAATCCAATTTCGCCTCAATATTTTCCACACCTTGGCCAAGATCTTCTTAGCTACTCTCCAGGCTGGTTCTTATCCTAACCATTGTTCCCATTTAAATTAGATCCTAGGAAAGTCGTCTAAACTTTTATGAAGTATATATTTCTAAAAACATTCGAACATAAAAGTTTTTAAAGAAACTTTTACACAAGTTTTGTGAAAACATGATTTAATTTATTCTCATAAATATTTCAAATATCCTTGCATTTACATAGAATGACTATTCAAATAGTCAATGGGAGAATATCCCTTGGATTCACTCTTCTATACATAACTAACTGGAACATATCCCTCAAATTTTCGTTCACACACATGATCCAAGGGTACATATCCTTCAAACTCATTCTGAAATACATAACCACGAGGAACATATCCCACTAATTCATCACTAGAGGAAATTATAAATATATCAGACAATGTGGGTATATGAGGGTCCCTAAAAATCATGTCAAGACTAATACTTCATTTCAAAGGCATATCCCTGGAAAGTGGTAAAGAATCTAACTTGGTAGGAGACAGGGCATGAATAATAGTCTCAATATCACTCAGCCAAATTGCATTGTCATAATTGGTTCCCTCTATGGTTTTAACAATGTCTTCCTTTTCCTTCTTGGGCTTGAGGTAGTGCTCATTTCCGATCACTAACTTCCTTGCACTATCTTGAGATCGTTGGCTTGATGATGATAGAGTTTTAATAGGTTGATTGATGACTTGAATTATGTTGTCATTCATGGCAACCATTTTTTTTTAGTCATCTAAGTCATTTAGTCCAACCGGTAGAGGAAGCAGTTACACAGTGAACCAGTAAACAAGACAACAAATTGGTAAACAGGGACAGTGATATGATCAAGTGACCGATATGGTAGATTGGTGATGAGTTAGGTGTTGCTGTTTGGAATGCATGTTCATGACATTGGCATGAGTCTATGACTAGAACCACATCAAAAGATTCAAAGTTTGGAGTGAGTTATGATGTACTGAGAAGTCAGTCAGGAAGAACAATTAACCGATAGAGCAGAGTTACTTAGATCAGTAAACCAGTAGACATAATATTTAATTTTTGAGTTATGATGTCTCTGGCCGATATGAGTAAACTATAACGTGCAAGATTGTCTAGATACATTGCACCTAGGAAATTTAGGAGACTTGTTTATAAAAAGGTGAATATTGTGTGATGATGCATGAGATGAAGGATCCACAATGAGAATTTGATTGTGTGGTGTAAGGTGAAGCTACGTATTAATGTTTAGTCCGTGCTAGAAGTAGAACTAAAGCGGATCTATCAAGCACAAAGGTTCTATATGTAGATCACTTACCTGTTGTTTCCTAATACTTGCAGCAGTATTAAAATCCCTTAACCGGGTATGTCCTAATAGGCCTGATCTTGTAATCCATTCACCAGGTGACTCATTAATTTGGGTTCAAATATTTTAACAAGGTTACTCCTAATAGGGTATAGCTCCTAATAGGGCTGAGGTTAAAATCCCTTCACTGGGTGTCTCCTAACAAGGTCCTCTCTTAACCAAGCATTATTGTAAAGCTCCTAACCGGGCTAGGCCTTTAACAGGGTGCATTCCAAAAGAGTGCATATTTTTGTGGGTGCTAATTCCCACTGTGGTTTTTCCCATTTGGGTTGCTAGGTGAAAAACATTGTGTTATGTGATGCATGTTTTATTGGTTATTTGCATATGTGATTATCTTTCTTGCATGTTCATTGATTTTGAAGTTGATTAAAGTGGTGATCAGATTTATACTATTTTTTCTTGCACTGATTTACCCCCCCTCTTATTGCCTTATAAGTTTATCAATTGGTATCAGAGCCTAATTCCCTTAAGACTATCATGGGGGATATGAGTTTTAGAGAGCTTTCTAACTGGCTTGTAGAATCTAAAGAAGCCCTAGGTGAATTGAGGGTCAAGTACAAAGCTTCATTGGCTAAGATAAGAGAGTTGGCTGAACAATTGTTTGAACTTAGTGAAAACAATTCATTTGAGGAAGAAAATATTGATGCCTTGGTAAATGAGGTGGAAAAGCTGAATGATGATAAGTCAAATCTGAGGAGAGAGTTGGAAGCCCTTACCATCAGGATGAGCCAAGAGTTGGAAGTCAAAAGGATAGTTGAAGACATAATAAGAGATAAGGATCATGATATCTTGAAGTTGAACCGAGAGATTGGTACCTTGCATGCACAACTTAATGAGGAAAACAAAGAAAAAGAGGAAGTGAAAGTTGATCTAGACATGGTTATGACTCTTAGAGAGAGTCTTATGAAAAAGAATGAAGATCTTACTAAGGAGTTGGCTAATGCTAATGAGATATTGGCTAAATACAACAAGAGCAGTGCTATGCTTGATGAGTAGATTCAGTCACAGAGGCAAAAAATGAGAGACACATGGCTTGGGTTACACAACTTTTGAGAAAGGAGAAACATCTAGTACTAAGGACATCACGCATGAAGATAAATCTGCACCTAAGAACAAGAAAACCATCGGTAAGAAATCCTATAAACCAATATTCTTTAACTATCATAAGGTAGGTCATACTACCAATGTTTGTAGAAGTAGATCCAGTGTTGTTAATGGTTATAGACCTAATACATATGATGGATATATGCCTAGCACTTTTAATGGTTATTGCTACAATTGTAACAAATATGGGCATAGATTTATTGAGTGCAGGACTGGAATGAATAATCAGAGACCTTACATGAATCAGAGGTCTGGTGGTGATTGGCAGAGATATTTTAATGATCGGAGAAACCCTAATTGGAAGAGACTTTATATAAATCGATCTAGTCCTTATGAAATAAAGAACATATGGAATGTGATTTGCACTATTTATCATAACTATGTGTTGGTATTTTGGTATGGTTTTTTCATTGATGTCAACACCTACTAAATACACCTACTTTGGAGATCCAGCAACATTCACCGGCAATCAGTAAACTGTTCAACAATCACCAGTATATGGTTAACCGGCAGGATATAATGTTCATCGGTACCTGCAATGACATGGAAGACACTTGGTAATGTCGAAGACATCATGTGGACACTTTTCCTTGAAGTAATATCATTGGTATATCCTTATTTGCATATTTGCTTTTACCAGCAAATAGGTCCAGGTTATCTAGGGTTACACCGGCAGGTTTATCTTTTCCAGATCAGCATGGCACACTATGGAGATGATTTATTATTGTTGTAAATGCATTAAACCGACATGTTCAATCGGTTATTGCATCGGATATTGTATTATTTGTAAAATGTTTTATTGTAATATCTTGTAGAGCTGACCTACTAAAATTGGTCTTAGGGTATGGTATAAATGTAAGATCTTATTTGTAAGATCAAGTGTGGAATGCGAAAAAGATTTAAGGAAGGGTAGATGCGAGATCAAGCAGAGATATACACGAAGACATCATTTGAAAGTGAAGTTAGGTTTTTGGAAAAGCATATCAGCATTACACCGGCACTGAATCCAGCATATGAAGATGCTATTTTGTGCAGTACATTCTCATTGGATTTAACCATCCAACTGTAGTCAGTGTGCCTCCCATTTGTGTTTGAGCAATGAGCTCTAGGCTGTTGGCCTTTCTGCATGTGCAAACCCCTCTTTGTACACTTACTATCTGCAGTAGTATCATCTGATTGTGGGTAAGGTTTCCCACCATGGTTTTTCCCCTTACAGGGTTTCCACATACAAATATTTGTGTCATGTGTTATGGTTGACTTTGTGCTTATGTTTCATGCATTAATTCTTACCGGTACAACATTTCCTGTTAACATTGTTTACCGGCACAATTAACTATCTTACCGGTATTAAGCAATAAGTTGGTTAATAAGATTTTGGTTTGAATTTATTAGACAACTGATTCACCCCCCCCCCCTCTCAGTTGTCCCCAGGACCTACAATTGGTATCAGAGCTTAGTCCTCTTTTTGCAGAAGTTTAACAACTTGAGGAGATCCAATGTCTACTAATTATTTTAGGAAGGATAGTCCTAAACTTGATGGAACCAACTATGGAATATAGAAAATCAGAATGGAGACACATTTGAATTTCATTGGTAAAGACATCTGGGAAGTTACTAAGAATGGTTATACTACTGCTATAGCTGGTCAGCCTACTCCTATTACTTTAGCTAAAGATGAAGAAAATGATTGCAAAGCAAGAGAAGCACTTTTGAGTGCATTATCAGATCAACAAATCATGGGATTATCAGATAGATCTACTACAAAAGCTATTTGGGATCATTTGGAAACACTGAACGAAGGGGATTCCACGGTCAAAATTGCAAAACTTGAAAGCTTCCGAGTCGGGTATGAACATCTAAAAATGGAAGAAGATGAAAGAATTTCTGCCTTTATAGAAAGAGTAAATGAAATTGTTTTAGGTGTCAAATGTTGTGGAGGAACCTTGAGTGAAGATGAGATTGTTTCAAAAATCTTAAGAGGCTTGCCACCGGCATATAAAATGAAGGTTACTACTATTAATGAGCTGAGAACAATGCCTAATACATCAGTAACTAGGGATACATTGATTGGAAAACTTTCAGCTTTTGAAATAGAGGAATTTGGTCCTATTGCTATAAAAACTGATTTGGCCTTCAAAGAATCAACATCATCTGCTCCATCTTTTGACAAATCAGACTGGAGAGCCTTTTATGCAAGAGAACTTGAAGAAACCAGGAAGGAGAATGAAGAGCTTGAAGAACTTGAAGCACTATTTGCAAGAAAAATGCCAAAAGGTCCAATTGGAAGTAAGTATGAAGGTAAAGCACCCTTTAAATGTTTCAATTGCAATAAGATTGGTTATATGGCTTCAAGATGCCCTGATAGACATGCTAGACTAAGAGAAGAAGCTAGAAGGACATACAAACCTAATCCTGAATATCAGAGATACAGATTTAAGAAAAACAAAGATAAATCCTATTACATTGCTGATGAAGGTGTGACTGATGATTCTGATGAGGATCCAGCAGACAACGGATGGGTCTTTGTTGCTATAACAGAAGATCAACTGGTACCTATTGCTCCACCAGTAGAACAAGCCCTAGCAGCAAAAGTTGAATCAAAGGATGAATGGATTATTGACTCAGGATGCTCACATCACATGACTGGAGACAAAGGCAAATTCTTGAACTTTCAAGAATACAATGGAGGTTTAGAAAGATTCAGAGATGACAAAGCCTGTTCAATCAAAGGTAAGGGTTCAATATCTCTTGATGGTAAACATAACACTGACAATGTTTACTATGTTGAAGGATTAAAACATAATCTTTTAAGTGTTGGTCAATTAGTTGAGAAAGGTTTTCAGTTACAATTTAAAAATGGAAAATGCAAAATCATGAATAGAACTGGTTTGGAAATTGCAACTGGTAATCAAACTAGAGGTAATATCTTTCATTTGAATAACAGTGAAAAGGCATGCTTAATTGCTCATATAGATGAAAGTTGGCTATGGCATAAAAGACTATGTCATGTAAATTTTGATTGCATGGTAAAAATCAGTACTTCTAAGGCAGTTAGAGATCTACCTAAAATTGTGAAACCTCAGAATACAATTTGCAAGGAATGTCAATTTGGAAAACAGGTTAGAGCTAGTTTCAAAAGTATTCCAAAAAAATCCAATAATGCTCTTGATTTAATTCACATTGATTTATGTGGTCCGGCTAGAACTAAAAGCTTACAAGGTGATAGATATTTCATGCCCATTATTGATGATTATTCTAGAATGTGTAGGGTTACTTTTCTCAGAGAAAAGTCAGAAGCACTTGGGAAGTTCAAACTATTCAAAGCAATGGTTGAAAATGAAACCGGTAAGAAAATTAAATGTTTAAGATCAGATCAAGGAGGAGAATTCACATCTAGAGATTTTAATACATTCTGTGAAGTGAATGGAATCAAAAGACAGTTATCAGCACCATGGACACCACAATAGAATGGAGTTGTTGAAAGGATAAACATAACTATTTTGGATGCAGCAAGAAGTATGTTATCAGAAGCAAATCTACCACATGTGTACTGGAGAGAGGCAGTAAGCACTTCTATTTATACATTCAACAAAGTTCACATCAAAGGTGAAACTGGTAAGACCCCTCATGAACTATGGTTTGGTAATACTCCTACTCTTAAGTATTTCAGAATTTTTGGAAGTAAATGTTATATTAGAAGAGATGAGTATATTGGCAAGTTTGATCTAGAAGTGATGAAGGAATATTTCTTGGTTATTCATCTAAGAGTAAAGCTTATAGATGTTTTAATAAAAGATTACAAAAAATTGTTGAGAGTACAAATGTAAAGATTGATGAACAATTAAGAGGAACTTCAAGGTATATAGACTCTGAACTGGTAACAGAAATTATGACAAATGAACCAATAGTAAATCCACCAATACAGAATGATGACCCAGTTACTCCGGTATCATCAGAGGATACCACAGTAATTGAAGAACAATAACAAACTAAGACACCCCGGTATGTAAGACTGAATCATTCTGAAGATCAGATAATTGGAAGCAAATTTAAAGGAGTCATGACAAGAGGAAGATTGGCAAATGAAGAGGTATGTCTTATTTCTCAAATTGAACCATTATCTATCAATGAGGCATGTGAAGATAAATTTTGGATTAAAGCTATGGAAGAAGAATTAGGACAAATTGAGAAAAATAATACTTGGACATTAGTTCCCCGACCTGAAAATAAAAATGTAATTGGAACCAAATGGGTATTTAGAAACAAACACAATGAAGATGGTAAGGTTGTCAGGAATAAAGCAAGACTAGTGTGTAAGGGATATTCTCAGAAAGGAGTTGATTACAATGAAACCTTTGCACCAGTAGCCAAAATTGAAGCAGCTAGATTATTCTTAGCCTTTGCAGAGGTCTGGTGGTGATTGGCAGAGATATTTTAATGATCGGAGAAACCCTAATTGGAAGAGACTTTATATAAATCGATCTAGTCCTTATGAAATAAAGAACATATGGAATGTGATTTGCACTATTTATCATAACTATGTGTTGGTATTTTGGTATGGTTTTGTCATTGATGTCAACACCTGCTAAATACACCTACTTTGGAGATCCAACAACATTCACTGACAATCAGTAAATTGTTCAACAATCACCGGTATATGGTTAACCGATAGGATATAATGTTCACTGGTACCTGTAATGACATGCAAGACACTTGGTAATGTCAAAGACATCATGTGGACACTTTTCCTTGAATTAATATCATTGTTATATTCTTATTTGCATATTTGCTTTTACCAGCAAATAGGTCCAGGTTATCTAGGGTTACACCGACAGGTTTATCTTTTCCAAATCAGCATGGCATGCTATGGAGATGATTTATTGTTGTTGTAAATGCATTAAACCGACATGTTCAATTGGTTATTCCATCGGATATTGTATTATTTGTAAAATGTTTTATTGTAATATCTTGTAGAGCCAACCTACTAAAATTGGTCTTAGGGTATGGTATAAATGTAAGATATTATTTGTAAGATCAAGTTTGGAATGCGAAAAAGATTTAAGGAAGGGTATATGCGAGATCAAGCAGAGATATACACGAAGACATCATTTGAAAGTGAAGTTAGGTTTTTGGAAAAGCATATCAGCATTACACCAGTACTGAATCCAGCATATGAAGATGCTATTTTGTGCAGTACATTCTCATTGGATTTAACCATCCAACTGTAGTCAGTGTGACTCCCATTTGTGTTTGAGCAGTGATCTCTAGGCTGTTGGCCTCTCTGCATGTGCAGACCCCTCTTTGTACACTTACTATCTATAGTAGTATCATCTGATTGTGGGTAAGGTTTCCCACCATGGTTTTTCCCCTTACAGGGTTTCCACATACAAATATTTGTGTCATGTGTTATGGTTGACTTTGTGCTTATGTTTCATGCATTAATTCTTACCGGTACAACATTTCCTGTTAACATTGTTTACCGACACAATTAACTGTCTTACCGGTATTAAGCAATAAGTTGGTTCATAAGATTTTGGTTTGAATTTATTAGACAACTGATTCACCCCCCCCCCCCCCCCCTCTCAGTTGTCCTCGGGACCTTCAATTGGTATCAGAGCTTAGTCCTCTTTTTGCAGAAGTTTAACAACTTGAGGAGATCCAATGTCTACTAATTATTTCAAGAAGGATAGTCCTAAACTTGATGGAACCAACTATGGAATATGGAAAATCAGAATGGAGACACATCTGAATTGCATTGGTAAAGACATCTGGGAAGTTACTAAGAATGGTTATACTGCTGCTATAGCTGGTCAACCTGCTCCTATTACTTTAGCTAAAGATGAAGAAAATGATTGCAAAGCAAGAGAAGCACTTTTGAGTGCATTATCAGATCAACAAATCATGGGATTATCAGATAGATCTACTGCAAAAGCTATTTGGGATCATTTGAAAATAGTGAACGAAAGGGATTCCACAGTCAAAATTGCAAAACTTGAAAGCTTCCAAGTCGAGTATGAACATCTGAAAATGGAAGAAGATGAAAGAATTTCTGCCTTTATAGAAAGAGTAAATGAAATTGTTTTAGGTATCAAATGTTGTGGAGGAACCTTGAGTGAAGATGAGATTGTTTCAAAAATCTTAAGAGGCTTGCCACTGGCATATAAAATGAAGGTTACTGCTATTAATGAGCTGAGAACAATGCCTAATACATCAGTAACTAGGGATACATTGATTGGAAAACTTTCAGCTTTTGAAATAGAGGAATTTGGTCCTGTTGCTATAAAAACTGATTTGGCCTTCAAAGCATCAACATCATCTGCTCCATCTTTTGACAAATCAGACTGGAGAGTCTTTTATGCAAGAGGACTTGAAGAAACCAGGAAGGAGAATGAAGAGCTTGAAGAACTTGAAGCACTATTTGCAAGAAAAATGCCAAAAGGTCCAATTGGACGTAAGTATGAAGGTAAAGCACCCTTTAAATGTTTCAATTGCAATAAGATTGGTCATATGGCTTCAAGATGCCCTGATAGACATGCTAGACTAAGAGAAGAAGCTAGAAGGACATACAAACCTAATCCTGAATATCAGAGATACAGATTTAAGAAAAACAAAGATAAATCCTATTACATTGCTGATGAAGGTGTGACTGATGATTCTGATGAGGATCCAACAGACAACGGATGGGTCTTTGTTGCTATAACAAAAGATCAACCGGTACCTATTTCTCCACCAGTAGAACAAGCCCTAGCAGCAAAAGTTGAATCAAAGGATGAATGGATTATTGACTCAGGATGCTCACATCACATGACTGGAGACAAAGGCAAATTCTTGAACTTTCAAGAATACAATGGAGGTTTAGTAAGATTCGGAGATGACAAAGCCTGTTCAATCAAAGGTAAGGGTTCAATATCTCTTGATGGTAAACATAACACTGACAATGTTTACTATGTTGAAGGATTAAAACATAATCTTTTAAGTGTTGGTCAATTAGTTGAGAAAGGTTTTCAGTTACAATTTAAAAATGGAAAATGCAAAATCATGAATAGAACTGGTTTGGAAATTGCAACCGGTAATCAGACTAGAGGTAATATCTTTCATTTGAATAACAGTGAAAAGGCATGCTTAATTGCTCATATAGATGAAAGTTGGCTATGGCATAAAAGACTATGTCATGTAAATTTTGATTGCATGGTAAAAATCAGTACTTCTAAGGCAGTTAGAGATCTACCTAAAATTGTGAAACCTCAGAATACAATTTGCAAGGAATGTCAATTTGGAAAACAGGTTAGAGCTAGTTTCAAAAGTATTCCAGAAAAATCCAATAATGCTCTTGATTTAATTCACATTGATTTATGTGGTCCGGCTAGAACTAAAAGCTTACAAGGAGATAGATATTTCATGCTAATTATTGATGATTATTCTAGAATGTGTTGGGTTACTTTTCTCAGAGAAAAGTCAGAAGCACTTGGGAAGTTCAAACTATTCAAAGCAATGGTTGAAAATGAAACCGGTAAGAAAATTAAATGTTTAAGATCAGATCAAGGAGGAGAATTCACATCTAGAGATTTTAATACATTCTGTGAAGTGAATGGAATCAAAAGACAGTTATCAGCACCATGGACACCACAATAGAATGGAGTTGTTGAAAGGAAAAACATAACTATTTTGGATGCAACAAGAAGTATGTTATCAGAAGAAAATCTACCACATGTGTACTGGAGAGAGGCAGTAAGCACTTCTGTCTGTACATTCAACAAAGTTCACATCAAAGGTGAAACTGGTAAGACCCCTCATGAACTATGGTTTGGTAATACTCCTACTCTTAAGTATTTCAGAATTTTTGGAAATAAATGTTATATTAGAAGAGATGAGTATATTGGCAAGTTTGATCCTAGAAGTGATGAAGGAATATTTCTTGGTTATTCATCTAAGAGTAAAGCTTATAGATGTTTTAATAAAAGATTACAGAAAATTGTTGAGAGTACAAATGTAAAGATTGATGAACAATTAAGAGGAACTTCAAGGTATATAGACTCTGAACTGGTAACAGAAATTATGACAAATGAACCAATAGTAAATCCACCGGTACAAAATGATGACCCAGTTACTCCGGTATCATTAGAGGAAACCACAGTAATTGAAGAACAACAATAGACTAAGACACCCCGGTATGTAAGACTGAATCATTCTGAAGATCAGATAATTGGAAGCAAATTTAAAGGAGTCATGACAAGAGGAAGATTGGCAAATGAAGAGGTAAGTCTTATTTCTCAAATTGAACCATTATCTATCAATGAGGCATGTGAAGATAAATTTTGGATTAAAGCTATGGAAGAAGAATTAGGACAAATTGAGAAAAATAATACTTGGACATTAGTTCCCCGGCCTGAAAATAAAAATGTAATTGGAACCAAATGGGTATTTAGAAACAAACTCAATGAAGATGGTAAGGTTGTCAGGAATAAAGCAAGACTAGTGTGTAAGGGATATTCTCAGAAAGAAGGAGTTGATTACAATGAAACCTTTGCACCGGTAGCCAGAATTGAAGCAGCTAGATTATTCTTAGCCTTTGCAGAGGTCTGGTGGTGATTGGCAGAGATATTTTAATGATCGGAGAAACCCTAATTGGAAGAGACTTTATATAAATCGATCTAGTCCTTATGAAATAAAGAACATATGGAATGTGATTTGCACTATTTATCATAACTATGTGTTGGTATTTTGGTATGGTTTTGTCATTGATGTCAACACCTGCTAAATACACCTACTTTGGAGATCCAGCAACATTCACCAACAATCAGTAAATTGTTCAACTGTCACTGGTATCTGGTTAACCAACAGGATATAATGTTCACCGGTACCTGCAATGACATGGAAGACACTTGGTAATGTCGAAGACATCATGTGGACACTTTTCCTTGAATTAATATCATTGGTATATTCTTATTTGCATATTTGCTTTTACCAGCAAATAGGTCCAGGTTATCTAGGGTTACACCGACAGGTTTATCTTTTCCAGATCAGCATGGCACGCTATGGAGATGATTTATTATTGTTGTAAATGCATTAAGCCGACATGTTCAATCAATTATTGCATCAGATATTGTATTATTTGTAAAATGTTTTATTGTAATATCTTGTAGAGCCGACCTACTAAAATTGGTCTTAGGGTATGGTATAAATGTAAGATCTTATTTGGAAGATCAAGTGTGGAATGCGAAAAAGATTTAAGGAAGGGTATATGCGAGATCAAGCAGAGATATACATGAAGACATCATTTGAAAGTGAAGTTAGGTTTTTGGAAAAGCATATCAGCATTACACCGGTACTGAATCCAGCATATGAAGATGCTATTTTGTGCAATACATTCTCATTAGATTTAACCATCCAACTATAGTTAGTGTGACTCCCATTTGTGTTTGAGCAGTGAGCTCTAGGCTATTGGCCTTTCTGCATGTGCAGACCCCTCTTTGTACACTTACTATCTGCAGTAGTATCATCTGATTGTGGGTAAGGTTTCCCATCGTGGTTTTTCCCCTTCCAGGGTTTCCACGTACAAATATTTGTGTCATGTGTTATGGTTGACTTTGTGCTTATGTTTCATGCATTAATTCTTACCGGTACAACATTTCCTGTTGACATTGTTTACCGACACAATTAACTATCTTACCGGTATTAAGAAATAAGTTGGTTAATAAGATTTTGGTTTGAATTTATTAGACAACTGATTCACCCCCCCCCTCTCAGTTGTCCCAAATTATTACACAAATTAGGACATATTGCAAGTTTTTTCAGAGCAAGGATGAACCAACGAGTAAATCAATCTGCTGACGCAAAAAGGGAAGAAGAAAGTTGATGTGGAAGAGACCAAGGTTGAGATGAACAAGATTTGGAGAAAGAAAACTAAGGATAAACCATCAAAAGATTCTAATTCTTCACCTAGTGTGGATAATCCCTCATTGGCAAACTAAGCTATATATAAAGCTTAGGGGGAGCTTATTGTCAAATCTATTTCTAGACCCCTTGAATGATGTGCGGTAAGTTAAATCTATATATTTTGATACATTATGCTATTATGAAGTAATTTTGTGTTGAAACCGGTAAGATTGAATGTGGTATGGCTACTGGTAAGCATGTTTTAGGATTGAATGGTGTTTAGGGTTTGTTCAACCAGGTATAGCATTTAATGCAGTAGGTGTTAAGCAAATAAAATGAAGTTTTCCAATCTTATTTGTCACCTAGCATCCTCAAGAGCACTTGGAGAGCAAAGAAAGAAGAGAAAGAGCTTGTGATTATTGCGTTGGTAAAGATTGAGAACGGATTGAAAATATTTATGAATAGTGAGTCAGTGAAAGTGCATTTTGATGTAGAAACCCTAGCAGCAAAGGAGGTAAAAGGTATTTATCTGGAATCTGATTTTGAGTTTGATATTTTGCAATGGATACACCACACATTGTAGATGTTACTGTTAGGCCTCAACCAGAATTCAAGAGGCATCCTCACAAATCAACATAAACTGATCCAGATGGAGCCCTATCTAGCATGCCCAATGGAGAACTACATGTAGAAGACATCATATCATACATTCATTGCAAATTGGAGGATTTGAAGACATTTTCTATTTTTTATCAGTACCAAAAATTGTGTGATAAGAAAGGATTATTGAAGGATCAATTTACGAGGGTTATTGATAAAGGTTTCCATCATGCTTTGAAATTTCTTGATGATCTTGAAGAGGAGCATGTTAGATATGTTTTGAGAAGAGTTCATGACCAGTTTATGTGGTTGGATAGACCACATAAGATTACTAAGGAGGTGATTCATGTTGTCACCCGATTGTCTACCACGGGTGAAGTTCCTATTTTAAGATCAAACCCGAAGGATGAGGTGATTCAATTGACTAACTCTAAATGGGATGGTCATGCGATGATTGTGAATAATATTGATGATCCAGAAGTAAAGTTTGCATCTATGGTCATCGGTTACAAGGTTTACCACTCGAGAAGAATGAATAGCATTCCCGAAGCTGTTATCCATACAACTTATCAAATGTTGAAGGATAATGTTGACTATGATCTTGCAAAAGATTTGAGAGATGAATTGGTGTTAAATCTTGATTCTATCAAGAAGGAAAAGTGATAGAGATTCAAGTATGGTCAATTAATCATTGGTTTTTTTTTCTATTTCCAGAACTTCTTTCCCGGTATAGGTGAAATACAATGGTCAGATGATACACCGACATCCTTACAAATCAAGAACAATATCAAAATGCTTGGTAATGAGTTTACAAAGGTTATTTGGGGATACTTTAAGGATTTCTAGAAGAAAATGCATGATAGAGAAAGGATACCGACATAGGTGGTGAAAAGGTATGAGGACTCTATCTGTTTTATGGTTGATATAGATACATGTCAGATGGAGGCAATAGACCCTGGAACTTCATGGGTTATGCCTATGGGATACAAGGTAGAAGCAGATATTTTGACTATGTATGTTGGTCATCTTCTATCTACACGAGTAGATCCTAGTGCAACTAGGTTGGGAACCTTTAAAGAGAAATCATTAGAAGTGCATTCTAAGCTGGCCAAACCAGTGATTACTAAGAAAATTAGAAAATAAGTTGAACAATTTGCTATGGAACAAGGCATCACAAAAGAAATGATTAATGAAGCAAGAGCTAAGTTTGAAGCTAAACAGGAAGGAACCTCTAGTGCTTCAACCCATAGAGAAACAAGGAGCACAAGTGTAAAGAAGGAGAAGCCCCCTCCTCCTCCTAAGATCCAAATTAAAAGAAAACCTAAAGCAGAAAAACCTCAAGCACCTAAAGTGAAAGAAGCGCATAGAAAAAGGAACGAGCTCAAAGAACTCTTGAGACTATTGGTGAGGATGAGGAAGAAGATATAGAATTGGAAGGTGGAAAGAAAGAGTTGAGAGCCAGTGGGAAGAAATCCAAAGTGGTTGGAGTGCCTACTGTGAAATATGTAAAGAAATAAGTAAGTAAACTTACTTCACTTGAAAAGATGTTGGAGAAAATAAGAAAGTATGGTATTTTGGTTGATGTAAAGAAACATGATGATAATTTTGGTGAAGATGAGCAAAAGAAAATTGAATATACTATTGTTTGGTTTATGAACAAGTATAGTAAAGAATTGATTGAGTTGTAAGGTTTAATATCTGATTCTTTGTACAATAAATTGGAAGCAAGATGGAAGACTGCTATAAAGCAGGATAAAGAATGAATTGAGTTTGTATTGATGCATTTGCAACTGGAGACCTCTAGGGAGGATATTCAAGAAATTGTTTCTAAGGCATGGCCATTATTTCTTACAAAGAAAAGCTTGACAAGATTATTAGTTGGTGAATCTCAGTTGGTGCATGTTGAGACTGAGCAAATTTTGAAGAATTTTTTAGGACTTATTCCTGAAGAGGAACCAAAGAAGATTGATTCTTCCGATGAAGATGATATTCCTGAAGCACCGGTATTTGAAGGAGAACCACTGGAGATTAATAAAAATGATGTGATTGAGGTTGATGATACACCAGTTGATACGGAGAAAGAACTAGAAGTTCATACTATCACTAAAGAGTAAATTGTGTTACCAGAAGCTACTTCAACCAGTATAGGTGAAGAGAAAATAGAAGAAAAGAAGAAAGCTGAAGAAAAGACAGATGAAGAAATGACTAAGCCACCAATGATTACATAAGAAAATGTATAGACCACTGAGCAACCAAAAAAGATAGAAGCTCAAGAGCCATTGGTAAAGGAGATAGAAGAAGAGAAGACTGAAGAAAAGGCTCAAGAGGAGACATAACAGAAGCTACCAGAAAACTAGAAGGAATAAGAACCTGAATAGAAAGTGACACCCCGGTCAGTTACATCAAAGAAGATCCTTGATGATGATGAGGAAGATGACACAATAAGAATTCAAGGACCGATTAATATGGACATGTTGAGCCCAACTGAGCTGATGGAGATTGAATCTGCTATGCAATCTAAGGCACAAAATAAAATTATGAAAGCACAGAGAAAAGAGGCTCAAACTATTCAAAGTTCAATTGATATACTTGTTAGCATATGTACAGAGTTTGATGACATGATGAAATTATATGTTGTCATTGATGTCAATATGCTGAAGTATGAACTGGTATATTAAAGTAAGCAAACTGGCAAGGGAACCGGTATATGTGAAAAAGTGAAGCGGTATGTTTGTTCAAAGGGAACCGGTATGTTGGAATGTGAACTGGTATATGGAAAGTTTTATATCGGGGTTTCATTTGGTATTACTATCGATTGGTAGTCTCAGCTTCAGGGTTTTCGGTTGATGCATTTCAAGTCTGTGTGATTCAACCGATGACATCCTATGATGGGTTAGCATTGAAATGAAGATCAGATCATGTTGCCACATCAGCCTTGTGGGCGTGAAGGATTTCCTTAAGGATCTTGCATGGAGATTGATCCTATCTATCTCGGGAATGTGCGTAGTCTCTATAAATGATGGAGAGCACGTGATGGGTTATCAGCTTCCAAAAGCGGCAAAGAACGAATGATGGAGAGCATCTTGAGATGTGTTCAAGATTGTTTTACACTATGCAAAGTGTTTGAATGGTCAGGATTGGACCGATTGTATTGATAACCTAAATGTTTAGGGTTTAGGGTTTATGCTACCAACCTAACTATTTCCTATAAGGTCGATGATGATTTGCATTGTGAAGTTGTTAACAAATGTTATGTGTGTATCCAAGTGAAGAGATACTTGATTCTTGCTAGACCGAAGAAGTGTGTTGTTACCTGAAGAGTGTGATTGCAGAAGCAAAGGAGCTAAAGTGGATTTGCCTTGGCATTGAGTGCTATTATCAGATCAGTGTATTACCTGTTGAATTCTAACCATTTCAAAAGTTGGAAAATCCCTTAACCGGGTAGCTTTAACATGCTCTCTATAAATCCTTTAATAGGGTGACTCAAATTCATTGAGCTCTTCAAATCCTCTTGCGAGGTAACCTTTAGCAGGGTTCTAACCTTTAAATGGGTATTTAGCCATCCCTTAACCGAGTGATCCCTAGCAAGATCGGTTCCTAGCATAACCTATTGTAAATTCCTTAACCGGATTAGGCTCCGAACAGAGCAGACTTTAGAAGAGTTAAAAGAACAACTTGTGGGTATTTATCCCCACCATGGTTTTTCCCAGTTGTGTTTCCACGTGAAAAATCAGTGTGTCATGTGTGATGCTTTTTCATGTGATGATTAGTGTTTCTTGTTAAGCGGTAATGCATGTTGATCCAGTGGTCTTTATTTTTTTGATGTATTGCTTGTTTATACATATGGGTGAAGTGGATAGGAGAGATTAGGTTGTGAGAAGATCTAAGTGTTACCGGTTTGTGTGTTTCACAGTCTCACTGTGTTTTACTGGTAGTGCCCTGTTTTAGATCGGTGATCCTGTTTACCAGTTAGTGCAGTCTTTACAGTCAAAGTGGTTTGCAGGAGATTTTGTCTATACGGATTCACCTCCCCCTCTTAGTATCTGTTGAGTACTTACTATTCATCATTATTCATCAATACTTTCCAATTTAATACCGGAGGCTGATATTGACAGTCTTCCTAAACCTATTGACAAACTGGAACAACTGGTCACATCAGCAAGAGAACAAATGAAGAGTTGGATGAAGCAACAATGCTTGATGTTTAGAAGGAATATAAGAAGAAGAGAATTGAGCAATTGATGCAAGATATTGATAAGGACATAGTAGGTCTCACTGTCAACATGGACCTAATTAAAGGAGCATTGAAAACTAAAGGTAAAATACTTTCCACAATTGCCAATTTTTCATTGTTTTGTGGTGATTTAGAGAAGACGACACAGGAGGCTCAACATGAGCTAAAGAAGTTAAGTGAATCTTTTAATCCTGTTAATGATTCAATGATCAATTTTGGTAGATCTATAGTAGCTTTACAACATAAGTTGAAGGTATATGAAGCTGAGCAAGCTAAAAGGACAACTTCTTTATAGGAGTTACAAAACCAGTTGATTGCTAAGTTGGAAATTTTGTAGAGAGGCTACAAGGAAACATAGCCAATTGTGTCAACACCATAGATGAGTACATTAGATGCCATGGAAGAACTTTCCAACCAAGTCAAGACTCATAGTGAGATCACTACTACACTTTTGGAGACATGGGAGAATGACTTGACAGTCATGAAGACACATTTTGCTAACATTTTTCTGAAAATGACATTGTAATATTTTGAACTCCTATACATTTGATAATGGAAATTATAATGTATTATATTCATTTCTTTCAAATGTATTTACTTATCTTTTTCATTGTTGTCAAAAGGAGAATAGTATGTCAGTCAAAATTTTGTAAAGTAGTAAATTTTTGTAATAGCATATAATTTCTAAGAGGGAGTTTTGGTTTGAGTCATTTTTGTAATGTGACACAGACAAAATTTTTCCTAAGTGTTGCTATCAATGCTAAAGGGGGAGATTGTTGGCTTGATGATGATGAAAGAGTTGTAATAGGTTGATTGATGACTTGAATTGTGTTGTAATTGATGGAAACTATGTTTTTTCAGTCATCTAAGTCATTTAGTCCAACCGATAAAGCCTAACCAGTAGAGGAAGCAGTTAAACAGTGAATTGGTAAACAAGACAACAAACTGGTAAACATGGACAATGCTATGATCAAGCGACCAATACGGTAGAAAAGTGATGAGTTAGGTGTCTCATTTTGGAATGCATGTTCATGACATTGGCAAGAGTCTATGGCTAGAACTATATCAGAAGATTCAAAGTTTGGAGCGAGTTATGATGTATTGAGCAGTTAGTCAGGAAGAACAATCAACTAGTAGAGAAGAGTTAAGACTTAATGTTTTATTTTTGAGTTATGATGTCTGTGGCCGGCATGAGTAAAGTGTAACATGCAATATTGTCTAGATACATTGCACCTAGGAAATTGTTCCAAGGATATTAGCCGACTTAGAAAACTTGTTTATAAAAAGGTGAATATTGTGTGATGATGCATAAGATGAAGGATCCACAATGAGAATTTGATTGTGCGGTGTAAGGTGAAGCTCTGTATTAATGTTTAATTGGTGCTAGAAGTAGAACTAGAGTGGATCTATCAAGAACAGAGGTTCTATATGTAGATCACTTACTTGTTGTTTCCTAATAGTTGCAGCAGTATTAAAATCCCTTAACCAGGTAGGTCCTAACTTGCCTGATCTTGTAAATCCCTTCACTAGGTGACTCATTAATTTGGGTTTAAATACTTTAGAAAGGTTACTCCTAACAAGGTATAGCTCCTAACAAGGCTGAGGTTAAAATCCATTCACCAGGTGACTCCTAACATGGTCTGCTCTTAACCGGGCATTATTGTAAAGCTCCTAACCGGGCTAGGCCTTTAATAGGGTGCATTCTGAAAGAGTGCATATTTTTGTGGGTGCTAATTCCCACTGTGGTTTTTCCCATTTGGTTTTCCACATGAAAAACATTATGCTATGTGGTGCTTGTTTTATTGGTTGTTTGCATATGTGATTATCTTTCTTGCATGCTCATTGATTTTGAGGTTGATTAAAATCGGTGATTAGATTTATATTGTTTTTTCTTGCACTGATTCACCCCCCCCCCTCTTAGTGCCTTATAAGTTTATCAGAGATGCACCATCCTAACACAAGAATTCCTAATATTACACTTTCATAATATTAGAGGGAAATTATAATGAGCACATAGGTTCTAGAGTTGAACCTGGTCACTCTGATACCACATTTAACAAGCCCATTTGTTGCACCCAATATTTGACTAAGTTTTAACCCACATGAGAATAGTTTATAATATCACCATCTAGGTAACAAATTTTTTCTTTATTATTTTATAAGCAATATGCATGTTTGAAATAAATCCCATTTCAAACTTATCCATTGTATCATAATTTATTTACAATTTCATATTCATATGAATGATAATATTTACAACTCCATTTTCAAATTTATAAATATCATAAAGATACTTCATATCTTATATGATATTACATAAGAAATATGAATGGTCTAGATGTCCTTGTTGGCATATATCCTCAAATTTTTGGTCACCAACTGCATGAGGAAGAGCATCACTCAAGTTCTTTTCCACCCAACCAAGACTAAACAGTTCTGCATGTCTCTTCCTACTAAAAGAGACCCAACTCTTCAATGAAGAGATTATCTTGGTTACCTCATAATAATAGCCTTGTGAGCATAGTATTGTGTCCTACATATCTAGAGCTATCATACTATTGATGGGCCTTTTGACACACCTAACATGAAAACTTTGTAAGACAAGGTTTCTCCTAAAAGAGGATAAGGAATTTGGAATCCCCTCACCTCCCAGGGTCTCTTTTGTTGGGTCACAATGGTGCATGGAAAATCAGTGCTCGTGTAATCTGTTGCAATCAAGGGGTCTGTTGGTTGCAAAACCTATGAATCTCTCTTTTTGGATTTTTACTTAAGAAATAAATGTCAAAAGATGGGTCAGGTTAGCAAGAAATAAATATTATTAACATAAAAAACTAAGGAACCTCCGAAATTGGTGTATCACATAACATAATATTATCAATAACACTTAAAACAACAATTGAATATCATTTCTAGTAAAAATGCAAAGTCATCAACTTACACATAAATGGAACAAGATATCAAAGATCATAGTATTGCAATAACACTTAATCCTCATACACCATTTACATGCACAATGCTATTCATAAGATGATAAAGCCTAAATTATCCAACCGCTAATCAAATGAGAGAAGATACCAAATTATAAGATATACATGTTATGAAGACAGGTTCTGTAGATCATGCAATCCACAAGTTGCTTGCATTAATTTGGGAGAATAAATACCAACAATGAATGGTGCTGAAAGAGTTTCAATTATAACAAAATAACTTCTAAAAGTGAAAAAAGAAATAAAATTCCAAATTAATGGTCTGGAATCATCAATTCTCCGACCCTCAAAATGGCCTGATTCATTATAATTTATAGGGCTTCAATCCCTATAATCTTGGAGAAACTATAACCTATAAATTGGTTACAAAATGGTGGAGGTTGTAGTTGACATGTAAGTCACTACTCATGAAGCTCGGTTATCTTATGCAAAACATGGGTGAACAATGAGTCTTCTCTTAGTGTGGTAGTGCATGCATCTTCCACAGGTATTATCTCTATTTTGCAACAATATTCATGGATGACAGGTGTAATCTGGATTCTCTTTTAAACTATTAATCTCACCAAGAATTCATCTCCTCCTTAGGGGTGTACTAAGGGTTGTTTTTGTATTCACTACTTGCTCTTCTTGTAACTATGATAGTTGTCAATGTAACACTCTACTAAAGTGTGAGGAGGGTCAGGCACATGTTGAATTCAAAATTTGGAAACTCAAAGGTTCTCCCTAAGTTGTGCCATTGTATCAACCAAGTTGTGCATTGTTTGCATAGCGTGGTAAGACTTAAGGATCAAGTGAATGTACGTGTCCATGATAGAAACATCAAACTCAATAGTTGTGGAGAAGTATTCAAATATGTATGCTTCCCATTCTTTGAGCACTTCTCCTGGTTGAGTGATTCTAATTTCATAACATCCTGCCCATATTTTCCTAGTACTTTTACCATGTAGTTTTCATATTCCTCAAGCAGAATTATTAAAGGAGGGTTCCCCTTAAGAACTTCCGCTCTGCATTTATTTAGGATATCTACTTTAAACTCCAGCATGTCAACATAAGATTACAAACCATCTAGATCCTCTCTGCCTAGCATATATTCTCCTTTGATTGTGTCTTCTCCCAATACCTTAATCTTTCTCAGCACTTGAGCTTTCCTTGAAAACATGTTGGATTGATCCTCCCATTGCATGGTACGTTTTGGAGCTCAAAATTGCAGGTTGTCAAACTCTAAGAGGATGCCAAGCTCTATGATCAAGTTAGGCAATCAACTTTGGCCAACTAATGGAATGAACCTTTGAGGTTACATTTCCCTTCTCTTCAAGTTCTGCTATACCTTGGTGGGTGTACCAGTCATATAAGTAGATTATTGGCTCTCTTTTATCTCCTTTGTTCTATCCTTCACTAGAATAATGTGAGTAATATGTAATTGAATTAAATCCTATCTCCTATACTAACTCCTACAAATTGAAATTGAAAAAATGAAAGTAATTTGATTAGTATTGAAATTAGATTCGATTAGTGCCTTTCATCCATTGGGAAATAGAGTCAATCTCTTGTTTACTTTATTGGTTTTGCACCACTTTGTTAGACAATTTTTAAACAAGCACCTTATGCAAGTCTGTCAGTTAATTTTTTCTTAAATTTTAATCACCTCTACCATTTAAGTGATCTAATGCATGTGTCTTCCCTTGAAAGAATCACCACAATACACACAAAAGAATTATAATATTTTGACTAGCACAATTCACCCTTGATGAACAACTATTGTAAACAACAATTGAGAAAGGAAATCATATTCAAATTAACCCTAGCTCCTTAAGCCAATATAACAAAAGAAACTAAATTGGAGAACATTAAATTATACTCTTTGCACAACATTTAAAAGGATTTTACATTTAAGCCCCTTTTTTGAAAATAATATGTTAATTTCTACCCTTTTTTATGGGTTGTCTTCTATTCTATCTTATGTATTCTATCTCCCTTTTTTATCTCCATATTTTTATCATTTATATAGGTGGTTGACTATTCATCATACCCATTTTGGGGTAGAGAGTCACCATTTTTTTGTTAAGAGTTAATAAAAATATTTGAACTTAATATATCGACTAGTTAGTTGATAACCTTGTTTTAAGATATCTTGCAATTTTCCTTCAGGCCAGAAGCTTTAAAATTCTTTTTAGAGGCTAAAAAGTTAATTTGTTTTAGGAAACATCCATATCTCAAATGGGTCTTCATTATATTTTCACTTTTCTTTCATTGTCATGGTTAGTTGACATCCTCTTCCTGTTAGGTTGAAATAACAAGCTTTCAACCTACTTGTAGTATTCTCTATGGTCGACAACCAAAAACACCTTGTACAGACATGAGATTTCTACTAGAGCTTTGAAACTTGATTTTATGAAATGGGTCTTTTTGAGATTTTCATGTTTCACTCGTTTTCATTATCTATCAATATCATCTTGAAAACACCAATCTACAACAATCGACAAGCAAAATCAGTAGGTTGAGAGTCCATATTAGCTAGTCGACAGCTTGGGACAACATATTAGCAAGCCTAATATGTATTAGGTATATTTAGGAACATATAGGAATAAGTCATTGGGGTATCACATGTTGGAATTTGAGATGGTAAGTTATTATGAGATGTTATCATCCTCACAAGAAAAATGGCTCATGATAGCACTCTTTGAACAAATATATATGACATGCCTAGGGTTGTGAGGATGGGGCGATGAAGGATTATACAGACTTCTCAAATCATTTATGAAGTGGGATAGAGAGTTTAGTATTCTTATAATATTTAGTCTCTTTATGACTTTAAGGGGAGGGATGTATATATGAAATACAAGGTAGCTTAACAACATGTCATGGAGGTCCATTAGTATTTATTTATTCATATCCTTGTCTTATCCTCCTTTTCTCTATTTACTCAAATCATTCATTATTTATCATGCACCATTTCCATAAAGTGACCACCAATTTCAATATAAGGGTGCTTGAAATTATTTGGAAATTTCAAGCCCCAACAATACAGATGATGAGACCCTTTTCAAGGAGGTGAGCATCTTCATACATTTCCATGGTTTCTTGTAGGAACATTCTTATCTTGCTTAACTAATCACCTAGCCAAGTTTTCACAGTAGTCACCACCCTTCTAATCTCATATATGCTTTGAATTCACCTTGCGAGAGTGTTGAGGTAGAATGTAAGGTATCACCTATTCTTGAATCCAGTGGCTTCGACATCTCTATGAGTAATTGTCTATATTGTTGTAGTTAAGCCTTAGCCTGCTTCTTGGATCTATGCTCCTTCTCTATTCTTGTTTTTATTATGGTGGTGATAGCATCTAGGGAAGCTATCTCCCCCCATTTAGTTTGTTTATCAAGGTTTACTTGGGATACCTAATACCAGGGAGATGCTTGTTCTCCTCCTTTTGTGCTCTACACTGGAGTGGCTACACTAGCAATTACATCTCCTGAATCACTTCTTGAAAGATGATGAATAGTTTTGGATTTATTTTCTCTCCTTGTTGACTCGGTAACTGCCTCATGTAAGGTGATACTAGGTAACAAGTGAACTCACAAAGCTGGTTCCCACTTTTGCCAAAGAAGGAAATTGGCGAAAGTGGAAAATTTTGTTTACGGGGGTCGATCGAAGTGGGGGTGTTCGAACGGAATACCCTTTGAGGTTCAAGCAAAGACCCCACTTCGCTCGAACCCCATCTTTTGAGCGAAGCACCTTTAATGCTCGTTTATGTCATTTTTCAATTATAGCATGGGGGTTCGATCAAACCCCCCTAAAAAAGGGGGGTTCACTCGAACCCCCCTTCGTTTGAACCCCTTTTTTAACACTTCTCTGAAGATTTCTACATTTTTTTGCAGATTTTTTGCCTTGAAACCTCTGGTTGAAGGCTCAAATGGAATGATCTTGACAACCCAAAATGTAGTATTATAGTCCTCAAAGAAAGCTTTCCAATGAATATAATTTTATTACATATTGAGTTTATTATGAACTTGTTTTTTTAATTTTACCAAATATAGGTTTTTCACCGAACATGAACTTCTTTGTTAAATGCATTGGGAAAAATAGGAAACTAATTCAAAAAAAATTTGAAAAACATCTAACCTGGGTATTGATGTCTTATTTCTAACAAAAAAAAATAAAATTGAATTTCGATATATATAGAATAAGTTATGTGTTCAAACGTAAACCTATGTCTGAATTATGACTAGTTGGACTTCAAAACTTAATAAAATGAAAAATATTGAACATATCACTATCAAACCAACTAAAAGCCCTTGATATTGATGTTACAAACCAAAATTCAAAAGAATTGAGTTTTTATCATTTATAGAAAAAAAGTTATACGTTTCGGGAGGCACATCACTCTTAAAAAATGTAGTTTGTTGTAAAAAACTACTTTTTGAGGGAGATGGAAATATTGAAAAAAAATCCTTCAAAAAAATTTGAAAAAAATATATATAGAATCTACAGACAAAATTCTACAAATCACTAATTTACATCATCTTCAAATTCTTAATAGTTTAAAAGTTATAGTTGTTGAAAGTTGAAGATTATTTTAAAATTGTTCATCTCAATGTCAACAGTGGCAAAAAAGTGGGAACCATTATTGTGAGTTCACCCTAACACCACCTTCTTCTTCTTCTAAAAACTAAAGTTGATCCATTGTGACATGCTACCATCTTGTCAATTTCTTTGTGTAGTAATTTGGGCAGTTACAATGTGGGCTTCTAGTTGTTGTTCTTGTCCTTCATCTTCTTGTTGTTCCTCATCTATATCTTGATGCTACTCATGTGGTTGTTGTTGTGTGGGATCCTTGTGTTGTGGTGGAGGTTGTGAAATTTGTTGAGAAAGGTTTTCTTGAAGCACTTGTCTCAAACCCTGTTGTTGCTTAGCAAACTCTTCCAGCTTCTCACACACTTCTTGTTTAAAGAATTATTTATCTATTTCATCCTGTTGTTTTTGTTGATCTCCTTCCAACTACTTGAGAAGTAGCTCTTGGTCCTGCGGTGTGAGAACCATTTGTCCATCTTGTTCATCTATCTCCATGGTTTCCACTTGTACCTCATGTGTCCGTATTTGGGTGGTGTCCACTGGATGACCTTTACATTCTTCAACAAATGTTTTAGTAGGTTGTTATTCTTGAGGAATGGAAGGTACTTGCACTAACACTTCTTCTCCTAGTTTACCTATAAGTAGCCCATGTTTGCATGGGATTCTCCTTCTTTTGGGCTACTATTGCAATAGGCTCATTGTCCTCATCTGGATCTGATTCAATAATGTGAATGCTCACCCATTCATGAGCTAGCTTGGTAGTCACTATAGGAGCTCAAGTGGGAGGAGCAGGTTATTCAACATCTTTTTCTGATGAAGTGCCTTCCTCAAGAACAATGCCAATAATGGGTACAATAGGTGTAATGGATGCTTGGGGAACAACGAGAAGCTTAGTGGTAATGCCATGTTCAATTGTTGTCTTTAGGACCTGAGACTCCATCTTCGCATCCAACTGTTTAATCAATTCTTCTTTCTAAATAGTTGGCATAGGATCTTCTTGGTCAGCTGAAGTAGTTTTCCTAGACTCAGACCTCATCCTTCTCACATATTCCATAGTGGTTTTTTATTGAGGATTACTTGCTACCTTTCCTTTCTTTCTCTCTCTCGTGGCACTTGGTCAAAGCTTAAGACTGAGCCACTATCTTGTTCTCTCATCAACTTTCTCAGTGACAATATCAATTTCTACATTTTCCTTCTCTGCCCATCTTATTAAGGAGATAGATCTCTGATCTACCATTGTTTCATCATAGGTTAGGTTGAGGAGAAGTCATTGGGTATATTTATTTCTACTTTAAACTCTTTTGTCTATGCAACGGTCAACCTATAAAACCCCCTTTTCCTAGCCTCAAAATTATCTTGCATTCCTGCCTAGAAACCCTCTAATGCAGGTAAGTGCCCTTCATATGATACTGACATCATTGCTTTAAATTTTCCAAACGGGTCACACCTCTATTGTGCATAATCAAACTCTTTGAGGAATAGATCCGGTAATTCTTGGATGGCTATCTTTGCAGTTTGAAGATTATGACATTCATAATATTCTAGGACAATTGGGAACACCACTCCTATTTAGTGTTTAAGAGTCATGAGAGACTAAACCCCCACTACTTGTCTTGCATATTCCAATAAAATAATTCTATTTTTGCAATAGTGTGGGAGCAGAAGAGTCTTGCCTATGAATCCACTCAGCCAAATATATGTGGACCTTTGGTTATGGAGGAACTGAGCTCCCCATTCTTGTATTAAGGTCATTTCTTCGAGAGATAGTCTATATCCCACGTCACCTGTCAATCTACAAATTACTGCATAAATGAAAGCATCATTGATCCTGTTAAAGTGGCGTTTAGCCTATTGGATACACAGTTGGGTGTAAAACTCCCATACTTTCTTATCACTTGGAGCTTCTCCTAGTCTTCCATTAGTGTTCAATCTAGGGTAGATTCTACTTCTAGCCACTATCCAAATTACATAAGTAGTCATAAAGAACTTCTTTGTCTGTAGTAAATTACACATTTTCTCATGAATATTGTCAGACACGATCTGTGCCTAGTCAAAGTACTCTTTCCCTATGAGGATGGTATGAATATAGTGGAACATCCACAAATTATAATGAATATATTCTTCCTTGCCAAAGGATCAACTGAGCATGATGATTGAGTCAATTGGGACATCTTTAAAATGAGCTCTTAGAATGTTATCTATATCCTTTAACCCAGATTTTCTCAGTTCACCAGACCATACCTCATTTATATGGTGTTTGTTGTTTGCAATATTCTTATCAAAAATATGGATAGCTTCATCTTCAGTTGTCTAGAGGAATTTATCATATTGAGGAATTTCAAAGGCCATAGCAAGCATCTTGGCTAATAGATTGACAACTACATTTCCCTTAGTGTCCATGCACTTCTTGGTATCTTTGTCATAGTGTTGAGCTATTTCTAGTATCAACTCTAGGGATTGTACAGCTTGAGGAAAGATTGTGGCTTCCACTAACCTGGATCTCTTGATTCTCCTGTATGGTGCCTTAAGGTTCTATTGAGTCATCTCCTTCATGATTGCATCTAATTCAATATGCCCTATTTCTGTATTAGTGATCTATTGTACTTCATTTTTGAATTTTGAGGCTAGTGTCTGGCCTTGATACTGATATTTCATTGTGATGGGATTCTTCTCAAGTTCATCCTCATTCCTAGTTTTCTTCCTCAGAGTTGTTGTTGCTTCCATAAGAGCTCTTCAAACTGCCAAAACAAGAGATATAATTATTACCTTATAAATCTTAGTTAAACTAGAGAACTTTAGAATCTCAAGATTCCAAGGTTCTGGGTTCAAAATAAACCTTTCACTAACATGCATCTTGACCTCGAGATCCCGGGGTTCCGAGGTTTTAGGGTCAAGAAAATCACATGCCGCACCTACTCAAGAATTTTGGGGTTCCAGAGTTCCAAAATAGATGCCAGGACAGACCTCCATTAAGAACAAACTTCGGGATCCAAAATAACTAGGATCAAAAGACATCATTTTTGGTATCCTGAGATCCCATAATGGTGAAATGAGGAGCATGAGTTTAAAATCAAACTTCAGAATCTCGAGAACCCTGGATTCTGAGGTTATGAAAGTACTTCAAGATCTCAGAGTTTCGGGATTCTGAACTATTAGGAAGGATCTACTCAGATCACTTTGAGATCCCAAAAATTGGGGGTTTAAAAGTGGGCTCATCAAAAAAGATAATTAAGGATGGCACTTTGAGATCCTGAGAACCTGGGATTCCAAAGTGAAGGGAATAATAGTGGCACAAAGCTCGGGATTTTGAGAACCCAAGATCTCGAGGTGGCTACAAAACTTCGAGGGAAAACTTGACAAGGCCAAACAAATGGTGGAATATTCCTTATTCATAAACACGAAAAACCCTAAGAAAGCAAGAAATAAACCCTAAGCTAGAAACACAAGGCAATAAAAAAGAGAAGGCAACCTACATGGAAAAGGAGGGGAGGGAAACCAAAGCGCACCAAGAAAACATTGAAATCTCTTGGATCACAAAGCTTTCAGGAGGAAAAAGCATGTGGAATAGCAAAATGAAGCAAGGATGGGTATTTATACCCCTCGGAGATCACGCAGATTGAGGCACAACAAACTTCAAGGTTTCAGGATCTCGAGGTTTCGGGTGGAAAGACAATCTACCTCAGAACTCCAAAGTTTTGAAACTTTGAAGAGAGGACAAACAAAAGAAGACAAGGAGAATCTAGGATCCCAAGATTTTTGGGATCCAACAAGTAGACAAAATGGAAGGCTCAGGACTTCGAGATCCTAAGATCTCGAAGCCTCCACAAAATGAACACAAAAGAGAACAAGCAGGGAAAAAGAGAAGGCTTGAGATCTTAGAGACCTGAGATCTTGAAGTCTTCTAAAAATAAAACAACAAAAACAAAGACAAGTCTTTAGTATCCCGAGAACTCGAGATTCCAAAATGTCCAAAAAAAAGTCAAAATAAGGGAACCTCAGGGTTTCGGAAACCCAAAATTCTAAACCCAAGGCAAAAAGAAACAAGGGACAAGAGATGCACTTCAGAACCCCAAAATATCGGGGTGTAGTGCCCCTCCCTGATTTGCCTTTCCCTTTTGTGCTTTGATAGGCTATTTTTATATTGCATAAACTATCTTGTGGTGCTTTAGATAGATGTTTATGGATTTACTTATGATTTGGATGCTTCATTATGGATGTTAGAGATATTATATTTGCGCTTGACATAATTATTTTATGTGGATATTGACATTATGGGTTATTATATGGATTATTATGATGATGGACTCTTATATGTACTCATTTTATATGCGTGATTCATATTAGCTTATGGTGATTTGAAGGTATTTTATTATGGACTAACCCTCTTTCATGATTATATTGGATGTGATGATGATTATTAAAGTGCTTGTTTGATTGTGAGTGTCTTCTACTACATTCATGAAAGGGAAGATGTCATACCACTCATTCATGAGCATGATATGACGTTGTGATTCCCCTTCACTTGTCTATCTATTTTATGATATATGTTGTATATGTATCGTATTGTGTTTTAGTGGTGGTTGCAGGATTCTAGGTACCGGACATCGACTCCACCTGGTCTCACAGGTCTGAGCGTGTCCTATCTCAATGGTAAGTTGTCAGAGATGACATATTTTTCCCTCTCATACTCTAGGCTTAGCTTCTCACCTTGTCAGTTGTGTCGTGGTGTAAGAGGTGGTTAGAGCCTTGTCTCGATGTTGACCCTTTTATCGCGTTGCTTGAGGTAAAGTGAGTGTATGTTTATTATTTAATTAATAACTAAATTAATTTAATTTATTAATGTTTAAACTAATTTATCATATACTATGGTATTTAATTATTTGGATTATATTCAGGCATGTAGTTTAATGTGGTTTTGGTGGCCTTTTGGTCTTCATATCCTCATTAAGTCTACATTATTGGGTGTAATCTCAGTCTAGGTACGAGTTGTTGTTTTTGTTTCAATTGGTTGGGACTTGTGGTGCAGGAGTATCTTGTAATTATGCTCTACACAGATTAAAACTTCAAATCTGCCCCGTGCTTATCATTGTTTGCAAGTGGTTGTGGCTTGGGTTTTTGTTTGTCCAAAGAATGATGCTTGCACGGGGTTTTTATTTATGATGATTATTAATGTTAGTACTTATGTCCGGGTGGCTTGCCTAAAGTTTTAATGATTGATTTTACTTCTTCTCTTGTGGTGGTAGATTTCGAGTTATTTCTTTTTCATGTGGGGGATTTCATTCGTGTGGCTATCTTGTTTTATTTCTGTCAAGTTTATGTCGATTTATGGCCATGAGTATCATGCAGAAGTTGTCATCATTTTCTCTTAAGGTGGCGGCCTATGGTTGTCTTTTGGCATGATTGTCGTGGGTTTGCTTGAGATGATATTTGCTGTTGTGTCCTTTGGTGGCCAAGCTTGTTCTCTCATAATGGCATTTGCTCTCTTTATATTCTCATGTTCACTCTTGTTTTTGCATTATCTTTTTATGGAGTTTGTGGGTTATATAATTTTGATGCCTATCAAGCAATATGATTTCCAGGACTCTCATGTTTTTGATGATGAAAAGCTTGGTCGTCTGTTTCAAATTTATTCTCTGGATTTCTCTCTGGCTTTTTGTAAGGTTTTGGGAAAATGATGGCTGGTGGAAAATGCAGGTTGTTTTCTTGCTGAGATTGCACCTCGTTTTCTCACTATTTGTATGGACGTGCTCTTGGATTCTTCTATGGTCAGGGCACTTTTTGATGCATACTTCCATTCCTATTTCTATTCTGCTACTGATTTGGATAGTGCATTGTCTTTCTATCATTTTGAATTTGGTAATTTTGATTATGGTGGTTTCCTACCTCGTTCTCAGTTACTATCTTCTGGCTGGCACGGGGAACTTCTTTCAATTATAAGGAATGGCTTCATTTCTAACCTTTATGATGATACTTTGTTTGCCTTGGTATCTCTATTAGATCATGTATCGCTAGATTGTTTGGCGGCAGTTGTAAATATATTTTCAGGTATTCACTTTTTCCTAGACTTGATGCAAACAGTAATGCCTTCGCCAACTTCAGTGTTGCCTATTCAGATGGTGCCTCTTGCAATTCTCATTGATGATGTTACCCCCCCTTCTTCTCCTCCGTTGGAAAGCACTAGCTCATGGTTTCTGAATTCTTAAATGTAATTTTCTCAGCCAGAGAATTTTGTACTCTTGACAAGGGGTTGGGTTTTTTTGTTTCCCAATATGGCAGTTTTGTAATCTTGGGTTGGCTTCTTATCTGGTTTTATGTATGAGCTAGATCGGAGGTTTTCTTTGTCTGGTCTTTCCTACCGGTGCTCTTTGAACCAGGTTGTAAAAAATTATAATATTAATAAAATTTAGTGGTTTACCACTTTTATAAAAAAAAAAAAATATTATCTTGTTACTATTGAGAATCGAATATATAATATATAGTTACCTACCCCTTATTTCTATTGGTTGATTTTGAATGGGTAAGTAAAGAATACTATTAAATAATATTTACCTCAGTATTGTGCAAGGTAGGTATAATATATATTTTATTGGAATTTTTCTGATTGGTCGATGATTTTTTATAGTTTCAAGCTTAATTTTTTATTTAATGGAGTTTGTTGTGTGTTGTCCGGGGTTGGATTCTGGGAGATTTTGGATTTGGAATTTGTGGGAGCTTGGATTGAAGATTGATTTTCTTAGATTGTTGGATTGGAATTATTCTTCATCGAATCTTCCTTTGTTTGGATTGCGATTTCTAGGTTGGAGCTTTTGGCTTCTTTCTGTAATTTTATTTCTAAAATATTGTCTACTCTGTGTATGTGGAAAGATTGTTTTGGAATAGGAATTTGATATTTAATTATTTCATTTCGGTTTGGTGAAAATTTAGGAATGAATGAACATGTAGTTTGATTATAGTGAAAATATGGAAATGTTGGTGATTGTTGAGAGTTTTTATTCTATAATTTTTCTTTAATGGATTTATGTTCCTTCCCTTTGTAATTTTATGGAGTCTTATTAAACTTTAAGATTGTTTATTGCATTCCCCTTATGTATTTTCTGCATCTCCCCAAGTTTTATGCATGTTCGCAAGTTTGTAATCTTTTGTGGCATTATTGGGAGTTGATTTTGGTTGTTTTGTGAAGTTGTTTCTTATCAATATTTATTTTTTAGATGGATTGTGTTGTGTTTGTGCATTAGAATGCATTGGGAATATTGTATAGAACCTATCATTGCATTATTGTATCTCCCTAAGTTGTTGTGTAAGTTTGGTGAAGTTTTGTGCACATTTGAGTGTGATTGTGGGTGGAAATTCATATAAATCGCTCCTTGTATGTTTATAATGTCTTTTTCATGTGTTTTCCTAGTGATATTTAATCCTCTCGCACCTTCTGGGAATGTCCTTTGGTCGAATTGAGAGTCCTTGTGCAAATTGGGCAAGTACTATTACTTATTTTGCCCGTTTTTACTAATTTTTGCATATAAAATGCAAAACACTATTTCTCAGACCCGGAATGCTAAAGTTCAGCTTTAGAACACTAAAGTATGATTCTAGAATGCTAAATTGCCTTCCTGGAATGCTAGATTGGGTTTTTGTTGCACTATGCTTCCGGGAGTTGCCAATTTTGATGGTCAAAGCAGTCTAGTGCTCAAAACACCTGAATACTTGGTGTGTTCTTTAGTTTCAATCCTTTGGAGGCAATCATTCTTCAAGCACCTAACTTCAAGACATTTTGGTGATCTTGGTATGTCACCCTTTTCTCTCTTGTAGGATAGAAATTTTGTCCTTTTCATAACATTTTATGTAACAAAGATCATCTTTTTAATGCTTCAATATGAGCTCCTACCATGGGTGTAATTTCTATTTGTTGGCATTTTGATGATGTTTTGATTGTCATTCATGGACACACACTTTCTTGATGTATGAGTTATACTCAATCGGTAATTGTTCCAACCGGTATTGTGTATTATTGAATGTATAGTCTTTAGACTATCGGTATTTTGCAAAAGATGGTTTACCGGTCACAGATTGACTGAAGATCCCAAGCGATATGAAGACCCCAAGCAGTTCGAGGATCTAAAGCGGTACAAAGGACCCAAGTGGTAGTTAACTTTTGATTGTAACACTACGATCTTCCAGTCTTCATTTTTGACAACCGATAATCGGTATATTGTATTAACCGGTATATATCTGTGATGAGTTACCAACCTGTATTACTATAATGTGTGACGAGTTATCATCCACCGACACTTTGGCGATGTGTTTGTGTCGCATTACCAAATGTGTCTACATGCACTCTACCTAGGAGCTTGTAGTCTAATTCTATTGGACCAACATGAAATCAAATTCCTTTATAAGGACATCATGTCTAGGGTTTGCATGTATGAGATAGAGAAGAAAAGGTTATTATGTGTGATCATTGAAGAGAAGATTAGGTATGTGTGAAGAGATAGAGTGTGGAGATATTGAAAAGAAGATTTGGGTTTCCACGTCAAATATCTTGTGTTATGGTGATTGTGCTTTTTTGGGTGAATGCTTTGTTTGCTATTTGGTTTGCACTTATCATAACCGATTTATTAGTGAATCTGTTGCATCGGTTATCTGCTAAACTATTTAAAAGAATGATTTTAGTATTTTTTGGTATACTAATTCACCCCCCCTCTTAGTATTCATCAATTGGTATCAGAGCCAACCTTTCTATAAGTCTAACCACTTGGAAGGAAATATGGGGGAATACAGTGTGAGGGAACTTACTCATCATCTCACTCAGACTAAGAGAGCCTATGATGAACTCAAAGTCAAGTATAAAGCCTCTCTAGCCAAGAGAAGAGAGCATGCTGAGAAACTGATGGAACTTGCTGAAAATAGCTCTTTTGATAAAGCAAGCATGGATGCCCTAGTTGAAGAAGTTGAAAAAATGAATGAATCTAAAGCTAACTTGAGAAGAGAGTTGGAAGGACTGACTATCAGAATGTGTCAAGAGCTTGAGAACAGAAGGAAAGCTGAAGATTTGGTAAAAGACAAAGATCATGAGATCTCCAAGCTAAAGCAAGAAATCAATACCCTTACCGCTCATCTCCAAGAGAGTAAAGTGGAAAAAGAAGAAATGCAAGGTGAACTAAACATGGCTATTTCTGAGAATGCAACCTTGATGGAATCCAATGCTGCTATTTCCAAGGAACTTACTGAGTCAAAGGAGATACTGCTAAGCTAGAGCAAAAGCTAGAATCGGCAAAGCCAATAAAGAATACCACTGGACTTGGTTTCTCTGGGTATGAGGAAGGTGAGACCTCTGGAACAAAAGATGAAACATCAAAGAAGCAACTGACATCCAAGGATAAAGATAAGAAAAAATTTAAACCTGTTTTCTTTAATTGTCTCAAAGAAGGACATATTGACAATGTGTGTAGAAGCAAGGCCTACAACAATTTTCCTTATTTTCAAAACAATATGCCTAGATCCAATAGATTCAATGGAAACTGTTATGCATGCAACAAGTTTGGGCATAGAGCATTTGAATGCAGGTCGGTTTTGCACAACACTGAGAGATATCCTCCAAGGACTCAAGGAGTTATTCCAGAACTTTCTGTGAACCAGAATCCCAACCGGTACAATACCTATGACCATCGGTCAATTGGCTATCAAGCGGCAACTAGTTGGAAAGCAACTTGTTTGATCTGTTGTGGTAGTGGTCACACTCCTACAACCTGCAGAAGGAATAATGGAAGTATGAATAATGGACCATGGAGAACACCTGGAATGGTATGCTATCATTGCAACAAATCGGGACACACTGCCAGATGTTGCAGACTGAGAAAGAACCTATCGGGTGATATACCGATCACTCCCGAAGGGAAGATTGATGTTGAAACCATTCAGGTGGAAATGAATAAAACTTGGAGAAAGAAATCAGAAGAAGAATCACAAGATGAACCTGCTTTTGCACCTAGTGTGGAAGTCTTTGAACCAACAAACTGAGCTTCAAAAAAAGCTTAGGGGGAACGTATTGGTGAAATATTTCAAACCCCCAGTTTATATTGGTAAAGACCTTTACCGGTATATGTTACCTGTCAGTCGACAGAAGATTTGAAGTGGTAAAAGGCAAAATTAGGGTTTGTACCCTAGCGGTGATGCATTTATTATGGTAGGTGAGAGTCTGTTTAAAAGGGTTTTTGTCATCATTTTCACTTATTTGTTTTCAAAAGAAGAATCTTCAGGAGCAGAGCATCCAAAGCAATTTGTTTAGAATTTGGAGAAATCATGTGCAAAATCTTGCAATCATCTTCAAGCAATCAATGAAGAACACTAAGCGGTGAACTAGCAACCGAAGTGGTGAACTGTGCATGATATTGGAAAACCTAAATTTCAGATTGAGAAGGTATTTTCCAAAATTCTTTCTTATCATTTGGTTATGGCTTCTGCATTGCATTCTAGTTCTAGTGCACCTGAAGATACACCTGAGTTTCTTCAAAAGAAGATGAGATACAATGCCCTATCTCAAATTTCATCGAAGTTATTGTCGAGGAAGATATTTCAAGATATATATACTATAAGTTGGAAGACCTAGGATCCCTAGTAATTCACTCCTAGCTAAGTCTGTTTTGTGGAGATGATAAGAAGATCAAACCAGAGTATTGCATCCTCGAGAAGATGAAACTACACAATGCAATATACTTTTTGGAAGAATTTACAGAAGAACATATTCGCATTATCCTCAGCAGAGTGCATGGTGACAAAATGTATCTCGAGCGGACCCATGATGTCACACTAGAAGCGGTTCATGCCGTTAGTGGATTCTACAATGTTGGAGAAGTACCATCTCTATGGAAGGTCACCAAAACTAAAATGATAGAGCTCACCGGTTCTGCGAGTGACCAACAAGAAATGACTATCAACACCATTAAAGATGATATGGTAAAATATGCTTGCATGGTGATTGGTTATAGGATATTTTATGCCAGTAGAATGAATTTTGTCCCTGCTGCTGCAGTGAATGCTGTTTACAAGATGATCGAGGAAGATACTAAATTTGACCTATGTACCTATTTACAGAAGCAATTTTTTTGAATCTAAAATCCATCAAACAGGATAAATCACTGAGGTTCAAGTTTGGCCAACTTCTGGTCAGCCTATTCTTCTATTTTCAAGGTTATTTCCCTAGAGTAGGTGATGTTCAATGGTCTACTAACCTACCAGTTTCCAGATAGATTAAGGAGAGTCTACAAGTAGTAGGAACTGCATATCCTGAGGTTCTAAATAAGTATTTTGATGAATTCAAATGAAAGATGAGCCAGAGAATTAGGATATCTGGTGATATAGTGAAGAAGTATGAAGATGACATCTCCTTCACAATAAGGACAGATGAGTGCATAATGGAAGCTGTGGAACCTAGACATAAAGTAGTTGGCCCTATGGGGTATGAAGTGGTGAATGACTTATTGATTGGGTATGCCTCTAACCTACTTGCCTCACCACTGGATGCAAAGAAGAAAAGAACCGGTACCTACTTAGAGAGGGTCACACCGATTGAGGAACCGAAGCAGAAAAAGGGAAAAGCAGTGCCATTGGTATCTACAGTGGTTACATCTGCCAGTTAGAAAGTGACCAAGTGGTCACCAGCCAAAAAGAAACCTGAGATTATTCTGGCAAAAGTATTCGAGAGGAAGCAAAAAACCAGGATTCACTCACCGGAGTGAGAGGACATTGAACCAAAGGTTGAAATAAAGAAGACAAGGTAATCAAGCAAAAAGTCAAAGTCTACCGGTAATGCACCAGAAACTTCTGCACCGGTAAATATAGATATTTCCTCTTATAAACCAATGACACATTGTCAGAGAATAATAAAGAATATTAGGAGGAAAGTGCTTGATGATTTAAAAGAATATTTTGATGTCTTTAGTGATAGTGAGAAAGAGGAGGTAGAACAGGAGGTCATTAAATATTTATGTGTTAATGATCGGTCACCTTCTAAGATTAAATCTATTACTCCAAATTATTTGTATAATTCTTTAGATAACAAATAGCACATTTCCATTGAGAGAGAACAAGAGATCAAGGAGAAAATTTTTGCACAATACTTTCCCGATACTTCAAATTCTGTTATTTGAAATTATGGATAAGAACAAAGGCATCTTCTTTATGAGAATGAGGTGACTCACGTTACTAGAAGGTAAAAATTCTGAAGTAGAAAAGGATACACACATACATGTTAAAGCTACTATCGAAATACACCAAGTATCTAAAGCCACTAGGAAGACTGATCAAGAACTTGACCTATCCTCAGGCAAACCGGATGAGGTATTTGACAGTCAAGGTGAAAGAGTGACAGAACAAATTGACCCTATTGATGTGTATACATTAGATAATGAGGATGTCACTCCTGACAAAGAAAAAGTTGAGAAAGAGAAATAGGACAAAGAGAAAGCAGATAAAG
Source organism: Cryptomeria japonica (assembly GCF_030272615.1). Taxonomy (NCBI): domain Eukaryota; kingdom Viridiplantae; phylum Streptophyta; class Pinopsida; order Cupressales; family Cupressaceae; genus Cryptomeria; species Cryptomeria japonica. The sequence goes on from NC_081412.1 coordinate 305,479,985, forward strand.
AACAATAGGAAAAAGAAAAGCAAGAAGAAGAGAAGAGAGAAGAAGAAGAGAAGAAGAGAGAAGAAGATAAGAGCAAAGAAGAAGAGAAGAAGAGAGAAGAAGATAAGAGAAAAGAAGAAGAGAAGAAGAAAGAAGAAGAAGAAAAGAGAGAGGAAGAAGAAAGGAAGAAGAAGGAAGAGAAGAAAAAGCAGGAAGAGGATAAGAAGAAGGAAGAAATGGAGAAGAAATAAGAAGAGGAGAAAAAGAAAGAGTCAAAAAAGAAGAAAGAAGAAGAAAAGAAAAGAATGGAAGAGGAGAAGGAAGCAGAGAAGAGAAAACAAGCGAAGATCAAGACCAAAGAAGGAGAGAAGACTCCTAAGGCAACCGGTGATCAAACCAAGCAGGTTGACTCCACCAGTCCTATTGATCTAACTCTTGTATGTCTGACTCAATCTGTAGATGAGTCTGAGCTACTTCAAGGCATCAAACTTGCACAAGAGAGACTAGAAGAATTGAAGAGAAAGAAAGAACAAGATGTCATACAGATTGCAGTTGACACCCTTACCAGTCTAATTCCTAGTACTAACCTCCCCAGTACTGACTCCTCTCTATCCAAGCTCAAACTTCTTTGTACCGTAGTAGAGGACCAGGTACAATGCTTGGAAAATGTTGCTCAAGCAATTGCAAGAAAGAATCATGAGAAGGCACTCAATATTGCCTTAGTCAAGCAAATGAATGAACTCAGGACACAACTACTGAAGCAGCAGAAAGATATCAGCATTGCTATGGGTGAGGGTAAATTACTTTTGAGTAAAATCTGCCAACCCCATCTGTTTTGTGAAGATGTGCTCAAACAGAAAGATAAACTCCAATCAAAGTTACAGGAATATATCAGCAACTTCAAGATGCCCTATGATTTATTCACTGCCTATGGACAAACTGTTCATCATTTTCAACATCAGACTGCCAAGATGGACTTAGAGATCAGCAACCGGACTCAAGATTTGCAGGAGCTTCAACTACTCCTATTACCTAAACTTCAGGTTCTTCATAAATGTTTTCTCAACTTGGAAGCCATCAGGGTAACTCAAGAGATGAGTAACATCGATGCAATGGAAGAAATGGCATTCCAGATGAAGATTGAAAGTGAGATTGCTACCTCTCTACTTGAGTCATGGACATTGGACATGAAGATTTTTTTGCAGAACTTTAAGTCTATTTTTGAGAAATTTCATTCCTTATTGTCATGAACATCTACTCTGTGTTATTTTATAAAAAGGATAGTTTTCATTACTTTGTCATTGTTGGCAAAGGGGGCATAGTGTACATACATTAAAATTTTGGTGAATATTTATGCACTTGTAATTTTTGCAAAGGGGTATTGTATATGCTTAGGGGGAGTAATTTTGATTGTAGCATCTTTTGTGTTATTGTTGTAAAACCACTTAGATGTCAAAATTTTCCTAAGTTTTGCCATCAATGCCAAAGGGGGAGATTGTTGGCATTTTGATGATGTTTTGATTGTCATTGATGGACACACTTTCTTAATGTATGAGTTATGCTCAACCAATAATTGTTCCAACTGGTATTGTGTATTATTAAATGTATAGTCTTTAGAATATCGGTATTTTGCAAAAGATGGTTTACCGGTCACATATTGACTAAAGATCCCAAGCGGTATGAAGACCCCAAGCGGTTTGAGGATCTCAAGTGGTACGAAGAACCCAAGCGGTAGTTAACTTTTGATCGGAACACTACAATCTTCCAGTCTTCATTTTTGACAATCGGTTATCGGTATATTGTATTAATCAGTATACATCTGTGATGAGTTATCATCCACTGACACTTTGGTAGTGTGTTTGTGCCATGTTACCAAATGTTTCTAGATGCACTGTACCTAGGAACTTGTAGTCTAATTCTATTAGGTTCCTTTATAAGGACATCATGTATAGGGTTTGCATGTATGAGATAGAGAAGAAAAGGTTATTATGTGTGATCATTGAAGAGAATACTAGGTCTGTGTGAAGAGATAGAGTGTGGAGATATTGAAGACTGACGTAATGCTGAAATGCATTAACAATGAGTTGTCAAGGATCTAATTAAGCATACTGTGCTATTATCTAGATCATTCACTTGTTGATTACTAATATCTTCGACAAGTCTAAAACCCTTAACCGAGTAGGCCTAGCAAATCCTTTGTAAATTCTCTAACAAGGTGGTTCACAACTATGGATCTGAAATCCTTCAACAAGGTAGTCTTTAAGAGGACTTATCTCCTAACAGAGATCTAGATTCCTAACAGGATCTGTTCTGGTGAAGAACATTGTATGACCTTAACCGGTCTGGTTACTATTCTGCAGATAGTTACTTGTGATTTTCTACTCACTGTGGTTTTTCCCATTTGGGTTTCCACATCGAATATCTTGTGTTATGGTGATTGTGCTTTTGTGGGTAAATGCTTTGTTTTCTATTTGGTTTGCACTTATCTTAACCGGTTTAATAGTGAATCTGTTGCACCAGTTATCTGCTAAACTATTTAAAAGATTGATTACAGTATTTTTTGGTATACTAATTCACCCCCCTCTTCTTAGTATTCATCACTATTCACCCCCATCTTTTAAAAATACTAATCAGTCCTCCCCATCCTAACAATATGAACAAACTAGGACTGCTCCTAGTTTTAATCCAAATACTTTTTCTCCAGCAGTAGGTGGGTATTTCCCTAATGCTTACCAACCACCCACCCCTACTCTACCTCCTATTTAGCCTAAGAAGAGTGAGGCAACCCTTCTTATAGAATCTAATATGGTCAAAATGGAAAAAATAATGTAGGACACCTTGATGGATTACAGAAGACAACTTGAAGAGATCAAGCAACAACTCTAGGAACAACAACATGAGGAGGCTTTTTGCCAACAACAACAATAAGAGGAGCTTTCTTATCAAGCTCAACTACAACAACAACATGAGTTTGAGGCTCAACAACAACATGAGGCCTTCCTTCCAGAGAAACTTGCTTCTATAAGGCAAGAGGAAGAAATCAGACAGTGGGCGGCCCTAGAGATAAAATCATGCAGGCAGAGGCCTTTGCTCCCTTTCCCCCTAAAAGAAGATTCCCAAGTTTCAGATAGGGGAGCCCTCCTATATCTTCTAAGGATCCTGTCCTCAAGAAAATCCACCCTTACACTGAGCCTATCCAAGAGAGCTCTAACTTCAATGCCCCAAGTTTCATGGGAATGCCAGCTTTGGATATACAGGAGTCTACTTTCCAGGCTCCTTAGTACTCTGGTCCTGTTGAGATCCATCTTTGCAAGGATGGACCTATTGTTTGGAGGGTAGATGGAACTCATCCTCCCCACATATATACCAAGCGGCCTATTGCCAATAAGGATGACATTGAGGAGTCTGAGATGTTACAAGAGGATTCCATGGTGGAGCCTGAGGTGTTGGATGAACAAAAGGAAGACAACTTGCAACATTTGGACACCAAGAAAGAAGTATGCAACAAGGAGGAGGCTTTGATCAATCTTGATCATCTTCCCTCCTTCATTGAGGATGAAGAAGCTCTTCCTTCATCTGAGCCAATGGTGTATTCTCTGTAGGAGGGGCCTAAAATTGAAGAGGTTAGCCCTAGTGACTATGGGATATTGGGAGAAATTGGTTTTGCCCCCACTCCCATTTTTTCAGTCCCTCAAGAGAGTTGCAATAATTCCCAAGTCAATCCCCTATTTTTTAAGAGAAAGGAGGAATTGAAGCAGGACTCTTTTTGGGATGAATTGGAAGGCCTTTTTTTAGGTTTGGATACTTTGTTGCCTTTTCCTATGCAAGTGTAGGAGAAATCAAATGAGGACTTTCAACTTTTGGGAAGTCAAGATGATGACTTGCACGAGGTGGTTGTCCAAGGTGAACAAGAACAAGAATCGGAGCTGACTGAGAGAAAAGATTTTATTTTCTCTGATTTTGAGAGGAGGGTAATGCAAAAACTTTTGCAGATCTTTACAACAATTACAAAAAATAGAAATAGATATAATAACATTCAAACCATAACACAATGATTTACATGGGGAAAATCCTTTCGGAAGAAAAAACCCACACTCCAAAAGCCGCCCAATATATTATTTCTTAGTCAAAACAGATTACAATATACTTGTAGAGAAAGATCTTCACAAGAGTACCACTAATAAGAGATTCAAAGGTAACTAAATAGCTATAAGACTCTTACACACAACCTCTATCTCACGCACCTCATATATAGGAGATACAATACAATAAATCATCAAACGGTATTACAATACCATGGGCTAAAACCACCCAATAAGGTGTAGCCAACCTTATCTCCCTTCTAGATGCCCTATGATGTGTCCCTCCCTTTTACAACTCATTTATGTGTCTGATACAAATTATATTTCCTATTTCAGGAGTACAAACTTTCAAAGGCCATAACTTGTGAACCGTGTGTTCGATTGACGAACTGTTTGAAGTCCTTAAAATCAAATTTAAACCTTTGATTAGACCCCTCCAAAATGGAAAATTTAATATCTTCAAAACTAGCTATGATCTTGCGACTTAACTTTACTGGAATGCTTATCTAGGCAACCAGAAGCTTCGGGGAGAATTTCGCACCATTTGGTGCTCAAATGAAAAATTACTATAAATAATAACCTCATGTAAATGAAAGGTTGAGACACCATTTTCCCAACATTCTTATGACAACCTCAATGAAGTTGAGTTCATCCCCTTAGGGGGGGGGCAATTTGGTCAGCATGGTCAGATTTTGATGATGGAGGTGGCTGAGCAAGACCAAGCCAGCAGAGAGATCTCAACCTTTGGCATATCAAGGAGCCGCCCAATCAGATATCTCTCCATGATTGGGGCCAAGTAGGAAGTTAGAGAGCCACATACCCAGGTCCCAGGTGTATCTCAGACCAGCAATGTGTCTGATCAACAAATTGGGGTATGTATTTTTATTTCTAAATTGGAGGGTTTCTTGTAACTATTCATGGTTTTGCCTTCACTTTTCTAGCTCTGTATTTTGTTTCAGAGCCATGCAAATCACCCTTCCTTGTTTAGGGATGAAAGATACTTTAACCAATTTGTGAATGGTTTTGTTTAACAACTTCAAGTTGATTGGTTAGAATAGGGTAGTGTAGGATTTCTTTTCCTCCAAGTTCTCTAGCACATTGTTTTTAATTTATGTTCTTCTTTCCAAGAAGTGCTCGAGCACAGTCTACTTGTTTAGTATAGCAAAAATTTTGTAATCCTGGTTGCACGGGCAAAGTATGTAATTTTTTCCAGGCCTTGAATCATGCCCAATGGATACCCACAGACATCTGGTCTTGCCCTAAGCAAGCTTAGGGCCCCCTCCGAGTCACCAAAATGTTGACCCTTTTTCTATCAACTTGGGATCCAGTCTAAGAAATGCTATCCTACATAACCTACGTGTTATGCACATTTCTTTGTTAATGCAACAAAGGGGTCTCTTTTTTCCCTTGCATCCTTTTCGAGCTTCGATTCTATTTTTTGAGTTGACAGGGTTGGTTGGACAACTCACTTAAGTTTTCCTCTTACCGACCAATGACATTTTTCTCTCAGCTATGAAGGACATTCTTATCCCATGCATTCCCACGGGATAAGAGAATAAAGACAAAGAAAGCTTATCCTGTGGAGTTAAAAGGGTATCAAATTGGTCTCATGGGATAAGGTATTGTCCTAAGAAAAGAGGAAAGTCTTATCCCACATGAAGAAAAAGAGAAGTGGGTCCTAGTCAGCATCTTTAGGCAACAAGGACATAGATAACACCATAGGATAATGAAGATAAAGGTAGATGTGTGTTTTCCCCTATCCCGTAGAGTGAAAAGGTCAACAAAAAGGTCTCGCGAGATAAGAAAACATTAAAGGTGAGAAAGTTATTATCATTATCCCATAGGGTAAAATGGAGACTCCAAAGTGACGCAGGATAAGGAACAACAAAGCAAAAGGATGTCTCGTTATCCCATGAGATTATAACAACACACATATGATGACGCGGGATAAATAGATAATAAAGCAAAAAAAAGAAAGCTTATCTCGCAAGGAAAATAGGGAGTAAAGAGAACAGGTCACGTGGGATAAGAAAGTGTTATGGAAAATATTAGGAGGCTTACCCCACAAGGTTGAGAAGAGAGTGAAAAAGGCTCACGAGATAAGCAAGAAAGGAAGAAACAAAGAAGGCTTATCCCGCAAGGTAAGCAAGAAGTGAAAACAGACCCGTGAGATAAGAAGACAAAGAAAATCTAGAGGGGATGGTTGTTCTCCCTTATCCCCCGTGATATGTAGGGTCATTCAGTGGTCAAACATAGCTAAAGAAGTGTGGACCCAAGGTGCCACGTCAGCCAATTGCGTTCGTTGGATCTTCATAAAGGCCTGATCTGATGACCATATTTTAATCTTCTATTGGGCATGCTAGATGCCTATGTGAAGAGATCTTGAATGTCCATCTTCACGTGAATCTCTCAGATCAATGATGGATGTTTGAATTTGCGGTGGCTATTGAGTTTTGAATGCTCTGTGCAGGGTTGTTGTCGACCCGATGGTTGAGGTCATTCTTTTCTTAGTCAGTGCCTAACTTTGGACCTGATCTCACTCCAACCATCGATTTTGCTCACCTTCACTCTATACATGATGCCTATAGCCTATTCTAGACACCACCCATGCCTCTTCAATGTAGTTCAGAGAATTTTGGCTCTGTAGGTACATAGAGACGCATTCAGATCCAGGGTTTTCCCTAATTTGTGAGGATTTTCGCTCTTCCAAAGGAAGAGGACGCCTTCAGAGGCCAGATGCAGCACGTCTTCAGATCATCCTCGATCTGATCTTCTTCTCCCCTCTCATATTTTTGTAACCTAACGCAGGTGGGGTTAGGGTTTC